>NC_083315.2:22406562-23034930 GCF_963455315.2 Globicephala melas
TTTAAGAAATATAAGCAATAACTCAAAAGAGACACTGAAGACATTAACTGAGGTAAACTATACTTTGTTTAGAGCATGTTAGCTAGGGTTAACTAATCAAATCGATCTTAGCTTGTGAGTAACTTTTAAATATATAAGTTATCAAGAGTTTTTTTTTTTCCTTCAAGATGACAGATCAAGCACACTTGTATCTTGACTCACTTCTGAGATCCCATTATAATGATAGTAAAAGAACAAAGTAGGTGTAGAACAAAACTAAAAAAAACACTTCTGTAGCGTTCTCAGAGCAATATGAGAAGATATACACATGCATGCATGAATGCACACACACACACACAACACACAAACTGAATGAGCAAATGAAAGAGAATGGGATGTTGTAAAAAGGAGCACATAGAAATTTAAAGTAAATTTCCAATTAAAAGCTTCAGACATAGATTTGGAAGATAAATACAAGATTAGAATATGAAGGAGAGTCTGAAAATACAAGATGAAAGGTAGAAAATATAGGCGATCTATCCAGAAGACCCAACATGACACTACTAGGATTTCTAGGAAGAGAGCAGGGAAAATGGATAGGGAGAAAAATAGTAATGAAATAATAAATATTACTCAGGGCAGAAAAGAAACTTGAGAATACGAATTGTAAGGACTGAATACCAAGTTGGATGAATTGAATAGAGCCATATCATGTTACTGAGAGCCAACTGGTGGACCACTGAGAAGGTCAATGGCATGTAGTGATGCATCATAGTATATTACACAGTGAGATGAAAAATAATCCTGTTTAAAAAAAGATATAAATCACATATAGCATAGAAAAAACAGGTCAATTATAATATACAAGATGCCTCAAAATGCTAATTTATATAAGTGTCTGTTGTCATTGTCCTTTCATTGAAAATATCCACCTTTACCTAAAATAGTAATTAATAGTTTATATAAAACTTTAAATATTTAGAGATACAAGCATGACAAGTCAATTTTTCTTATAATTTCATGTTTTTCACACTGAAGTTTTCAAGCACACACATTTTATTAAAAGTAGCAAAAAACTTCTTTAAATGTATATATATTATGTAGTGTGTATACGTGTGTGTGTGCATGTGTGTGTGTGTGTGTATATATATATATATATACTTTTACAGGTGGGAAAATTGAATTTAAATAATTGTTTTCAAAGTGCATTCTGACTCAATCTCTTCATCTGTAAAGTGGGCAGAATAATGATACCTATCTCATATGATGACTTTTAGAAATAATTACACCAATACATACCAAGTGATTGGGATAGTGCTTGGCACAGAGTAATTGCTCAGTGGGAGTTAGGTACTATTGTTAGGACATTGAAAAGTCCAATTTATCTCAGTTTTAGAGGATTTGGCAGTGGTGAAAAATAGAACATTAAAGCATATAGACTAATAAAAATAGAATATATAAAACTGGTTGGTTATGAAGAACAAGACCGGGGATCATGTAGGACACAATGTTTTTGCCTTTCAATTTATGACCTTTTGTAGTATTTAATTTTTAAACATATTCATGTATAGGAAAAATTACTTCCTTGAAAACTTGCTCCCCTTGTATGTGTTTATTCTGGATCTCTTAAGGCTGTACATTATAAGCATTGAGTAAACATTTGTGGGTGAGTTGATTATGAGGGACTAATCTGTAGAATCTTAATTATCTATCTCACTCTCACCACTGACTTTGAAAATACATTTCTACTATACTTTGAGAGCCTAGATTAGCAAACCTTACATACTACAATAACTTAATTATTTCTTTCTTTACTTCAACAATCAGAATACTGTATGGAGATAATAAAAAATATTATCAGTTCATTTCAGCCAACATGCTGTGTTTTGTTTTGTTTCAGAATTGAAATCACCCAGCATTTTCCTATGTCTTGTAGGAATCTTTCTGAGAAAGAAGTACATTACATGACTGAAAATTTGGTCATCATCCTTGGGTTCTGCCAATTCCTGCCACTAGCTTCCTGGTTTATCATTATGTCACTCACTAGTTTTTGCACATGATTTCGGTATAAAGGTGATGGCTCTTCTGATTACTTACTAAAGGAATATAAAGAAGGTTTCCAACAGGCCTTTGAGGGGAAGGACTGAGCTGGAGTCCTGTCTTTATCATTTACTGACGAAATCCAAAACTTAGTCTCTTTCTTTTAATAAGAGGTGTGTGTGGAAAGGAGAAAAAAAAATTACTCTAAAAGTTGTAACGTGCCTTAAATAAAATAAGCATGTGCACGTGAATTAGAAACTACATCAAGTCAAGTACTACGTCGAAGGCAATATTTAGCCCAGGCATAAAAGGAGCATTGCTAATTATTATTCTGCTTAGAGAAGATATAGTAGTGAAATCTGAAAAAAATGCCATAATAATTATCATGCAATACCAGACCCAGAGCATTCCATCTGTCATCTAATCTGTGGCAATGAATCATATAGAATATTAGTAAGACTGAAAATTTTAAAGTTTCATAAACTTGATTTAGTAATCAATGCCACGTTTTGCCTACCCAAAATTAGTCTTTTGGAGAAAACTAGAGCTGATATTTGATGAGTTTTAAGGAAAAAATATTAATCATGAAATAAACGTATATTGACCTAGCGTTACTGATCCTTGCATTATAAAGAAAACTTAGAAAAACCACCTTCAAAAGAATATGGTGTTTTTAATTGTTATGATGTACATTTGTGTGTGCAGAACACTTTAATGAAATACATCTTTAAAAATAGCATTTCGGGCTACTATTTTTATAGATAAAATGAACTCACTACGGCAACATCCTTAATCAGAATATATTCTAAGGGCCTTGTCTCAAAGAATAGTTTTGAAGGATACATTGAGGAAGAACTCGTTTTTCTTGCAAAAAAAAAAAAAAATCACAGTTTGCTACCTGTGCTTCCACCAAAAAAGGAAAATGCATGACTGTATTTAACCCATATCTTAGATTATGCTCCCGAATGATACTCTGGCTTTTGCTGCAACATCCGTCAAATCAAACTTTAACTATTTACAGTTTCTTTCCCCCTTGAAATCACAATAACAACTCTTTTCCTGGGGGTAGGAGGGAGAGGTTATGCTGTAAAAGCTATCTTAAAATAAGCATTTTATTTATGCTGTTTTTATTGAACCTAGGAAGGTTGGAAGTGTTGAAAACTATTCAGGACCTTATGCCATCTGCCCTTATTTCATATGTTCCCTCATATGAGTTGGAACAAAGAAGTGGGCTGGTTGGAATTAAAGAATGTATATAAAAAAAAAAAAGGAAAGTAGTGATCAAACACTACTGATAAGGGAAGCCAGTGTGCTGCTGGGTGATGTGTGTATTCAACTCCAGGCTGACTCCTCTTATGCTAATACAGCCAATTTCCTCTTTTATTTCATTTCTGGAGCCTGAATCTGCGATCTCTGATAAGGTTCCCAAGGATACCGCCTTCACTCACAAACGAGGAGGGGGAAGGGGGAGTGGGTGATGGAGATGTGTAACTCGGAGAGAGCATCAGTGGATGAATAATTTAAAGCTCCGCCCGGAGATTTGAGGCAAAATGCAGAGATAAGACACACCACAGGGTCTTCTCTGTTTATTCAGAGCTTCATCTTCCAATGACAGCTGACCTCCAAGGTCAAGGGTATGATGGGAAATGGAACCAACAGTGGGAAAAGGTACTGCACATCCCAGAAGAAAGTAATGATTTACTTTGTGTCAAATGAAAAATTGATCTTTTTATTTAACTACTTTTTTGTTGTTGTTCATCAATGGAAACCTGTGATTGAAGAAACTTTGCATAAACCACAATATATTCCCATGATATCAAGACCCTCCCACAAGCTCTTTCTCAGTAACTTCAGCTTGACATGTTTTAATACTCTGTTCCACAAAGAAATTTTTAAGGTCAGAATTAACTTTGAGCACGGAAAATGTATGTGACTCAAGACCTCAACTGACAAACACAGTATCTGGATTCAAAGGTAGTTTGATCTTTAGTCTCTCTTAAGCAAATGATATGTTTCCTTAGCTCCCTACATTTTTAAATTCGTACAATAAAAGGCTCCGCTTTTCCCCCTCATTACATTTTTCTGGAGCCTTACATAATCCCTTTTGTGGCATAACACAACATTACATACATTGAGTCTAATCAAATCTTTGTGTTTTTACTAGTTTGCTGCCTAAATCCCTGAATCTAATAATTCTTTGCAGTTCAGAAAATTTGAAGCCATTTGTCCTGCCTGGGACCGTGTTGTTAGTTTTAGGATCTTACAAATTCTGACAGTAAGACACGAACCTAGGAAAACTCTGCGCCCTATTATCAAAACCGTCTGCCCAGTCGCTCCCATTTGTTTCAATAGAATATAACCATGACCTCTGCGGAGGGAGAGGCAATGTCAAATGTTTCTCAGGGCTGGTTTACATTTCCCTCATCGTCTTAAACTGCTGTTTCTGCTTTCCTCTGTTTGAATGTTACCCATGTTTTCATTCCTGGGGAACCATACCTTTTATCTTTTTTAGATAAACATGAAAATATACCAAGGTCACCGCTGGGTGAGAGAGAGGCAAGATGTGCGTGACTGCCACCCAGCCTCACGGAGGGTTTTTTTCCTCCCTTCCTTGACAAACACTCCTTGAGGGCTCCAGGGGAGGGATGATTCACAAGCTGGCTACATCGAGTGCCCGTACAGGTTGTCCCTCCAAGGGCCCCATTAGAGCGGCGCCAGCCTGCTTGGGTTTTAGCACACACTTTGCCCTGTCCTCTTTTCTTTCTTTCTTTTTTTTTTTTCAACATTCTTGTTTTTATATTTGGAAGTGAATGCAAGGTGCATTACATTTTATTGCTTCCTGGGTGCACTTTATGAATTTTTGCCAAGGCTTAAAAGAAAACCATCCCCATTATTCTTGGCCTGACCTTTTCCCCTTCTCCTCATCTTCCTCCTCCTTCTTCTTTCTTTTTACCCTGAGTTAATGAAAGAGCAATGGGCGAGAGAGCACACAAACTGAAAGCAAGCTAAACTTAAACACAAAGTCTCTGATTAGACTGCTATAAACAAAACTAAAATATCAACGTTTGGGTATTGCTGGAAAGTAGGTCCTGGAGTCAGCCCTATTGCCATCTTCATTTATTGACTTAGAAATCAGCTATACAGTTTAATTTTGACATTGAGCATAATTTTAAAAAGAAAAAAAAAGACAGGTATAACTTTGACTAACCACTAGTGAGAAGAGCAGGTCAGTTCCTTACTCTTTGCGCCTTTCATAGAGATCGCATCATAATCAGCTTTTATATTCCAACCAATTTCACTTTACTGTAACCATTTGCAACAAACCAATGAGAAAAGTGCTCATTTTGCCTGATAATGTTTACTAAATTATGTTTCTAAAATGTAGAGCACAGTATTACAGTAGGCTAAACATCACATAGATCCCCATGATACATAATATGTTTTATTCTAAATAATTGAGTTGGTTTGTTAAATTATTGGCTTTCTAAGGATTTGTTTTTTACTTTTTCCTCCCAAGTTACCACTGTATGTAACTTCTCTTATTTTTATCTTGAAAGTAGCAAGTGCTCAAATATAGAAGCTCAATTTTTTAATTAAAAGTGATATTCAATTAAAGGAGGATGCTAATTAAAAATAAAAAACAAATTTGGACCCATAAGTAGACTGAACTACATGAAAAAGTCTTCAGTTGAGACCTGTCTTCTCAAGTCAGTTTTTAGAAAGTAGGTTTCATGTTCAGTAAAATAAGTTAAGACTTAGTCCATATTCATTAACTTTTATATTGATAATCTTAATTAATTAGATTTGGGGCAGACATTAAAGATATCCCTTAAAAAGTACAAACTTTTTAAGAGAAATTAATCTCAGTGTCAGTACTGAAAGCTCTATCTCCACTTAGCGCAGTGGTCTCTCCATCCCATTCTCAAATGATTTTTGTTAATATGATTAAATATAAAACCGCCAATTATCATGCCATAGACCTGAAAAGGCCCAGAATTTATTTATGTTCTTAGACCCTTAAAATTCCTGAGTCCCTGATTATTCTCTTCTAGAAACATCTCAACTGTTCTAATCAAAGCTTAACTTTGTAAAAAGTTTAGCCAAATAATTCAGTACACAGGCATGAATAGGTTAGATAAATTATTGAAACATTAAGCCTTTACATTTTTTAACCTTGTTAGTTCAAAAATAATGTATTTCAACCACAGTAAAAGTTAATGTTGCTGATGACTGTGAGTACACTCACGTATGAACAGACAGATGAGAGGAAAATTATCTCATAGAACTTACGAATAAACATGTGTTTACCTGTAGCTACTTTTTAATTTAAAATAAATGAGGGCTTCCCTGGTGGCGCAGTGGTTGAGAGTCCGCCTGCCGATGCAGGGGCCGCGGGTTCGTGCCCTGGTCCGGGAAGATCCCACATGCCGCGGAGCAGCTAGGCCCGTGAGCCATGGCCGCTGAGCCTGTGCATCCGGAGCCTGTGCTCCACAACAGGAGAGGCCACAGCAGTGAGAGGCCCGCGTACCGCAAAAAATAATAATAATAATAAAATAAAATAAATGAAATTAAATTGGCAAAAGATGTTATAGAAAAGGCACTGAAACTACCTTAGGATCGATGAACTAAATTAAAAAAATATATTTATTAGAAGTTTAGACACTTAGAGAATATTTAGTTTAATTCCTTCGTTTTAAATTTCAAGTCCCTGTTGCTCTGAGAAATGAACTGATTTTCCCAGGACAGCACAGCTAGTTTGCAGTGGAGTTGGAAAGTAAACTCATGTCTCCTCACTCTTTCCAGTACAAATGCAAAGAGGTGGGAGGTTTAAAGATATCTACAGGGAGCTTTCTTTATATCCCAGGATCTGTTTGAAAATAGAAATGGATACAGTTTCCTGCAAAGGCCTTTTTCTGCAATGGCTTTTCAACATTCATCTAGTCTGATCATCTATGCATCCCTCAGATTATCATAATTTCTCTTTTCTAGCCCCAAATCAATGATCCTAAAGTGGGAAACTATATAACTTTCAGTTTTAACAAAGGTATTTTCCTATAACTTAGTATTACAAAGTCTCTGAATTTATCTATGGGCTATATCTTTTTAAAATTTTAAATCTTAAATTAAATTTGGATATATCAATTAAAAAAACACTAATCAAAATAAAGCAAACAAACACATAAGCAAGCATCAAGCCTGTCTTCTCCTTTGGTGTGGTTTGTTGACACTTACACATCACTAAATATCCCTGAGTTCTGACTATCCATCTAACGTATTTAGATTTGTATTCAAACTTACTTAGGGCCATCATTTGCTGCAGAGAAATTCTTGGGCATCTAAGAAGCATTATTTGTAGGTTTCTGATGACAGGGGCATTCTTATGAGTGTGACTGTGGAAAGCACTTTACTTCACCTGTGGGAATATTGGCAGTAGGGTGTTCAGTCATTAAATTAAGGAGAACCATATTCCCCTCGGCTCTTTCCTGTGGAAATGAATCTGGCTGTCTGTGTCATACCCTGTTCTGCTTCCCTTGGGTGAATTAATCCATACATAAAACCAAATCTGTGGGGGTGGGTTCTCTCTTATCTCTACTATTTGGATTTTGTTTCAGATTTGGGAAATTGGTTTGATCTAAGAGTTTAACTTTCAAGGTCACTATTATTTTTATCTATAGTTCTCAACATGGCTAAAACATAAATCACCCTGTGCAGTTTTTAAAATATCCTATATAGTTAGTTCATTACAGTTATTAGTGCATTTTGATCATTAGTTATATGTTAGTAAAATAAAATATTACTTGCATTTAATTTTATGAAATACTATTCTACACACAATTTAGGATTAAATTTATGTCCTTCATTTTTGACAAATAAAAAACCTCTTTGCAATTTTATTCTTTGTATCTTTTAACTTTCATCTCATTCTTACATTTATTTTTACATATATGGTATGTGTTATTTAAAATATTAATTGTAGAGGTCAATGAATCTGGAAAAGAAAGTATGACATTTAAGGGTTTTTTTTTTTTTTGTCATATGCTCACTCAGTTGAACTCTTCTACTTATAGCCTATTTCCTTCTTTCTCATAGAAAGAAAAAAAAATCACATTGTCATTTAAAACAAACATTTTTTCTGACAGATTTGATGAGTTTCCTTCTTTAACTAATACTTTTGAGATATACCTGTATAAAAAAGAGAGATCAGCAGATGCTCAATAACTTTATTACCTAAAATCCTCAAAATAATGATACTTCCCCTAAACATAAAATGCACATCATATTTTTCAGAGTTAATTTTGTAAGTTAAATCAAGCTAGTAACTAAAGCCATACTTCAGCTCTCCATGAGTAGACATTTATAAACTTCTTTTTTTCATGTTTGGAAGGACATGATTTGTGGGAAATGTTTTTAATCAACTTTAAAAAAATAAAAAGCAAGTATGTTTTAGCCACTTTCCGTTAAACAGTTATGAAAATGCATCTCTTCCATTTAGTTATGGGTGACTCTAAAATGGCCCCACCTTAACATGTCTGAACTATAACCTCAGTAGGGTTTAATTCTCTTCATTGTAATATTTCTAAGGTTGGTAATCACATGAATCTTCCTATTCTTCCAACAGAAAATGTGTTAGTGCTGGTCAAGGTTTACAACTTGTGCTTGTATTGATGAGAGGTCCTGTCAGATCTTAACTGAAAAATAATAACCCTCCACGTCTGTTCTGTGAGTAGGACTCACGTTTCATACTCACTCACCTATCCAAATGTTCACCTGTGTTTCAGACTCACATTTGGATGCCTTGGGGTTTGCACACGAAGATTCACAAAAATTAGGTGATGTGGTGATCATTGGTAGAGGTTGGAATGTCTTATAAATATTAGTTTGCTTGTTAATTATGAATAACACATAAAAGAGTTGGAAAACTGATTTTAAATTTATCACGTGGCATTTATTGCATATAAATTAAATAGTACTGGTTTTTAGAGTATTTTAAGTATATTTTCAAAGCTGTGCATGACAGAAACCATAAGATATTTTGTAAGGTGTTATCTTGTTTTTGGACCAGGAAAAAAAAAAAGTTTAGATGTTGCTAAACTTACTATCTAAGCTATTCATGGGAGATGGCTATAAAGAGGTTGCTTTTGAAACAGTAAATACTACTTTGGACATATATTTAGAAAATAGGCACTGTTTTATTTTGAAAAATTATAGATGATTTCATGTTATAACTGTTCTAACAAAATAAAACTGGTTTGATAAGGTCTTTCAAAACTTTGTATTTATCTGTCTACTTAGGTCTTATACCATTTAAATTTATTGAGAACAGAAAAAAATGATAATCCTGTTAGGTATTTACAAATAAAGAAACTAAGATTAAAATGATATAGCAGATAATTAGAAATCATTTTCATATCAAAATACTAAGAGGGAATTTTTGAAGTAATAAAATGTAATGTGTTGACAGATCAATTTTCATCATTTTTCCCTTTTTAAAACCACCACAAATGAGAAATAAAGTGAAGTAACATGTAAGACACTGCCTATGCTATATGAGAATACAGCAAACAGTGAGACCTAGCTCACTCTGAGCTTGTGTAACTAGGTGTTCACTAAAGCAATGCAACTTTATTTAACATGTCTCATTTGGAAAGCCTTACATGTTAAATTATATAATTAGGCAAATAATTACAAGAAGAGAAAGGAGAAGTAGATATGAAAATTAAAAACCAAACATTTAAAATACAGAATGTAAGTGCCTAATTCAGAGTTTGTTTAACTGTTATTGATCATAAGATTCTGAACCAATATAAAGAACATAAAATGCTAGATATTAAAAAGAACACTAATAATAAGAAAATGTCGGCCAATATTACTTTCATCCTTTTTTTCTGTACCAGTGATTTTTTTTTTACACACCCCAGTGCCTTATTGAGTCAGTGTCATATCCTGTGTAACTGCATGATACATTTTTTTATTTGGTTCCACGGGATGTAACACTGACATTCTGATTTCACAGAGAAGATATGGATTCATAACAAAGGGCTTAAAATTAGGGTGTTCTTTCCCCCTATCAGTATTGCAATTACAGATGACACAGTTTTCAGAACAAAATTATCCGTAGTTTAATTTGATTCTGTAACATGTTTAGAGGTTGAAATTTAGGTTCACTGATAAAGTAACTTCTTGTGGATGAAACTTCAAAGATGAAGAGACAGATAAAACTCCCGGGCGCTATCAATACAGAGCAGGTACAAATGACATAGATCTCAGGATGGAATCTCGAAAGGGACAAGGTGCTATCCTCAAATCTCTTACTTGGGATCACACTCCCTTTACTTAACGTGATGGTGGCCACATTTTCTTGCTTATCTAGTAATATATTTTTATTTGTTGAGAACAAATTTTAACGATACCACCTTGTGGTAGTGGGGAAGCACATTTTTCTCTGCTACTGATTATGAAAAGATAGAGTAGAAGAAGGTAGAGAGCAGGGTGGGATTTGAGTGACTCAATAATTGTATCCCAATTGAATAGCCAACCTCTGACCTTCGGGTGCATCAAGGAAGGATGAAGTAGACTGTCTACTTAAGCCTGAAGACTCCCCTAGCCTCTGGGCATGAAAGGCCTTCCAACACAATCATCAAAGGGCTAGTGAATGTTGAGAAGTTGAGGGTGGGAAGAATCATCAGGAGAATCATCAAATAAGCCACTTCCTTTCTTATTTCTTCTGTCTAGATTCTGATCTGTAGAACTCTAGGAAACTCGTACTCAGCTTGTCTCTATGAATACACTGAATTCAACTGTTAGAAGAAAAACACTCTGAAAGCCATAATGAGTCTTCGTTTGATTACCATGTTTTGGTGCTATTTTTTCCTGCCTCCTAAAGTCACTTTACATTTGCATGATGCCTTAGAGCATTGAGGAGTGGTCATGGGCACGGTGATCTCATTATCATAATTTCACAAAATCCTTGTAAAACACAGAAAGATGCTTGTAATTATTCCCATTTATGCATTGGAAGAAGGTAAGCAAAGGAGCCTTAGAAAATCATGTAATTTCTCACAAGGTTTTCTGATGCTGATCCAGAACTTTTTCAACAAGTCTATTCCGTTTCTCTAAAAACAGGCATTTCTCAGTTCTGTCCTTTACCAGATGTTCTTTTTCTCAGTTTTCTGCCTTGGAGATCTCACCTCTTATGAGCTTTCAGTGTATCTCATTTGATGGTCTGACTTTCAGTGTATCTCATTTGATGGTCAATAGTAAGATACTTTCATCAATACATTTATTTATTTAACTTTTATTTAACTTGTAAATATGCTGTGCAGACAATAAGTATGTTCAAGCAAGTATGAATTATATAATTTATATCTTCCTCTTGCTTTGCAAACAGTGGGTACTTAATTTAAGCACCAGTGAGCAATGTTGTTCTACTTAATGGTCATCATAAAATAAATGGAGTCCTTAAGAGGTTTAACTGGAAATGTCCACTAAATAGGATTTGTAACAGCAGAAGTTATCACATTTCTCATACAGTCATGAATGGAGAGAGAGGAGCTATACTCAGACTCCAAAAAGGGATGAAGCTATATTTCACAGTGTAAACCAAGCTTAGGGTTGTTTTCTTTAAAAATAAATAAATAAATAAAGCTTTAAGACTGTAGGAAAACTATCTGATGAATCTCTTCTTAAGAAACAAGGCATCCACAGTCAGATACATTTGGCAGTGAGATTAAAAATAAATAAATAAATAACAAAGACGCACCTTCAGGCTTTGTAAAAATGCAACTTACCACTTAAAGAGGGAGGTGATTATTATTCAACCACCCACATGACTGGCTTCCTTAATAACATTACAACTACCCTTGTTTCAATCAATTTTCTTTTACTCATATAATTGCCCCTACCTTCCACATTTTCCTGTTTTTTCTTCACTAGTTCTTCACTGAAGTTCAGCATAAGACCCATTTCCTCCAAGTGCCCTCAATTTGATCACACTTAGCCAATAGCAAACATTTTTTCACTTTGCTTATCTACCGCACTGATGCATGTTATTTACATCATAATGTTGCAATTGCCTAATTCTTCCTCTAGGTATATAAAACAAATGTACATCTTCTATCCCCTACAACACTGTATGCTCCTCCAGAGATTCTAGTTATTTATTTTAGTCCTGAGGACTTGGGTCAGTGTGAGGAGTAGAATAGATGCCTCAGAAATGATTGGTGGATTAATGCATGTGCAAATAAATCAACCAATAAGGAACAACTAGATACAAGGATATTTGCATGGACAGAAAAAAAATGTAAAGAACCGAGTTGGAGCGGTGAGTGTTGTTAATTATCTCAGCGCCGGCTGGGTTGCATTAAGACGAGGAGGCTGGTGTGTGTTAGGACCTGGTAAAGGAGTATTTCCTAATTCAATCTACCCATCAGCAGTCAAGGAAGGAGACTCCGCTTAATCTGTGATGAAGTATTGGAAGGGACGTTGCTGGATGTCTAAAGATAGGGAAATCCTGGTCTGTGAACTCACAGACTCTTTGGTTTTCTAAAGAGAATTAGTATTGTGGAGAAAGGAATGTAGCAGGGACAACCCTGCCACTTATATCTGAAAAGTTAAGTACACAAACTTAACAGTTTCCGATAAAGGAGTTTGCCTCTCTCTCTTTTCATGAATTCCTTTGAAATTGAGAGACAATTGCAAATTATTTCTACTTCAACTAACTAACCAAGGCATGTTTCTGTTGTCAAAGAAAAGCATAAAGGCTAAAACAAAAGAAAAGAAAAAAAGAAGGAAAAAAAAAAGAGTGTTAGGTGTAGAAGCCTTTTGTGTTTGCTGTGAGGAAGGAAATAAAGCTAATAGTTAATGTCACTCAGTTTCAGTGTCATCGTCAAGCATTCATTTGTGAGTGTTCCTGTGTTAGGTCCTGTACAGAGTAAATTATGAAGCCATGACTCATTACTATTAGCTTATAATTAAAACATGACACTAAAAAGCTTATGGTAAATTTGCAGAGTTAAACAGTGAACAGATACAATAGGTAAAGTGCTTAAGCGGGTGAGTGCATTCTAAGAAATGATGATTGACACAGGAACAGCAGAATTTGTATTTTCAGTTGGTGAGGTCAAGTGGAAATCGCTACCTTTCTTCCCATGAGTCAAGGCAAGTTTAATTTGTGGTTTGGCACCTCCTCCTGCCAGATCTCTAAGTAACTCCATGTGAAGCCTGGAAAAGAACGCCCTTCAAAGAAGCTCAAAGATCTCAGTGGTGTGTCATGGACACCAGGAATATTGGTGCAGGGAACAAAGCAGGAAATCTCTCCAAACTCATGGCAGGGAAAGGCTTTCTATAGCTTGGGTGCTATTGAAAAACCCAGAGCTTTAATAATTGGTCATTGGACATGTGAAAGAATCTCTCAAGTTTTTGTAACTCCTAAAAGTAATTTCTCAAGATGATGTAGTTATGTCCCTTTCATTTCAGAGGAGCATGATGGGATCTATGTCTCCACCCTGTGTCTTCTCTCCCCTGTCCTGCAGCCTCACCCCTTGTTGTTGGGGGGTAGCTAATATCTCAGTATTTCAAGATCGAAGCACTTTTTTAAAAATCAGAATAAATTCATTCATGAGTAAAGCTTAACATCTACTTGATAGTCCAGATCACCACGTATTCTGGGCACTGCATACTGGCAGTACACTAGTTAACTTTATTAGCTGAAGCTGGTTTCATGTCAATACAGGTATGTAACAGATTAGTCCAGTGTTAATTTCATATATGAAAGATTATTCCAGATTCCAGTTAAAAGGGAAAAAAACCATGAGAAAGTCCACTTTTGAGCTATTAGTCAAGAACATCAAAGTCAAAAAATACTGCATTGGAACTTAGTGGATAAAACAGTTTTAATCGCTCAGAGCCACAGCAGTTCCCCTTTTAGCTCACATGCCACATCCTCTTATTTTGGTCCAGATTTTGTAAGGAAATTCAAGTGCCATACTGGGAATAGGCCATATCAAGAGAAACAGATGCAATGAGTGTCTCCAGATAAAAAACAATTAAGGATATTAAATTGATTAAAGTAAAGGGAGTTAAAATAAAAGAGATAAAGAAAAACAATATTCCCAAGGATGAATAATTTGGGAGTGAGTCGTGGTAGCCCTGGAGGAAGGAGAGTGGGTGGTACCATGATAAAGAGGACTTGACATAGTCGGATCTCCAATAAATGTGCCGCAAATTGTTCCAGATTAGTTAGAAATCTGACATTGACGCGGCTTATTTCTCATGATATCCCAGAGTAGATGGGTGCTGTTATCTCCAGTCTCCCTCTCTCCCTCGCTCTCTCTCTCTCTCTCTCACACACACACACACACAGTGTTTCTAAGACAAAAGGAAGTTATGCTCCTTCTTAAGTCATAGGAAAATTAGCAGAGGAAATGGGGCAAGAACTCATGAAAGTACTGAGACCACTCTGTATCTAAACTGAGAAAAACTGAGTGAACATTAGTTATTAGCAGTAGGTACATATTTTGTTGTGAACCCCAAGTCCACATAAAATTACCCCTCATTGGGATTTTTGGAGACTCCTTGTCAACTATAAAGACCAGTCAACTATTGATCAACTATCTTAATTTCTAAGCTATCATTAACAGTCCATTAGTTGCCATTGTTGCTATTATTATTATGTGTGAGGGGATTACTGCTGGGTAATGACCCAATTACATAAACAAGTGGCTACTGTCCACAGGAAGCTGTGTGAAAAGGGACATAGCATGAAAATCAAGAACGATCCCTTGGGTTTGATCCTTGTATACAAGGTGCTACCTAGAAAGTGTCTTGTTCCAGTCATTGCCCTCCGTGATCAGGAGTCCCTACATGCACCTTGCACGGCAGCCCCAAGGCTTGATATCTGTTCTTTGGAGCTCATGCTGCCTGCACCTGGGACATAGTGTTCCAAGGAGTCCTGCCATGTACCCTGCTGGTATTAAGGTTGGTTGGATTTGGGTGTTTCAGTGAGGCTCAGGGGGAATTCTGGACACGTGGGTTTTGTGGTCACATACCTTGGGTGGGGGGCGGGAGGAATTGCTACCCTATTACTTTCTGGTGGAGCACATTTGTATGGCTGGTGAAAATATGGCAAGTCACTGGGCACATAATTTTCTCTCAGATCTAAACAATATAATTTAAGAGAAAAGCCTTGATGACTGTAGAGTTTGTATTTTAAGTACTCATATCTGCTGAAGAAAGATTTCTTTGTACTGGAGGATGTCCTGGATATTGTCAACGTGCAAATCAGTGGTAGAAATGCCTAGCAATTACTTAAAGGGAAATATGTTCTCATTTCACTATGAATTTTGTCAACTTTGCTCTAAAAAGCAGCCTTGCATCTGCTAGAACCACCTATAAGCAATTATTTAGCAAATACGTTGGTTTTTTAAACCACCTCTTGTCTGGAAATTCTTCCATGCTGGGACTTTAAATTTTACACACATTATAAAATTTAACTCTTTCAAGGTGAATATTTTCTCCAAATCATTTATGAAGAAATTGAAGCTTTAGAATACCTGAAACCTTTGCTTCTGCAAAAATGTTACTTTGCTAAAATATCTCTGAAAAGTTGATGTTTCCTTAAAATAGGAAATAGGGCCTTCCTTGTCAGCTTGTGAATGGAAAAGCTAGGATGCAAACCCAGATCTATCTATTTCATGCTTAAGGTGAGCAAAGGATGGATGGTGGTATAGGGGCCATATCAGAAGTGCTCTTGAACAAAATAAGTTGCTCTTGAACAAAATAAATGCCCTTATAGTAATTTGAGATAACAAGGCACACTCTTACCTCTCCACTCTCTACCTATCCTTCGTCGCACTGCTAGCCATCCATGCTTTCTTCCTTCTCTGTTCTGCTCAGTGCACCTTTCTCCAGCTGTCTTGCAAGATATTCATATTCTGATGTTCTCTTCTTTAGTCCTAGCACCATTTGACCTATTGACCACTGCTGGAAATAATTGTGGATCTAGAGGTGCGATATTTTTTGGTTAGTGCTGAGGATGAAATCTCTGAGAGCCAACTTCCAGAGTTTGAAACTGGTACAGATTTGAGCCCCTCATACATGGCCTCAAGTACCTGGATTCACACTAATGCCCAAGGGCCAGTGATGGTTTATAATCTCTCTTGGTGATCAACTTCTCTTTACGCTTGATGGGTTTTTTTTTTGCAGGAGATTGATTTACCAAATCCATGGGGCTATTTGGCTCTATTCTTGCATAAATTTACTTTTTTATTTAACTGATTGCTTTCCTAAAGTTTGGAACTTTAGCAAGAAAGCCTTAATATCTTTGTATTTCAAACCCCTAAGAGAGTACCTGAGACAGGAACTTGCTTCGTAAATTTTAGTGACTAAATAGATCAAGTTGTAGGACATCTACCTTCAGTTCCCTGGACTGCTCTGGCATTCTTAAAGCCTTGCACTTTAGAGTTCTTCAGTTGTCTACTTCAACGTGCTTAGAAACTAAATCAGCAAATCTATGTATATGCTCCAGCATCTGTGCCAGGTTTCAAGGTTTTCTGATTAAAAGCAATACATCACACAATCTTTCCTTGGTTTTATCATGGATGGACTTACAAACTGACAAGTTGAGCCTCACTCTTCTATTTTAAAAAAGCATCAATTTTTCAGAGGTATTTTAACAAAGTAATATTTTTACAGAAGCAAAAGGTTTAATTATTATTTTTTGACTAATGGTATTTCTTAAAACTGTGCTCCTGAAGAGCTAAGGATATTGATATGTTTATTTACATGAATTGAATATAAAAGTCTTCAGGAAAAGGAGAAGAGGCTAGAGGATTTATTAATGAGAGGGAGGGAAGGGAAAGAAAGTGGAAGCCTGAACCAGAAGTCACAAAATGGTAAATATCAAATAGCATATTTAGAGTGGAACAATGTCAGAAAAAATTAGCTAGTGTTGGAACAATGTCATCCATCAGTGGACAGTGCTGGTCATCCTATAGCCACTTAGAAGTTTTATTTAATTCGATTACTACCATGACTGTTAATGCCGTTATTCCTCTACTGTTGTTATTACTTCTACCACCACCATGACAGCTACCGTGACGGTCCCCACTGTGCCAGGTGTGTTATATTCATCTTGTCGATTAGTACTCATGATGTATGGATTACCATCTGCATTTTACAAAGGAGGTTTTTGGAACCCTCTTAAAGTCACAAAACATCAGGCTGGGATGTGAACCCAGGTTGGCCTTAGAAGTGATTGTTCCTTCCACTATGTCAGAAAAATTACAAAGGTGACATTTTTACCCCAGTTTTCACTTTTTCAGTTTTTTTCCCCTCTACCATGCCAAAACATAGTACAACTTTAATTTTTTTCTAGTGGCTGTTTTTTAAAAAATTTCCATCTTATCAAAACCTAACTTCAGAGTGTATGAAATCAGTTTCACTCAGGATATGTGTCGAAAACACCATATTGCATGTATATATTCAGATAATGAATTAATAAATAGAAAGAACATAAGATTTACAGTTGTAAAGACTTGGGTTAAAAAATTCTAAACTTTGTATTATTTCTAGGAAAAAGGCTCAGCCTCAATTCCCATATTTGTACAATGAGACCAGATGCATTTGCTCTGCCTGCCACATGGGGAGATTGTAAGGGAAAACTGAAATCTCATACATGAAAGTGATATTTTATTGGACAAAGCTATGAAATATCATTTTTGCATTGGCTTATTTAAAACCAATGATTAACTATGGTCTGAAAGGCCTTAACATTATTTATTGAATTCCAGCCCTTAATGAATAGGTGAGGAAAGTATCGTAGGTCAAAAGGAGTCGTTCCTGATACTTGGGATCACAACAAGTACCGTGTGCCTCTCGCAAGTACACAGAAGCAGACCTGTTAATTAGCCAGAACAGTTCCTGATACTTGGAATCACAACAAGCACCGTGTGCCTCTCGCAGGTACACAGAAGCAGACCTGTTAATTAGCCAGAACAGGATGCTTGCAGCGAGGACGGTGGCAGCTTGTGCCACTGCTCCCCCCTGCCACGTCACGGCGAGGGTGAGCGTAAGTGTGCACATCGGGTATGCTGTGTGTGGTGGCGTGTCCTGAGGATCCGCACGTTAGTGTTCTACTTCCGTACCCGAGAAACCCGGTGAGAATACAGGTTGGCAGAGCCCTCTCTAACTGTTGAGAGGTTAAGAGCAATAGACTCAGCTGTAAGGATCTTTAGAAGGGGGACTCTCAACACCAGTAATTAAGAGTGACTTTCAGAGCTGTTTCTATTTCAGGACTCATCGTTTGGGGGCTTCTGTACAGTGTTTAGACTCCTTAACTGCAAGATCCAGGAATATACAAATTACATACTAGGTATACTAAATTGACACCTTTATTGGAGAGTGGATGTGTGTATCTGCACTATGTTCTACAGATATAAAAGTAGCAACTAAAAAGAAGTGTCTGCAAGGTTATAACACTGTAAATCTCTTATTACAGCTATAGCTGTCCATCAATAACATTCATTTATATGGGGAAATTTTTAGACGCTCAAGATAACCAAATCTGGATCAAAAATGAAAGGAAAAACATAAACACTACTCTTATCAGAAAAAAGGATAAGGACAGCTACAAACAGTGCACAATCAGATTAGCAGTATTTTCTAGGAAATAAATGAAAATGCCTGTAAAGCAGTGGAAACTTAGGGCAATCACTCTACTGCCCACTCTCACTTCCCAGTCATGTTGAGCCAGTGGAATTCCTCTCTCTTTTCTCTCCCCTGTCACATCTCAACATCTCTGTTGACTTTTCCACAAACAAAAGACGCATGAAGTTCACTGGCATCTGGAGGGTTCCTGGTAACACCTAGGCCCCTCTCCTCCAGGCTTTCAGGTGTGTAAAGCTGTTGTGCATTGTATAGACCAGCAGGAGATACCAGCTATGAGAAAGCTGGAGTCGGAGTCAGGAAGCTATGAAGATTCATGAAATCTGAATGTGCTTGCACAGATAATCCCGATGAAGAAAAAATGGTGCCCACAGCATTATAAACTTGCTGCTGTAGTCCCTGGCCTCAGAATTCTCCCTCTTTCTCCACATTCAGCTCTTTTTTCTAATCATTTAAAACTGTTGCCTCTACTCCTGTACAGTATCTTTAATCTCTGACATCACAGTACTTCACCTTTCCTTGGGTCAAGAGCCCAGGCATGCTGTAGCTGAGCCCACTGCTCAGCATCTCACAAGACTGCAGCTAAGGTGGGGGTCAGGCTGCATTCTCATTTCAGGCTCCTTCAGGTGGTTGATAGTTCCTTGGAGTTGTGGGACTGAGGCCCTCAGCCCCTAGAAACCAGCCCTCCCATAGAAAGTTCACAACATAACTGTTTGCTTCTTCAAGGCCTGGGGAGAGTGTTTCTTTACTCAGGAAGGTTCCAGTCCCTCTTCTAAGTGCTCTCAACATTAAGTCAGGCCCACCTTGGATAGTCTCCCTTTTGATTAATTCCACATCAACTAATTTGGGACCTTAATTTCATCTGAAAAATCCGTTCACCTTTGCCATACAATTAGAGTAGCACTCATCATATTCACAGCCCTCCCTCAGCCCATACACACTCAAGGGAAGGGGATAATACAGTTTACCAGGTGGTGGGAATTTGGGTTTCATTTTAGACTTCTGTCTACACAGTCCACTTTCTAGACCCCAAGATGTACATCCCTTCCCCATGCAAAATACATTCACCCTCTCCCAAGTCTCCCATTAGAGCAACAGCTCAGGGCTTCTGGTAATCTGTGAAGTACATGTCCTCAGATTTCCTCTTCCTCTCTGCACTCGTGATGCTAAAGAGATAAGACACTTGTCCCTTACTTATTAGTATTATTATTATTTTTAATGTACAATTCAGGGATATGAAACCCAAGGAAAGATGAGTATCTCAACACACATAACTCTAAAGTCATCTGACTCCAAGTGTACCAGTTAATTCTCCCCTCAGTGTCAAGGTACCACTCCACGTAAACACTTCCCTCATTTGTGATCACTGTTCCTCTCTCGAAACCTCAAGAAGAGAACATAAAGCCATTGGGTAGAAAACAATATGGAAATGTAATTCTTTGAATAAATATAGGAAGAAATATTTTGATACTTAAATATTTAGAAATATTTTCAATGGTCTGTTATTTTCTGAATTTAAAAAACCCCTACTTTTATAAAACGTACACATTTCTTCATGTAATCCAAGCAACTTTAATCAAAATACTATCCCGAGATGTACAAACACTTTATAAACCCAGCTATAGGTTAGTCAAGAAATATTTCTTGGGGCTTCCCTGGTGGCGTAGTGGTTGAGAGTCCACCTGTCGATGCAGGGGACACGGGTTCATGCCCCAGTCCAGGAAGATCCCACATGCCGCGGAGCGGCTGGGCCCGTGAGCCATGGCCGCTGAGCCTGCGCGTCCGGAGCCTGTGCTCCGCAACGGGAGAGGCCGCAACAGTGAGAGGCCCGCGTACCGAAAAAAAAAAAAAAAAAAGAACTAAGGGTGTTTTCTCGCTGATTGAACTTACATGTTCCACCGTAGAATTTTATACGAAATAAAATGGATGACTAAATTAAATGCATTCTAATGAACCCAAGTATCATTAACATCAATTTATTTATGTTTGAGAAATACGACTGAAAAAGTGTTGCCTAGTTTTAACTACTTTTTTTTTCAAATTATTATTTTTTTAATATTTATGTATTTATTTGGCTGCACTGGGTCTTAGTTCTGGCATGCGGGATCTCTAAGCTGCAGCATGTGGGATCTGGTTCCCTGACCAGGGATCGAACCTGGGCCCCCAACACTGGGAGTGTGGAGTCTTAACCACTAGAACACCAGGGAAGTCCCTAGTTTTAACTACCTTTAAGGAGATCCCTGAAGAGTGTGAGTGTGAGAGTGTCTGTGTGTGTTTATGATATCAGTATCGTTATGTACACATATACATGTGTGTACATATATACCACAATGATACTTAGTACCTTGCATCAAACACATATTTATCCCTAAATCTTTTGGTTTGTAAAGTCACATTTCTAGTTTCTACAATTTGATTATATTTAACCATCACTACTAACCTTCTTCCATAGCCATTTCAATGTGCTTGAAATTCTAAAATTTCTCTCCTTCGTTTTTCTCTTTTAGAAAAACATGGGGGACAATCTGTTGAATAACAAGCAATACAGTAGCTGCTCTATGACACCACTGTCCCCAAATTATAATATGACCTTTAAAATACCGTTTATTTAGAGTCGGGCTCTAGCCTGTGTTCCGGCCGACACACCAGGAAATTGCCTATATGCAGGTCCATTAGACAGAGGAAGAAAATAACTGATGTTTCCAAGGGTGGTACTCCTAGACCAGGTGATACAGCCCTTTAAGGCAGGAGCTATGTCTCTTTAACCCAGTACAGAAAATATTTGGTGTGCCTTGTAAACAAATAATTCAGATGATGGATGAGACTGCGCTGTTAGGAATTTGTGTCATTAGAAGATGGGGCCACAGCAAGACAAGATGTAAAGCTTAACTGTCATTGTTCCTCTTCTGGAAAAATACTGGCTCCCCTGCTAGTAACAAGGACAATGCCTTTCTGAATGAAAGTTAAATTTATGTTGACTCTTTTTCTTTATTATTATGATTATAATGATCATTTTAGATGTTGTTAGTATTTTTATCCAGAGACATTTATATGGGACCATGGCTGCCTCATGGTGTTTACCTCTCATCGGTAGTAGAAACTGAGCAGTAAGTGAGTTTAAAGAAAAGATGAAAGCTTTCTAGTTATTGAAACACTGCAAATCATTCCATAGTCTTGTTGTTTCAACAGTTTTAACTGAAAATACCTGCAGATTGGTTTCCACTGCCTAGCTCGTTCCCTGATTAGCAGGATTCTCCTGCAGGCAAACACCTGCATAATCTTACCTGCTGGCCTAGGCAGGTGAGAGTAGAAGAGCCAACGTGTACTCTGCAAAAAGACCCCAAACAAACTCTATCTTATTGTTTCCACAACCATGCATGCAGATTTGTTATATATTGCAAGTGAAAAGTGGGATCAAGCACTCTCATATATTTCTTCCTGTAAAGTCAAAGGTAACCTAAATGCATTGCCAGAAAATCATTTAAAATATTAATAAAAAATCAGCTACAGATTTGAAGAAATGAGTGGATTTTTCCAATTTGACAGCTTATCAGTAAGTTGTCGTTTAAAATGTTTTTACCCTGGGAGTGTACCTCAGTGATGATAGCCATGTATAATTCATAAAGGAAAATAGATTTAAATAAGCCTGCTCAGTAGTTCCGGGTGTGAAAATTCAACAAGCTAGTTTCTTTTCACTGTGCCTGCAGTCACTTTTCCTCCTTCAAGCTCCCACATTCCACATTGTATTTACTTTTTTTGTATTTCGGATCATAATATAATTTGTTTCCAAATGTACATTTAAAGAAGGCAACTTTGAGTGACATAAGAACAGCTCAGTAAATGAAAAGTAGGATGGTATTTTCATGTAAATCACATTTTATAAATATTTAAATTACTTTCTTTTGCAGAATAAAAGTGTATGAATACACTTTACATTTAAGCTACAAATTATTCTGAAGGAGTTTTACCTTGTAGA
This sequence comes from Globicephala melas, assembly GCF_963455315.2. Classification (NCBI taxonomy): domain Eukaryota; kingdom Metazoa; phylum Chordata; class Mammalia; order Artiodactyla; family Delphinidae; genus Globicephala; species Globicephala melas. The sequence continues at coordinate 22,429,220 of NC_083315.2, forward strand.
GTTATTGTTCACAACAATGTATATTAAATTTTTTCTGTTCTTACATAATTCTTCAAGACCTTTTACTGACTGAGGTCATGAGAAGGCCAGAGATAATCCTTCTGAACTTGATAAGAGTGTCATCAAGCTTAATAACTAAATGGTTTTTCATGCATCCTCAAAATCTTAAAATTTGAGACAGTGAATATCAAAGCCACATTTTATTTGGAAGAGTAGCAATTGTAAAATATATGACTTACAGAAATACAGTCTAATCTCACTAATTCTAGTCCTGCTAATTTGGATTTTGTCATAATTCAGACATGGTGTATATACATTAGAAAACAATAGTTATGGTTTAAAGGAAGGCCACCAAGGCATCAGATCTGAGCATTTTCAATCTGAGGTGAATGAAATGGTGGTAAAATAAAACTATCATTTTTATGTGCTTATTGTGTGTCAAGAATTGTGATCTGGTTAGGATGCTATTTCTGTTAATGTTCCAGTGTTTAGGAAGTAAATCATATTATCAAACTTTTCATGATGAAACCATAGGCTAGAGAGGTTGAATGATTTTTCAGTGGTCAGTTGGCTAAAAGAGACAATTAATCCAAACCCAGGTCTGTCTGACTAGAAAATATATGCTTTGAATTAAAAAGTATTTTAATATGCTTTCAATTCATGTTTTGAACTACTACATCTCCTATGGCAAAAGACTTTTGTGTTGGTAGCATATTATTAATTGATGTAGATTTATTTTGCACTATCATTTTCTGTTACCTAAATTTACATTGATATTTTGGTTGGTAATATGAATGTACTTAAAAGTAATAAAGTTTAAAAAATTTTAATCATTCTAATTTTTTTCTCCCTCTGCATTGTGTTTAATTAGGAAGTTCTTACTATATTAAAGATGTACCTCTAAAAATAATTTAAGAAGCAGAATGCTTATTAAATATGTTTCATGGTTCATCATACCACATATATCCTGTACCAATTACCTAAAATTAGGTAATTCCACATCAAATTTGGGAAAATAAACAGCAAAAGATAATTTCATGTTAGCATGTGTAATTATCACTTTCTTATCTCTGAGGCTTAGTTGATCATTTATGTTAAATTCCGAAAATAAATAAATGTCTTTTAAACTGATAGGTCATTATGCCATAGAACCCGTAATACAACTTCAGGCATAGCTGGTTTTCAATGACTTCTTTAAAAAAAAAGAAACTTTTAAAAGTTTGTCCTCTCCTATCTATCCTCAAAGATTGTTTACTGATTAAGACATTAAGGTTTGGACAAAAGTATCCTGTTCATAATAAAAACCAAAATTTCCCATGTCTCTTCTACAAAACAGGCATTGGAAACGGTGAGGTGGTATTCAAACATGACAATATAATGAAATAACTTATCATTATTAGATTTAAAGTACTGAGAAAATAATGTTTCAGAAAATAAATTTATGATGATGAATATAGCACATCCCAAATTACCAAGGGAATCGTTATTTTTCACTTTTCTTTAATATCTTTGTGGTTTTTGAGTTTTGCATGGTAGTTTCCTACATGAAAGTTTTTTGATTAATAGGTCTATGCTGCTTTATATTTGACACATTTGCTTTCTAGTCAACAATGGTATGGCGATGAGATAGGAGAAACTTAACAGTATTATGGCAAAGACCCAAAATGATAGCAGCTTAAATAAAATAAAGGTCTCTTTCTTTTTCTCTCACATAGAAGTTGAGCTGATGTGGCAACTGTGCTCTGCAAAAGTCCTTATGAGCCCTGGCTCTTTTCTCTTTTTGTTCCACCATTTTTAGGGAATTACCTTCATTTGCATGGTCCATGATGGTTCATTACCAGGTGTACCTTCCAGCCATAAAGAAGGGGAAGTAGGGAGGGGAACACCAGTCTACTTCTTTAAAGGTTATGACTTTGGAAGTTGTATATCGTCATGCCTCCTCCCACATCCTATTGGCCAGAACTTAGTTACATGGACCCACCTAGGTGCAAAGGAGTCTGGGAAATGTAGTTCTTAACTGGGTAGCCTGTGCCCCGAAAGTTCTGTTATTAGATAAGGAACCATTAATATATACCTTAGCTCCTTCTGCCATATTCAGTATTCGTAATGAAAAAATTTACAATTTAAAAAATAAACAAGGGCTTCCCTGGTGGCGCAGTGGTTGAGAGTCCGCCTGCTGACGCAGGGGACGCGGGTTCGTGCCCCATCCGGGAGGATCCCACGTGCCGCGGAGCGGCTGGGCCCGTGAGCCATGGCCCCTGAGCCTGCGCGTCCGGAGCCTGTGCTCCGCAGCGGGAGAGGCCACAACAGTGAGAGGCCCGCGTACCACAAAAAAAAAACAAAAAAAAAAAAAACAAAAAAATAAACACACACTGTAATTTTTAATATGGTGGTACCACAATTATAGGTTCAGAAAAAAAAATCTGATGACACCGTTTTTTTTAATTTTAATTTTTTAAAATTAATAGACTTTATTTTTTAGAGCAGTTTTAGGTTCACACCATAAATGAGCTGAAAATACGGAGATTTTCCATATATTCCCTGTCCCAACATATGCATTTCCTATTATCATGTCTTGTCATTATACACTTGTCCAAACCCACAGAATGTACAACATTAAGAGTGAAACCTAAAGGTGATAACGAGATATCAGTGTAGGTTCATCAGTTGCAACAAATATACCCTTATGGTGTAGGATGTTGATAATGATGACACTTGCTAAATTAAGTAAGATTACATAAGTTACCAATCTATTGCCTCACAACTCCAAGTAAGCTCTTTATTGCCCTGCATGTGGTTCCTAATCATTTTTCTCCTCCCATCTGGCATGATGTAAAGCTTTATCAGTGGGGGCACTGGAGGCAACCCGGAGGGGGAAAGGCTCTTTATCCTGGTTCCAGTGTGTGTGCTCTCTCAGCAGGTTCCTATGGTGTGTGACAGCAACTAGTGCGTGGCATCCCCTTGAGGGCAGTCTCCCCTGACACCCAGAGGGAGGTTTCCCAGTGTACCTTCCCACTAACAGATTCCAAATGAGTTTCATGTGGCCACCTCTCCATGGATGGCTTTCCCCTGACACCTGAGAGGGCAGATTCCCAGTGATTCCTGGTGGCATGGAACCTCAGCAAACTTCTCCTCCATCCACTGGGCTATAGCCATGCCCTCACAAATGAGGTCTGGATCTCAGTCCTGGGGACAGGGTCCTATTCTAGATTTGTTTCTTCCTTGGGTGCTCTATTTCAGCCTTAGGGGTAGAATCTTCTATTTATATATTCTTTAGAGTTATCTTTACTTCTTAGTATCCAAACTTCAGTTACTCTAATGATTCTCTGTTATAGTTAATACATTTGTATTTTACATATTGCCTGCTGAATTTACTGGATAGGTTCTGTTCCCTGATTGGATCTTGTCTGATACAATAAGGAAAGCCAGTCATATTAAGACAGTCAAAAGCATTTCACCATTTCCTTTGTGGAATGTGAGAGGCCATGGAAAGAAATGGGAGAATCTGTGGCATCCTCCTGTGTCATTTTTGAGGTCTATGATTAATGTTACTAGTCAGATATCCTGAGAATATCATGGAAGTAAATATACAAATCAAACATTACAGCAATGAATTGTTTATGAATTAAAACTTTGCATGTCTGAAAGTACTGAGAGTTCATGGGAATAGAATTAATGTGGGTGTTCAAAAAATTCAGTCGTTATGCTATGATATTTTTCATTCTTTATCAACATCAGATAAAAAACAAGCCTTTTGAGTGTCCTCCAAAAGTTGTGTTTCTTCTCCTACACTATTCCCTTTACACTTCTAGGAGAGAATATTCACATTACATGTAAGAAAATATTTCATTTTGATAGTAAATTACACTGTTTTCTGCATGACTTCATAGTGGCATACTGTTTTAGAGAGGATTTATTATCTGCCCTGCATCTGTAGCCCTGATGGAATCTTCCAAAGCAGTAGCTCTGGAAATCAAGTTGGATATGAGACAGAATTTTGCTGAGTTTCAGTTGGGATGTAATACCAAGAAGTATTAAGGTATTAATTTCTTTTTCCAAACTAGCATTGGGCATAAGAGAATGAGGGCAGATACATGGAGTTCTTGAAGTCAGCTGTGTGCTTTTGGAAAAGTAGTTTCTTCCATTCAGTTACCATCATTCTTCTCTGTTATGTGTATATGTTCAATACAACTTAGAAAAATCACTATCTATCGATTTAAGTGATTATTTTATGATTATATATATATTTGTTTTCACTCGAAGTGATCTGTTTCGTTTTTATCAGCAATTTTTGCTTTACATGTTTTTGTTAAAGTCAAAACATGTTTTACTTCAATTTTATATATTTCTAAAGCTATCATCTGAATGCCACTTTGAAGATCTTTTAAGTATGCTGCGATAGCTGCTAAAAAGTAGAGAATGACAAGATGTACTTTCCTTGAGTCCTGTTTTCATAGGTGTTTTTGCATAATGAATCATTTATTTATAATCTTATTTTCCTATATTTTAGTTCAACTGTCTTGAGATTCTTAAAGGTTTTCTTTAGTGGTTTCTGTTTAGACCAAATTTTCTATCAGAGAAAATTATGTAAATTTAGGTAAATCTTAACTTTAATCAGAACTGTATATATGTAGCAGAGGGTTAAATTAAATGAACTTTGGCAATGAGTAGTTGTATATGGAGTCAATAGGTGGCATTTTATTATATTTATAATTTATTTTTTCAGTATGAAATGTTTATTTTTATGTTTTCAAACAACATATATATTGCTTAGGTAATAATTTCTTTTAAATGCAACCTTGTTTTCTTTGGAATTTGTTTTTCTTCCATAGAGGATATTGAACTGTCTTTTCAAGTTATCTCTGTTGCCTTTATTTCATTTTAGTCATTGAATTCAGTAAGAAACATAGACATGTGAAGGACGAGATCTGGGCATGGAATTCTAGGAAGCTGCTTCAAGTGAAAACACAAAGTCAGAATCATGAATTTATTATAAATCCCAGTGTCTTTGGAGCATTATTGTTAAAATAACTTATTTGTGTACACCACTCCATATTATCTCTCAGTCAGTAACTTCTCAACATGTATTTGTGGAGCAGATGAAAATAATCCATATGGAAGTATATTATTTTTGAGAAAGGAGTACTAGACCATCTCGTAAACTCAGACTTTCAAGGTACCAAGCCTTGAGACAGTTTTCAACTGGAAAAGTGTGGAAGTGCCTCATGTCAACATCTAAAATTTAAGTCAACTGCAAAATTCCCACTAAGAGTTAGCATTGAATACATGAAAATAATTCCTGGCAGAGGGCAGTTTAGATCCACTGCCTTGCTCTTTGTTCTAACAACTTGTTCTGTTCTTTCTTACTTCCTGTTGTCACTGTGTCTCTTGCATTTGCCAATGACAAAGCCATCACAAATTCCTAAACTGTTTCCATGACACTGGTCTGGAATAGTAACGCTGATGTTCTACTTCATAAGCTCAAACATCCCCTAAACAGCACCTGAAATCTGAACAGAAATAGGAATGGTATACATGCATTTTTAATGTGATTAGTAATAAAATGATTAGTTAAACTGACTACATAGATTGGCACACAAATACAGCTCAGGATGCAGGCAGAAGGCTAAGAGCAGGAGATAAACACTCTCGTTCAAGTAAGAAAAAAGGGTGCATTGGATAGAGCTTCCAAGAATATGTAATTGTGTGCAGTTCTGTTATAATTTGGATGGATTCCAACTTTTCCAGAAGAAAGGCTTTGTTTACATATTAAGCAAATATATAACAGGAAAACAGAGGAGTGACAAATACCAACATTTTTTTCTTTTTAAAGAAAAATGTTCAAACTGTTTTAACTGATGAATATACATGAAGATGTTCCGGTCACTTATATGTTTGATTCTGCCTTATGAAAGTTCTTTCAAAATAAGAGAGGCATTATGAGTCAAGGTGTTAATATATACATACCTTTTATATATAGGGTTTTTTTTTTTAAGTTTTGAAGCTTGTTGGCTGACCATGGTTCGTTGAAATGGCTAACGCCAGTGAATCCAAAGTAAATGAAAAGTTATTTATGTGCCAGAGGACCCCTACAGCTTGATTAGCAAGAACACTGAGGAAACAAATCTCGGGTTAAGTCAATTTTTACTTCAGCTTTGTGGATTACCCTTAAGCACTGTAAATATGTGTTCACATAGAATAATATAAATATGTGTTCCATACAATAAAGTCATTCTCTCTCTTAGGTAACATAACTCCCCTCATAGAAAAAACACAGAGCACATCCTTTCTTAAAAGATCTCATTTCTCTTTATAACCTGCTGAAAACAAATAGCAGTGAAATATTGAAAATCAACGCCTATAAAATGTCTACAGAGTGTGTCACATGAAAAAGTAGGATTTAATCATGTGCAATAGTTAGACAAAAGTGGAGGAGTCAAAAACCTGAACTGATATCGTTTTTGCAGGATAACCCTATTGAAATCTACTAGGAACAAGATTAATTTGAAGCTCTTTGAGGGCTCTGGAAGACGAGCTTTTAAGGAAACATAAAATGCTATTATATATATATATATATATTTAATTGTTGAAACATAAGGCAATTTAACTTGTTAAAAAATTCAAAACCAAAGACCCTGAGTAGGACTTCTATTGAAAGTTACACAGAAGATGGAAAGAGTGTTTCTTATATATATGGAATAAATAAAATATGGAGGTCAGCAAAGTGATAGAAAAATAAAGAATGTGCCATGTTGCACTGAATTGAAAAGGGAAAGAGTTCTCTGCCCTCTCTGACTCTTCTTTCCCAGTTTATATGTTTATTAAACACACATATGTCAACTGTACCCTCCTCTTTAACTGCATAACTTTCGTCAGTGTGATATGGCCTCGTTCTGAATCAGTATAAGTACTTCTTTGTGTTAGTAATGCTATAGAAAAAGAATAGGCCAAACCATTGAATTTTTAAATCAGTGGCAATCCCCTGACATTATAAACATATGTTCATTTGGAGTTTAAGTACTTTAAATATTAATTCAAAAATACTAGCAAACATTGACTTGCCTAAAAATCAAGTCATCTTACATACCCTCCCTCAAATCTAGAGAGAAAATAGCATAATTCAAACTTAGCATGAAAGATAATTTAAAAACTACTTTTGTTTCTCCTCATTTATTTTGAATATGGCAGAATAAACAGACTTGTTGTATTTTATTTTCTATTTAAGAGATCGGAGAAGCTGTCCATCTCCATCTTAGTTTACCAGACCAAACAGATGGGGTTTGGCTGAACATGCAATAACTGATACTGCCACTGGGTGGCAGTGACAGCTTTTGTCTCCAAGATGCTCACTGTCCCTTGATAGAGCTTAGTGACACAACCCTTGGCCTTGAGTCTCAGGACATCAATGTGTAAAAATACACTGAGCGACTCTCCTCTCCAACAGCTCACATTGCTTTTGGATCTCTTGCCTCTGTTCCACCGCATCTTAAGGCAGCCAATAAAACTTCCTTACTTTCTTCAGTTTTTAGGAACTTGATGGTGGTCAATAGAAGGCCAAGTTTGCAAAAGTAAAAAAGGAAGAGAGAGAAAAAAAAAAGTGAGAGGGAAATACAAATAGGGGACCAGATTCCCTTCTGCCACTGAGTGATGCTAATCTTGCAGAGGACCACAAATATATATATTTATTATTTAATTGCTTTCTGCCATATAGCAAAAAATATCCCTGACTTTTTTCAGTATTTTGTGGGCTAAAGTACATCTTCAGTCATGACCTACACACACTCCAACATGCATACATGTTTCAAATAATTGTTTATAGTTGGGACAATTAACTAATGACAGTTTAATTTTCCAGAATGAATTGGTTTTTAATTGACAATGAGAAAAATAATGCTTAAAATTTTTTTTTTGATATGGCTAGGCTGATAAAATTGTTAGAAGAAAATTTGTAGTGTTAAAGTATGTAAATATCTGAATTGTTACCAATTCAAAGATTAATGATAATTATGAAGGTATTAGATATTATCATAGCTTGTAACAATGAAGCAATTTGTTTTTCAGGGAAGGAAGGCTTTAAATGTATTCACCTGAGTAAGGGCCTTTGATTCTGAATAACTTTGCTGGGCTATGTGAAGGGAAAAAACCTCAGATTATTATTTTGATGAGTGGGGTAAGATGATTGTATTAGTGAAGTTAAAATAAAGAGGGGTGAATTATTTTATAAATATGTGAAATTAATACAGATAAATTTAATTACCCTTATTTCGGAGAACATCCTTATTCATTCCTATGTATTCTATTTTAAATTATAAAAACCTTGGCCTATACCATATGGTACCTTTCTTACTAATAAAGCTTAATAATTTTACTATACAATTAGTTTACATGTATGCAAAGTAATAATTTATACTGAAGAACCATAGTATATGTTTTCATTTGTTTTTTAAAAATCACTTGTATACCTTTTTGATTGACATTGAAATGGTTTAAAATATTGCAGAATAGCAATAGCAACAAAAACAGAAAACACGAGAATGGGGATTCTGGGGCGTATTGTAGTATAATTTAAACTTTGCAAGCATCCAAAAAATAAGAATTTTTTCAAATGTCAAATTTCCAATAAGTTTTATTTTTCTTAACAACACAGAAACACTAACTAAGAAAATATTATTCAATTGTAGGAATAGAGATTTAAAAGGGACATTAATCTCTCTCTATTGAAATGTTACCTCTAATTTTGCATGAGTACATTTTGTTACTAAATGGAGAGATATAATTTGTATATATAGTACAGGGATATATTTGTGGATCTGCAAAAAAACAAAGCTAGAGATGGTTTCTTTATATTTATCTTTTGTTTGTTTCCCACAAGCAGCCCATATAAATCTATCTAGTCCATAGATCTGAGACAACCATATATATTCCATGGATATGAGACAATTAAATCAATCAAGCACATTTGCAAAAAGAAATTCTAAAGAACCAGGAAAGGACAAGGTTCTGTCTTTTCACAGCTCTGTTGCATTCTCATATAAAAGTATGGCATAGGGACTTCCCCGGTGGCGCAGTGGTTAAGAATCCGCCTGCCAATTCAGGGGACACGGGTTCGAGCCCTGGTCTGGGAAGATCCCACATGCGCGGAGCAACTAAGCCCGTTTGCCACAACTACTGAGCCTGCGCTCTAGAGCCTGCGAGCCACAAATACTGAGCCTGTGTGCCACAACTACTGAAGCCCGCGTGCCTAGAGCCTGTGCTCTGCAACAAAGAGAAGCCATGGCAATGAGAAGCCCGTGCACTGCAACCAAGAATAGCCCCCACTCGCCGCAACTAGAGAAAGCCTGCACGCAGCAACGAAGACCCAACACAGCCAAAAATAAATAAATTTATTTAAAAAAAAAAGAAAAAAAAACCAAGAAAGGTCTTACTAAAAAAAAATAAAAGTATGGCATAATTCAGTAGTATTTGAAAATGATATGAATAATCTATTTTGTGCTCTCGATAACCAAACTATGTAAAATCACTAGTTTTTAAAACTTATTTCTTCTTCATGACATAGTCAGATCTAAATGAATAGAGTTGAATTATTTGATTTGTGTTTTAATTTTCCATTCATTTTAAAGTTGAAGCTTTACTGACTAAACTTTGTTTGCATGAAGTAGGTACGTTTGCAATATTGTAAATATATATATTTTTTTCATAGGTAAACAGATAATTCAAGAATTCAAGCTAAAGTAATTACTCTATGAGACCAGGATCCTGTCTTCTGACTGTATGTATTACATTAATTCACTGATCAAAAATCTGAATAATGTCCTACTGTTCCACTTTTTGTATTTTTTATTCTGGAGTCTTAGGTTTCAACCTCAATTATAGGGGAAATCTAGCCAAAGACTTTTAAATAAGAATTTTAAGGAACAGGAAATGGAAAGTGAAATCATGACAAATTATATACTAATACCTATTTACCTTACATCTGAGGAGTAACTTTTAAATTTCTTAGATAAAAAGAATGTCTCCATATCCCTATGGAAGCAAACATCAGTGTTGTAGAAGCATTATAGGCAAGAATTTCTTCCTGATTTTGGAACACTTGGTAACGCTCTAAAAGACAAAGAGGGTGCAGAGTTATTTGAATCTGTGTGTATACAAATACATTCAGATATATGAGGGGACACGTGACATCTGGGACCATATCACTATATGGTTTTATAGCTTGATGTTGGGAATTGGGAGATGATGCTGTATGAAACATATCTAAATTTTGCATGGGATAGCATTTTCCTGTGCCCTGTATGTATGCCAATTAATGCACAACGATGAATGTCGGTTGCATTTGATATAAGTCATTTAAGGAGTAGAATATTAAACATTTAACAACTAAATGGAGTGTTTATGGCTTGTCCACACCTGCCTCCAACTTCCCCCCAAAAGAAGACAGTAGAGAAAGAACTCCTTATGTCCTTAAGGCTTTAAAAATAAATGCAGTGCTCACTTCAGCAGCACACATACTAAAACTGGAATGATACAGAGAAGATTAACATGGTCCTTGAGCAAGGATGACATGTACATTCTTCAGGTGTCTCATACTTGTTAACATGAGGCAAGTTTTTAAAAGGTTGAATTCTGTCTCTAGTCAACAAAAGTTTTTAGATAGAAAAAAAAAAACCTGTCAAAACCAGTCACATCTGTGAATTTTTTTTTTTTTTTAACGAAATCTGTGTGTTGTGAGTATATGTACTTCGGTATGAAAGTATATGACTTCCAGAAATAATAGATAGTTAGAAAGACAGACAGATAATAGAATCTCAGGTGCAAAGTGGACAACTTTTTAATTAAATGAAAGATGAACAAAAAATTTTTATTGGCAAAAAGATTTTAGTCATATAATAAAATTCTTAGACTTCTAACTCTAATCTACACTTAAATTCCTTGTCTTTTTTATAAGAACTTGATAAAGAAACCAAAGCCATTATTTGCTTAAAGTTTTGTAATTCTATAAAATAGTTCCAAACAATTAAACTTTAAATAATAAATATTTCATTTTTTATACTGTATACTGAAGAAGACAAAGAGAAAGAAGCCTAATATTCATTGAAAGCTGCCTAGTTAGTACCTGGTATTAAATACTTTACACGTATTATGTGTCTGGTTTTAGAGAAGTTCCTAAGCTATTAAAATCAAAATTATGATCATTTTGCAATATTTCCAAGTCACTATTGAAAATATAGCAGACGTTCAAATTAGAAATCAGTTTTACGGACTGAATATTTTGTAAGACAAAAATATATTCTGTTTACTGAAAAAACAATCATGAATGCAGTTTGCATCTTGCCAAATCTTCTTATCCTCGGCTTGGTTTGTGCTGCAGTGGCAGTGGCTGTCAGCAGAGTAAAGTGATTGAGTGGATAGTGTTTGAGAAAAACTCTTGAAGAGCAGAAAAAAGGAGTAGCTCCACATTCCAGAAGGCTATACTTTAAATCTTTATTTTACAGGGTATTTATGTATTTTCATATTAAATACATAAAAGTAAGAGTTCAAATTCTGATGAGAGTAAGTGATAAACATCAAGCAAACTCTAAAGTATTTAATATTTGGAAAATTCTTTGAAGAATGGCTATTCATATAAAGGATTTATGTTTTTCAGCCCATTTTCTCCTCTCCCAGTCTTCATGGTTCCCTGGGCATTGCCAAAGGGAAATTTTAAATCCAATTAAATGCACAGATTCCATAATTTGCCTCTGCTCTTACTTTGCCTTCTTAATACTTATTTCACTTGGTTAATATTTGTTCTCAGCTATTTCCTCATTCTCTGTGTTGAACCAGTTTTTCTGAAAGTCCACATTTTCTATAGGCTTCCAAACTACATAAATAAAAATGTTCTTAACTAAGGTCATTAAAAGGTTCACAGAAATTCTGTCATGATTTTAGGAATAGTCAACAATTCAGACATGAGCACCAATAAAAAATACCTGCCAAATGGAAAGCCTGAGTTCTTGAGTCCATTTCCTTCTATCGCTTGTAAGTTAATACTCACTGATAAAATACTAAAATGCCAGGAAGCACATCAAGCATCTGAGACAATGGAATGAACTGCCAGAGATTGGCAACAGAAGAACCGGTGCAAATATGGGTGTTGTGTGACTGGGATAAAATATCACAATGTGTGCCTAATTTTTTTTCCAATCTGATTCTTATGCACAAATCAATTAAATGAGACTAAAACACCAAGAAAATAATAACAAATACAAAAATGCCAGATACTTATTAACTTGTAGGTGAATGTATAGACTCTAAGTAGAAACAACAGCATTTAATGACTTTTAGATGGACAATTTCAGATTCTATGTCTTAAACATACAAAAGGACTTCCCTGGTGGCGCAGTGGTTGGGAGTGCGCCTGCCGATGTGGGGGGCGCGGGTTCGTGCCCCGGTCTGGGAGGATCCCACATGCCGCGAAGCGGCTGGGCCCCTGAGCCATGGCTGCTGGGCCTGCGCCTCCGGAGCCTTTGCTCCGCGACGGGAGAGGCCACAGCAGTGAGAGGCCTGCGTACCGCAAAAAAAAAACCAAACAAACAAAAAAAAAAGTTTTTTTTTTTTTTTTCAGTAAAATGGGGATAAGAAAAAGGAATAGAAAGGAAAACAAACAGAGAAGAGTTTATAGAGTGAGAGTGAAATCTGGTTTAACAAAAACCTGAATGTTATAAAAGTAGGTTAAATCTGCCCTTTTTTGATGGCATTTTCCTCCAATTATTTATTATTTCTTATTATTTACCTTAAGACATAACATTGAAGCCTCTTATATGATCACCTCCTAAGTTTTTATCTGCAAGGATTAAATGTAGTTTTATAGCTAAATACTATACTATAGTATTTAGCCTATTAGAAGGACAAGATCCTATTAGTGTTTCCTTTGTATGAATATTACTTAGGTCAGCCATCAATTCTTTCGGGTTAACTTAATTTAAAGTGAATGTATCACCATTTTTCCTACCAAACTTCTTGTTTAACATATTAATTTTACAGTTAAAATAGATTAATCCAGACTAACCTTTTTTCTTAATTAATCAGAAATTTTTATTACATCATTATATCTTAGGTGAGGGGGGGATACTTAATTTTAGCCATTTTTGTATGAAAAAGCATCCAAGAAAGCCATATTGGATGTTTCAATAGCCAGATCATGTTGAAAACAGAGTTTGTTTGGGGGATCTCCTTACCTAGTTTCTGTCATTGTCTCTCTTCCTTTTAGATCTCACTTCCTTTTTGGGCATTTCAATGCACTTCCAAAAATCTGCCTTATAGTTTATATTGTTCACTGTACTGTTCTGTATTGTTCAAATACCTCATTTCCATACCCTACCAAACCCTAATGAGAACTTTCTTGGGGTAAGATATTCATTTGTTTTCAGTGTTATATTTCTCAGTTTCTAATACAGCATCTTATATAAATACATTCAGCATGCAGCAGTTATTTATTGAGTGCATACTATAAGCAGGCAGTATGCTAAACCAAGAGGCTATAGATAAGAACAACACAGAAAAAACCTTTTCCTTACATTGCATGTAAGATACTTAGAAAGCAGCATACAACGGACTCCGCTTAATTTTGTAGTTAGACCTGGATTCAAATCCTGCTTCAACTCCTATAAGTTATTTCTGTTTCAGTTTATTCATCAGTAGAAAAATAGATAGCACTTACCTAAGAGGTTTGCTGCAAGTTCCAAATTGGATTATTAAAGTAAATCTCTTAATATGATGCTGGGATATGTGAAGTTTATAATAAATGGAAGTTGTATATTATTTAATGTGTGTTAACTTGTTTGTATCATTTTTTTCTATAATGCTATTGACACACTGGCATGACTGCATGTTTAGGCAGATATGTACAGGGCCATTGGGTAAAATATTTATGGCATAACATTGTCTTATTAATGAAATCTATACCACATCTGTTCATTGATTTTGGTAAGGTAAACTTCTATACGTTTCTTCCTGAGGAACATTTCAATATTTAATTTCGTGAATTTTGCTGTGTTTATGCTTAAAAGTTCTGTGATTCTTCAAGAACAGAAATATTATCATTTATATTTTTATCTTTTCTAAAAATATATTTACTTTATAAATTTTAATCCTTTTTTTACCTTAAGTTCATATTAACTTAAAGTGTGTGATAAGGATCCAATTTAAAGGTTATTTTCCAAGAAGCCAAGTGTCCCCAAATTATTCGATGAATATTACATCTGCTTATATAAAGATCATAATATATTCATGATCATAACATTTATACCTGCTAGGAATAAGAATTATATTGTTACTTATATCACTTATGGCATTGCTTATGTTATAAGCATATATAGAGACCTAACTTATTTCTTTCAATGTGAGCATTGTGTTTTGTTTGGTGAGCAAATATGTTTTAAACTAATATCAATATATAACACAGTAATTTCAGATTCAAATATCCCATTCTTCGGTTTTTAAATATTATTTATCTTTACCCTACTGATGTGCGTTTTTAGGGAAAAGTTTCAAGGGATGTATCCATGAGCAGTTTATGTCCTGAATCCTGCAGATCTAAGCATAGAAATCATTCTGTTACGCCCCACATATTAACTACTTTGTTCTTGGTCAGAATATTCTTGTGCCACAATATTTTTCTCTGAAAACTTTGTTCTCATTGTGCATTGTGTTCTGGGCACTCTGAGTTAAATAGGATCTGAAACCAGTATGACTTTATTTTTACTCTTTGCTCAAACAGTAGTGAATTTTTTCTTTAAACTTAAAATTCAAAAACTTTGCCAAGTTTATTCTAAGTCACTTAATTTGTGTGTGTGTGTATGGGGGGTTCAGGTTAGTGAACTCTACTGACTCATAAACTCAGGTAGTGTCTCTTCTTGTTTTGTTTTGTTTACTTTTGCTAAACTCATGAAAAGTGTTCTCTTAATGAATGGTTGTTTAGCTTCATTTGTTTTAATTCATTCCCAATGGCTGCCAGTTATTTATATATTTCGTTTTCTTTCTTCTATAGCATCTATTATTATTGTTATCATTATTATTACAGTTTTTCTTTATTTTTAGATATCTGTAATCTTTATTAGTGATTTCATTTTCTACCAGGCCAATTATGTTCTTTACTACAGCTGAAGCCAACTTTAATTTTTCCATTGTGGCATTTTTTTCTCTCCCATATTCTTTTTATATCTTTGCCAGCAACATTTATACTTCAACATTCTCCCTATTCTCTTTTCCCATTTTATATGTATTTGACATACTTATGGCAAATACTTTTTTTCTTAAGTGAAAACTGCATTTATTGGCTTAAGGTCAATGTTTTTTTATCCTTGAATGAGGTAAAATCTAACACTGCTGATATTTGCAAAGGACATTATTCTCTGCAATGGATATCACTTTCTATCTTTGTGTTTCTAGAATCTCATAATCATTTTACTGCTCTCTCCAATGATGTGTATCTTCCCTAGACAAATTTCAGGATCAAGCAAACATTTAAATAGCCCGGTTACACAAAAGTTAGGCAGAATGTTATCCTGAGTCTCCTGTCCTTTATTCTAAATATTTTAAGATGTATTAGTTCCTAGATAATTTTAAATATTCTATAAATTCTCAGAATGAATTATTCTCAGGCTTTTGCAGTAGTCTACTAATTCCTGCTTTTTCCTTGCAGTACTCCTTAAATTCATCAATTTTCAGTCCTGTACAAGGGAAAGTTGTAGACTTCCATAGACTGATGAGAGATAGTGACAAGGGTAGGATAGGGTAGTCCTGACCAACTCTGAAATGAGAACTGGGAGTTAAGAGAAACCTCAAACTTTCTCACCGGCTCCTTGAATTACAGTCTTTATTGGATGTTATATTGGTGGCTAAGACCTTCCTTTCTGTATTACAGTGTTCTAATTTCATATATTCAGACATAGGTTAGTTTCTAATCATTTATTAACTGACTTATATAATCTTTCAGCCCTGAGATTTAAATGTATTTCATCAGTATTCGTGGTTTCATTGGTTGTTATAATCTATTTTTCTGTATTTTCATGAGTACACAAAGGTCTGGCACAAGTAGGAAGCTATCATCTGAAAGTTACGCCATTACTTTCTAACACAGATTTCAAAGTCTTTAATAATAGTTGGTAATGGTCTTTACTTCCTGTTGATACATTTGCTTTAATGATTAAGATTTATCGTGATATTAAAAGCTCTCAAATAAGGAAAAAATTAATGTAATCCCCTTTCAGAAAATTTCACATGAATTCAATAGCTGATGATACGCCTTTAAAAAAAAAACTCTGAGAAAATAATTTTTCTTGAACTTTGGAGAAGTGTAACTTGAAAGAAAAGTAGACTTTTGTTTTTAAATTCATATTTTTATGATTATGGAACAAATTTTGTGCAACTATATAGAAAAATATGAAATTCCAATTTAGAATTCCATCATGAAACTACACCATTCTAATTTCTCCATGCCACGGTTTGTTAATATTCCACAAAGTCCCAGGGTGCAACTATAAGACTGCATTCAAATCTATGAACATGAGGCAATCATGCTCAGCAGAGTATAACAATAATTATAATAGAGATTAAATAAAAATAATTAGAAAAAGTTCATCTAGTTTTGATGTATTAATTATTCTGACCCTGTTCTATTCAGAGTCTAATTATCTGGTTCAGTGAAAATGCCAAGATTTCTACGACTCATAAAAATTACATTCAAGTAATTATGTCAGCAAACTAAACAGTATTCATTTACCATGCCTTTTTATGCACACATTTGAATATGCTTTTTTAACTGTTTTTGCTCTTTGTTCCTATTCATGGGAAATAATACCTGTAGAGAAATTTGAAAGTCAGTTGCACTCTGAGCGTAATGTGCAATTCTTGCTGATATTCTTCTTTTGTAAGACTGCTGTAAGTCTCATATAACCTTTGTTTAAAAAACATGAATTAAAGTTCACTCTTCAGTTGTTTCAAAGAAATCTTTAAAACCTGTAGCTGTAGTTAAAAAAAAATTTTTTTAAGCAGTAATACAAAGCATATCTTAGAAAGTTTCTTACCTTCGGTAGCTCAGAAGCTGACTAAATGGACCGCCAGAGTTACTTTTGCTACCCTTATTTCTTTTAAAGACATATTATGGCATCCTATAAAAGAGTCTATATTTAGAAAAAAATATATATGTGTGTGTGTGTATAAAATCTTAAACTCATCAGCAAAGTGATAGTATACTTAAAGATTTCAAATCACTCAGCATTTTTAAGCCATGAGAATTTTTACGTTTTTATGGCCCAGTTAGGGATTTCTTAATGCTCACAGCTCAGTAACATCATGTAACAAAGACACAGAATTACATTGGTGAGGAAATCAATATCGATTACATCCCTTATACTCTTTTACTATTTTAGTGAAATATTTGATAGACATTTTAAGCAAAAATTTGTTGCCTGAAGTATTCAGATTATTGCTTTACTTCTGTTTTCTTCTTCATGTGGGTAGACAAACACAAATTTAGTTGAAAATATAACCTTCAATTAGATTCACACTGGGAAGAATATATTAATGGTTAAAGTTTGAACTCTTTCTTTGGTGTTCTAGTAATAAGATATACTTATGATACACACAAATATGTCTGTAGTTATAGCCCATTTGTTAAAGGGGGAAATATGTCTTCCTTGATTCTCAGTTTATCTTTCAGGAGCTACAAACTGCTTCCAAACTTTATCCAAGATGGGGAGGGGCAGAAGAATCAAGGAATGCTATTAAAATGGATGGAGTTGAAATGAGACCAAGATGAGAAGGAGTTAGAAAAATTTACATAAAATACACCCACAACCAAGGCATGGCTACCATAGCTCTGCATTCATTTAATGCAGGTGTCATCTAGGTAAAGTGGAAGTGAGGTTAGTGATGGAGCTGGCATTGGAGACAAGTGGTCCCAAAGACATGATTCCTTTGTGTTTTGTATTCATAGAAATGATGCTGCTAGGACCTCCACAGTAGAATTTTCTCATAGTCTCTACTTTTGAGCATACATTGAGTTGTTTGTCAATTATAATAAGGTGTCATGAGAAACAATAAAACTTTACAGAGAAAACGTCCTTCTTTGAATTTGTCAGCTATACTCAGTATGTTAACATGTCCTGAAACACCAGACATTGGAAATGAAGCACTAACATTTTATAAGTAGCAGTCTGCATCTAGGCTTTATGTAGAACGAGGACCTAACTTTTTTCACACATTCATATAATCACATATATACAGAGTATGTCACTTTCCCCCAACTCTCGACATAGTTGAAGGGTTAGGAATAATTAGCTGTTGTGTGTTTTGATGTAGAATGTCTAATTTTGACACCTGTTAAGTTGTCCCCTTGAGCACATTGCTCTTTATTGCTGAGATATAGAAAATAAGATAATAATAGGAATGTATGTTTGCAATTCACCACCTAAATACATGGCCCTAACAGGCAAGGTTGTGAATAGGATTTGACAGTGGCTTCAGTAGAAGGAAAGCTCATCTTATCTGGTTTGGGTGACCAATCTTGCCACATGCTGTGCCCGCCTTATCATACCTTATCCTCCTGGGATGAACAAAATTCCCCAAGGTTGCCTTTAGAGTACTCCTCCCTGCATTTCAATCAGCTGCTCAGTTGATGGGCCCCATGTACAATATCTCGGGGTAACTTCCGGTGGCACTGGGAAGACAGCTTTGGGATCTCTCTCCACCCCTTCAATTTGTATAGTGTTCCCATCCTGCTGGTGGCTCCCCCCCCCGCCCCCCACCGAACTTGACCTAGAGAGCTAGAGCCCTTCTCAAGAGTCTGTTTAAACCTGAGTTCTAGATGCATCCCTTTGGTGCCCTTCCTTCATTCTTGGTGAAGGGCTGTCATTTTGGAGCCAGAGATATTGTTGTACACAGTCAAGGGTAGAAATTAAAACTATAGAATCAGGATGCTTGCCTTCAAAGCTTTTCCTTAACAGCTCAATGATCTTGAGCAAATTACTGAACCCCTATTGTCTGCCATGTCCCCTACTTCATAGGTTTTTTGAGATTAAATAAGTGAATATATGTGAAGCCCAAGAAAAGGTCTTGGCAAACAGTCGGCACTGTGTAAGTGTCAGCCATGAAACAACAATACTATTTTACATAAAAATGTTACTATGAATTGTCATTATCATTCCCTATTTAGTGATTTATTTAATAAACCAAGCCCCAAATCTACTAAATTGGGCTCTTGGTACTCAAGCAAGTTAAGTTACAAGTCCACAGTTTTTCTTCTCTGTCAAATGTGTGGCATTTGCAAATGAAAAGCACTTTGTATTTCAGATTGTTATCCCAATTACATATTTTAAAACTTGCTGAGAAGTTCAATTGCCTTCTTTTGTTTTAGGCTATGTCTACCTTTCACCCAAGGCAGGGATAACATTGGCTCAGGTTTGAAAGGTCTCTACTGGATACAAAGAAATATGAAAAGCAAAAAATTTCATTTTAAAAATTATACATTTTCATGTATAAATTTGTGCAATGTAGATGCTTGATGACATAGAAAAAGAAGTCTTTATGGCTATTAATAAAGCAGCAGCTTCCCCTTCTTGAAATCTGTTCACATGCATTGTATGCGATTTTTTTAGGGACTTTTTCTTGAAGGCTCTCAATCATTTTAACTTCTTTATAGAGTAGACCTTATCTTCATCATGCAGACAGTGAAACTGATACTCAGAGAAGGTAGATGATTCTATGTTAAGTAGTAGCAAAAGCAAGATTTAAATTCATGTTTTCTACCCAGTTGCCCATCAACAGATTAATGGATTAAAAAGATGTGGCATATATACACAATGCAACATTATTCTACCATGAGAAAGGAGGTTATCCTGCCATTTTTGACAACATGGAATGACAATGAGCATGTTACGCTATGTGAAATAAGTCAGACAGAGAAGGACAAACACCGTATGATGTCACTTATATGTGAAATCTAAAAATGTCAAACCTCTAAAAAATAATAATAATAAAAAAATAAAACTGTGGTTACCAGGGGATAGGGGTGGGTAAATAAGGGTTAAAACTTGTAACAAGTATTAAATAAGCCATAGAGATATAATGTACAGTATCTTGAATATAGACAATAATGTTGTACTATCAGTATGTAATGTAAAAAATATTCATACAAGAGCAACCGTATTACAATATATACATGTATCAAAGTGACATGCTGTACACCTTAAATTTACACATTGTGATATGTCACATTTATTCAATTTTTAAAAATGTGTGTTTTCTGATGGTCAGTGACATTCCATGCACCATAACTGCCTCCTGTTTACCTTCCATCTGGTGTCTATTTCACTTCCCTTCTATGCATTCCTCATCTAGTCATCAAATGCCCTCATCACATGGATCTTAGAATTCTAAAATGTAGTCAAGCACTATAACCTACTGCAACTGCAATGCTTTCTCCTTGTCTTTTGTGATTCTCTATATAAGGAATTTATGAGTTTGTTTTTTTAATCGTTGGATTCATATCTCATAAGACCATTTTATTCTATCCCTTTAATAGTGGGAATTGAAAACATTTTCATTGACATAATTTACTTTGCTTGTTGTACTCAGGCCATAGGGAGGTGGTTTTGGTGTCAGAATAGATTTGCTGTCTGAAGGTTTAGGATGTGCAAGCTCTTTAGATCTCAGTAACTATCTGCCTATTTACTTTGATTGTAATAACTGTTACCCAGAGGAGGTTCATGGTCTGATTCATGTGCAACTATTTGCATATATATTCCTGAAGGAATGTGTATTCTAAGGCAAATTTATAATGGTAATAGCAAAGAAATAAAAAGTAGCATGTAAAATCTTTAATCATCATTATTTTTAAAAAAGGGTTTTTTTAAATTAAAAGCCAAACATTTCAGGAATAAGAAGCCACATTAAAATTTTGCATAGAAAAATTCATATTAATCTGTACATAAGCCTTAGATGGTTACATTTTAATAACTTCTATAAAGGAGCGCAGAAGGAAACCAAGATAATAGTGCCACATTTTATTTACCTCAAAATAATTAGCAGAGGTAGATGAATTAATTTAAGCTTTTACATATTACTGTTTTAAAACGAAGGTGACCATCTGACTCACCTAGAAAAATGCAGTGCACTTTGCTCAGCTTTCTGGCAAATGGGGGAGAGGGGAAGGCCCAGACTACTTTATGTAAGAAGACTAGCTTAGAAAAAAAAAGAGGTTGGTGAATTCCCAAACTTAATACATACATGGTAACAAGTATCAGAAACAACAGAGAGATGGTAATAATAGTAAAGGTGCAATTTGCATTTATGAGGAGAACATTATAATATTTTATTACTAGAATATTCTATACCCAAATCTCTAGAAGTACTGACTGTCTCATGTTTGAAAACTTCAAGGAAGTATACTTCATATGTGCATAAATACATATATTAAGTCATACTTTTATTGCACATAGGATGTATCTTTTTATATTGTAATAATGAAATCTCTCTCGAGAAAAATATAGAAAGGTAAAGCAAAGACTTTTTTAAATTAAAGGAGAGATTTTGTTCATGTTCTCCTAGTAAGTATTATGCCTTTTTTATCTGGACACATTAAAATTCTAAAGGTAAGTGGATATTTGTCAATATAGAAATACGGGATCTTAAACTTTTGAAGTGTTGGAAGCAGTGAAGTGACAGAGAATAAAGGTATCTGAAGTTAAAAATTCCTAGATTTATTAATCAAAGGAACCAGATAGTAAAGAGGGTAAACTAGGAGGAAATTAGGCCTTTGCAGCTCTAAATTTTATCATGGCCTCTTATGAAATCTTAGACTTTCAACTTTTTAAGATCTTAGATCCTTCACCTAAAAATAGTAATATATGTACTAGATGACATTTAAGCTCCCCTCATTCTCTTTATTATAAAAAATATAACTTGGAGTATATCTTAGACACACCTTGAAGACTTTGTTTTAATAAAATCTCAGTGGAGAAAGATATCGCTCTATTGAGATTCAGGTCAAATTTGTAAGCTAGTTTAGGCAACATAATCCTTCCTCATTTCTTCCAAAGGAATACATTTTGATCCCACCAAATGCTATTTTATCTTAAAATATTTTTGTGGACAGTTCTTGTATGAGAAGAAAAATTTTTTCCAGTAAACATCTGTGCGTGAGTCACAGCTATCCGTTTCTCTCTGAATAAAATCTTTAATTACGTCTTGCTTTTAGCTTATCCCTAATGAAAGAGAGGTTAACTTGTTAAGCTGGGAACTGATCCCAATGTAGAAATTAAGGTTTTAATGTATTTAGAGATTGTAGATCTTTTTCAGCTGGGGAAAAATAGACTGACCCCCCCAAGGTGTAATGTCTTATAACTTAACTAGGCCTTTAAGCACGTGTGGTGCTTAAATTCTTCAATAAATTAGCTCAGTTTACCTCTTCCTAGCTAATAAATTCAAAGATGCTTGGTTTTGATAGGTTAGAAAAGTTTGTGTATCTGGAATATCAACAAATAACTAACAAAAACATTACATGAAGTATTTCAAGTTGAACGTTCTTCTCTTTGTGTTGCAGACAAACTACTGAAATATTTTCATCTTGTACATATATGAAAGGAAAGGAAATATATACCCACTTTGTTCTATTTTTTAAAAATATTAAATATGTTAAATAGAAAAGCATTAAGCAGTAAGTACCAGCACACACCCAAGCTCATATCATCCAAATATAAAATATATTAGAAAAAACATGAAAACAGTTTACCATACTTGTCACTTTCCTTTATTCTTTAAGAAGTCAAACAGTAAAAGATCCGACTTAAGCATTGTCATCCATACTATTTTCTCCCTCTCAGATATAACAATGATATTGACGTTGATGTTTGTTTTTTCTATCTACATTCTTATACTTTTGCTTCATATGCATACTTTATATTATATATAGTATTTTGGTTTGCATTTAAAATTGACATAAAGAAGCCCATATTACATGATGTTTTCATAACTTTTTAATCATATAATATTCCAGAGATATATACATGTTGATTAATGTATACATGAATCATTAATTTCAACTGCTTTATTATGTTGTAAGACTATACCACAGTTTTTTATCTCATCCCCTGTTGATATAATTTGATATTTTTCTATAGTTTTTCTTGATTACAAACAATGCTTCTGTGAACATCCTAGTACATTACCAGTACATCTTAGTACATTGTACATATGTACATACATTGTACATAGTACATATAGTATTGTACATAGTACATATAGTACATAGTACATACAGTACATATAGTATTGTACATAGTACATATTGTACATAGTACATATAGTATGTACTATATGCCAATAGTTCTTCAAGTTATAAAGCTGGTAAAATAATTTCTGAATCATATATTTACTTTTTTTTTTTTTTTTTTTTTTTTTGCGGTACGTGGGCCTCTCACTATTGTGGCCTCTCCCATTGCAGAGCACAGGCTCCAGACGCGCAGGCTCAGCGGCCACGGCTCACAGGCCAGCCGCTCCGTGGCATGTGGGATCCTCCCAGACCGGGGCACGAACGTGTCCCCTGCATCAGCAGGCGGACTCTCAACCACTGTGCCACCAGGGAAGCCCTACATATTCATTTTTGTTAGATATTTTCAAATTTGTTTTCAAAATGGTCAGCCAATTTCCATTCTGATTTGCAGTATATAAGAGATCCACTTGGTATTATGAATCATAATATCTATTTCCTTTTCTAACTATCTATCCAGCTAGCTATCTATTCATGTATAAAAGATATTTTGTTCTTTTGGTAATTTGAATTTTCAGAAAATTAAGTTTAAGCATATATTCATATACTGGCCATTTAGTTTCTTTCTTCTCTGAACTGCGCTCATTGAGTGGGAAATATTGAGTAAAGAGATGAAAAAGTAGGGGAACAAGCCATGCAGATGTCTGAAGGAAAACTTGCACAGGAAGGGAGAAAAACATATACAAATGTCTTCATGGGGGAGTATCTGATAAGAGGGATTAGTATAACTAGAGAGCAATTAGTAGATGAATTCAGGAAGGTAAGGGATGATAAGGAGTGTACATTGGGAAAAGTGTGGTAGACAATTAAAATAATTTTGCCTTTTACTCTGAGTGAAATATGAGGTCACTGGGTGGTTTTGAGTAAATCAGTGGCATGAATAACTTAATTCTAACAGGACCATTCTGACTTCTGTGGTGAGACTATATGTCATGAAAAAGAGCAGAAGCCAGGAAGCTAGTGATGGGGTTATTGCAAAAAAACTAGGCAAGAGATAACAGTGGCTTAGATCAGGGTGACAGCAGTGGAAGTAGTAAAAACTGGTAAAAATTTGAATATGTTTTAAGATAGACTTAAAGAATGTATTGATAGATTAGAGGTGGACTGTAAGTGAAAAGGATGAGTCAAGGATGGCTTAAGCTACTTGGGTTGAGAAATAAGAAGAAGGAAGTTGCTATGTACTGAGATGTGTTCTGAATTCTAGGCATTTCAAAGAATTTTAAGATATCAAACAGAAATAGATATGGTTAGAGTGGAATAAGTGTTTGTAGTAGAATTAGAAAACTTCTGATTTTTGAGTAGAGACATAAAATGAGGGCTCCGATGGAAGAGTCAATAGTTTCAGGTGGATTTCTGTATCTGGCAATGGAAGGTCAACTACCTCCCTCCAAGAACTGTCAGAAAAACCGATGTGGGATGGGTTAGGGGGAGATTACATATAAAGTGTCTTTGAAGTCATTGGAGAACTACCAAGAAATAAAGACTGTGGGTCCAAGATTCCAAATGGTGGTGACCCTGCTCCTAGTGCTGCTGTTTATTTCAAGGCATCTTCGGCTTCCAGAGCAAAAGCTGATAGGTTGAGAAACTCTACCAAAGTGACAAAGAGGCTGCGAGGCTGAAAAGAGATTCTAGCAGTCTCATTAATGAGGGGATAAAAGTTGTCATTCCACTACTGCCAAGAGGAAAGGGCTACCATAAAAACTGCAGGGGTTCTGTTGTACTGTGAAGTGCTTACCAAAGGAATATGTGTCCTAAAATGGGAGTAGAACAGTGCTTAGAAGGACTGAAGCCCCTCTTTGAATCATCTTAATCTCTAATATCCTAAATTGATTTGTGATTGCTAGTGCCCATAATCTGTCTCCATAAACAACATAAAAGTAAATCTTTTCTAAGAGAAGGTAAGGTAATCCAAGGTCTCACATTCTCTCTAAAATTTTTAATATGAAATGTCCAATGTTCACATAAATATAACCAGGAATGAGAGAAAACAATACCTGAATGAAAGCAGAGACAAGAGGCAAAAGAAACAAACACATAGGAATCCAGATAATAGAGTTATCAGATGCAGACAGTGAAATGACAAGGGTTAATAGGTTTAAGAACTTAAGTGGTAAAATGGAGAATTTCATTAACTATTAAAAATAAGCAAAGGAAATTTTAGAACTGAAAACTCAGTAACTGAAATTAACCTAAGAAAAGAAACTGAGTCATTTAAAAAATATATATGTGTATATATATATATGTATAATATTCAGTTTGAAACATGGTAAGGCAAAGTAATACCAAAAAAATAGATAAAAGCATAAAAAATAATGTGGTGTGATAAAAGGCATATTATATGTACAGCTGGAGTTATAAGAAGAGAAGAGAAGGAAAATACCGTGGGAAAACATTTGAAGACATAATTGCAATGAATTTTCCAAAACCAACAAAATATTTTGAGACATGATCTTGAAAGTCAGCATACATCAAGCAGGCTTAAAGAAAAGCACATTTAGGCATATCATAGTAAAATGTAGCACACGTCAAAAAAGTAAAAGCAGTCAAAAAACAACCTTTGATTTTACTTCAAATGAGGAATAAGAGTGAGGGCTGATTTTCAACCAAATTAATGAAAGACAGAAAACAATGTAATTATCTTTTCAAAATGCAGGGAAAAATACAGCTACCATCCTAGAATTCTATAGCTAGCAAAGTTATCTTGCTAAAAATAAAGGTGAAATAAAGACATTTTCACACAAACCAAAAATAGAGAATTTGTCACCAGCAGACCCACATTAAAGAAAAGAAACACCAAAAGGCAATTCTTCGGGTAAAAGAAAAACAACTAGGTAAGGAAACACAGAGCTACTGAGAGGAATGGAGAATATGTGATGTAAGTATGGGAGTAAAGCAAAGGAAGAGTAATGATATAAAACTGATATATTTGTAGTGCATTATAGGGTTTAAAATATGTACGTAAAAGTAAACTATATGAAAACCAAAGCAGAAACAAGAGGGCACTAATAGAAGTCGTGTTTTAATGTTCTTGCAATATGTTGAAATTAGTAAAAGTACAAATTTATGTTGACCTTTAATAGATCAAGAATGCATTTTAATCTCTAGGGTATCCACTAATACATTTGTGAAAACATTAAGATAATGAATTATTAGGAGGAAAAGGGGAATAATAAAAATAATTAACTGAATGAAGGCAAGAAAGTTGGGGGAAAAGGAATATCAAAAGATGAGGAAAATAGAAAATGGGAATATAGTAGATCTAAAGTTAAATATGTATGTAATTAAATGTAATAGGCTAAATATTATAATGACATGGCAAAGATTTTCAAACTAAATTAAAAAAGGAACTATCTGCTGCTTATGAGCGATAAACCTAAATTATCAGTATGCATAAAGGTCAAAAGTAAAGGATAAAAAGACATACAATGCAAATTAAAACCAAAAGCAATCTGGTATAGCTATACTAATATCAGACTAAGTAGATTGTAGGACAAAAACCATTACTAGAGATAAAGAGGCATTTTATAATCATAATCATTACTACACTAACAATTAGAATCCACCAGGAATATTTAATAATTTGTAATATATATGCACTAATTGCACAGCCTCAAATATGTAAAGCAAAACTAAAATTTAGAAAATAAAACCACAATCTACTTCTTAACCAAGAGTTTTTGGATAGATACTGAATTTTGTCAAATGCTTTTTTATTTTATTGAAGTGATCGTATTTTTTCTTCTTCATCATGTATTTATGATAATTAGATTGAACTATGAATATTTTAAGGAACTTGCATTCCTGGGATAAACCTAAACTAACCATATATTCATGGTTTTTTGGTTTGTTTTTTGTTTTTGTATTGCTGGATTTGATTTGCAAATCATTTATTAAGGATTTTTAAAAATGTATTCATGAATCTGTAATTTTATTTCTTCTTATAACATTTTAATCAGGATTTATTAAAAAGGTTATGATAACCTAATAAAATGAGTTTGAAATGATTATCTTGTTCTCTCCATTCTATCAAAATTTATGTAAGATTGGTATTTTTCATTCCTTAAATGTTTAACAGAATTTGCCAGGGAAACTATTTGGACCTACAGGTTTATTTTCTTCCATTTTTGTAGCACATTTTTTTTTCCACAAAAATTAAATTTCTCTAATGGACATACGCCTACTTCAAATATTCTACCTCATGTGCATTCATTTTGTTAATCGGTATTTCTCATCTAAGTTTTAAAATGTATTAGCATAAAATTGTGTACATTAACTTTTTTGCCTTCTAATGTCTGTAGCATCTGTAGTAATATTCTTTCAATCTTGATATTGAAACTTTGTATTTTTTCTATTATTTTCCTCATCAGCCTTGTTAGAAGTTTATTCATTTTACTAATTTTTTTCAAACCCCCAATTTTTGCTTTATTATTTTACTCCATCGTTTGTTTTGTATTTCATTGATTCCCACTGTGTTCTATAAAATTTCTTTCTTTCTACTTATTTTAGATTGGTAATTTTACATATATATACACATATCTTTATCATTACTTTCTTTTTGCAGTCAGATACCATTATCTGTAAGTATTTAATCTTTGGAAATTTATTATGACTTACGTTATGGCCCATCATATGGTCAAATTGGTGAACGTTTCATCTGCATTAGGAAAGAAAGTGTATTCTGCAGATGTTTGGTTTAGTGTTTGATAAATTCCAGTTAGGTTGAGGTGATTGGTAAATGTGACTTCATACTTACAATTACTATGGTAAAAAAATGATTGTCTTATTGTTATGAAATGTCCCTTTTTACCTCTCATATTACTCTTTAACTTAAAATAACATTTTTGGGCTTCCCTGGTGGCGCAGTGGTTGGGAGTCCGCCTGCCGATGCAGGGGACACGGGTTTGTGCCCCGGTCTGGGAGGATCCCACACGCCGCAGAGCAGCTGGGCCCGTGAGCCATGGCCGCTGAGCCTGCGCATCCGGAGCCTGTGCTCCACAATGGGAGAGGCCACAACAGTGATAGGCCCACATAGTGCAAAAATAAATAAATAAATAAATAAATATAATAACATTTTTTCTGATGTTAATGGAGTCTCTTTAGTTTTCTTATGCTTGCTGTTTGCACACTTTATCTTTTCTATTCAATCTTTCTGTGACTTTATATTTAAAATATATTTCTTTTACAAACCATATAGCTGAATCTTGTTCTTTTCTAAAATTCCATTTGACACTCTCTGTCTTGTAATGATGGTTTTTAGTCCA
Organism: Globicephala melas; assembly: GCF_963455315.2. Taxonomy (NCBI): domain Eukaryota; kingdom Metazoa; phylum Chordata; class Mammalia; order Artiodactyla; family Delphinidae; genus Globicephala; species Globicephala melas. The sequence goes on from NC_083315.2 coordinate 22,457,789, forward strand.
CATGTATACTTATTATTCATTGACATTTGGTCTAAATTTACCTATTTGTTATTTCCCCATCTGCCTTTTTTCCCTTCTATCCTTCCATTCTTACCTTCTGGGTTAATTGAAAAAAAAATTTTTTTTCATTTTAAATAATGTATTGTCTCTTTAATCATATCAATTTGCACTTTTTTTTTTTACTGGTTGTTTCAGGTATTACAGTCCTTACAATATCACCCCTTAACTTAATACTTGGATTTGAAATTCTGTCCCTTCACATTAAAAGTAAGATTCCTACAACTATGTAGTACCATTTACTCTAATTTTTTATGCTATTGGTATATATATTACATTTAAATATGTTTTAAAAATACTATGCAATGTTATGATTTCTGCTTAAATAGTAATACATATTAAAAAACTTAAGAACAAATATATAGTTTTTTTTATCGATCCACTTATCATTTCAGGTGCTCTTCATTCCTTTCTATAACTCAGAATTTCCATCTTGTGTCATATCCCTTCAGCCTGAAGAACTCCCTTTAGCATTTCTTGTACTATGGGTCTCTTGGCAATATATTCTTTTAGCTTCCATTCATATCCAGAAATTGTTATTTTGCCTTTCGTTTTGCTGGATAATTTCACTGGTATAGAATTTCTGGTTAACATTGTTTTTCAGCACTTTTAGATCTTAACAAGTTGAATTCTGTCCTGCATTTTTAACCCGTTGAATTCTGTCCTGCATTTTTCTCTACAATTGTTTCCCAATAAGTAATATGTTTTTGTTTTTTCTGGGTGTTTTTGAGATGTGTTCTTTATCTTTGATTTTCAACAATTCTACTACAATGTCTCTAGGTGTAGCTGTGTTTGCATTTATCTTGCTGTGGAACTTTATGAAATTTTTGATAATTATATCGTCAAAAATATTTTTGCCTTATTATTACTCCTCTCCTTCTGGGATTCCAAACACACGTATATTAGATATTTTTCAATAGGTAATTAGAGCTCTGTTTATTTTAAAAAATATTTTCTTTTCCTTTTCTTTATTTTATTTTTTTATTTAATTTTTTTATTGGAGTATAATTGCTTTACAATGTTGTGTTAGTTTCTGCTGTACAATGAAGTGAATCGGCTATATGTATACCTATGTCCCCTCCCTCTTGGACCTCCCTCCACCCTTTTCTTTAGAATGGATAATTTCTATCATTGAGTTTCAGTACTACCTTCTGTCTGTTATTGTCTATCTTGTTTACTTTTTACTTCAGATGCTGTAATTTTCAGGGTTTTTTTAATTTTTTTAAATTTTCAGTATTTTTAGTTTTAAGATCTCTGCTAAGATTCCCCATTTGTTCCATCATTATGACAATATTTTTTAATACTCTGAACATACTTTTAGTAACATCAGAGTACTTTTCTTCTAATTCCAATATTTTTCTTATCTTGGGTTCTATTTCTATTGACTATATGTCTATTTCCTGATTTGGGTCACTTTTGCCTATTTATTTGCATGTCTAAAAATTTTTATTATATACTGAATATTGTGGCTAGTGTATTGTAGAGACTTTGGGTTCTGTTTTCTTCCTTTTAAGAATGCTGATTTTTATTCTAGAAGGTAGTTCACATATTTCACTCAATTTCAACCTCTCTTTCCCCTGTTTTGGGCAGCAGCTAAAATTGCTGCTCAGGATTTTAGGCTTTCAACTTTTGATTTCTGTTGGTCTTGCACTCTCCCCAATGTATGCCCGATCAGTTCATAGTTTATATGACATGTTGGAGTTACTTTCACTGTCTCCCTCTTTTCCATGTTTCCCCTATCTCTGTCTCTGTCTCTCTCTCTCTCTCTCACACACACACACACACACACACATTTCAAGTACTTTGTCAGCCCTGAATTCTGCTCTTAGATCCCATTCATTATGCAGTGTGAATGCAGCTTTCTGACTGAGTTTGATCATCCAGTTAGGGTCTGGGAGTACTGTGAGGTAGAAAGAGAATAAACTGAAATCTTTCTCAATGCATTTCCTTTCCTTCAAGGGTTGATCATCTATGCTCAGTTTGATCACTCTCTAGTGCCTCCAAGTAACTGATTTTAATACTTTTTCTAGAATTTATAATTGTCTGTGGAATATCCATAAAAGGGTTAGTCAGATACAAATTACTCTGCCATTACCAGAAGTTGAATCTCTCTTTTCTACAATAAACTACCAGTGGGGTTCCCTCTCAAAGTAGCCATACAACAGGCTCACAAAGACCCTTCTTCCTTATTCTTGGTGAGTTACACAAAGGAAAGGGCTGATGTCTCACTGTAAAGCTATTAATATGTCTATTAAGATAGCAAGAATGGACCTCTCTGAGCTCTGCTTTGTGGATAGAGTTTAAACTTATGTCTCAATAGAATTTACAAACAGAAGGGTATCCAGTGGAGAATAGCCTAGAGATTGCTCTGTTTTACTGAAGGATTTGTTGACTCAGTCAGTGACCTGAAGTTTTGTTAGGTCTAAACTGTTTGAACTTCTTTAAGAAAAATACTATGTAAATAGAATATGTGTTTTGTAAGAGAAATAATTTTATTTACTTTTCTAAACTATTCCCACAATGCCCTTTCTAGTGATGCATAACTACTAGTATTAATGGTAATACTGTTTGCATTTTAAATTACTTCGTGTGCACTGGATATTTACTCTGATTACAAGAAGTATATTGCCTCGGGGGGTGGTGGTGTTATGCTGCAGTATAATTAACTTTTGCTTAAAAGTACTTTATGATCTTAGGGGGAAAAAAAAAACCTTGTTAACAGTGCCATATTTATTCTTCGTCATACAGCAGAAAATTAATACATAATTTTCTTTTGGTTTCTTTTGATATTTTCTACCATTGCCTTAAACCAAAGAGGATATATTCTTTAGATATATATTACTAATTATTAAATTAAAGACAGAGTATGTCTGTGACCATACACATAGAGAATTTGATAGGCTTATTAGAATGACTCTTCTTTTTATCAGTCTATAACAACATAAGAATTAAAGTTTATAATTAGAGTAATAGGTTGCTTCTTTTTTCCTGAATAATTTTTAGTAGTACATACTCCATTATACTACCAAAATTTTCTCAGTGTGACCTTACATTTTTTTTGTGACAATTATAATAAAAAATCTCCCCACTTACACTATCTTGCAAATGCATTTGTGCTATCAATGTTCATGAAGGAAAACCACATGTTATATTTGTGTATCTATATAGCATATGTATATATATATATGTATACATATATGTATGTATATATATATGTATTACGTATATATTATTAGATTCTGGAAAGAGGCACTATTATCTTTTCATATGAAAATTATTATCCATTTTAGCTATTATAAAATAACACAAAAACTAATCTAGAATTATAAGATAGATATGCTTAAATCATATGGAGTAATATTATACATTTAAAAAATAAAGTATTCTTAAAGTGACATAGAAATAATAAGCATATTATTATTGTGATAAATTTTAAAGAATATACAATTCAAAATTAATGAAGAAACCAACATATGCAGGCATTTTCTTCAGAATACCAAGATAAAATAAGCCAGTGCAGTTCAATCTGATGACTGATTTTTCCATTTACACAGTTAATGTACAAACTAATGTAAACTCAAGTCATAATTTGGGGCAGGAGAGTATCATATGCAGTATTAGATTTTTTAATTAATGTCGTTATGTTTTATACTTACTCTGAACAGAAACATAGGCCATTAGATCAGCAGTGTTGCTATAGCTTTACTTTTTAACTAATAAGTAATGAGATTTCATTTACGATAAAAACTTTAAACCAGTTCTGTCGTGTGGCATGCCACAGACAGCTGTCAAGTTGTCTCTCCCTTTTGACAGTGATACAGTATCTATTTTTTATAGTTAATATTTTACTGAAAGAATAAAACATCAGACACATCAGAATCTCTGAAAAATCTAGATATCTGTTCACAAACACAAACATTATTTTGGGCAAGGTGATGAAGTGTACTTCTTATGGATCCTTGGGTACAAGCATGTCCTTCTTAGGCAGGTGCAAATATGTCCAGGCTGATGACTGCATTTTGGGAACAGATAAAATTAAAGGCTAGGTCACAAATATGGGCTTTTTGTGATTTATGCAGTATCAATGGTTAGAGAAATTTTCCATGTACTGAGGTCACAATTACTTCATTTCAATCAAATTTAAAAAACATACTGAGCACTGTTGTTTTGAAAGTCAGTGTACTAGGCACAAGATAGAACCAAAAGTTTGCGTCTGTCCTCTGGGTGTTTACAGTCTTTTCTTACAGTTACAGAGTAAGCCAGAAGTGGGTAAGAGCCAGGAAAAAGGTACAGAGGGCTTTCTGAGGTACCAAGTGGGTTTTCTGAGAAGGAAGTGAAAACATATGTAATGGCACTGGAAAAGTAATTTACACCTGTATCTGGGAAGGTGTTGCTAAAATTAAGAAAGAATTTATAAACAAATTCAATAGTTCTAAGTATTTATTTCTCAGTGTTTGAGCTGAGAATTGACAACATATGTTTCTGATTAAATTTCAATATTCATTCTCAATGGTTTTAATGTTACTAGTTTCTTCCACTGAAGAATTTTAGCAATATGGTATTCAGTGACTCTGATTCTAGTCCTGTAAAACTCATAGCTAAAGTATGCTATCTTATGAATGGAAATATTAATCATAGGAAACATTCATGTAAGCTGAATGGGAAAATATGTTAAACACATTTTTTGATCCAGTGGCTACACTAATAATAACAACAGATAATCAGTGAGTATAACAGCAGTAATTTTTTTAAAATTTCATGAAGTCCGTAATCTTTTTTCTGAGATGTAAACCCATCTTTTAAGTCCCTTATAACTTGACCATTCCCATTGAATTCCTAGCTGAGTGTCATTTCTCCTTCTATCATCAATTTTCATAGTTCACTGAATAAATCCCGCAAGTATCTATAATTCATTTTGTCATCCGTGAACTAGACACGATGGGGTAGATCTTCATCATTACTTAAAAGTTTGCAATGAAATTCAATGGGATGATTATTATTAATTATAGTGTTGGGACCTGAATGATTTTCTGCATGATTTAGATGTGATTTGAGCAATATTTTTTCCTTAGAATACTGATTCCTCAGAGTATAAGTTAACTCTCATGTAAAAAAGGGTTTCATTGTCAATTACCTTGGGAAATTTATCATTCAATACAGTTTTTAACATCAAATAATCAAAATTTTACTTATTGCATGTTGTAAATTTTTAATAAGGGATGAAGTACATAACATTTACTAACTAATTTAATCATGTGATTTGTTTCTGTATATGTAAAAATACATATACTTGTCTATATAAAGTTTCACCAGAAGTATTTTCAACTTAATGTTGCCTATAGGTAGACAGGAATCTGTTATGTGTTTCTAATAATTTACTGATGTTGAACTTCGATTTTTACCAAGTGATCCTGGCCCTGCCCTAAACTGGGTCTGTTGCTGTTCTAAGCTAAAATGGTCTTTAAAAGAAGCATGTGGCTACAATTTACGGCAGATACAGTGCTTGTGATGAAATTTAGGGCCAGTGAAAGGCAACCATCTCATTTCATGGTCTTCATTTCTGGTTTCCCAGTTCTCCTCCTTGATGTATGTCAGTAGTTTCTCACACTGGTTGTGCATTTGGATCACTTGGAGTGGAGTAAAAATTACCTAGGCCACACCCATGTCAAACAGCCCATGTCTATGGGTACAGGGCTCCAGCATTACTCTCTAAGAATATTTCTTCTCTAAGTAGACCAAGTGATAAAAGTATACAGCCAGGGCTGAGAAGTATACCTGGAGACTGAGTGGGAGAGTCCCTATTCTGGACTCGCTGCCATTATTTTAATCAGCAACTTCCCAATGAGATACATATGTGAAGAAAGCTCCTTCCATTGCTGCTGGCCTTCACGGAGCGTTTTCTTGCTAGAACTCCAATTACCATCATGTATCTTTGACATCCTTGGATTATATGACTTTATGTGTAAGGTAAGTCAGAGGGAATGGGCAGGAATATATAGAATTTTGTATTACAGAAATGCTGCCTTTCACACATGAGAGAGTCTGTTCAGTGGTTAAACTGGGCGTCTTTAGGTCAGCTGGATACTTGGCATCACGTTGCCATGAAAAAGTTACTACTCCTTTTTTTGCTTGTTTCCCCTTTAAATGAAGTTGAAAAGTACTTAACTTCATGTGTTAGCAGTGAGGATTTATATGAAGCATTTGGTAAATTGCACATCTTAGTTATTTTAATCGTCATTATCTCCACATAACAAATAAGTGTATATACATGCAGAGATTCAAACATTTATCTTTTTCCTGGTAAAGTGGAAAGTGACTAGTATGTTATACAAAGCTGACTCCTTTCTGTGTTTATTCAATAATAATAGTTACTCTCCTGAACAGTCATGCAGAGCATTCTAAGATCTAACCTCATGCAACCTTCCAGTTTTTTCACTGCAATCCGAAAGAAAAAAACTTAAGACCATATAGTATTGAACTATAATCACACCTAGAACATAGAATTCCCACCCCATCTCTGTGCTCACACTCTGTTCCTTATCCAACCACATGTCTACCTGTGTAGGGTCTAGTGACCATTCAACATCCACATAAGTTGCCTGCTTCCTCCATAAAGACTTGCCCCTGCCTACGCTACGCTGCCCACACGCTGGCTGTCGCAACCCATACGTCTCCTGTCTCTCAAGTCAATTAGTTCATAATATAAAATGTAATCAACACTGCAAGAGACTAGACAAGAGTATTTCTCAGCCCAACTGAAAGAAAAGTTTATCTAAACATATTTTTAGAATACTCAAGCCTCGTTTCAATCAAAACCCATAACAATACCCTAAGTCAGAGATGTGTAAATTACGGGAATGGTATTTCTCCCCTTTCAACAAGGGAAATAAAACCTCTTACTGTTGCTGATATACTAACTTAAGACAAAATTAAGTCCAAAAGAATTTAAATAAATTATTCAAAATTGAATATGAAATGATTTAAGGACACCATTATGGTGGCCAACAAGTCATTATCCAGTCTGGATGAAAGGGAAGGTGTTTAGAAAATTAAAATTTTTTGAGCACCATGCCCTTATGGTATGTCCCGAACACCAGTATTGAGAGTGTTTATAAAATTCTGATGGGATCACAGCAGACGTGACCTCACTGAAACTAATGCTTCTGTCTACAAGGGTACAATAACAAGGGTGTCTTTGGCTGCAAATTTTTTATTATTCATTCACATTTCTACTCTCCCCATATGACTTTGTAATCCATTATTCATCCTAAGAACCTGGCAAAAGCTGACTATATGAACTCTATAAGCTACATTTAATTATGTTCTGCTAGAAAGCTGGGATATTTCATATCATAATGACAATAACCCGATTCACAGGTTTTCTTTTGGGAGGCCAGCCCTAAACAAAAGCATCATGTTAGCCTTCTTAGCATAATGCCAGGATACCACCCTTTACTGAAATTCTCATTATTAGAGTCACAAAAGCATTAGATTGCAAAGCTGGGTCATTGTCTCCAGAAGCTACCATTGTGATACCTGTACAGGGGAAATATACAGGAACGATAGGATTCTTGGGAAAGCTGCCAGGAAGGACCGTGTTCCTGAGTAATAAGCATCAGAGAAAGGGCAAGAAGGAAATATGATTGTTAGGCTAGTAACTTTACAGGAAAGGACTAGAGGTTAAATTAATTCTTCTATATATCAACACAAACGTTGATTATGGTTTTCCTTTCTTCATGCTTTAAACTCATCACAGGTATTTTTATTTGAAATGATAACCAATATTGCTTCTGTCCTTCAAATTTTGAGGTATGTGAAATTTAGTGTTTCTGTGACTCTAAAGATACTTTATCTGTAGTCAGTAATTATTCAAATAGAAACAAAAGATGCATTTATCAATCAAAAGCTGTAAATAGTGATGCAATATCCAAATAGTGAACATTTTCATTGTTCTTCCTCGCTGTGTTTAGGAGACAGACATTAGACATTGTCTTAGGACCATGCAATAGTCCAAATTCAAAGGCAAATGCTAAATCTTAGTTATGGAGTAGTAACAGGAAACATAATTTTAATTACTTCTCTTGCCATGTTAATTCCATTTTGTTAGATTCTTACAGAGAAAAGCATGTATAAAAATATTGCTTAGTAGTCTATTCTATCACATATGATTTATGAATACTACTTTTAATTTTTCCCAAATAGTGCCTGTTTCTTAACTAAATCTGGAGAATTGTAATGACAATTCTGTAATCAAGACTCAAAGAAAAGAGTGCCAGAGTCATCAGACAATGTTTGAAAAATGCAAGAACTTTTAAACTTCTTGTTAATAAATCGGTTTTACTATGCATAAATTTATATATAAATGTCTGCAAAGAACAATCTTTTGGCAATTTGCGTAGCGTAAGAGAAACAGAGCTACCATTTTTTATGTTTTGTAAGTTTTTACTTTTAATTTATAGCTTGATCTTTTCCTTATAGAATTTGGGGAAAAATGAATGCAAGATTTTTGTCCATATGTAAGTTGAAAGATGCTAAGGCTTCTTTTCACGTAATGAACTGGCACATTTGTCACTTTCATAGGTGTAAATCTTTTCTCCCCTCTACAGTGGTATTCTCTGCTCCCCTTTATTTCTAACTATTGCTGTTTATATGCCATATTACATTCTCTAATTTCCTTTTATCTTTTCTTTATTTTGCAATGTCTCAGTACGTGTCTCTTTAAGACAAGTTAATTTAGCCAATTACTCCAGTTTGGTTGAAGATAAAATCTTTAATTTATCCAGACCTCCTTTTATTCTTCCTAGGTTACTCTTTCCATTAATTTCATGAAAAATTCTAATTCTCCAGTTTAGGGAAAAGCTAATTTCCCACCTACATGCAAAAGCACACACGTGCAAACACACACACACACACACACACACACACACACACACTCAGATGCAAACCAATATATAACTATACTTTTAAAACTAATTTTTCCTTTTCTTTTCTTTGATAATCATTTTTTTTGCATTTTCCAAGGTTTTTGAAATAATATGAGAAATCTATATTTATTATGCCTTATGTTATCCTTAAGCTTTTTTTTTTTAACTCATTTACATTTTAGTAAAACTAAGTTTCATCTCCTCTCTTGAGAGAATATTTTGACAGAATAGAGCATAAGGACCTGGGATGCCTGGTGGAACGTCTGGGTAATTATTACTGAGAAAGGTGCAAAGAGCAAGACTCAAAAGCTTGAGGCATTTGAAAATAAAAATGCCATTTTAATTCATCTATTTATTAAAGCATTGCACATTCTAGTCACTGTTTTAAGAGTAAGGGCAGATGAAAAATGACATTCCTGAACTTCAAGTTGGGAAGAAAGATATGAAGTATATAAAATGATACAGTTCTTGCTAAATGAATACATATGAGGAAGTAACCAGCTCAACCTAGGGCAAGTTCCAAAAACAAGGGACATTTGAGATAGGTTTTGAAGACAATAGCTTGAAAGTGCCTATTTTATTGATTTTACACTTGTGATATATTATCTAAGGCAACCATTATCAGAGGCATTTCCTGTATAATTTGGCATGTTTAAATGTCTTTATTCTTATATGTATGTGAACGACTTCGGCTTCTACCTCAGATGACCTAGAAGAGATTATATCTGTTTCAGGTAGTGAACAATTTGCTCTTAAATATGTGCTATCTGCCGCTTTCATGTGTAAATAGGTTCTTTTGTTTGTACCATATAAGCAGAGCAGTGAAAATGATACATGCAAAATATAACTATATTGATTCAGATCATAAGATCAAGACCACAAAAGTATATTAAAAATGACTAAATATTTCACTGTTTGATTATTAGTTTTTAAAAATTGGGATGTCACCATACCTGTACACCTTCTCCAGCTCCCTTGCCTGCCTCTTTCCTGACTCAGTTGCACTTTTTTCTCTCTGGCTCTCAGAGCCCTGTGCTTGCATGTCCCAATAAATTGTCAGCACTGTGTTCTTTGCCTCTGCCTCAGGCTCTATTTTCTAGAGTGCCAAGGTTAACACAATCAGTGCCTCAGCATGGGGCTTTGGAGTTAGGTTCCTTAGCTCTCTAAAAACAAAAACTGCTGGCATTAAGTGGAATCGTAATTACCTAGGCATCTATTTGTGGTTAATTATGATGTGGAGGGCAAAGCATTGGGAGGGATCTTAGCAATTTTAGGAACCATGTTCTTGTAAGGATTGTGATGTGGAGAAATTATTTATCATAGCAATAGAGACCTTAAATATTAGATTAAAAGAATCAGGCAAGAGATTTTCCAAGTTAATGCATTCTCAGTAAGCCAGAGGACACTAACTTTGCAGGCTTGATAGTTTTTCTATGACGAAGTTAAGACTTTGAGAGTGAAAGAGATGGGGCAATGGGTAAATGAACTTGACAATATCGAACCCCAAATTGCAGCCCTTCTCTGTTGTCATAGGACACACGTCAGTCTCCTCTTACCTAGAGACTATGTGATGATCTCACACGAGGCCAGCATCTTGTAATAAGACACATTTCCCTCAAGATGTGTTCCTATCACACTATACTGCCTGCAAGGCATAACCAAAGTCAGGTCTCAGCACACCCTCAAAGGGGAACTCAAAACTATACTCCAGGAATAAATAACCTATACTGGAAAAGTAATAGCAGAACCAGGGTATGTAGTGGCAAGAAACCAGAATGTATGTGTGGGTCTGGGTCTTGAGACTGTAAGACTGGGAAGGGAGATGGAATGTAAGACTGGGTAGACTCAGAGTCTCAAGAATCAGGATTTAGTATTTAGAAAGGACTACCCAAGTTGGTCCTAATAATTTTCTGTTTTTGCTCTTAGAAGCCTGGACTCAGTCATGGCCAGGAATAATCCAAGTAGGGGTGTAAGAACTTCCTTGGCAAAATGTTAAAGAGGCAATCAGAAAGTTCTAGTATATGAGAATGTTATAATGGCTGTTTTTATGCATAGTTCAAGAACTCATCATGTGACCAAGTTCCCTGGGAGCCGATGAAGGATCCTCCATTCAGTAGGGAGTAAAAAAAGTATACTATCAGAGGTGGGGATGGGTACCAGAGTCCTTGATAGTCCTTGATAGTTTGGTAGTAACTGTCCTCTGTAGGGTGAGGTGTTTTTTTGTTTTTTGTAGGTATTCCAGGCATTGACCTGTCCTCTCTATTCTCTCTAGGAAAGATGAGATTCTGGGAAGGTAGAGTACAAGTAGCAACAATTAATCATTAGCACCAAGATGAATATAATCATCAAAATGGGCAGGAGGTCCAGAGTGACAAATGGGACCTTGACCCACAAAGACCTATGCTGGCAGCTAGCAGGTCAGGGCATTCCCATGGAAGTGAGACAGATAGACAGCTGAATAGGGTGCTATATGTCTTATGTAATAGGAAAAAGGTCAAGAATAAATTAGCAGAAAGCTAATGATAGCTCTTGCAATGGAAAGTCATGGTTACTAACCCAGTTTCCAAATATAAGTTGTGCCTGATCCCCGGGATACTTTGATGGAAGGGGAGGCTAGGTTACCGTGAGCAGGGACCCTGCAATTCCACAGCAAGTATATGAAGTAAATATTCCTCCAATTATTCCTTTGAATAATTGTATAGGTATTTGCCTAGAAAATTGTGTACTGGTGGATAGGAAATACACAGATTTAAAAAATATTAGGCATGGAGTTTTAGAGGACATTGATATCTGGGAATCTGAAATGCAACCATGGTTCACCAGTTAGAATGGGGCAAAGATCAAGTGATAAATACAATTCTGGCTTGAAGTTATTTTACAGATCACGTATGGTCACTTCTCTAGTGAGCTGACACGTCACATTCAAAGGACATAGATGGACACGACTTGTAGGAATGGGCACTGTCTGAGATATAAACCTTGTAGACCTTCTCATTTTTGCTTAACTGCCTCTTTTCTCTCTTATGGTCAATGACTTATCCATGCTGATTTTCTTTTCCATTTCTATACTTGGATGAAATGCCCCAACAGACAGCATGATATTTAGTTGCCTGAGAAGCTGACAAGGTGTTGAATGGCCCAGTTTGAAATAGGGAGTGACTTAGCACTCCATAGGGTGAATTTTGACACCCTATGGAGAGCTGAGTCACTCCCTATTTCAAACTGGGATGGAAGACTGGAAGAAATTGATTAGATAAATTTCCTCTCCTTTCCTCTTTCGTGGGCTGCTCTTTGGTGTGATTTTTCTGTGTGAACCTGCATGAAAAGTCCTGCTTTCCAAGCAAGCACAGCTTCTGAGCAACTGGTTATCCATGGCTTGTGTTGAAGGAGTCACCATCAGGGCAGTGAATAGCACTGCAATCCATTTATCTCTGCCTCACATCTAAGCTTTTTCCTCATCCTCACCAGCCTGGGCCTGGACTTTACAAACAGCGTCAACACTTCAATCCATGCCTTAGGTTTTCTAATACAGAGACAATAGTAATATATTTTGTGAGTATGTAGAGAACAATTAGCCACTCTTCAGCCAACCGTGTGGGTTTTCTGGGGGAAATGTTTCACACATCCTGTTGGGTCAAAGCTATTGAGCATGGGAAATACAGCTTCAGCATTATATTTATTTCCACTTTGTGACAGATTATAGTATAATCAGCCAGCGTGGACAAATACCTTAAAAAATCCATATTAAAATGCTATCCCATTTGGTCTGCCATTCACTTCTTTTGAAGTTTTTTTTAGGTTAAGTTGAATGAGAATTGAATGCATTTATGTCCTCTTAGCAATAACTACTCTGTCATTTTCTCTTCTGCATTTCAGTCAGTTCTGACTAAGCACTGTATCAATTTCTTCCTCTTCCAGCAGTGCATTTCCTCTCCTTCTGTCTCAGTTACTATCTGTGTTATCAGGTAACCTAAGATAATAAAAAATTCAGCTCACTCATACTTCATACACAAAGTGATGTGTGTGCTCAGTTAAAAAAGGGCAGGTGAGCTGACTGAGGCACCAGGGTGTGGGATGCGTGTTGGTGGCCACTGTCGCTGTGACGGTCATGTTAGTGATAACTGGGGGGGCTTTTCTGGGGACCGTCAGAACAATCCGCTGCTTCAGGGTAGCCCTCCATAAACCTGAATTGTCCTCTTTGTTCTTCATTCTCCTTGCAAACTGACAGGGAGGGGTGGGGGTAGTGGGTCGGGCGGCTGGGTTAACCTGAGGTTGTAATACAGTTCAGAGCCGGTGGTATAGTGTGGGAAAGCGAGTTAGGTCAGGAAACTATAGCAAAAAAATAAGTGAAGGAAGTAATTGCTCCAAAATGAGTCTGTGGCAGAGACGATGCTGTTCGCCAAATCTCATTTTCTTTTCTTTCTTGGAATACAGCTGACATCCCCGTGCTTCCCTAGCCTCAGGTGACTGAGTCCTCTTCATGTGGGAGAAAGTGATGTTTACCACTTCCAGGTTGGGTCCTGAAACTCTATTGTGTGGCCTTGGACACAGCATAAAATAGACCTCAAAGCACCAGGAGATAGCCTCCCTCTTCAATAGACAGTCTCATGGCCCAGAAGTAAACCTTTATTAGGTGACTACCAAGATTGGGGGGCTGTTGATTGCAGCAGTTGGCCTGTCCTGTGTAATACGGATCCTAAGTGTATTCTTTCTCTTAAACATCTGCATTGAAAATGAGCATTAGTTTTATTCCTTGCAGGTGGGATTTAGGGCAAAAGAGATGCCAAATTCATAAAACCTGGAGAATGGCAGCGACAAGAATAACCCTCTTTATGCCAGTAATGCATTGTTGTTAATACTCTCTTAAACTCAAAGAGGAGAAACGTGCTTATTTCTTTTAATAGAAAATGAGAGTCTTGAATCCACTCCATAAAAGTTGATTCCGGTATCTGAAATGGATGTACCAAACTCTTAAAAATGTGACATATGAGGGCTTCCCTGATGGCGCAGTGGTTGAGAATCTGCCTGCTAATGCAGGGGACAGGGGTTCGAGCCCTGGTCTGGGAGGATCCCACATGCCGCGGAGCAACTAGGCACGTGAGCCACAACTACTGAGCCTGCGCGTCTGGAGCCTGTGCTCCGCAACAAGAGAGGCCGCGATAGTGAGAGGCCCGCACACTGTGATGAGGAGTGGCCCTCGCTCGCCCCAACTAGAGAAAGCCCTCGCACAGAAACGAAGACCCAACACAGCAAAAATAAATAAAATAAATAAACTCCTACCCCCAACATCTTCTTAAAACAAAACCAAATGTGACATATGAGAACCATTTTTCCAGAGAAAAATGTCATTGGAGGTTTACATATGGAGAACTAGTTACATACTCCATTTTCTTATCATCAATTATTTTATTAATTGTTGTATACTAATAAGCATAAACATAAATGACTAGGGATTTCAAATGGGCACTCCTTAACTTCCTCTGCATTGATTATGCAATGTCATTTTATAATATGCATATTATATATGACCAAATGTTTCTTTTTGCAATTTTATGTTAATTATTAAACTTAGAATTAACAATTATGAATAATTATTAACATATTCCATTCACTTTTACTATCATTCATATTTTTATAACCGGGGCAACATTCCAGAAAAGAAAAACCTCATTACATTCAAATATCGTTTGTATACTTTGGGCTTCAACCATTTAAAATATCAGAGAAATAACTAATATATTCAAGGGCAACTTAAAAACTGCCCTAATGAAAATAATGAGAAAAACAAAATTCCCATTATTTTTCCTGAGTCTTTGTTATTTTTCAGACATTATTTTCTTGTCACAGACGTTATAAAAATAAACACTGATTATTTTTTAAAAGATGTTGAACAATAATTTATGATACTATTATGTAACAAGTAGATTTTGTTGGATTGCCAGTCTATGATTAGTTCCATCAGAGAAAATGTTACTCTGAATCTTTTTTTCTGACCAATAAGGCAAAATTGTTGGGGGGGAGAAAGGGAAAGGAATATTGGAGAAGGCAAATAAAAACACATCATGTCAGAGTTCACAGGAGCCAGGAATACCAGCAGAGTCAATCCTATGTCTTACGAATCACACAGGTTGAAGGAAAAAAGATATATTTAGTTTGGAAAATATTTTGATTTGGAAAATATGTAGAAAGAGTTTATTTGGAAACAAAATACCTCTCAACACTGTTCATATAGAAAACTAGTATCTGTAAGATATAATTATGTGCAGTGAGAAGAAATTGTGGATAGGAACTTTTAAGCTTAATAAAGGGGAAGAAAAACAATGAAATTTCTTAAATTGGAATGAGTTACCACTCAAGATAGCAAGTTGCATCTCACTGCAGATAATTAAGAAGATCATAGTTTGCTAAAGGTATTGTGGATAGATGGATGCATGTGCAGGTTGCTCGCAAAACTGGATTAGATGATCAATAGGGTCCCTTTTACTTCTTACATTCTATGATTTTCAAAGTCTGTGTCTTGCTTCTGATTACATACAAGGCTTATTAAGTGTTTTCATCTGATTTAGCACTGAATTGGCCGGAGATGGAAATCTTATCAGGTACATACAGATTTGTTGTTACCAAACTTTATAGCGGTTGACATAAGGAAATGTGAGGCATGATGGAGCAGATAGAGCATCTTACATACCAGATAGACCTCCGTGAACAGTAGAGCATATACTTAGCTATGCTCCAGTAGACACTGGACATTCAGGTATGCATGGATTTTTCTTTATCCTTAGCAACACGGGGAAGCTCCATGAAATATTTGTCCTCTGTACTTGTGCACATAGCTATACAGACAACCTTAGGAATGGAGATGTACTGCCTCCATCCCTGTCCCGTAAAGGAGTGGCTGTCCTGGTTCTGGGAGTGCAGTCACTGCACAGCCCTCAGGTGTCAGCCTCTTCCCGGACTGTCTGCCGATAGTCACTTATTGATGGAGGTGGGGTTATCGAGGCCCAATTATTTTGGCCCAACTCAGGACAATTCTGATGAGCCATTTTACTTCCATGGTACCTCTTGGGGGTCAGCTAAAGCAGGGTTTCTTAAGTTTGGCACTAGTGACAATTTGGGATGGGTAATTCTTGTTAAGGGGCTGTCCTGTGCATTATAGAATGTTCAGCATCATTCTTGTCCTTTACCCACTAGATGCCAGTATCAATCCCTCACCCCCAGCCCATCACACACAAAAGAATGTCTCCAGCATTATCAAATATTCCTGGGGGAAGGTGGGGGGAGGGAAATTGCCCCCAGTTGAAAATCACTGGGCTAAAGTTGTCAGGTCTACAATTTCTCCTAATTGTCAGTCCGTCTCCCCACCTGCCTCCAGGAGTTGATTTCAGTGAACCTCCACAACAGGCATCTCCAACACTAAACCCTGTGACAGATTCACAGAGAAAAAGAAACACTATTTAAAACCACAGTTGACTGGAGTCAGTAGGTTTTTAGGAAGTTGCCATAATTCAACAAGTCTATTTTCAGCTCCTTGCAGAGGCTGTTGAAAGAGGCAGAGATTCAAACCTGAAGTTAGCAGATGAGGCCTTAAGGTAGCCAGCTACTTGAAAGGATCTCTGGCTATATAATGATACAGGCTTTGTAAAGATTTAAGTGGAGGGAAATTTGGAGGGTGGACTAAAGTGCTCTGTACTGTTTAGAGGGGGGCACTAGTCTAGTGAAAATTAATTTTAGGTCGCATGGGGGCACTAGTCTAGTGAAGAGTCACATGGAGATGGGCAAGATTGGGAGAGGCTGGGGCCTGTGGAAAATTTTGTCTAAGAATCATGGGGAAAAGTTGATTAGTTTATTGGTGTTATGACATAAATATGCCTTCTATATTTCATATACCTTTGCTCCTCCAACCTTTAGTAAAGTCTGCTTCTCCCACAAGTTCACAATTTTGCTCCAAGTTTGTTCATGTAGGCTTGAGGAAAAAGAATAAGTTTGAAAAAACACATTTTTTTTTTTACCTTATTAGTAACACCTCATAAAAAGTTGTGCAGTTGCTGGTGCAAAATGGCTCTGAAGTATTTCTAGCCTCGGATCATACTTTCCCTGTAGTTCCCAGTTGCTGGCCGTGAGGTATATTTTCGTGTAGTGAGTTACATGCTTTGTCTTTTATCTCTAGCCAGACCTTCCTTCATTAATCACTGTGGTTTTATGTGTGGGGTAGACTCTTGCTACGTTTCTGTTTAATTTTTTAATTTTTATTTCTTAATTGAGGGAGGTGTGGGTCAGAGTTGAGATTCCTCTTCTCTGTACTTCTTCCAAATTGTCTGGGCTTAGGGACCTCAAACTGAATTCAGTATCCAGGTGTGATAGTCTCAAAATTTCAGAGACCTTGTCAGTCTGTAGTGAGATGAGACATAGCTTCCTTTGTCACTTAATAGAACTTCTTTGGATAAATATCACTAGGCTACAGGATGTTTAAGTGCTGTCACCTTTATTCTCATTGTAGTTTTGAGTCAAAAAGTCTATATCAATGAACTAAGTATGTCTCTTGGTCTTAAACAGTTTTTTTCATAAAGATTCTTTTTTTCTGGTAAGTGGTCCTGTTATCTGTTGTCCTGTGGCAAACTACCCCAAGTCTTAGTGCCTTAAAACGGTCATTTTGCCCATGATTTTTGGGTCAGGAATTTGGGAAGAGCTTGGTTGGGTGGTTCATCACCAATCCGTGTCACGTGAGTTGGGGCAAGCAAGGCTGGACAGTGCATTTTGAAGATGGTGTCTTTTCTCACATGAACACTGTGCTTCTCCGCCCATCTCTCTCCTTCACACCAGCCATGAGCAAGTATATCTCAGAGTGATGCACTTCTTGTTTTCTAATCCTCATCAGATGGCTTAGGTTTCTCACAGTTTTACCTCCAGGAAGAGTTTGGATCCCTTAAGTAGTAGCAAGTCTAAAGAACTCCAGGGAAAGACCAATGTTGGCGCTTACCCTCCAGGCCAACATAGTATGGTCGGGGAGGCAGCATCCCTAAGAACGCAGCAAATCCCATGGCAAGCTCACTACTGGAGAAGAGAAGTAAAGTCTTGGGGAGGGAGAACATTATGCCTCCAATGTGGGTTTATAAACTGAAAAATTAAGTTTTTGTAAATAAATATAATTAACCCAATCTGCCTTGCTTCCCCAGGATGGTCATGAAAACTAAGAGAAATAATGTATGTAAACATAAACCTCCTAACACAAGGTCAATCATTTAGTAGATGCTTATGAATTATTATGAATAATTAATATTAGTCTTATGAGTATGAATTTGACATAAGGTGTTTACACCTTTTGTTATTTGGAGAAATATTTAATGAATTCTGTTAAACTGATCTCTAGAGTAATATGCTTATCTTTATGAATTTCTCTCATGTAAAATTATATTCTGAGTGAGACACGTTACTATGATAAAACATGATAATTGCAGGTTTATGATGAGGGAGGTGTTTTTATATGGCCATATATAGTTTAGAGCAGCCGGTCCCCAACCTTTCTGGCACCAGGGACCGGTTTCGTGGAAGACAATTTTTCCACGGACAGGGTGGGGGAGGGGGGATGGTCAGGCAGTAATGCAAGCGACGGGAGCGGCAGATGAAGCTTCCTCTCTTGCCGGCCGCTCACCTTCTGCTGTGCGGCCCCGTTCCTAACAGGCCACGGACCACTAGTGGTCCGTGGCTTGGGGGTTGGGGACCCCTGGTTTAGAGGGTGTTGTATAATCATTCAAAAATATAGCAAAAATATTAAACAAGGATTTAAGAAAAATAAATAAATAAATAATACAACTGCCCACTTCAAAAAAACTGCTTTCAATTTTCCATAGGCCCTTCTAGTTCATAATGTTCATATTTCTTGGACCAAATCTGGCTGTCACTTGTTTTGAAAATAAAGTTTTATTGGAAACACAGCTATGACCATTGGTTTACATATTGTCCAAGGCTGCTTTCATGCTGCAACACAGTTGAGTAGTTGCAATGGAGATCGTATGTCCTACAAGACCAACATATTAAATACCTGGCCTTTTACAGAAAAAAGTTTGCCAACTCATACTTTAGATTTACAATATAATATATACAGAATATTGCATTAATTTTTTCTTAACATTTCAAAAATATTTCCTAATTTCTACGACCTAAAAACTTTTGTAAATTCTCCATTACTCATCTGTCAGCATGGAGTCACAATTTATTTAGCCTCTCCTCTTTGATAAAATTTTAGGTTGTTTTCATATCTTAAATTGTACAGAGTATTCAGTGAGCATTATAAGTCATATAGGTCTTCTTTCTATACATTTGAACTTATTTATTTATATGGTTATATATGTGTATATATATATATGTATATATTCCATAGAAAAAAATTTCTGGGTCAAAGAGTATGATCATTTTTATGTCTCTTGACCTCTTGATCTATTTTCCTGTACCAAAAGGTTTGAATTAACTTCCAGTGCTAGCAGAAGGAATTGGAACCCCGATTTTTACCACTAGATCCCTAACATGGGACAATAAGTATTATGTTCTAAATTCTTATTTAATGAGTTAAAATTAAATATAAATATTTATTCATTTTGCATGTATTTGATTACCAAAAATATGGAAAAATTTTAAATCTACTTCCTTAATATTTGGACTATGTTTATAATCTAGTCACATACTTTGTCAGGTTTTGTAGGTTTTTTGTTTTTGTTTTCTTCTGTGAATCCATGTAACCTCAGGCTAATGAAAAAAGTAAGAAGGGAAAATCTGCCTTCATGAAGGTTTAGTATGAGAGTCAGTTTGGACACTGGAAGCTAGGGAAAAGTTTAACCCAAGTCAACCAAATATTTATTAAACCTATTCTGCTGTAAAAATTGTGCTAGGGACTGGAGTAATGGAGTGAACCAGACTCCATCCTTGTCCTCTAGGAGCTAAATTCTCTGATAACTTAATAACTGATGATGGTACATCAGGATTTTAGGTGAAAGGGCACTTCATAAGTACCATTTTATCTTTTTTTTTTTTGGTCTCTGAATCACCTTTAGCATTAATTTTTGCTCACGAATGATTTCATTAGTGTTTTAAATCTTTATGTGATATTTAGTTGATTATAAGACAGTAACTGTATATTGTTTCACACTGACACTCAGGAAGACATTTTTGGTCTTGTTTGGAAGGAGGAAAAAACTTGTTTTAGGCAGATAGAAATATTGGCAATTGTGTCCAAACTAAAATACTGAAAATAAAAAATTGATAAATTTTCAGTGTTACCTATACAAGTTCTACACTGCTCTGTGGAAGATTTTTTTCATCATCACCTGTTACCTCTCCAAAGCCTGTTGAGGATAGTGCTTCAAGTTTTAAGAACCCATAATGAGTTACAGTGGCAAAGGCTATACTTGAGATTCATTCAGGACACGTAATTTTGCAAGTTATTTGACACTCTTCAGTGGCATTTGGAGCTGGCCCCACAGGTTTGCAAAAGCTGCCCGTGACCACCTCTTCCCAACTACACAGTCAGTAATGTCATGTTGGTGGCTTGAAATAAATCACGGTAGGAAGTGTTTACGCCATAGAAATTGTCAAATGCTGTAAATTAGGGCTTCCTTTTCACTCCCCCCAAGAGAATGAGTTGTTAAATATTTACAAGCACATCACTACTTTTGTTCTGACATTTCTAATCAGTTCCTTATGTATGAGAAACATATTACAAAACTCATAATTTCCCTCTAAATTACATGAGAATTGTTCTCTCAACACAAACTGACATCCATTATAAACTAGGAATCAGCAATGTACTGAATTTTCCCATAAACATCCACAGGCCCGAGATTCTTTGCCAGCCTATGGATGGTGATAACTGTAAGCATAATGAGGAAGGAAGCAGTGCTGTAGAAACAGAGAGGGAGAGAAAGGACATCTCCTGACAAAGGTATTTAATTAAACTGTGTGCACATCACCATGGAATACCCATCTTGATGTATTGTGATCAGTTCCTAAATTATCAGAGAATTTATCCTGAAAGGACAGTGGTGGAGTCTAGCTCATTCCCGTATGCCAGGGCTTAGCACAGCTTTTGTGAGAAAATAGGCATAAATACAGACTTGATTTGGATTAAAGTTTTCCCTGCTGCACTACCTAAAATGATTCTCATACTAACCCTAGTTGAGCAAGACCTTCCTTTCTTTTATGTAATCTCACATTCTAATTGCTGAAAATAGAATATGAACTTACATATCAAATGCCTTCACTTTTTTTAAATGAATAAGATAGTTCCAAAGACTACTTTCATATCGTTATGCCATTTTAAATTCTTAAATTTGCAGGAATATGATAACCAATACAAAATTAATCTATCTAAAGATATATTCGGTCTAACAGTACCAGTGTAGTGAATTTCTGGCCTCAGCTACTGTTATATAGGCATAAAAATACTCCATTTAAAAAATCAGTTTTCGGATGAGTTGAATCTTACTTTCTCGTTCTCTTTTTCAATTATTTTTTAACAAAGTGGAACTAAAATTTTCTTTATTATTAGATGAATAAATGTCCATTTTAAAACTTTAAAAAATATATAGTGAGTTACACAAATGAAATAGAACAGGCACTCTCAATTGATAAAGATTCTTTGCCTGACCAAACTTCAGTCAGGCCCATCTGTTCATTTCCTTGTAAAATCTAGTTTTAGCAAGAATCCTGTGAAGTCAGTTTAACCAGAACCCCTCACCCTCAATATCTGATCAGGTTCCTCATCCGCCACCATCTCCCAGGTGTTGTCTGATCACCTGACCTGTCTTCAGCAAAGATCCTGTTAAGTACATTTAGCCAAAATTCCCCCACTCCTGAGGTCTCCTCTTAGTTATTTCCCATCCACTGACCACCACCCTGCTCCTTGGCTATAAATCCTGCTTGTCCAAGCAGTATTGGAATTAAGCCCAGTTCTGTCCGGAGGTCTCTTTTCCCCTATTGCAATAGTCCTGAATAAAATTTGTTTTTACCACTTTAACTACTGTACAGCTCTGGTTTTCCTTAGACACAATCCACCTTTAATATTTTCTTGTGTATTTATTCATGGTAATACTCTTCTGTTTATTTCCTTCACAGCACTTTTCAACATATATAATTTTCTTGTTAATTTATTTATTTACATGTTTATTATTTCTCTAACACCCCAGAAAGTACAGACCTGGGCCTTTCTGGTCATATTCAAATTCTATCCTTAGTGTCTACCCTGCATGAGGCACATTCGTTATATCATCACATTATGCTCTTTTACCTTACCAGTGCCACTGAAGTCTATTCTCTTTGTTTCTGGCTCCACTGTCACTCCGCTTTCAGACTTGTCATTTCTTGCTGGAACATGGCAGTAGCTTTTTAAGAGGTCTGCCTTCACTAGCAGTCTGTTCCTGACCTTCAAATTACACCCCCCACCTTTGCCACTGGAGAACATTCTCTTAAACACATATTTTAATAATCTGCATCGGGCTTCCCTGGTGGCACAGTGGTTAAGAATCCGCCTGCCAATGCAGGGGACACAGGCTCGAGCCCTTGTCCAGGAAGATCCCACATGCCGTGGAGCAACTAAACTAAGCCCGTGCGCCACAACTACTGAGCCTGTGCTCTAGAGCCCACGAGCCACAACTACTGAAACCCGCACACCTAGAGCCCATGCTCCGCAACAAGAGAAGCCACCGCAATGAGAAGCCCTCGCACCGCAACGAAGAGTAGCCCCGGCTCACTGCAACTAGAGAAAGCCCATGCGCAGCAACGAAGACCCAACACAGCCATAAATAAATAAATAAATAAATTTAAAAAAATAATCTGCATCAGTTATAATGTCTCCTTTTCATTTATTATTTGTTTTATTTGAGTCTTCTCTTTTTTTTCTTATTTATCTAAAGGCTTGTCAATTTTGTTAATCTTCAAAAAACCAAATCCTAATTTCATTGAATTTTTCCTATCATTTTTCTATTCTCTATTATGTTTATTTATTCCCTGATCTTTATTATTACCTTCCTTCTACTAACTTTGGATTTAATTTTTTTTTCTCCTAGTTCCTTACAGTGTATGGTTAAGATACTTATTTGAAATTGTTCTTTTTCAATGTAGGTGTTTATTGCTACAAACTTCCCTCTTAGTACTGCTTTTGCTAGATCCCATAAGTTTTTGTATATTGTTTTCATTTTTGTTTGTCTCAAGATATTTTCTAATTTCCTTTTAAATTTCTTCTTTGACCCATTGGCTGTTCAAGAGTGTGTTATTTAATTTCCACATATTTGTGAATTTTCTAATTTTCCTTCTGCTATTGATTTCTAGTTTCATTCCATTTTTGTTGGAAACATATTTGCTATGATTTCAATCTTCTCACATTTGTTGGACTTATATTGTGACCTAACGTGTAATCTGTCTTGGAGAATGTTTCATGTGCACTCATGAACAAAATATATTCTGGAATGTTCTGTTAGGTCCATTTGGTCTGTATTGCTGTTCAAGTCCTCTGTTTTCTTACTGATCTCCTGTCTGGATGTTCTAACATTATTGAAAGTGGGAGATCAAAATCCTCTACTGTTATTGTGTTACCATCTAAATATTTCTCTCTTCAGTTTTGTCAAATATTTGCTTCATATATTGAGGTGCTGATGTTGGGTGCATATATAATTGTTATATATCTTCTCAGTGAATTGAGCCTTTTATCTTTATAATGCCCTTCTTTTTCTCTTGTGGCAGCTTTTGACTCAAAGTCTACTGTCTGGTATAAGCATTGCCACCCATGATTTCTTTTGATTACCATTTGCATGGAATATCTTTTTCCATTCTTTCATGTTCAGCCTATGTGTGTCCTTAATTCTAAAGCAAGTTTCTTGTAGGCAGCATATAGTGTACCTTGTTTCTTTTTTGTTGTTTTAATCCATTCAGTCACTCTCTGTCTTTTAACTGGGAATTTTAATCCAGTTACATTTAAAGTAATTATTGATAGGGAGGGACATTCTGTTAACGGTCATTCTGTTAATTTTCTCTCAATCTTGTAGCCATTGATCTCTGTTTTCCTCTCTTACTGTCTTTGTGTTTCATTGTTTTTTTTTTTTGTAGTGACATACTTTGATTTCTTTCTCGTTTCTTTTGTGTATGAACTATAGGTATTTGTGGTTACCATGGGGCATACACAGGACATCTTATAGTATTATAGTAACAATGTATTTTTAGCTGGTAACAGCTTAAGTTCAATCACACACAGAACCTACACTTTCACTTCTCTCCCCCTACTTATGTTATTCAAGTTACAGATTACATCATTTTATATTGTATATCTATTACCATAGTTTTATAGTTACAGGGTTTTTAAAAAATACTTTTGTCTTTTTATACCAGAATCAAAATTCTATTATAGTTAAACTTATAAATTATGGGCACCATTGCCATAATTTATAAGTAGAGTATGCTGGGCTGTGTCCATGCTCTGAGACAGTGAAGACAGAAGCCAGTCCCTCAGGCAGACACCAAAAAGTCAGAATGTTGGATGTACAGTCCAGTCTACTCTTTTGTGCCTCAGGAAGAAGCAAAGTGCTGGGAGATTTCTTCTAGTGACATAGCACTGTTTTCTGGGGGAGGGGGGGAGGAATATGGAGGAAGAGTATCACAAATTTTCCTACTAGCTTTGATGTGGCTGGTTTTGAACTCACCTGCAGTGCAGAAGCCTCTTAACTGGTTTCTGGATGTCTCATAAAAAGAAAAGCTTCATGTATTGTTGTCGAAATCGGCTTCTCCATGGGAGGAAGGAAGATCTGAGACTTCCTATCCTGTCATATTGCTGACATCAGTCCCCAAAGGAACAGATTGCCATGAGGCTATTGTTGATGGCTGGCACTTTTTATAGGGAGTATTAAAGAGAAATGAAGCAACTAAGGTGTAGGTAGTGGGATTTAGAGTAAAAAAAAAGAAGAATCCAAAGAATCTGTAGTTTGGCCACTCTAAATGGTCCTACTGATATATGGAGTTGAGTATTTGACTTCAAAACCATCCTTCACTAATTTCTGCATGAACTCTATGTCAAGGCTGGGGTATTTTTGTTGTTGTTATTGTTTTGTTTTCCTCCCAAAGTCAAGAAGTAAATAGTACTGTTGTGAGGATTGGCAGACATTGAAAGTCACTGATTTCAAGACTTCATGTGAATTTTGTTGCTGACAGTTTGGGTTTAGATAGCCAGAAATTGGTTATCTCATGGGAAATACTAGCTCTCTGATTAGATAGTGAAAACATGGCGGATCACCTCCTTTTTATTTGCAAAGATAAACTTGCATTACTTCCAATGTGCTTCACAATCAGAGTTCCCAGAAGGAGATCCTTCTTTAAGCTTCCTGCCAAAGGCAATTAAAGCCTGATGTTCTAGAAAAAGAGGGTTAATAATGCCTTAGCAATTAAACTCTCTTTTCTTGTAGGAAAATAAAAAAAGGACCAGGAAGATTGCACAGCCAAAAGAATGGAGATAAAACAAATGGGGTACCAGGATATGTGAGGCTATTTGACTAAACAGTGAGAGAATTCTTCTCTAGGAAGATCCCATATCTCTTCATCCAAATCCTCAGAAGTGTGCAACATGGCTTGTTAATGCAACAGAGTCTGCTAGAACTGACATACCTCATTAGAGGAGAAAACACAAGGGTAAATTGCAAATGAAGGTCATGTCGGAAGGGAGATGTGCTCTAAGGGGGAAGCAAAATGCTTAAGACTATTAAAGCTAGAGGGGATCTTAGAAATATCTAGTACCACCTCCTTACTCCAAAGATTAGAATATTGAGGCCCAGAAACTATAGGACACGGGAATACAGGGACCAAGTTTTTACATTTTATTTTTATATTCCACACAAGCATAGACAATTAAATTTTCCTTGAGTATAAGTTTGGTGTGTACCTGTCTTCAATGTTTTGTAGTAGTATAGCCACCCATATGTATATGAAAGTTATTGAGTTTATAGTAATAACAAAAATATGGACACAACCTAGCTTTCAATAGTTCCTTAAGCTCAAGTGACTCATTTAAATTTTCTGAACCTTACCTTCCTCCTCTTCAAAATGAGAATATAATGACATCTATCTCAAAGGACTCGTAAGAATAAAAAGAAAGTATGAGAAAATTACTGTAAACCAATAAATGCAATACAAATGTGGGCAATTATTATTATCACTATAAATATTAACTAGTAGATTATGAACACTTAAATTCATGGATATCATGGCATTTTATTACTAGAAGTTATTTTAAATACTATTTAGTCCTTTCACCTAATGTTATGTGCGAAGCAATTGAGGTTCAGAAATATGAGATGTCTTGCCTATAGCCGTGCGTTTGGCGAATGAAAGGTCTCTAATCAGCTAGTAGTTTATTGAGATTTATTTATTCCATGCCAGTCTCTTTCTTTACATGTGCTACCTCTTCTGTACCCACAGCAATCCTATAAGATAAGTGAATGAGGATTGTTCTCATTTCACACGCTGTACAGCTCATGTATGGAGAGGTTGAGGAAAGTTCTCATGGCTCCACAGTTAGTAAGTGGAGGAGCTGAGATTCGAACCCGGCAGGCTGCTCAAGGTCTCACTGTCCCGAGTTTTTCTTCATCCCATAAAGCTCAGAGCCTTCAGACTCTTTTGTACCTACAAGTCAGCTACTGGTTGTTTCTCAGTTGTACAGACTGGTGTTTTCTTGTTTCCTTTAAAAGCAAGCAAACACACTCATGGGTGCTTGTGACCATTGCATCTGGGAGGTTTCTGAGGGCGTTTCAATGTGCTGTCACCGTTTTCTCTTTACTGTTAGATTATTTCAGGTAACAAGTTCTTTTTTTTTTTTTTCCTGATTTTATAATTTCCTTTGCCTTACATCATAGAAGAATGGAACTGTAGTCTTCCAGTTACACATTTGTTGTCTAAGTATCTTCCCAGTTGCTAGGGTTTCTCTCTCATTCTTTCTATTGAACTGATAGGAATCTACTTCTAATAAAGGAAATACAAAATCGGATGGTTCTGTGTGCTGGAAACCTTCTCTAGCTTGCAAAAGGAGACTCCATGGGAGGCTGCCTCAAACTGGGGCTTTCCTGTAGAATGCCACAGTGTTGTTTGACAAGCACACTGCTTCACAATGCAGGAGCTTGTACATAAGTGCCACTCCTCTTAACCTCTCCTCACCGGAGCTAAACCCTGAGCACAACCTTCTCTTTGGTGTGAAAAGAGGCTCCAGAGACAGCAGTAGCTGCTTCATGGACACTGATGAATATCAGTCACTAACGGGGGATCGAGGGTGGACAGAGGTAGAGTTATCAGAGCAGGAGTGTAGGAACTATACGCCAGCTCTGGCATTCCCTTATCAAACGATTGTCCATAATCAAATTGGGAAGGGGAAAGTGCCTTTTTTTTTTTTTTTTTAAACAAGCACAGAAAGTATTATTTTGGAGACTGGCAGAATGTAAGCAAGCCAGCTATTCATGCCATGCCCAGAAGCTCAGACAGAACAAAATTATGCTTCAGATTAATGTATCGGTCAGTTCAAAGGTTAGACAAACAGCTGTTTCTCAAGGAGGCACACTACAAAGCTTAACTGTTCATTGGAAGGTCTGTAATGGTCTCAGCGGATTCCCAAAGGAGTCACTGTTATTTGTTTCTGATTGGGAGATACCCCAAACTGACTCCATGCTACTGATGACCTCTGTTGCTAGGGCATGAGGGTGAAACTCTGGAGCCAGTGCGATTTTACCAGTCTCTGGGAAAAAAAAAGAAAAAGAAAAGAAGCCACCCACACATCCAACATGTCTTTAGTGACTCAAAAATTAGCCTCAGCCCGGCAGTTTGGAATGGAGGAAAGAATGCTGGAGAGTCAAGAGGTCTATGCTCTCATTTCTGCAAAAAATGTAAAATAACTTAAAATAGTAAGCTATTCAAGAATGTGGTTTATAGTAGTCAGGTTTGATTTGATGCAAAGCTATGTAACTGGTAGTTTAAATAAAGGAAAGGAATAAGTTCCATCTTTGTTCAATATTTCCCAATCTTCCCCTGGTGATTTTTATATACTTGAGTTGAATAACTCTTCATAAGAAGCTGCTAATTGTAAAATGAAAAACAAAATAAAGCTCTAAGAGAAAGACACAGAGAAGAGAGGGAGAATTTAAATTGGAGTTGTCAATTGGGATATAATATATATTTGAATGGGGTTATATTTAAAAAGTATTAAAATTTTCAGAAAGTTAAAAAGGTAACTTCTTGAAGAGGTCCTGAGAGATTTTTAGAGATTCCCTGATGATTTCAAATGTATTCTAAGGACATGATCTAACTTTTTTTTTCCACTCAGATATTCATTATTTACACACTGTAAGACACTCACCAGTAGTTATTAACTTTTATCGTTATGCTTCTTTACCACAGACATTCTAATGTCTTTTTGGATTTTGTTATGTATATTCACTCTCTCTCCCTCTCTGTAGGTAGATAGATAGGTAGGTAGGTAGATAGATAGATATAGAGATATCAATAGAGGAATATATATATATATATATATATATATCATTATTCTGTCTTCTAGCATGATGCATTAAAAATACTGTATGTGCTTAATAAATATTTGTTTAAATCAGTTCAATTCCTAAGTCTTGTATGTAGAGGGGGAGTGCCCTGTTTTGAAATTTTGTGATGCAGTTACACATGTGGCTGAATTTCATGAGCTGTATGCTGTCTATGGCTGACTGGTGTCAAAAGAGATGAGTGTCTCGCGGGTAGAAGGACTGAGCTCAAGCTTCCAGAAAGGTCATCAGGGATACCACTCAAGGATAAAATAGCAAAACATGAATCAGGGGCCGAATTAAGCTGACGGGAGTAATGAGCTCTTCACTTTTGATTCCAAACCTCTCAAGCACAATGGCATATGCCCTATTCATCTTTATATCCATAGTGCATAGAAAAGAAAAATCTATCACGTTGGTATCTTAATTAAATTAGAAGAAGGATACAGTATAATTTGGTGGTGTCTTTCAAATGAGGAGGTATATTATGGTTATAGAAGGACAAAGTGCAAGGTCTCTCCTGAGTCCATTCATTCATTCACAGGTATTTGTGGAATACCTAATATGTGCTAGACCCTTGTCTAGACACTATGGATATGAACATGAACAACACTGACAAATCCCTGCTATCATAGAGCTTGATTTGATCAGAAGATCACACAGTATATACAAAGTTGAATAAAATAGGAAAAGGTGAAGGCTCTATGGTGATGGTTTTGAAGCATAGTGGATCATTTGAGAAAAGTCAACTTTAAGAAAAGACAAGGAGGTGCTATGAGAATACAGAAGAAGACAGTTAAGAAAAGTGGGATTTGACACCAGTGGTGAAATAAATACTAGTTTCAGCAGGCTTAATCAGTTATCTAGTATTACATCAACCAACTGATATGGATGGACTGAAATGAATTAGACCAATAATTCTCAACCTTCTAAGAGGCTGTAAAGCATGCAGATTCCAGGACCCATCCCAGAAATACTGATTCAGTAGTTTTGGATGGAACCTAGGAGTTATGAGAGAATGAACACTCTAGGTGATCTTGACACAGTCAGTTCCCAGACCTCACTTTGAGGAACGATGAATTCGATTGAAAATTGATAAGTAGCTAATTAGGAGGATAACTTCATGTAATTGGTATGATACTAGAAATAAGGGCAATTGGGTTGATACATTTTAGTGCCAGAAATGGGCTGAATTTAGCACTTCTTGGCCTGAACGGATGCACATTTTTCTGCCTAATATGCTTTCTTCTGTATTCTAACTAGTGCCAAAAGAGGTTTAAAAGTTCTGTATAAGACAAGGTTTTAAGACTTCATATTTGTGAAACCAGAGGAAAAATACATTCAGATGAATTAATTCATGGTACTGCTTACAGAGTGCTATTTTAGGAGGAGAAATATAACGGAGAAGGAACTACAGTTATCAAGATCTTTCCCTCCATTTTATATACTTTATATTTTCTCTAGATTAAAGAGAAGGGTTTGACTTTATATTTTAATTTCTATTTACTACAGAAGTTTATAATTTTGTAATACATTTAACCTTAAGAATATGATTTAAGTTTTCTAAAACTTAGAAAGTCCCTGCCTAGAAAAACACTGCATAAATAGAGATGTATTTCAGTTGTAGCACATATGTCATCTATTTCCTAACCTCCAAAAATGACTGGATATTTTGAAAAAGAGAAGCTCTTTTCACTTTAATATTAACCTAATTTTTTCAAAAATAAAACAGTATTCAGCATAAGCTATTGGCATGATTCATTTTCAATATTTTTGAATTTGTGACATCTCCCAATTGGTTTCTGTCTTAGATCATGAAAGAGAAATATACTGTTATTTTAAACTCAAGCAATTGAGAAAGATATTATCAAATTACAGGTCCTATGGCCTTTAAATAGGTAGCGATCTGGCTACAAACTCTGACTTTTCAGGGATCCTGAAGATATTAGTGATCAGTCAAAGGAGGAACAGGATGAAACAATTTGATGCCCTCAGTAGGGAGTCAAAGGGTCCTTGACTGACTTTCACTGAACATGTGGATAAGTTTCAGAAATTTTGGTCATCTTCCAAACTGTGTCCCTATTTCTTTCGTGAATCTAAATGAACATAAATACATTGTGTTCTTATCTCCCTAGGGATTTGGCTGAATTCTTGAGAAGGAAAATCATAATTCAGTATTTGAAAGCACATGAATGAAAAGGGCAATGAAAAAAATTTTTAAAAGTTGTGTGTCATCATCCTGTTGCCTTTTTTGATCTTCTTTGGCTTTCCAATTCTAAAGAATGATGACTTCTTTCCAGTCGAGTAGACCAAAAGATTTGGAGGTTTTCGACCTAGTAACCATAAAGATTTCAAACATCATTTATTGAACCACTTAGAGTGAGGCGCGTGTATGTGGCATTGATAGTTAATCAGTCTGGTAGTAATTTCTGTATTTTAATACTCAGGCAAATATCTAGCGAAAAATGGCTTTCAGTGTGACACAAAAGTCAGAAAGTAAGCAGTTATCTATCACAATTGTTTAACAGCTTTTCAGATGCTGTAAAAGATTTGAAGGCCAGTACATGCTGTTATATACCCTGACCTTTCTTTAACAGTTTATTGCTATAGATTTCATGGAAAAACTTGCAATATGATTAAACTATTCTACATCGTAAGTTTAAAGGAAATATTTTCAAAAACATCTTTAACATATATACTGTAGTTGATTCCATACTTTATTTAATAACTTCTAAAATTACTTATTTAGACATGTGATTTATGAAGTAAATCTGATTTTTAAAATTTTTTGAACTATTGGTGATGAGGAGTACATCCCCCGATTGTATTATAATCCTCAAAACTTCCAGGCTTCTACTTTAAGAGACCTTTAATGAGTATATTTCCAATTGAAGAAAATTCTAATTTCTTCAAAATAAGAATACAGGTTTTTGACTTGAGAGCACCATGATTAATACAGCCATCTTGTCATCACATATTCTTCCCACACCGGGAGAGGTAATCTCAGCCTAAATCAGGAATAGTTGATCCACATGCTTCACTCCAGGAGTAGAATGAAGATTCTTTCTTTAGTGGCAGGAGAAAAAAAGGTGCATTGTGGGCAAAGCTTTTATGGTTGACAATAAGTGACTTTCTTCTTGTTACCAGTTCACGGTGACTTTCTCAGCCCTTTCCGCTCACATTTGCCACAGGAAGGGTACCAGTTCTCATTTTGGAAGGAACAAAACAGAACAAAAGAGCCCACACTGTTCCGAGGGTGACTCTCAGTGTGGAGAATAACACAAGCAGCTTGTCTTGCTGATTGTTGCCACACAGTCTCATGGCAAAGGTTTGAAGAGAAAGAGAACTCCAAATCCCACCTTCTTTCCAAATCCTGGGGATTGACGCTGTTGTTATTTGCTCTTCATGTCAAGCCAGCCCAAAGGAGTGGACAGGGCCAGTCAGTGGGATAAAATCAGCAACTGGGGACAACAGCCCTACTTCCCCCATTCTCACAGGCTTCAGTGATGACACTGGAATCTTGATTTCGAAACACTGGAGGCCCCCTCCTTCCTATGCATAAAAATGATAACGATATTGAGACTGAAGTAACTCAGACATCGAAGGCAGCCTTGAGTGATTTGCACAAGTCCACAAATGCAAGTTAGGACCCCGACTATGAATTAGAGTAAATTCAGAAAAATATTCCTTTTGACTTCAGATCTGAGCATGAAATCCTGAACTGTCAGAAGGGAATTAGCAATGTATTTGGTAATTAAATAATTTTTTAACTCTTGACATGGCATAGGAAAGAAGGGTTAATTTATCTTAATGTGGTTCTTATTTTATTTTTTAAATAACGAGATAACTCAGTGGAGCGATTAACATTCTAAAACAACAAATGATCATATTACTGCAAGGTCCTGACTTACTGTAAAGTCTCCAAGGTAAAAAGGCTTTGAGCCGATACTGAAACTCCATCCTCTTGTACTGAGGTATGGCTCCTCATAAAGTAACATGTCTGGTGCCCTGCTGTTTGGAAGTGACCCCAAGGCAGCAGTGGAAGATGAAGTTTCAGCAGGAGAGACTAAGAATCTCAGAGGATTTGCTCTGTGATACAGAGACTCCTGCCTGTGAGTGACAATTTCCCAAGAAGCCTTCACTGATAATATTAAACGATTGTGACTGTTCAGGTCTTTTGCCCTGAGATGGTGATGGTGGTCTCTGCATTTAAATAGTATGTTGACTCTGGATGGCAATGCTGGAAAATTTTAGAAGCAGGGAAACATCATATGGAGTCTTGAAAGACATAACTCAGACATGCAAAATACATTTTCTCAGACATTCCTCTCTGTCTGTCTGTCTGTCTGTCTGTCTGTCTCTCTCTCTCTCTCTCTCTCTCTCTCTCTCACACACACACACACACACACACACACACACACACACTTTATTTCTTTCCACCTGGGGAGAAATCATTGCATGAAATAAAACTGAATCTTCAGCATTTTCTTCCCCAAATAGGTTTTTCTTAGGTATCATGTAAGATATATATCATATCATACAGCATACAAGAGAAATATTATGGAATGTTGACTTTTCTAGCCATTTAAGTTTGCTGTTTCTCTGAATAAATTGTTATAATAGAAATATTCCAAAGCCAGTGGTATCTCAGAGCTGCAAGTTATCATCTAGAGACTTGCTACTCCAGGCGATATTAAGCTTTAATACTGTGGACATTAAATCTTGGTGCACCAGTGCATTTATAATGAAAATACTGGCTTGCGATTGTGAAAATCTTAAATTAGGAATCAGGCCCACATTAGAGATGCTGGCCTCCACTTGCCCGAAGAGTCAATGGGGAGGGTGGAGGGAGAAAAGTGCTTTTGTGCAGCAAAACCTGCCATATGGGCTCTTGTCTAAGCGAACCCTCCACTGTTACATAGGATGAGAACTTGGCCTTGGAGCTGAATGAGCTGCTGAAATCTGATCAGCTAAAGGCCAATCTGCAGGAAGCTGTCATCACCTCACTAAGCTTGCAAAACTTAAAAGGGAACCACTTTCACTTCAGGGTTTTTATAGACTTTGGGCCGTTTCTTGTACTGACGCATTACAGCAAGTCTCATCTTTTGATGGATTTGTATTGTTTGTGGTCTCTTGTTTTTTCGTTTTGCCTTGCCCCATCCTTGATTTCTCTATAAACCTCTATGTTGTATCTTCTGGTGCCCAAAGACTGGAAAGTTTCATCAGTGAAGATAAGATCTCTTGCATGTACTTCCATTCTGGCTGTCTTTCCCTTTGTCACTAATCCTCTTCACTCCTGCTGCTGTTCTATAATACTAAAGCCACACCCGTATTTTTGCCAGGGATTCACAGAAGCGCTTTGCTTTGAAGTGAGCGCTGATGATGCGCTTGTGTATCACTTTGTAAACGTGTACATGCATTTAACAGAGAGAAATAATACCTTCCTTATATGTTCAGTTGGGTCTGTATTTCCCAGAGGTGCCACCTCAGAGGACAACAAACCCCTATTTCACAAGGATCACACCTTCCGAAAGCATTTCTTCTTTCAGGTGGATTTATTTTGAGAGGGACAATAATCAGGGTTGTCTGCACTGACATAAGTTGCTGAAAAAGGCATTGAAATTCAATGAATATCAATCGCATGTGATCCTTTTATAGGCAAATTTTAAAACCGTTTTCACTTAATATAATATGTTTTCTTATTTTGCCATGTAAAGTTTAACTGTGGAGGACATATATACCAAACCCTCAAAAAGATATCACATTCGGTATTGGAACTTCTGAATACACAGAAAGGAAAGGTTGTCAGGCAGTTTAAAAAGAGTCAGCACTTATTTTGGCTGTTTTAAAATGGTTAGTACACATGAGACCACTGTGGAATAGGAGAATGGGTCCTTGACTTTGAGTTCTTTCATGATTGGTGTGAGATTTAAATAAAACCATGGTTGTGGACTGCCTAATTTAAGACCTGGAATATTAAATGTTTAATAAATGCTAACTGAGTGTGAACTTGAATGGTATGAGGCCCCAGATGCAAGGAACATATAATTGAGATTATTACCATAAAGTAAATTTAAAACCCTAGAGATAGAACAAACATGAAAAGTATAATCGACTCAGTTTAATAATTAATTGTCATGAATATTTCTTGTGAAGGCAGTATTTTCCCAGCTCACACAGAAAGCAGAGGTGCTACAGTGATATGGATCTGTAAATGTGGGTCTTGAAAAGCAAGAAGGCGGAGAAGGAGAGGGAAAGGAAGGAAAAGAAAAGAAAGAGGAGGAGAGAAGAATGATTAACTAGGTATTATGCTAAGCACTTGAAATGGGAAGCACTACAGCATAGTAGTTAGAAAAAAATTGGGGGAGTGAGGCTGCCTGGGTTCAAGCCCTGCACTAATCTGTAATAGCTATGTGACCTCAGGCAGGTGATTTGATGCCTCAAGCCATACCTTTCCTCCTCTTTGAAACAGGGATGATAATAACACTTACCTTTTAGGGTTCTTGTGAAGACTAAACGAAATAACTCTAATGCAATTAAACAGGACTGTCTCTTGGTAACCAAGACTAGCTACTAAAAATTAATTAATGAAAAAGTAACTACTATAAATATAAGAATAAAATATTGAAGAAAAATATAGAGGGAAACATCTTAGTTTGGCAACTGATCATTGAAAAATAAAAATCTACAAAGTAAAATAGTATCAAAATTAATATTGAAAAACTATTTTTACTTGAGTTCCATCCCACTGGGCATTTATCAGATGTTTCTACTGTATAGCAAAATGCCTGTAATAGGTATTTCATAAATGTTTGTTGAGTAGATAAATCTTCAATACATATATTTTAAAGTGATATTTTCCAAGTATTACAAATTTATAAAAAAACTTTCTCCATAGAAACATCTAATTTGTTAGCATTTCCCCTCAAACTTAAAGAGGTTATTAGGCCTTTAGATAAGTTTCAGAATTGAACTTACTAAAATGTTTGAGAGAAAGCTATTTTGAATCCATAAATTAATTCGAGTGGGGGAAAATCAACATGTTGTACCTCTGCGGAGAAGGAAATTGCGTGGCACTTTGCAAAAGAAAGACCTTGGGTGGAAGAGATGAATAAGTAGAAATGAAAAATCAAAGATGGGAAGAGAGAAAGAGGAGAAGGAAGGAAAGAAGAGGGAGTCATATTAAAAGAGGAGGATAAATGACAAAAATATGTTGAAATGTAACAAAAATTATCTAGGAGTTGAAGATCAGACAATAGTGAGAAGATCTACACTGTTTAAAAAAGTAAACTCTTTTGAGCTGAACTACAAACAGAAAATTAACACATTTAGAGAGGATGAAGTGTTTCTTCTAGTTAACATAGAATTGATTTGGTGTGAATTAGAATCGTGTTTGCTAGGGGTCTTCCCAAATTGAGAGATGAAGAAACTTGAACTAGGTCTAGAGAAGTAAACATAATGCAAATGATTTCAGTTAGCAAAATGTGGTTTCTAAATAAGAAAATATAGAAATAAACCCTAAGGGATAATACACTTACAATATTTTTATATATGGCAAAGATTCTTCAAAAAAACATTTACAAAGAACTCATTCCATGCCCCAATCTGTATGAGCCATTTGGGGGACACATACAGGACATGTATGGTCTTTGCCTCCTAAGAAGCTCACAACCTCCCACAGAAGAGGACTTACATACATCAGAAACCTTGAGAGCAATTCACAAAAGTTATTCACTGGGGCCAGCCGAGAAGGGGGTGCTAAATCCAGTGACCGGAGAAGACAGGGACTGAATGTTAAGATTTGGGTTAGAGAAGAGGTAGGAGGATGCCCTGGGAAGGGAGACCCTGTACAATTGTTTGGCAGGCTATTTTTTGGAATAAAAGAAATGTTATCAGGAACACAGAATAGGAAATCATAAATCTGGGTTAATATCACAGAGAAAGCATAGACTAGATCTCAAAGACAGAATTTGCAAGGATGGAGATACAGGAGTTGAGGGTGACTGAAGTTTTGCATCTAGGAAATGTGAACTAGGATACAGGGTGACACACTGAAATCATTGGGAAAATTTTTAAAAAGATTGGCAGTAACGGTGGGTGACGAATCCCCAGAGCACTTTTCCCCAAGGAACACTCTCCTCCCTCTCTCTCTATCTCTTTCTCCCCCCTCATTCTCTCTCTTTCTCTTCTCACTTTCTTTCTGCTGTAAGAGGCTGCCAGAGGGACTTTAATAAGAAGTCAAGTTGCATTTTTTTTTTTTGCCCTCTGCACCCCTTTTGGGGCAGCCTCCTCTGTGGCTGAAAGTCTCTCCCCCCACCCCACCCCCGCCCCGCCTACGCCCCGTCTTCACCAGGGAGGGGGCTTCCTAGAGTGTGGAAACTTTTCCTCCTTCACAGCTCCCTCCCAGAGGTACAGGTCCCTTCCCTATTCTTTTGTCTCTGTTTTTTCTTTTACCCTACCCAGGTACGTGGGGATTTTCTTGCCTTTTG
The DNA here is from genome assembly GCF_963455315.2 of Globicephala melas. Taxonomy (NCBI): domain Eukaryota; kingdom Metazoa; phylum Chordata; class Mammalia; order Artiodactyla; family Delphinidae; genus Globicephala; species Globicephala melas. The sequence continues at coordinate 22,494,800 of NC_083315.2, forward strand.
GGAAGTCTGAGGTCTTCTGCCAGCGTTCAGTAGGTGTTCTGTAGGAGTTGTTCCACCTGTAGCTGTATTTTTTTTTCTTACTTTGTTATTAATTTAATAAGTAGAAAGGTATTGATCTATACAGCTTTTTAAAAATTACATGCTGTAAAGTATATATATGTTGTGTGTATATATATGTATTGTTTTTATTCAAACAGAAAGTCACAAAAATTATAATCATCCTCATCAGTTCACTCAGTCAAGTTGCGTTTTTAAGTAATCTTTGCTGGAGGTCTGAGTTTTCTCTGCAGTTCTTCGCTATGTTTGTCCAGGAACCCCTGGGAAGTTGAGATGTGTCTCCAGTCTCTGAACACTGAGCTGCTCAGCAATGCTCCCTAAGGTCCAATATGAGGCAGGAATATTCCCAGAAAACAGTTCCTTTGGACTGTAAACACAATCTCACACGCCAATCTATAAATAAAATAAAGATCAATTGCAGAAAAATAGGGGACAAAAAAGAAAGAAAAATTCTCAGATGAAGAGATGAATAAGAGAACAGGTAACATTTTAGGTGGTATTTTCAGAAATATTTGAACAAAAATGTAAGACGTTTATTGAGCATATGTGCCTGAATTATTACATCATTTTGATCACCTGCACAACTGTCAGATTTACTTTTTCATTCAATGAGTCTAAAGACATTCTTTCTAGCTCTCACTTCTGCTCATGCTCACTTTTTCTCTCTTGCCCTGAGCAAAATAATGCATTTACTTGTCAAAACTGGGTTTCTTAAGACATGTGATGATCCATGCTTTGCTTAAGTGGCCAACAGGAACTTTCTGGTTGGACCTTCAATCTTGCAGCATCACAGGACCCATTTAACATTAGAATAACATCACTGTGCTGTAATCTGATTATAAAAAGCTAGTTAGATAAAGATATAGATATATAACCAGCTTTATAGATATATACGCACAAGCCAAAGGGCTATTAGGCACAAGTCAACAATCTTTTTTTTTTTTTTCTATTTTTCTTTGTTATTAGTAGGATGAAGTGTTCAAATTGACCAGGAGAGCATGGTCCTGGCAAAGGAGGGGCAGAGAATGTCTCCAGAGGCTCAAAGGACATCATCTCCAAAGTCTGACTTCTTCCAGTGACTGAAATAAAGTAAATTACATTTGAGGCTTCCTACTTACATATAAGGAGCACTCACTAAAGAGAAAAAAAATCTTGCAGTGTTAAATAATGAAAATCTGACTAGATCAAGGCAGGTAGCTACTCACATATAAAAAAAAACAATGTCAGTTGTCTCTGTAATATTTGTATGACTGGGAAAGATTGCCAACATATCCATTCATTCATTTATACCACTAACATTTATGGGGCATCGACTTTGTTCCACGCACCATGCAAAGCGTCAACTAAGGAATATTACCCTCATGGGGTTGGTATTCTAGTGAAGAGAAACACAATTTAAGACAAAAATAAATAACACATATAGTAGTTACATGGTAAAGACTACAGACAAAAAATAAATCAGAGAAGAAGAAGAGGCACACTGGGAAGAGGGTGGTTATCATTGTAAAAAAAGGTGTCAGGAAAGGCCTCCCGTAGGAGGCAACATGAACAAACAGCTGAAGGAGGTGAGCTCATTTTTACGAGCCATACTCAAATAATACATTATACTGTTTCACTGGGGCACCCAAACCGTGAGTCCCATAATGGATTCAACCCCAGGCTAACTCTTGTACAAAATTTATTGGCTTATTACGTGACCCATTAGCACCCTCCAGTCTCATTATGGGTTGCATTAATGGGCAACTTATCTTTGTGGCTCAGTTTCCTTAAATGCAAAATGGGGATGAAAATAGGACCCACCTCATTGGATTGTGTAAGGATAGCTGCTGTGTTACATGCAAAGTGCTTAGAACAGTGTCTGGTATGTAATGAGGGCGATATAGGTATTGGCTCTTTTTGTTATTATTGCTGTTGTTGGAATAAAACATGAACAGGTTAAAACATCTCATAGCATATACTTTATGTTGGAGGCGTGATTATTATTAAACTTTTTGGAAATGTAAGTGAGGAATAGTTAATTTGTTATAAAATTGCAAACATTTGACCCTTTTCCTTTATATATATTTAATGTCTGACTTTGAGTTTATAAAATGAATGGAGTATATGTAATAAGAACTGTGGGGAATGGGATGGAGTCTTAAACATCAGTAGCATGTTATGAACCAAGTACTGCTTGGGGCAAAGATTTTATCGCTTATTCCCTATTTAATCTTCTTGGGCGGTCCCATTATTATTTGTTTTTATTTAGCATAAACTTAATAACTGTTTTTAATCATCATAGAACAACATTGCATTCTGTAAATGACCTATGAATTTGGAGAAGAAAGGAAGCATTGAACTAGTATACACTGACATAAAGGGAATATGTTGAAGGAAACCAGATTCAATCATCTAGTTACCTAGTGTATTTACAAAACTGGAATGTGATGAAAATTCTACTGTTACTCTCAATACTCTGTGAAAACCGAGATAGCTCTAACAGAATTATTGCCTTGTCTGATGGGCTGTACGTCCATGAGAATAGGATCCCAAAGTTAAAAGGGTACCACTATAGTTTCTGAAAGATGAAAGTCCAGATTGCCCGGCCAGCAAAACTGTTATCTTCAGCATTACAGTTTTCTCCTAGAGCCAATGCCAAGTGTTAAGAACTCACTCTCTTAAGAACTCACTGTCTCTCCCCACCCCCGCCATACTCTCGCTCTCTTTCTCTCTCTCTTTTTAAAAGATTCAATAAAGTTGAGATGTTTAAAACCAGAAGAAGTTGATACCCTCAACTATTTGAAGAACAGAAATAGTTGCTCCCTAAACAAACAAACAAAGAAAGGTTTTTAAGTAGAATATACGTTCAACAACCAGAGCCAGAAGAGGAACAGTGTATGTTTTTACTTCTTTTTCAATGTTCTTTCTGTTACACACCAAGTCCATTTGTACCAACAGTAGCACTTTCTTTTTTCCCCATATAATCAAACATTTAACCTCACAGGGTTATTAATCACACTTTGCACTTAGATGCCTGAGTTTGAAAAGGCATTGCTTAGAATTCTATAAACAGTCATTAATCCTTCAAAAAAAAAAGATGAAAAGAAAAAAATCAGGAGGTTATATGCTTTTGTAGTCATTTGATTCAGATTATTGAGTTTATGGAATTATCCATAAGCTTGCTGGTTTTCATAGGATCCATGCTCATTCATGCTTTTCCAGATGTGAAAACTAGTCATGGTGTTGATGCAGTGCAAATGTTGAAAGGTCTTAGCCACTTTGCCTAACTGTTAGTTCGCCGTCCTTACGTCTTTCACTTTTTTTTTTTTTTTTTTTTTTTGCGGTACGGGGGCCTCTCACTGTTGTGGCCTCTCCCGTTGCGGAGCACAGGCTCCAGGCGCTCAGGCTCAGCGGCCGTGGCTCACGGGCCCAGCCGCTCTGCGGCATGTGGGATCATCCCGGACCGGGGCATGAACCCGCGTCCCCTGCATCGGCAGGCGGACTCTTAACCACTGCGCCACCAGGGAAGACCCCCGTCTTTCACTTTTTCACTCTTTGCTTGAAGGTCATTTTTTTCCATGAAGCTTCTCTGACACTGAGAGGTAGTTCCTCCTCTAGGTGCCCCTTTGCCCTCTGTGAGTTGTATGCACAAGCACCCTCACACCCACACATGCACATGCACACGCATGCTCTCACACACACACACACACACACACACACACACACAGAGTATCATTTGCTTACGTAATCATATTTTTCCAAAATGAGACTGTAAGATCTAACAAAATAACTTGTTTTACTCATCATTGCTTTTCCAATCCCTAGCATGATGCTCATAGTAAACACTATCTATTTGTTATCAAGTAATGAATGCAATACAGCTGTGAAGTTCCAGGTACAATGCAGCTGCTGTCGTGAACTAATTGCGTGACCTTTAGGCAAATTAGTTACATTTTCTAGTCAGTGTCCTCCTTTGCTAATAATAATAATGCTAACATTTTGGGAGCAACTTTTATGTAGCAAGTGTTGTTATGAGCAGTATATTAGCTCATTAAATCCTATAAAAATCCTGTGAAGTAGATACTCTTATTATCTCTAAGGTATAGTTGAAAGGATTAAAGCCCAGACGGATTAAATAACCTGTGTATTAGCAAAGCAAGTAAGTGACAGAATTGGGAATTTGAGTCCAGGCATCCAGGCTCAAGCGCCCAGGCTCTTAATCATTATTCTATATGCCTCCCTACACCCTTAAGTGATATTTCAGTTTTGTTTCAAAATTAACGTTGCTGGATAGTAATTTTTTTTTTTTAAAGACTTTTTCATTGATTGATTCTGGGCATGAAACCTATTAGCTCAAACTTTTCCTTTTATAGCTATTAGCTCTTAAGCTGGCTGATATTTAACATTGTTATTTATAAAAGAGTCATTATAATATTTACCTTGCATTTATCTAACAATATAATAAACTAGTGTCCATAATGTATCAGCATTTAATAAAGGAAATTATTTTAGTATTGGAGTAATAATAATAGGTATGCTTATGCAATTTGATTTAAATAAAATAATGAATAATACCAAAATATGTTTTCTGAAGTAGCCTATAATTGGCAGGATAAGGGATGCTAACTTTTAGCCAGAATTGTTGAAATTAAAGATTTACTAGGAAGGTAGATCTTAAAAGTTCTCATCGCAAGAAAAAAATTATAATCATGTGAGGTGGGGGATGTTAACTTATTATGGTAATATTCTCTGTCTCTGTCTCTCTGTATAAATATATGATCATTATGTAGTAAACCTCAACCCCAAATAATGTTATATATCAATTATATATTCATTAAACTGGAAAAAATCAACAGTGAAAGAATTATTTGGAAAATTATAAGTTTTCCAGTCACTCTGGGTCAACACTTCATCCCTAGTCAATAGCTTAGTCTGAGTTAAAACCTAGACACTGCTAGCAGCAACGGAAAGAAAACAAACCCAGTTTTACTTAATTAGGCAGGTAACGAACCCCTAGTTTACAGATGAGGCAACGGGGTCCATGTGCCCATGGTCAGACTGATCTAAGAGGCAGAGCCAGGATTTGAAGATGGATCTGACTCAAAGGCTCTGGGCTCTTAATTGCTGCATTACTTGCTATTTGAAAAGCATGGTTTTAGATAGTATATACATTTCTCTACCAGGCTCACATGGCTTGACCTAACTTCTGTTCAATGAACTGAATTCCAAGGAAGCTCGTTAATTCACTCAACCCATTATTTATGATGTGCACAACTGAGAGGGATATGCTCTGTGGATATCGCAACCTCTGGAATTAATTTTAAGCATATCAAGGAAAACCACTTTGTTTCACTTACTTCCCATGAAAAGAGATTTGCTACTAAACATTTAGTTTTATATAATTACAGTTTAACTCCTCAGTTTTTTGTTTTTTTGTGTTTTTTTTTTCTTTTTCAAGATTAGCAGACCTGAATAAATTGGGTTTTCTGATGAACTAGACTAAGTAGGTCACAAGGTAGAATCTTCTCAGAGAGAGAGAGAAGAAAAATGTGTTAAACGGGCATTCAGCCAGTCTTGAGGAATGAACACAGCATTTTCAGAGCCTTCAGAATATTAAGAACAGGTCATAAGTAAAAGAAAATAGGAAATAAGGACCAGAGGTTGGGAAGCCTGGAGTCAGTTCAGACTGTCTGAATCACTTATGTCGTGGTGGTGATTTGAGCTGACAAAATGTTATTGGAGGGATCACTCTCCTCAACACTGTTTGCTTTGGGAAGTCAGGCAGAGATTTATTATGGCTGAAAGCCTTTACAGCTGTCGGATGTAAGTTCTGGGTTAAGAGAGTTGAAAATATCAGCTGAAATTAATAGCATGAGTTGTGACTGAATATTTGCAACAGTTGTGATGGGAAAACAAACAAAAAAGTGTCAGAGACTACAGTTTTATTCTTCATCTATGATTATATTTGGTTGCAAAAAAAGCCACGATACATCAGGCAAGGAAAAGGGCAACTTAGTATCCACTGAATATAATCCAGAAATCTGAAATGCGGATTTACAGCACTGACAGTTAATGAGATGGCATTTTGATGTAAGTGAAGATGTTAGATTTGATATCTAGAGTGATGCAAGAAAGGCAACACTGGAAGTGATGTCCTTCTACAGAATGTTCATCTTGTATAGTAACAGTCACTTCATGAGTGTCTGTTCATGAGTGTCTGGAAAGATACCAAGAAAAATATATTTGGAAGATTAAGATAGATCCATGATAGGTAGATAGATTAAATAGATAGGTATGTTAAATGACTAATCATTTTTTGTTTGTTTCTTTACATAGGTAATTGCTGTAATTATATTTGAATAAATATAATTATATCTATCTGTCTTAGAAAATGTAAGCTCAATCAAACACTGAGGTTTTGCTTTCATTCCTAGGTCCATAGTTACGGTAACAGAACTGCACACATCTTAAAGAGATAAACAGACTTCTGGGATGCAGAATTACTCATAGCTAATGTTCATTATGCAACTCTAAGTATGGGAATATATTATACAGTGGTTTCTGAACTTATGTGGCTAGGAATCCCTTTCTTGGGAAGAATCTCATAGGTTAGTTTTCTTCTGAAAACACCATGAGAAATGCTATTACTGAGTGGAATGTATACATTGAGAAGTTCTTCCATTACTTGTCCTGGATAACTATACCTACCAGGTACATAACTCAGAATATAGATACCCAAGCATAGTAAGGATTCAAAATATTATTGAATTAATCATACATATAATAAATAAGTCACATCTGTGTTCCTGTCATCTTAAGGGATATACAGCCTATTCTCAATTTAAAAATTATTTGTTCAAATTTAAGCAAATAGCCTACACACCCTGTAGGCTGACACAGTGATGCCTGTGACTCAGACCCCTATTTTGTTACTGTAGCCTGGTGTGTTATCTGACCAGTTACCACTAAACTGTGTTTAAAAAGTTGTGTAAGAGAGTAATGGATATTTTGACTGAGTAGACATATGATTTCATCAAGTTAGTTATGTTTTTATCAAAACACGATTATCATAGGATCATGAAATATTTCTCTCTCTATTATGCCTTTATCTCCTGTTTTCCTTGATTTCTCTTGTCATTTTATCACTTTCACAATTTTAATTCAATTCAGAAATAGGTTAATAAAGTAATGACATAAAGTATGGGTGATAATGTCACTGATAGAAGCAGAATCATTAACATGAGTGATTATTAGTAAACAATAATTTTTAAACAAAAAATGAGTCACATCATATTACCCCTATGGCCATTGCTTCAAAACCCATACAATTTCTGAGTGACCTTAGGATGAAGCTACACATTGTCTTTTTTATCTTTCTCTTTCTGATTTCATCTCACCACCTCCCTCACTCTTTCAGCCAATTCATCCTTCTCTTAATTACTCGACCATTCCATGCCATATGTCCATGTTGTTACCATGACCAAAATGCCTTCATTCACCCAAACAAAGGCTTCCCCCACTTCACCACTAACCCTCACACTCTTAGATGACACCAAGGATAAATGTAGAGACAGGTCACTTGACTGAAAGATAAAAGCAGAGTGAGGCTGCACCTCTGGCTCAGTGGGGGTGGCAGAGCATCAAGTTCTTGAGTCTAAGGAATGCTGCTTGCATACATGGCCCCTCTGTTATATTCCAGCAACTTTACGTAGCATAGTGTATAGGCTGAATCATCCCTTCCCCAAATTCATATATGAAGTCTTAAGGTCTTGTACCTTAAGCCATTCAGTCTGTGGTAATTTATCATGGCAGCTCTAGCAAACCACTATACGAAGCATGTTCTTATTTAGTAGGATGCTATAATTTAAGTTTTTCTGCCCCCACCTAAGGAAAGCAAAGCAAAGCTCTCTATGCCGTGTTCCAGTCTTGAGTGTTTCCTCAGCTCTCCTCTGTTCTAAAGTGACAGTAATAGATATTTCCAAGAAGGATATTCTGTTCACTCCTGAGACATTATAATTGGTTCTGAAGATAGCTACTTCCCAAACCAAGGGCTGCTACCTTAAAGTGTACCATATGAGAATGTAAGACAAAAAGCTTCAACTACTTCAAAAATTATACAGAATTATTAAGAGACAACTGCAATTCAGTAGAATTTAGAATTATCATTGGGTGTCTACTTGGTGCAAAGCGTTGAGTAGGCACAGTATAGAATATAAAGGTAAATGTGGTGTCTGTACAGAGTTCACTATCTCAAGTAAGAGAAGAAGTGTGCAGCAGTGCTATCTCAGACAGTTTGGGGATTATTTCCTTCAAGGAGGGTGACCTCTATCGGACTGAAATGGAGCTTACTTTTCCCATATTGGCCCCAGAAATGATGCTGTTTTCTAAGTTCTTAAACATGAGATTGCATAGAAAACGTCTCTTTTTTAATCTCAGATAATGTAAACCACGTCATTTCAAATATGGGAATGAGTGTTAGATATTTACAGAATGCTGCATTTGAGAATCAAGATACTTCAGGCAGTAGCTGGCAACTTTAAAATAATTTCTTAGGACTTACTATATGCCAAATGCTACCCAAAATCCCATATATACCTTTTCATGTAATATTCCCAACATCTGAAGTGTTAGCTTTTGTCGATTCCCACATTGCAGATAAGGAAAGAGAGATCTGGGGAGTCTGAGTAGCTTGTCAGAGATCACAAAGCTACCAAGCTGTGGAGACAGGTATCAACACTAACTAACAGAAAGAGCTCTTGGGTGCCATGCTCGACCACCACATCCATTTTTATAACTTGTAACTCAAATAAGTCTTTTCCCAAAATTGGATGTCTAAGGAACCAAGGGACCCTCACAACAGGGACGGTCTGTGTAAATATTCATTTGGTATTTGGCACAAAAGAAAGATGGAAACATAACTATTTCTGGATAGAACAAGGCAAAATATGCACTTTAGGGCTGATTTCCTAATCAAATTATCACTGCAATACTAACCGCCATGTAACAGGGAAAAGTTCCCATCAGCAAGGCTTTATGTTTAAGCTCCGCGTCAATACTCTTAGGAAAAACATAGCCCTTAAAGCTGATAGATTAAATGCTTAGGGACTCTCTCCACACTTTTATGTTGGGAGATGATGCTGTTTTTTCAGTGTACCCGTGGATACTGGGCAGCCCTCAATGACAGTCACGTTCCGAAAACATTGAAAAACAAAGCCAAATACTGTTCGCATTATACCAGTTTAGTTTAAAAAAAAAAGAAGAAGAAGAAGATTGAGAACAAAATACAGATGATGTCCAAAGGACTAGTGAAATACTGAGCAGAAATAGTTTTTAGTTCTAGTGGGACTAGTGTTCCTCTATTAAGACACTAGAAAGTTATTCTGGGCTTTAAACAGAGTCAGATTCTACCCTCCCTCAAAAATATGTATCTAACTATATTTCTCCTTCATTTTATAGACATTGACTTAAAACTGAACTAATAATCATCCAATGAATTTCCTTATTAATAAGATAGGAAAACTATTCTATATCATATTTGAGAATTAAAATTCTAGATCTGTTTGGAATTTCAAATTCATGGCTAGCAACATGCAAAATGTGAAGTGAGAAATTAGTACTGATCTAGCTTATTAGATCAATTTTGGCAGTAGTATAGAATAATTTAGGTACTTTAATTAAAAAAAAAAACGGACTGTTCCAATTTGTTTTGTGTTTGTTGCCTAAATGAGATAATTCATGGAAAGCACTTATCAAAGTGCCTCTATGTTGTGGGAGCTCAATCAAAGTTCACCACTGCGATTTTTTTTTAATGGAAGAAGAATTTGTGTAGAAAATTATTTTAATGATGCTATGCCTGAAGGAATAATAGTACTAAAATATTATGCTGTGGAACTTTGCATGTGTTTCTCACTGGCTTTCATGATTCTCAAAAACTGACACTAAATATGTCCTACATTGAAAAGACAATCTTGGGCTCTGAAGATTATGTATTTATAATAGGCATTATAAGCATAAAGTAAATATTCCAACCATATACCCTATTGTAAGCCAATTAATGGAATACACAAAAGAACTGAATGCATTTTCTCCGTAGCAAAGTACTTCCTGTTCAATGGGGAAAAAAATTAAAATTCATCCAAATGTTTGTTTTTAGTTCAAATTTTATCAAGTCCAAGGGGTTTTCAAAAAAAAAAAAAGAAAAGAAAAAAACCAAAACCCAAACAAAACAAACACCTTGCAAATCTATTTCTCAGTTGTTCTACTTATTGGGAGAGGAAGCCATTCCCACTGGGAAATTATTTGTTTGATAAATATTATAGTTGCTTTAAACAAATATTGTTTCTTTTGCCAATCTCCAGAGCAATAAAAGCCTATTTTAAATGGAAGGATTTGGTAAGGTAGAGCAATGACCAGTGTATGTGTTGGAAGTAGGATATACAAATGGTGGAAATTGAAGGTCATGTATTCCTACTTACAATGCTGTTAATATATTCTCAGGTCTTAGACTTAATGTCAGGAAGTAACTCATTGCCTTTGCTGTGAAGAAGACTTAATCGAGGGTAAAGCTCAATTATGACTATAGTATTTACTAGTAGATAAATGACACAAAAGGAACAATGAATCATGTCTTTCTGCATTCCCAAAGAAAAGTCATTTTTCTCCAATCATGCTCCCAAACCCTAAATATATCATTTTCATTGCCCTCCCATTTATTTTCTCAGATGTTCATGAATTAGGCATACATACATGTATGTGCACTCACACCTATTTATCAATTCAAGAGTTTACTAAAATTTGTAAAACTTAGTCCCTGTTACATGTGAAACACTAATCTAGCACCAGAGATGCAAAGATGAATAAGACAGGTTTGAGGATTTAATTACATTCTGATGAGTTCAGATGCATTCAAGAGGGTGTGAGCATGAACTCCTTAAGTAGCACCTTCCCATCGTCTGTGATTATTTGATTTTTTTATTCCCATGTTATAGTCAAAAGTCTCCTCGGTATTCCTGTACAGGTTAAATATATATTAGGAGCTCAGTAAATACTTGGTTGATCCATGGTATGTGGCTTTAGGCAAACTTTGTTTTCCCAAAGACCCTGAGAGATATTCTATGACTAATATGTCTTGATTTCATAGAATTCCTATAATAGCTATCTAAAATCTCCATTTTCTTCCAAAGACTAATCTGGTTTAGATGGGAATTTTTGATAAAGACAGATCTTATATTTTATCTGTTATCGGTAAAAATACTCATACTGATAAAAATAACTCAAATTATATCAAATTGTGGTGCCACAGTTACTGTGGGAAGTACTAGCTCTGTAAGAAAAGCATTATCTTCAAACAACTTTTAAACAATTTGTTGCTTACTCTCTTGCTTTATGAGGAACAACTCGAGATTTATCATACTTAATTTGTCCTCAGGGAAACATTTACTATTTTCAACAAGATTTACACAGGAAACCTCCCCACACACATCTCCCTAAGACAAAATGTATCCTTTGAGATTGTAGATTTAGAGTGAACCATAGCTGATGTGTGTTATGAAAATAGCCTATTATTTATAGATGGATGGATTTATTGCAAGATATCCCGACTTCCTACATGTGACCCATTGTTCCAAGATAAGGTCACTTTTAATTATCAGCCCTGATAGTAATAATGTATAAATGTACATGCCACTTTATAGATGGCAAGTGTTTTCATATAATGTATGTGTTACTTCATGTAACATTTGAATACATTGTATAAAATAGAGATCATCTGAAAATAATTTATGCTTGGTTTTGGAACATGTTTTGTGGATGGAAACAGCAGTTTCATAAGCCTACTATGTACCCAGTGCTTTCTCATGTTGTTTCATGTTGAAAGTGTAAGTTTCAGAACCAGACTGATTTCTAACCTGGCTTCCCACTTACAAGCTGGGTTACTTGAGTAAATTACTGAATCTGTCTTGCCTCAGTTTCATCAACTATACATTGGAGATATTTGTACCGACTGCATAGGCTTTTTGTTGAGATTACAGGAATTAATACATATGAAATGGATGGAAAGTGCTTGTCACAAAGCAATACAGAAATGTTAACTTATGATTTCTCACAGCAGACCCACATCATGGTAATTATTGTCTCTATTTTACAGAGGAGGAAAATAACTTTTACAGCAAATTACCAGAAAAGGTAGCTTTCATATCCTAATCCAAATATTCTAACTTCATCTCCAGTAATGGTGATTATTGTTTTAATAAAATCAAAGGTGTTTCATTTTATTATTGTTGCTGAGTCCAAAAAAAAAGTAATTAACCAAAGATAACGCTTGACTTGTTTTCTACACTTATGTCTTCTACAGTATTTTCTGTATTTTCTTAATTTAAACAACCCCCCCCTTGGACCAATTTTATTTGTAACATGTTTTACTCTTGTCTTGCTTTTCCTTTCTTCTGTTTCCCCAGTCCTGAGCAAAACACCTGGTTATATAGGGGGTGTTGAATGAATGTACTCATTTTGGATTTTGATTCTATAATATTCACTTTACCATTTTTTATTATTCTTTAATGTCATTTAATATCAAGTCCATAATTCCAATGTATATAGAACTGTTTTATTCCATATAGGATCCAATTAAGATCTATTCATTGCCTTCGGTTGTTACATCTCTTAATTCTCTTTTATTCCAGAACAGATTCCCTCTTTTCCCTTTCCCCACTTTTGTGAAAACGATTGTACTTGCCAGTGTGAAAACCCACACATGGACTATTTATTTAGTTCAATTGTTGTAACCATGCTCTGAGTACCAACTGAGTACCCACGGACAGGGAAAATGATGTCGATTGTAAAATGTCGTCAATACGTTGAGATGGATGAAATTGTTTTGCTTCAATTCAGGCTGCAATTTATCCTGAGATAAAGCAATGCTTAACTTTTCTTTACATTCTTCATAAAGGTATTTTTTATTCTTAAAAAATAACTGTAATGTATTTTCAGATTTTTGAATGTAAGTTGAAACATATGTTCATGCAGTTAAAGTATAATTAATATTTTAATAACTTGCTATATCTACGTGAATTCTTAAGTACATTTTAGTCATTTTTAAGAGAAAACATATTTACATGAAACATTTCCCACCTCTCAGTTACAATCTATCTTTTAATTTTATATTATTTCCTTGGCTTTTCAAGTAGGGAAAAGGCTATTATGAGGGTTTGAACTGTTTAAGAACCCAAATATGAGTAAATAAATGTTTTATAAGCCATTCTTAATGCATCTTATGCCAAGATGCTTCTTCCAAGCGTTAGTGTGTAATCTTGTAAGATAGACTGAGGTTCTTGCACATTTTATTGTATTTGAAAATTGGGGAAATTAGTAACATTCTTAAGGTTGTTTTACTCCATGTTACAAACCCCATATTATGAGGGTTTGAACTGTTTAAGAACCCAAATATGAGTAAATAAATGTTTTATAAGCCATTCTTAATGCATCTTATGCCAAGATGCTTCTTCCAAGCGTTAGTGTGTAATCTTGTAAGATAGACTGAGGTTCTTGCACATTTTATTGTATTTGAAAATTGGGGAAATTAGTAACATTCTTAAGGTTGTTTTACTCCATGTTACAAAACAAAGCTCTTTATTTGCTTTTAAAGGTGAAAAAGGAAAGAAGGGGAACAGAAAGGTATGAACATGCTATTGTACAGGAAACAGGGCAAGAAGGATTACTTTACATTCCTCTTGTCTGAAATTATCTAATTCCATTCTATACCATCTTTGTTTGTCATTCCCCTGGTTATGTGGTTACACATAGGCGGGCTTTGTTTCTGTATCCAAAACTCTTATCATGTTACCTTTAAAATTTGGCATACGGCAACAGAAGGGTCAACAGTGCCACCTTCCTCATGGTTTGTATGACTTCATTAGTGATATAGAACTGTGGGAACCAATTTTCTAGGCAACTCTGAAGTCATTAGGAGCAATAAGGAGACTTTCATATCTATTAAGGTAAATAGTTTTAATGTAGTTTGATCATTTAAATAACTTTATGGCTTAGAAAATATTGGATGGATTCTGTTCATAGGTTATTGTCAAGATATGTGGACCATTGAGAAGTACTCATTTTATAACGTGTTTAATTTTCTATGCAAAATATGCAGTGTTTCTAATTTAACTAGAAGAATCAGAATATTCGATTTTTAAATAGTTTCTAACCCTCACAAGATGACAATATTGAAAAAAAATTTACAAGGCAATTTCTGTTGTCTATAAGTAAAAGTAGACAGAGAGTTAGAGGATAATGGAGAGTTTTTAATAGGGAAAAGAAAATTATTTTGAAACCGTAACGCAGAGAATTTTCAACTCTAAAATTCTATATACTTTTATGGTTTGGGGGATGGATTGTCACAGTAGAAAAATTACCCAAATGAAATTACTCTAACCAACTGCTCTATTTCAGAAATCTTAAAATAAGAATTTACAAGGCTATAGTTTTCAGTTTATCTTTTCTTAACTTTAAACCCTGTACATAATCATCTTTAAATCCAGAAGATTCTAAGTACCGAAGTCTGGTCCTTGGCATGTAGTTGCTATTGAAATCCGGTAATCAATCTGTTTTTGTTCATTGCTTGTGTCCAGAAATTAAGCATATAGCGCTCAGCAGTCACCCCCTCTCCTTCTGTAGAAAGTGTTGCAGGAAAAATAACTTTGTTCTGTGCCAGATGGTGGGAGCCCAGACATGAGAAATTGGAGCCAGAGAGGACAGATTAGGTCAGCTGGGCCACCTCCCCTCCCAGAGCAGCATCACTAGGGCAGCTTCAGGGTGCCCCTCTATCTTGTGTTCAGTAAGCATGGTTATCCAGCCTGTGGCTTTTTGTTGCTTTTTAAAATCCCACAGATATTGACATGAATGATTTTGGTTTTGCTTATCATCATTTTGCAAAGCTGCATCTTATAACTCCACGATGTTATCTTAAATATTAAGTATCTCCCCCCACCCTATCTCAGCCAACCGACTTGCCTCTGGTCTTTGGTCCTCCACGCTATTTATTTCATAAGGGAGTTTTATGAAAGCATGACAAGGAATTTAAAGGCTATTGTGTACAAAACATAACTCAATATAGAATTGATTGTAATTTTTTTTAATAATGAGTAATTTATTCACGATGGGGATGCTGTCATACAAACCCTATCTTGGTCTTATCATATGTGCTGATTGCTGCTAACCTTTATCTCAGGGTGTATTCATTTCCAAGGGCTGCTGTGAAAAAATACCACAAACTGGGTAGCTTAAAACAACAGAAATGTATTCTCCTTCAGTTCTGGAAGCTAGAGATTAGGAAGCAAGGTGTCGGCAGGGTTGGTTTCTTCTGGAGTCTCTGAGGAGAATCTGTTCTATGCTTCTCTCCCAGCTCTTGGTGGTTGTTGGAAATCCTTGGCATTGCTTGGCTTGTAGGCCCATCACTGAACCCCTGCCTCGCCTTCACGTGATGTTCTCCCCTGTGTGTCTGTGTCTCTGTGTCCAGATTAACCTCTTCTGAAAAGGACATCAGTCATATTGGATATACTCCAGTGTGATCTCTTCTTAATTTGATTATATCTGCAAAGACCTTATTTCCAAATAAGATCACATTCACAAGGTTCAAACGGACATGAATTCAGGGGAAAACTATTTAACCTAGTACACACAAGTTGACCAACTTTTTTTCTAAAGGGCCAAATAAGAAATGTTTTAGGCTTTGCAGGCAGTAGAGTCACAACTCTACGCAACTCTGCGCAACCACATACAACACAGAAATAAACACCTGTGACTGTGTTTCAATAAAACTTTATTGATGGACACTGAACACTGAATTTTGTATAATTTTCACGTCTCATGAAATAGTGTTCTTTTGATTTTTTTCAACCATTTAAAAACGATACCAGGGGCTTCCATGGTGGCGCAATGGTTGAGAGTCCGCCCCGATGCAGGGGACACGGGTTCGTGCCCCGGTCCGGGAGGATCCCACATGCCACGGAGCGGCTGGGCCCGTGAGCCATGGCCGCTGAGCCTGTGCGTCTGGAGCCTGTGCTCCGCGACGGGAGAGACCACAGCAGTGGGAGTCCCGCGTACCGCAAAAAAAAAAAAAAAAAAAAACAACTATACCAAGCATTCTTGTCTTGTGGGTCATACAAAAACAGGTGGTGGGCCAGATTTGGCTCACAGGCCATTGTTTGTGAACTGCTGTTTTGTAGTCTTACTGAAGTATTGGACTCCAAATTTAATATGAAGAGTGGTCAGTCTATTCTATGTAAAGAAGTCATGGCTGCTACCTGTAAAGTGTTGCCTTCTTTCTGTTTCTGATTTGTAGATATTTACAAAACTTTTGTTGGAATAAAGCAAGCACATTGTTAAAAAAATCAGGATGAAACACAAATTTCCTTCCTGATTCCAGTTCATTCTTGATTTCTGCTCCCAAAGGGAAACTACTTCAATTATTCCAGTTATTTTAGCAGTTTCTGTTAGTAGTTATTTCCATATTTTATTTATTTATTTATTTATTTATTTATTTATTTATTTATTTATTGGCCACGCCACACAGCATCCACATGGGATGGGATCTTAGTTCCCTCACCAGGGATCAAACCCGCGCCCCCTGCATTGGAAGCGCAGAGTCATAACCACTGGACCTCCAGGGAAGTCCCTATTTCCATATTTTAAACAGGCATACTTTCACAACTATTGCTTAGTGTTTCAGTTTTTGATACATACTGATGTCTTACTAAAAAAGAAGTATTTAGCTTTCTTATAGTTCCTTCCTCTGCTTTCTATCATACTACCAATGCTGTCCACTCAAGAGCAAATTAGAAGGACTTTGCCTTCAGAGAATCTTCCTTTCTAGTTTGGTATCTCCCTATTTAACCAAGATTCCAAAGGTTTTCACAGAGCTTCAGATCTTATTTTCTATCAGGATCATTTAATTGCTTAACTAAGAATGACTCAGTTCAATATTTATTCCCCTTGGATGGACATGAAAAGTAAAAGTGCAATATAAGGAGAGGAACGTATATAGTGGTTCCAAGATGGTAAATGTGTACAGAGCATGGCCTGTGGTTGAGAAGATGTCCTCAAATCCCCCCATAGAGTCGACTTTATGCTTAATGAAATCAGTTCCCTGGTTCACTTTCACCATCATACTTCATTTTAGAAATCTCTGATCAGTTTGCCCAATCACATGGGTTTGTGTGGATTTACATAGCCAGAATTATTTGTGTATGTGAGCATATAGCAATGCACAGCCTTACCTCAATTTATAGAGACAGACACTGAATTCTGCTGTAAGGACCTACAGCAGATACAGTGTCTTTCTTTGGCATGTGGCTTTCCAGTTTTTAAAGAGAGTTTTAACTGTAACCACATCCCTGCACATATGTGCTGAGAAAAGCTTTACAGCCTGTGTGTGTGCCTATGTCAGATTTATATACACAGTGTCATATATGTAATATGTATTTTTAAGTATTAGATTCAGGAATTTCAACTACTCAATTTTATTGTTTGGTAGAAATGTTTTGAACACTAATGAATAACTAATAACTAAGGCTGAGTAGATCCCTTTGACACCACTAAGTATCAAGTTTTAGTGGGAGAAATACACATTTATTTAGACTCTCATGAGTGACATACATATTCTGTTATTTTTATCTCCTTTGAATTATTCCTGCATCAGGCATATTCTAGGCCATAGGTTGTTTTTCCAATTGCCTTTTTAAGGTAACGGGGTCATGTAATTTGTTTTAGCTCAAAACTGTTGACTTTGCTGGAATGTGTAGCTATTTTAGGTAATTCGGGCCAATTTCAGTTAATATATTATGCCAATCTTAATCTCTTAGATAAGGATTTAAGATTTAATGTGCCCAGAGCACATGTCAACATCACACACACAGAAGCAAGCAAAACAAAACAGAACAGAACAAAACCTCAGTGTAATAGTGTTCATTATTACTATCCTTCTGGGTGAAAATGCAAAGGGAAGCATAAATGCACAAATTGCCTTAAGCAAGAGAGAAATGTAGATGAAATAGTCCTGTTCTGACTCAAATCTTCTTCCAGACATCTTTCCTCTGCACCCTTGTGTTCTTAAGGATCTGAAGCCCAAGTGAGAACCAAAACTGGTTTCCCCACGTTGTGTCAGAAAATATATCACCTATTGCTACCTGCTATATAACAAACAAACTCATCTTGTATAATGACCAATAGTCAGGTTCATAAAAACACAGGCAAGTTGTGTTTCATTAGGTTAGTCAATAGAAAACTCCTGGAATTCCTCCTTAATGTTCCTGAGGCGATCTCTTCAAGAATAACATTCAGCTGATGTCACTAGTGGGAACTGTACTCAGATCCAACAATGCATTTTGTTCTAAGGTTTTACTTGGTTTACTGAGTTGTGTTAATGCTGTATCCACTCCATTTGACTTAATTGGCTCTGATAGATTTTTTTTTTCACTTTCAAATCTAATGACAGAGTTAGCAGCTTAAATGTGGAGATATTAATGTTAATACTAGATTAATTGGATCACTAGCTGTTTTAATTTCATTTGTTTCTTTTTCCTAGTCTTGAATTGAAATTATATGATGTGACCTAGGACATGATCGTTCATGGTGTAAAACAAATAAATGAATAGTTTTATAGAAAAAGAGGATTTTTTTTTGAGGTAGACGAAACTTTAGATGATTTAGTCAGCCCCTCAGTTAGCATGAGTAAACTGAGGCACAGAAAATCCAAGTGAATTGCCTAGAGGTACAGATTTCCTTAGTGAGAAGATGAGGACCTACATTCAAAGCTCTGAAATCCCAGTTGAACACCCAAGCAAATGTAATTTATTCTAATCGTAATTTCTTCTTTACATGTAGGAGGAAGCCGTGCTAAAATATTTTCACAAACCACCAGAGGACTACCTTATAGATGAGTCCCAATACAGACACTGGCTAAACTGTGAAGTAAAGGCAATATGCCCTCTGATGGTTATCTCCCAGGCAGTGTGTCTCTTTAAGATCATAAAGACAAACTCAAGTCTTTTTAATAGCAATAAAATAATTAACTCAAATCCCTGCTACTAAATATTGCCTTTATAATTCAAAATATGTGATCTTTCTGTGACATAATTACCATTTTAATAGGGAGATATTAAATATTGAAAACGATTTAGATTCTAAAATTCATATTTTATGTTGACTGTAACTATATATACATGTGTAACTATATATATATATACACATGTATATGTACCAGTATGAAATGAAAATATAATACCAATTTTTTTTTCTTTTTTTGTTTTTTACCTCTTTATTGGGGTATAATTGCTTTACTATGGTGTGTTAGTTTCTGCTTTATAACAAAGTGAATCAGTTATACATATACATATCTTCCCATATCTCTTCCCTCTTGCATCTCCCTCCCTCCCACCCTCCCTATCCTACCCCTCCAGGCGGTCACAAAGCACCGAGCTGATCTCCCTGTGCTATGCAGCTGCTTCCCACTAGCTATCTACCTTACGTTTGGTAGTGTATAAATGTCCATGCCGCTCTCTCGCCCTGTCACAGCTTACCCTTCCCCCTCCCCATATCCTCAAGTCCATTCTCTAGTAGGTCTGCCTCTTTATTCCTGTCTTACCCCTAGGTTCTTCATGCCATTTTTTTTTCTTAAATTCCATATATATGTGTTAGCATACGGTTATAATACCAATATTTTAAAATAGCTTTTCCTTGCAGGCAAATGAACAAATCTGTATGCAATTATCATTTCTGCTGCTTTCTGTTAATATGATCCTTATTATTTTTCTAGAGGGTACTATGTTTCTATAATACAAGATATTGTGTTAGTTTGGGCATACAAATGTTCTATTTAACAAATTAAACATAAGAAAACCACAACTCACCTATTTAACTTTACTTTCCAAAAAAAAGGAGCTGAGCAGACATTACTTTTCTTGACTAGTCTTTGATAAATTACGCAGATACTGCAATTTAAAAACTACTTTCTCATTATTGTTAATTATAGTTCATCCTGTGTTCTGAAAAATATTTATAAATAGAACACACTATTTTAGTTCTGAAATCTTTAGTTTCATGGTAAATTCATGCTGATAAAATGATAACAGCTAATTATTTCAAGTTGGTAAGGAAATCTTCTTACTACATCAGGTTCAAGGAATGGTCAACCAGTTCTTTGAGGATCTTCTTGTCTGTGATATTCTAACAGAGCAGAATAGTTGCTCTAAGGAACCGTCAGTGAATAACATGCCACACAGCTGGGAGTGTGGTCTGGTATGATTTACGTGCTGGAACCGCTAGCCAAACAGATTACACGTCTTGTTACTTTTAACATTTGTTTCCAGTGGTTAATAAAATGTCCTGCATAATCCATTCGAGTAAATCATGTTCCCATCGTAGATTTTGATTTTCAAAGACCAAAAAGTAGTTTAAACTATAAATAACTTTAAACTACATGAAAAATTAACTAGATAGCTTTTTTTAATCTTTCAAATTATTGCTCAGCATTTGTACTTTGTGTTGAAAATATAGCCCATTTTCTTAAAGACAGCTATAAAACTCTCCCCAATCCTGACATTTTCTTATATGTATATGCAAAAAGAGAAAATTTGGAAGATTTATAAAAATAAAAATATAACTTTATATATATATGTTATCTAAATAATATATTTTATCTACATAACACATTATATACTATAATATTATATACTACTTGTCTATGGATAGAAAAGAACAAAATATATAGATATAAATACATACTATATATCTGTATTTACATCTCTATCTACCTATAAAGAGAACATATACTATATAGAGAAAATGTAGTATATAATTACTGGAAAAATGTGCCAAAGTGTAAACAGTTAACATCTTTCATTAGTAAAATTAAGAGCAATTTTTATTATGTTTTGTGTATTCTAAGTTGTGAGCATGTGTTACTTTTTAAAGTAGACTACACACACACACACACACACACACACACACACACCCTGTATAGCTTCTTTGTTCAAAGAACAACTTTTTGAAATATCAAATACCCCCTTTCACAGATCAGTCTGATGGTTTGCATAAACAGATTAAAGGCATGTGGAATTAATATTCATAGAAATATATTTTGACTCAAAAATTTTTAAAGAACAAAGAGCTTTCAGGAATTATTTAAAGTTTAATTTTATCCCCCAAACAGCATTTGGCTACCTGGTTATAATGTGTTTTGAGTACAGTAGGTGATTTGAATGAAGGAATGTATTTTTTTAAAAAAATAGGCAGTTTTAAAGTGCTTTAACATTTTAATGCTCTGAAATCCTTACACAATTTCCTGTAAACATTTGAATATGATCGATCGCTAGTCACATTTAGTTAGCCCACAATAGTTAAAAATATGGAATTAAGCACCCATTAAAATTGAAAACCACCACTGTACTTTAATTACTATATCATTTAAATTGCTATTAGAATAATTAGTTAAGTCGTTTATAGTTTTTAGCATCTCTGACATGTCTGTTGTGTGCAGCATTTACTGAAAACACTTTTTTTTATACAGAGTCACAAAAATTATAATCATTCTCATCAGTTCACTCAGTCCTATGTAATTAATTTTTTTTATCTTGATCTTTTGTTAGCACTCTTATGAATTCGTCAGTTTTCCATTAGAGTTTTGAAAATGCTTATTCATTCAGTTCAGCAGTATAGTCAGTTACCAGAAACCTGTACTTGTCAGAGTCTTTTCCATGAATTCCTTGAAGATGAAACCCTTTTATAGGAACATTTTTGCGAAAGCATCAGAGTACACCCAGAACTGTCTGTAATGACAAAAGGCTTAAAAATGACCATGGTTAAAGATTTGATGAAGTTCATAATAATGCAATTGACAAGGAAATTTAGTTATTTCTGAGATATACATTTTAAAGTAATAACTAGAATTGTGACTTATAACATTATACCGGAACATATAAGATTTTTAGAAATCTCATGTAATGTCTGAAACATTTATATTAACATATTTCCATACAAATAACCCAAAGAAAGTTTAGTATTAGTTTTTTTTTTTATATACTACAGGTTCTTATTAGTCATCAGTTTTATACACATCAGTGTGTACATGTCCATCCCAATCGCCCAATTCAGCACACCACCATCCCCACCCCACCGTGGTTTTCCCCCCTTGGTGTCCATACGTTTGTTCTCTATATCTGTGTCTCAACTTCTGCCCTGCAAACCGGTTCATCTGTACCATTTTTCTAGGTTCCACATACATGCATTAATATACGATATTTGTTTTCCTCTCTGACTTACTTCACTCTGTATGACAGTCTGTAGGTCCATCCACGTCTCAACAAATGACCCAATTTTGTTCCTTTTAATGGCTGAGTAATATTCCATTGTATATATGTACCACACCTTCTTTATCCATTTGTCTGTCAATGGGCATTTAGGTTGCTTCCGTGACCTGGCTATTGTAAATAGTGCTGCAGTGAACATTGGGGGTGCACGTGTCTTTTTGAATTATGGTTTTCTCTGGGCATATGCCCAGTAGTGCGATTACTGGATCATATGGTAATTCTAGTTTTAGTTTTTTAAGGAACCTCCATACTGCTCTCCATAGTGGCTGTATCAATTTACATTCCCACCAACAGTGCAAGAGGGTTCTCTTTTCTCCACACCCTCTCTAGCATTTGTTGTTTGTAGATTTTCTGATGATGCCCATTCTAACTGGTGTGAGGTGATACCTCATTGTAGTTTTGATATGCATTTCTCTAATGATTAGTGATGTTGAGCAGCTTGAAAACATATTTTAATTTTGCCCATCTACGAATTAGGATGTTTGAGATATGCCAGGGCCATGGAAGCATTCAAAGATGAAACCACAGGTAAGGAGTCAGTCTTTATGTAAGATATTCATGTGTCTGTTGCTCTGCTTTGCTTCTCTAATTTGAAATGGAATTACATCTCCTAAAACTTCATATACAAGGTGAGATTTTTACAAAGGCAGAAGGATTGTCTTTATGTTTTTAATTTGTTATGACAAAAATGAAAAATAAATGTATATCTTGTGACAAATTATTTCTGATGATGAAAGGAAAACGTTTGGAAATGTTTTTCTTCAAATGAATTTTTAA
The DNA here is from genome assembly GCF_963455315.2 of Globicephala melas. Lineage (NCBI taxonomy): Eukaryota > Metazoa > Chordata > Mammalia > Artiodactyla > Delphinidae > Globicephala > Globicephala melas. The sequence continues at coordinate 22,517,971 of NC_083315.2, forward strand.
GCATATGCTTCTGTTAAAAATCAATTTTTAAATAAAATTGAACATTGGTATAGGGTCACTCTAAACGTTTAAATTGAGATGGCAATTTTAGAAGCTGATCCTCTTACCCAATGTCACTGTCCTTAATGTCTCATTAGCTTTCTTTCCATCCTAGCCTTTTACTAGTTTAGTTTAAATTCCCCCAGGTTGTAGTTCTTGCCACCTGTAACTGCCTTTCTATTATATGCCAATTCTGCACCTTCTATTTTATTAAAATTATCTTTTTCTTTACTCATCATCTCCATAGTTTCAAGGAAGTGATTTTTCTTGAACTATGGATTTTGAGAAACAGAGCATGCAACATTAAATTGAAGACATTATACTAAAATCATAATATTACAATTCATTCACAAAACATGTATCTTCCATACCCCACTTTCATTCCTTTGTGAGATTGTTTGCCTTGTTCTTGAGGGTACAACTAGTTACAGGTGATTCAAAGACCAAAAATAAGATGCCATTCTTTATGACTTGGGATTGTTGTTCTTTTCATGCCTAAGATGTATATTTTACCTGTTGAATAACACGATTTGTGTTAGTGATGATAAGCTACCCAGCTAGAGAGAGTGAACTATTCATGTATCTATCTGATCTCTATATCTTTAGAATATTTATCAGAATATATGAAGTGAAACAAACAACACCACCATCAAATACAACAGAGTCAAAACCCATCAAAACAAAGCAAAACAGAAGAAACATTATAGTCTAAAATATAAAATGCAAAAATAAGATTTGAGAAATGTGTTGTATGATATTATTCAATTATCTAAAGATTTATAACCTTAGCCTTTATAAATATAGCCATTGAGTACCCAGCAAGTGTTAGGCCCTATGTTAATTATCTTTACACTTTCTAGGTCTTACCCTCTATGTAGTCCAGCTACCATTAGTTTTACAGTGAGCTAATTTAGGTTTAGATTTTTAATGACTTTGTTCAACTTAAGCACACCTAACTGCTCTTACCAGTACATGCAGCTGCCTATTAGAAAACATGAGGAGTTATTTACCTAAGTGGAATGTAGCAATGAGTTGCAGATAACTAAAAAGTATGAAATAAGAGTGAGAATATTAGAAAGGCTCTAAAATCTCCATTACATCACAACTCAGCATGCTTCTTACCGTCTTTAAAAATATGTATCATAAACAGATGCCATTTAAACACCTGGAAGCTAGGTAATAATGTACATAGGAAAGCATAACAGACAATATTTACAGGACGTTAATGTCCAGTTTGAAGAAATGATGGACATATATCAAATATTTTCTTAAAACAACGTTTCAGAAAGACTAGAATCTCTGTATGAAATGTGAATGTTCTGGAGCCGTAGGCATCAACCTACTTATTAACATTATGAAGGCCCTTAATTTTTGGTTGATTTGTATGTATCATTACAGAGGCTGAAGCAGTGGTTCAGGTTTTAAATCCTCAGAGGGATAAAGAAAAAATGTGTAACAAGTGTTTGATTTGTTTAATGGGAAAATGGATAAAAGCGTGATGACAGCATAAGGAGCTATGTGTATCTCTAGTCATTTGACTTTGCATTTAGAAATATGACCCTCACCTACTGTAAATGACCTTGTTGACATTATTAGGAACAGTTATTAATCCCTACTGAGCACCTACCAGGTACTAGTTATTTGTCTTGCTTGAATAAATAACATTAACTCAAAAAGATATCTGCACCTACATGTTCTTTTATTGCAATATTACTTACAATAGCCAAAACATGAAAACAACTTAAGTATCCATTGATGGATGAATGGATAAAGAAGTTGTGATATACAGATATCGATATGGAAAGATCTATAGATGGATAGATAGGTAGTTAGGTAGATCGATATAATGGAAAATTATTCAGCCATAAAAAACGAGGAAATCCTACCATTTCCAACAACATGGATAAACCTTGAAGGCGTTATGCTATGGGAAATAAGTTAGAGAAAGGCAAATACTGTACCATCTCACTTACATGTGGAATCTAAAAACAAAAAAACGAAACAAAACCCAAAAAACTGATAGAAAAATAGATCCGACTTGTGGTTACCAGTGGCGAGGGTGGGGGCAGGGGGAGTTGGAGGAAGACGGTCCAAAGGCACAAACTTCCAGTTATGAGATAAATAAGTACTAAGGTTGTAACATACAACATGATACTGTAGCTCACACTGCTGTGTCATATATAGGAAATTCATTAAGAGAGTAAATCCTAAGTTCACGTCACAAAGAAGAATTTGTTTTCCTTTTTTCTTTCTTTGCTTTTTATTGTATCTATATGAGACAATGGGTGTCAGCTGGAACTACTGTGGTAATATGTCCATAATATATGTAAGTCAAACCATCATGCTGTATACATAAACTTAAAAAAAAAACTAAATGAAGTAGATGGAAAGAATTATTAAATATAACAGCATACGTTCTTTTTTTTTTTTAAATGAGTATTTATTATCTCTCAGTTTTGAGGATCCAGAATATGGGGATGATTTAGTTGTGTGGTTATGGCTCAGGTCTATCATGGTGTTGTAGCCTAGCTGTTGGCCTAAGCTTCAGTTTTGTAAGGGTTAACAGGACCTGAGAGGTCTGGTTCCAATTTGGAAGGCCCGAGTTCCTCGCCAAATAGGCTCTCCAGGACTCTTGAACTGGTAGCTGGCTTACCCCAGTGAGAGTGATCTGAGAGAGAGTGAGAGACCCAGAAGACCTCCAAGATGGAAGCCACGGTGTCTTTTCTAAACTTACCTCAGAAATGACACACTATCCCATCTTCACAATTTGGCACACAGACCACCTCTAGCAAAATGTGGGAGGTGTCTGCACAGGGATGTGAGTACCTGGAAGTGGGGTTGCTTGGGAGCCATCTGGGAGGCTGACCACCACATGCTCTGAACATGGAAGCCCCCTTAGACCAGTGGTCATGTGCTACTTGTCACTAAGTTCTCAATTTCCAGCAACAGTTCTGGACATAATGAAGGAGTACCTCTTCCTTCCTTCCTTCCTTCCTGATAACATAAACATATTTTACTACCCAGAATCTTAGAGCTAGCGGGGTCCCAAGAGAAAATCTTAACTAATTCTCATTTTTTTTAAAAGTAGCAATTGAAATAGGAAAGATGAAGTAAGTAGCACAATGTCACGTAGCCCTTCAGAGGCATAATCAGAGTGTCTTGACTACAATCCTATCATGTCCTCTACAGCAGCATCCTGAAAGTTATTATTTTGCCATTATTTAATTTTAATCCTAATGATTCATACAGTAATTCACGTAATATTGAATCAGAAAAATTTCCGGAGATAATAGTTGACTGAAGAACTTCTTCCCATTATAATTTTTGTGTCTGGTCCTCCTTGTTTTTAATCTTGGTTACATCAATAACCATTTAAATAGACTGATAGGACCCAGCCTCTGCCTTTTCCATCCTATTTTCACCTTGCCACTGGGGTTTGCCCTCTATAAGCTTACCTGATCTGGTAAATTACATCTTCATTTGTTACCAATGGATTCACCAGGTCAGGCAGAACTAAATAATGCTAAGGTCTATGTAAACCTTTAGATCAAAGTTTTTGGTATTTATTTAAAGAAATAGAGGTGGAGGAGGGAGGCAGTGAAAGAAGGAGAGGGAGAGAGGGAAGGAGAAAGAGGGTGGGAGACAGAGAGAGAGGGAGAGAGAGTCTGGTTGAGAAATAGGAAGGGATGAGAGAGAGTACATGTGTTTGTAAAGGACTGTATGTGAAATACTCCTATAGAGCTGAGAGGTAGATTTCACTAGATGGTTCAGAAAGGTCCATTGTTTGGACAGGAACACTACAGTGCCGGATGTATTCTGTTGAAGAAATTATAAAAAGCAGTTACAAGGAATGGAGAAATTACTTCTCTGTAAAAACTTACCTTAATAGTTATTTACAGTTAATGTATCAAAGCCAAGTGTCTGTATTTCATAGCAGGCTCAGGAAAGCACCAAGAATGTAAAATACTTCACTATGTTTTAAATCATAGTGAAGTTAAAGCATTTTACACTATGAGAATATCTGTCTATATATACAAATACCTATATATGCATATTATTTGTTGTTCCGTGTACATGCGTGTATGGTGTGTCTTTTGGTGTGTGCACGTGTGTATATACAAGTTTATTTCCTTGGATGGAGTTTCTGTGAAAAAGAACTTGTGGAAAAAAATCTACTAACAAATTACATACACGTTGGGAGATTGTTTTCTACCAGTTCCGAGTGGAGAGGGTTAACAGGTGGAACAACAGTGGGGCCTGTGTAACCAGGATGCCATTACAGTAAATGAGGTAATACCATTTTGCTGAGGCTGGGTAAAGGGTGGCTTAGAAAGGATGAACTCAAGCTGGAGCCAAATCTAAATTAATTAACTCCAGCTACTCTGAAATTCTATTGTGAGAAAGCAGTGGCTTAAGCCAGGACTCAAACTGTACTGTATCCTGTTGGTCAAACAGCAGTATTAGATAACTCTGGTCAAATATGATTTATAGTTAGTTATAATTGCTTAAAAGATTCTCTAATTAGAAAACACAATTCAGAAATAAGTTCATAAACATTAAAATAGTTGCAGGATTTGCTTAAAATGGATGACATGCTTGAGATAATCAGGCATTGTGATCATCTTTACATACTTTATACAAAGTCTTAAATTAATAATTAGGTTTTGTCCTTCTTCAAAATTTCTAAAGTATAAATAAATTGACTAATCTCTTAGATCTATGATGGAGGAGGAATTAAACTGTTAGATTCCCAGAGTGTTAACACTTTATACACTTTAGATAAAATTAAAAAATATGAGATGTAAAACCTATCTGTTTTTTCAACAGCCACACCTTCCACTTCCACTCTGAGAGTGGCTTTGTTGAGCTGTGAAAAGCTGTTGTCAGGCACTAAAATATAGGAGTCCTGTAGAAGTGAATAACTAAAATATAGGAGTCCTGTAGAAGTGAATAACTAAAATATAGGAGTCCCGTAGAAGTGAATAACTAAAATATAGGAGTCCCGTAGAAGTGAATAACTAAAATATAGGAGTCCCGTAGAAGTGAATAACTAAAATATAGGAGTCCTATAGAAGTGAATAACTAAAATATAGGAGTCCTGTAGAAGTGAATAACTAAAATATAGGAGTCCTGTAGAAGTGAATAACTAAAATATAGGAGTCCTATAGAAGTGAATAACTAAAATTTTATCCAGGGGAAGAGACTGCACACTGAATCAACAAAATTATGAATTCTTTTTCTGTTGAATCCCTAATGCATGTCCTTTAATGCACATTTCCTCACCATTGGTGTTCAATAAAGTAGTGAATTCACTGATATGATTTAAATTTCATTGCTGCAAGTTGTATATAGATAGTTCTAGAAAATGCCACATGAGTATATTAGATAGAAAGAATCTTAAAAGCATTTATCCAAACCTGTCTGGCCCCCAGTTGATTCCTAGGAGCCTTTTATTTTTCCAAACCCCAAATGACCTTCTCCCCATATACGTGTTACCACAGTAGTGGTACTGTCTACTTTTTAAATCCCTGAGTTTACCTTGGCCTCTTATACGTGAGATTCAATCCCTGTCAAGTGAACACTCTCAACGTTTCTCAAATAAACAGAAGCAATTGATAATTCTGATTAGTTTGGGATGCCTGATCATCAAATTTTGCTCAGCCTTTTATGGCCTCATAAATGATTGAAAATAGTTGGAGAAGGGAGAGGCAAAGAACTAGTTCCACTAACACTTCTCTAAACTGGGTTATGTGTTTGGTAACCATAGAACAAAATATGTTACAAGTGGATACAAATGACTTCTTCCCACTAGGGCACAGTAAACACTGACTGGGATGTCCAATTCTAGTGCACAGCAGCGCCAGTGTGATCACCCAGCCAGAAATGTGACAGTGCCAGTGTGAGGAGGTGTCCCTAGTAGCTATGTGGGCATTGGGCATCAGGCTAAAATCATAATTATGGTTAGACACAGCAGCAGTGAAACTCAAGAAGATGCCACAAGGTGTTTCATGGGCAGCTGAGATCTCAGTATGCAAACTCATTAAGGTTGAAATAGAAGGGGTTGATCAACGTGCACAAACACACACACACACACACACACACACACGACCCTGACTGACTCAGCAAATGTCCTTTCTTCCTTTCCTTCCCTCTAGCAAAATGCCTTGAATAGTTTGTACTTAATAAATAACAGTTGATTTGAAGGTGTATTCAAGACACACATGTCCAATGAAAGAACTTTATTCCTTTCCATTTTGTAGGGCTTTATTTGTATATTCATTAGGATAGAAAAATTTAACATTGTTTGTGATCATTTAAAATTTGCCCCCAGATGTTTAAAAAACTACAATTGTCCCATTTTTTGAAAAAGTGAGATACATAAACGACATAGGTATTTGTGTTACCAAAATGAGAAAGCATTGTTTCCTTGTCCTAAGATTTAACACTTTGTGAAAGGCACCCATGGCCGCTCAGTGGCGATGCTTCTTGCTTCTGAAGCTCCGTGAGTCAGGCTGCCATTAGACACCAAATGCTGAATTCAGCTTACCAGAAAAGATGAGGTGGCGACCGAGGTTAGAGTTATCTCCTAAATTGGTGTAACTGAAACTCTCTCGTATTCCCACGGTGTGCCTGCTGTCTCCCTTAATAGACTAAACATATGTGTCTTTTCAATCACTTAGGAAAAGATGTTATGAAATAACTATAGTCATAAATGGCCCATAGATGGTTTTAACATAATATCATAATCCATTCATAATTTCTAATTGACTTTCAAATGCATCACAGTTAGCTAAAATATTTATTTTTAATGATATATTATCCAGTAAAGGTCGTAAAAGAAATCATGGATACTTTCTGTTCAGTGTTACAGAAATAACATTATGGTCTTCTATTTGGTTTTCCAAGGAATAATAATGTCTTTATCTCTCTAATTTAAAGTTGTTGCTTGTGATATATTCTTAGGAGCCAAATGAAAGGAGAATGCTATTTTTCATTGGAATTGCATGACATTTTCACTCTAGAGTTATGTTATATATTTTTTGTATGCAGTGGTATTGTTTGTTCTAGACTGACAATCGTTTATTATAATCAGAGTCCCCTTTAGGTGTGGTGAGGGTCTGTTTCATTGTGGATGTCTGCAAAATGTTATTACTATCATTAGATTAGGTACTATCAAATGAAACTGATCGATGTAATGGTATAATATTTTTTGAATGAACACATTTGTTCTTTAGCTGAATAGATGAGTTGCTCTTCTTTAATGATCTGTTTGGCCCATATACTTCATCTCATAGCTCTCTAGAAAGAAGCTTTACTTATGACGAGTTAGAGTTTTGTCTGGTAATGATCTATGTTTTAATAATTGTAAAACGTATTTTTATATTTATTTAATAATAGTTGGATGTTCAAACACATAAACACAAACTAGAATGTGTGAACTTAGGGTGTGTTCTTTATTGTCTTTGAGTCACATACCTCTGGAGCATCAAATAAAGAGCCATGAATGTGCCTTCTAAAGGCTGTGAGGGCACAATCATTAAGCTCCCTTTCAGGGCTAGAAAGAAATTATAGTTTTAAGAGTCCTTTTGCATATTTATCTCCTTCTGGTTGAAGATGCAGAGTTTTCTGCTTCCCTTATGCAGTTGCTTGCTGATGTGAGTTCAAATCATCCCTCAAAACAGGATCTGCAGGGCTTCCCTGGTGGCGCAGTGGTTGAGAGTCCACCTGCCGATGCAGGGGACACGGGTTCCTGCCCCGGTCCGGGAAGATCCCACATGTCGCGGAGCGGCTGGGCCCGTGAGCCATGGCCGCTGAGCCTGCGCGTCCGGAACCTGCGCGTCCGGAGCCTGTGCTCCGCAACGGGAGAGGCCACAACAGTGAGAGGCCCGCGTACCGCAAAAAACAAAAACAAAAACAAAAGCAGGATCTGCAGAACATGCTTCAGCTGTCACCAGCTCCAGGAGTCCCTAGTGCATCCTTAGAGTTAAGAGAAAAAGTCAGATATTACAGCAAATCATGAAACATAGCCACATCTATTTGGCTTTTAACTCTTATAATGGCAGACGTTAAAAAAAAGAGGAAGAAAAAAAAGAGGAAGAGTAAGGAGGAGGAGAGAGGAAAGGGAGGAGGAGAATTTAGGGCAACTTCCTAGAGTAGAGAAGGGTTTCTAGCTTTACAAATATTCCTAGAACCCACCTCCCCCTACCTGCACATACAAAAGCCTATCTTGCAATTCACAAAAATGTGGAATTAATTTTCTCTGTCTCCATGAGTGTCTTTTATTTGAGATACAAAGTATCAATGCTTCTCTTTCTGGTACTTGGCATAATTCTACTTGGGCTACACAATAAGGGTAAATTACAGAACCTTGTTTGCCCAAAAAGAATGTTTTGGAAGGACTGTTAAGAAAATGTCTCTCTTATCAAAAGAAGGAAGGTACTAATCTATTCTTATCATTAACTACGAATTCCACTTAAATATTATATGTTCAATGTTATAAACAATCAAAAGGCCACAATTTGAACACTTGATATCCTCTCAGTATCTTTATTCCCCTTCCCCAAAGTGGTTTTACCAGGACAAAAGTAATACATGCAGTTTCAACATCACTGATCATTTTACCTAGTCTCTACTTTCAAACATATTAGCTGTGCTTGCTTCAACAAAGACTTACTGAAAGGAATTCTGTCCAGGAATGATTATATTTCACAGTCGTATGCCTGCTTCACTTGCCTCTACCTTTTGCATTTAGAGCCAAAACGGTTTTCAAGGTTCGCCAGCACACTCAATCTACAGACTCTCTTTTCCCGAACACCCACTATTTTTTCCTAAAAAACTTCTGATATATCTTTAGCTTCTTTTTTTAAACTTCATATTTTACTACCATGATTTTTCCAGTCAAATTCCAAATCAATCTAAATAATTATCTGACCCACTCAGATCCCACATTATGTCTTAATGATCTAGATATTTGCTATGAGTGTCTGTGTGTAAATTTCCTCAATACTTGGTTTTCTTTGTAAATACGAGAAAATGTTACATTTACTTAAATCACCCAGGGCTCTCCCGTCACAGGTACTTAGGTGAACTTCCCCCCCAAATCCCAGATCATAGTTTTACTTCCCCTTAGCTCCACAATTTGCTTTTCTGAGTTCAAAACTGCACTTTCCCACCAGCTCCATGAAAATCCAAATGCATCATGGAAATTAGTATTTTTGCAACCTAAATGATCTGAGGAGGCAACAAATGACCATTTGCCATCTTTCTGGCTTCCAACTTTTGCTCTGCCTTACTCTCGATTTTTCTCTCTCCCTTCCCTGTCTCCCTCCTTCTTCTCCCCCTTTACCTTTCTCCAAAAGTTAGGGCCCCTGCAAAACCCACCTTCCTTCACATATCTCAGCTTCTTCACAAAGCGGGGGCATCCCATTAGGCTCTCTGTTCCTTCATGTACTTCTTCAGAGATTCAGAATCTTGTATAGTGATAGTGAAGTTTGTAAATTTATGAGCTTTCAGATATATAAGAATGACTGCAAGTGGCATTTATAAAAGAATAATATTGTAACACGTATTTGTTTATTACTTGCAAAGAAACAGGAATACATGTATATCATAATCTCTATTTTGGCCCTCAAGTGACTTATAAACTAGCTCAGGCCTAACCTTTCAAGGGTCAGATCTTAATGATAATACATAGATTTTAAGTTCTTACAAGATATGTAAAGTAAAGAGGAAGTATTTGATTTAGGGCTCGTTTTTTTTTAAATCAGCATTTTGAACTAGTTACAGTGACTTGCATATATACCTACTGAATTTATCCCATGCTACCTAGTTATACAATGTATTGATGTCTTCAAGTAGAGATCTCTTCAAGTAAGTAAATTGACAGTATATAGTGAACACACACATACACGCATATATGTAAATGTAATTAAGCATTGTCTTAAAGTTTATTAATTTGTTATCCCACCAAATAGCACATTTAATGGCATTATTTCCAAGAAATAGACTCCCAAATTTTTTAGCAAAAATTTTTCCATCCAAGGATAATGATTTATGGAAATCTAGATTCCACCCCCCCACATAGGTACTTATGATTGGAACACAAATAAACAACTTCCTCACTTAAAAATATTACCCTATTAGGAAGTTTCATTTACTTTATTTTAATATCTGATTCACTATACTAGTATATTTTGAATACAATTATTTTCATCTCTATGTATATTAAAAATATTTTTCAATCTAGTAAAATATTTTCAAGGGATTTCTTCTAAAGATAAGCAATGACTAAACAAAAGAATAATATGTAGTTTCATTGAGATGGAAATTTTTTTAACAAAACTTCATGAAGTAACTGTTTTATAGTTATTTATATATTCTGATTCTGTTATGTGCCAAAAAAAACAGCTGAAATATTGTGTTTTTAAGAAAAGTGAGAATCATATCAAGTAACTTAAACCTGCATACTTTTTAACTTAAAAAAAATTATTTTGACTCACAGCAAAGTTGAAAAAAATAGTACATAGAGTTCCCTTGTGTGTGATTATCCAGCTTGCCCTGTAATGTCACATTAATTTTAGTTCTTTGTGGAGGTAATCTGAAAACAGTAACCTTTGTGGTTACTATTAGCTATTAGCTATTTTTGAGAGAAAAATGTGAAAGTGTTATTTCAAGGCAAACTGTAGGTAAGACACTATGCTATTGAGAACTCCAGCATATAAGGGAAATGTGCATAGTAAATCAGGGCAAGATGGGATGGATAGCAAGTTATATGAACTTGAGGCCATAAAAGTTATGTGTGTTGATTTGATCCTTGGTTCTATGGTCACTCACAGTTTCACTGGACAGTGTTGTTTCCTGTTTACAATTCACTTTTAAAAATTAGTCAAATATATGTCTTTATGCAAAGTAAGCTACACAGTAAGTATATAAATTAAAGTGCTGTGGGATTCTAATAGACACATATAATGATTATTTTATCACTTTCAGAGTTTGCCTTCTCTGAAACTTGGAGTTCAACTAGGAAAAATGGAATAATTTTGCAAACAGCATTTCTATGCAAAATAGAATATTTTGCTTTTACAAATCTGTGATACCTAGGTAGACAGGGCACATAAGTCAGTGGTATTTTCATCTCACAGGAATAGAGATATATTGGCCTAGCTTCCTCTAAAGTTAATTGCACTTTTGTGAGTAAATCGTGAAAGCTGTGATTTTAAAAATGCATAAGTATATGGCATTTAAGATATCAACTAGCCAAGTCTGACTGCTTTTTTTAGAAATCTGCAAAATTCCTGGCTGGGATTTACTTTTGTGAAAACAATAAAGCTAATACTTACAATGAAAAGGACAAAAAGATCATAACTAAAAAGTAAGATGGAACATCCTTGAGTTAAATATTTGATTTTTGCCTATGCAATGATTGCTAAATCTCTTAGTTTTTCCTTCTTTAATTGGAAACATCATATGTAAAGAAGATGGGAGATACTTGCATGATTAACAGGGTTACAACTGAAAACTCTGAGTGCCATGTCCCAAGTGTAGAAACTCTTCGGGCTAAAGTACCTTTGAAATTTCATGGATTACAGTGAGATGTTGATTTTTATTTCTTTGTAAAATGTACCAGGCAAGGGACACAGTGTGATTCAAAGATAAAAAGAATCTTCCTTGGGAGGGATTAAATATGTATAAAAATTTTGATATCAGTAGTAATAAAAATTAGTTACTTTTTTTCTTACTAAAATGGCAATAATATTTAAAATACAGTGTTGCTGAGAATGTGGAGAAATGATTAGACAAAATAGAATAAGTATGGGTAAGGAATGCCAAATATTTAAAGCCTAATGAACAGTAAGAACAAAAGCTTAGAGCTGTGATAGAGAGTTGCACGTCCAAGGCTGGAAATCGGGATTTTTTATGAAAGCGTAGTGATAAATGGTATGTGATAGAATGGAATTGAGATCAATCCTGACATTATGAAAATTGTGATTCACTTTATATGCAATTTAAAGCTGTTTTAAAGCAGGTGAATTACTTGATAAATTATGTCTTTGAAAGATTTTTTTTTCTGAAAATGAGTTATCAGTGACATTCCTGAATTTGAAGTGGACAAAACCTAGACTTTTGCACTAGCTCAAATGGGAGGTGTAGTGATCAAGTGGACTGAATGACAATAGAAATGAAAAGAAGGCTAGAGAAGAGGGATCGCTACAAATAGGACTGTTGGCACCTGGTGGTTAATGGGATGTGTATAACTGAAGCTAGATTATGATGAAAACATACCTGTTCCATTTTGATGTGTTCATGCTAATTAATAGAGCTTAATGGTAAGGAACTCAAAGTCATGATTCTGCCATTTGCATTTGTCGTGTCCCAGGGAATTTGTCTTAACTAATTTTTTTTCAGACTATTGATGACCAAATTATGAACTGGCCCAAAATCTCATACCAATATGAAAAAATGCGGGTATATATATATGAAATCCAGCATAGACAGATCCACAATGAGAACAGAATTACTTGCCTTTTCTGATTATAAGTTAAATACTTCTGAATTATTTAAAAATTCAGCATGTAGGTATATGTTGTATATGCATATAAGTGAATACTATACAACTATTCAACTATTTTCAGGCTTTATTAATGATTCTGAAAATTTTCATATTTAAAACACAATGGAACTCTAAGGAGAATCTCAGTACTCTGATTCTGTCATGAGATTCCTTTAATTGAACTATTTAATAGCAGCAGTGAGGTAGCTGAGATAAAAAGTTTTTTTCCCCTTACCTTGTAGCATAGGTATTTTAAAGATAATTTTCCATGTAATTATTTAAAAAAAACCATGTAAACATTAATATTTCTCTCATCCCTCTGTCCTCAAAGCACGTAACTTACTATTTTGCAAACTTTTGCTTCCATATATTTCCCCAGATTACAGTAAAAATAATCATTCCTGGGCTATTTCTCTGCCGTTATTTATTAAATGTGTAATCCTTTCACTGAGGAATTAAATAGGGAAAGCTACTTTACACCACTAGCAGATAAAGGAGCCTAGTACGAATTGGTATTATTCATTATCAAGTTTTTGTTGTGGTGGTGGTCTGGTCCTTTTCTGAACTTGGCCTTGCTCTTACTTTACTGAAATCGTATCCCAACAACAGGGAGATGGCTGATACGGGAGAGGCTAAAAAGTTCAGTCTGTTGGGAGAGGGATTCATTTCAGCCCATCAGTGTTGTTATTCTGCTAAGTGGTGACATAATCCCAAATTCACATTCCCAAGAGATTGGCTCTCAGGATCTCTCCCATTTGCTGACTTTACTGCAAAAGAATGCCAGCTTCTGCCGTAATTGAGGAAAAAGGTTTTCAGGCCAGATTATCATTTCTGAAATGGATCAGATAACATATCTGAAAGTGTTAGTATAAACCCAACCTTCTGCCCAGAGATTGTCTTCTTTTCAAATAAATAAATAGATTTTTTTAAATCCTGTTTTGTGAGGGCACCATATAATGAGATTATTTGTCTTTTTAATTCCTATAATTCTGATTTTTCTAAAAGAAAATACTTTAGGCAAAACAGCATCCTGGATCAATATTTAATACAAGGGGGAAAAGAAAACAATAGAAACAACCTATGTGGTTGTCACTAAGTATTCTGCAATCACTACAAAGAAAAGCTAAAGCTCCATTATGTTAGAAAAAATATGACATATTAAGTGAATAAATCAGACTGAAGTGGAACATAAACAGTGTTGACCTGTCTCTGAGACAAATGATATATATACATGCATAGACATACACACAAATGTTCACATGTATGTGAATCCATTTACATACGCCGTATATTTCTATACATATATAATTAAATTATTGGTGGTTACTTCTGAAGAAACCAGAGTGGATTTTAATTTTATTTCATAACCTTCTGAAGTATTTCACTGTTTCAGACTGACATACTTTTATAATTTTAAAAACGTAATGAAAAATTTTTGTTTCTACATTGTCTTTTGCACACTAAAATGTTCCTAATGTACAGATTAAAGCATATATTTAATGCATTACATATTCTATGTTAACGCTACCTAATTTTGATGCATATTTAATATATTTTGCTAAATGCTGTATGCCTTCGGTGAGTGCCCCAAACCAATAAGGAACATTAGCAGCAGACAGAAGCCAGGGTAGTGAAGGCTGGGTAATGATAGGAAACGCCCAGGAAACACCACAACAGAGATGTAAGACCAGCCAGGGTCCGACAATATCTTTCAGATATTTGCGGGGGGTGAAAACCCAAAACACATTTGGTAAAGTTCTATATTTCAAGATAAACTTTGCCCATATGTTTTTTATTCATTTACATGTAATTCATTGAGCTGACATTCTGAAAGAGTTATTTGATGCATAAGGAGATATTTGTGCCATAATTATATGTGATATATATAATACAGTGCATAATAATTTAGAGCAGAACTTGTGTTTTGCCATGTTACAGATTCCAAGCACATGCTCCTTCATGATGATTCCCTGTGCTTGAACTAAGCTGTTAAGTGACTCACCGAGTCAAGCTAGAGTTGAGATTTATATTACTGCACTTTGTATACTTTTTTTAAAAGGGCAGTTTTCCTGTGCTTCAGTTTCCACAGTTGTCAAACTAGCATGATGATCTTTATTAAAATTTACTATGGTGATTTAGCAAAACCTATAAAGTTTATTAACAAGCCTATTATTATTTATTGCAAGCTTATTAACAAGCTTGCAAATAAAAAATGCAAATAAATAAAAATAAATAAATTAGTTCCCAGAATTCGTGATTTTTTTAAAAATGTGATAGTTAGCAGAGTTCAAATATGTGCTTGGGAATATATTGAAACACCAATTCCCCATATTATCTCTTTCAACCTAGAGGATAGGCTTGCTAGAAATCTCATGACCTGTGAGGGCCATTTCAGAAGATTTATGGATATTCAGTTGTGTTCATAATTGTTGTAAAGGCTAGAAAATGAAATTTCGCATTTTGCTCATATCTCTCACTGGTCCATCAGGCTTCAGACAGGGCAGGCTGCTTTAGGAAATAAGATTTGTATTATCTTTCTCGTTCATTTAAAAAGTAAGATGTGATTCAGAAGATTCTTACTTTTGTTATGTATAATGAAACGTGTTTTCTCCATTTGTAAGTACGTATTTGACTTATAATTTTTCTGTGGTTCCTGTGGTATAATTTTTGTATGCAACTCTCCTAATCCACCTGGAACTTACTCTTCTGTGTGGAATAATGCAAAGACACAATTGTCTCCTTTCAATTTGTAAGGGCAAAGTACCTCATTTGCATTTGCAAGTTTTTATAATTAGCATTGCGGTAAAAGTGGTAATTATGCTTTCCCTAAGTGCATGCCCCTCTTTCTGGATTTGACATGTTATTCCTAAATTCCTCACTTTCAGATTTTTAGTTGGATATTAAGAAGCAGTATCCCTGAGATTTATCCACCAGAAAGTTCCTAAAAATCATCAAACGGAGACAAAACAGAAAAAGATACCTAAAATGCAAAAAGCTTCAAACTGAACTATAACTAAATTATAATATATCAAATAAACTTGATAAATGTGAGTTACAGGTCAAAATATTACCAGACTGATTGGTTTTCAAAGGACCAGTTTCTAGTGGTTAATGGCAGAAAAAAAATCATATGAATCATACTAAGTGAAGTAAGTCAGACAAATATCATATACCGCTTATATGCAGAATCGTAAAAAAAAAGATACAAATGAACTTATTTATAAAACAGACACAGACTCACAGACTTAGAGAACGAACTTATGCTTACCAAGGGGAGGGGGAAGGAGTTTGGGCTTGACATGTACACACTGCTATATTTAAAATACGATGCCTTTCCATGAAAAAAAAATTAAATTGTAATATGTTATTGGAAATGATATAAATATTAAGCTCTAATGATATCAGTGATATGAATTGGAAACTAAATCACTAACATAACTATTTCAAGGTTTTTCATATTAATTTTGAGGCTTCTGTTCACCCATTTACCTGAAAAATAGATACATTCAAATACTTGAAGTCATGTGAAGCTGAGTTAACAGTCTGTGTGTATAATTCCTCAAAATACATGTGTTAGACAGGACTATGCAGTTTGAGAGCAGAAATACAACTCTGGTTTAGGCCAAAAAGGCGATTATTGGAAGGGTACTAGTGTAGCCCTCTGAGTTGAAGGAAAAGCTGCTCTCATCACTGTTTCTGTCCTCCTGTTAACATTATGCAGGTCAATGATGGTTCCAGGAACTCTACACTCATATCTTTACATCTTCATGACCAGAAGAGGAAGAGATGTCTCTCTCCCAGCTCTAGTTTGAAGTATCTTGGGAGAATTCTAATGGAACAGGCGTGGGTCAGCTACCCATCCCCCAATCACTGTAACCAGTGACTTGGTTATTTCCATCCTCCTAGTAATAATTATAGCCAACAATTACTCTATACCAGGAACTGTGAAAATCACTTTAAACAGATTATTTCAATCATTATGATAGTTCCATACTATTAGTAATTCCTAATTTACAAATAAAAACTGACCCAGAGAAATGAAGGAACTTAACCTAAGGCCAGCTGAGAGGCAGTGGGCAAGGGCAATCTGAACCCAGAGCCAGGCTTTAACCGTGACAGTGGACTTGATGCTAACAGAGGCCAGACTTTCAAATCAGTACCACACTTACAGCAAAAACCAAGTGTGGTCACACTGACCCCTGAAAACCCTTCACTGATGGTAGCCGTGGCATCACCCACAGAACCCTCTGTTCTCCATTCTCCATCTTTGCCCAGAGGGAATGATGATGGCAAAACTAACACTACTGAACTAATTTTTAATGTCTTCTTTTCTTCTGCTAATTCTTCTTGCATAACCTGTTCATGTAAACTCCCCGAAGTTGGATACACTGAGCGTGATGTGACGGCAGTAAGCTGTGTGCGCCTCCATACTTGAGGGAATGGATGGATAGGATGTTTTAATGAGGATGTGGGGAGGACAAGTACATGGGGCTGTGACACTCATTTGAGATGGTGTAGAGTTTCTCCTGGGAGAACAGGATGGTGCACAGAAAGGTGGTAGCCTGGAAGACAGTTGTCTCTATTTTACCATTTTTTAATATAGGCATCTCTAATAAAAGGTGGAGGAAAGACCAGCATTTATTTGGTGCTTTCTACATACCAGGTGCCCTTAAAGTATGCATTAACTCTTTTCGTCTTTATAACTGCCCCCCCCCATGAGGCTCAGAGAGGTTAAAACACTTACCTCAGGTCATATCACTAGACAGGGACAGGGTGGAGAAAGGGAAATAAGCAGAGACTTGACTCCAAGATTAGTTTTTTTTTCTATTCTGAAAAAATGACCTGGAAAATTGAACTTTTATATTCTATTAAGTAAAAAAATAAAAAAGACCCCTGAAATTCCTGGAAAACAATATTCAGTGGAACATAAGAGTAGATTCTGTGTTAGTGAACAGTTTGCCCATTTAAATAGTGATAAAATGTTTTACCTATAATTTTCTTTTTTTTTTTTTTGCGGTACATGGGCCTCTCACTGTTGTGGCCTCTCCCGTTGCGGAGCACAGGCTCCGGACGCGCAGGCTCAGCGGCCATGGCTCACGGGCCCAGCCGCTCTGCGGCATGTGGGATCTTCCCGGACCGGGGCACAAACCCTTCCCACCAGGGAAGCCCTACCTATAATTTTTTTTAATAGGACTACAGAACCTCTAGGAATAAGGGATTACCAAATAGGGATTATATTTCGATTTACTATGTGAATAACAAACAACATAAATTTCTTGTAGAAAGAGGTCTTGACTACTACCTTTCCTAGTTGTTTAAACCAGAGGGGTCCTGCCCAGCCTGTTTACTGCTGTACCTTCAGCTCCCTGGAAGGCTAACTTGCGCAGAGAATTTCCAAAGAGAAAGAAAAAAGAGAGAGACAGAGAGAGAATGACAGAAATGGAATCCCAAATAATTTAAGGTTTGCCTAAATCACCTGATGCTTTGCTAGGGAGGAATTTCACTTTAAATAGGATGGCTTGTGGTCTACTTCCTGGCAATTTATAAAGATTTGCACTACACTGATAGCCCATTATGCAGTAACTGTGTTTTGTTATATACTCATTTATTTAAATGCAAGTTTACTTTATCCTGCCAGTTTGTTGACTGTTCCTTGCGGAGTAGATCTGTAATCTAAACTTTAAAGGAGGATTAAGCTTCATGATATTTATCTAACTAAGCATTGTCATTGTGTTATCCTCATATATTTGTTACCTGGAAAACAAAAAACAAACAAAAAAAAACCCTCTTATTTTAAATGGGCCTTTCTGTTACTTTTGCATGAAAGCATTTGTGGCTTTTTAAAAAATTCTATTTTATGGGCTTCCCTGGTGGCGCAGTGGTTGAGAGTCCGCCTGCCGATGCAGAGGACACGAGATCGTGCCCTGGTCCGGGAAGATACCACATGCCGCGGAGCGGCTGCGCCCGTGAGCCATGGCCGCTGAGCCTGCACGTCCGGAGCCTGTGCTCCGCAACGGGAGAGGCCACAACAGTGAGAGGCCCGCGTACCGCAAAAAAAAAAAAAAAAGTAAAAAAATTCTATTTTATGATCTGCAACTGTCATTTAAATGGAACCAAGAGTTAAATTGGACTGCAATGCTTTTTTTTTTTTACATCTTTATTAGAGTATAATTGCTTTACAATGCTGTGTTAGTTTCTGCTTTATAACAACTGAATCAGTTATACATATACATATGTTCCCATATCTCTTCCCTCTTGCATCTCCCTCCCTCCCACCCTCTCTATCCCACCCCTCCAGGCGGTCACAAAGCACCGAGCTGATCTCCCTGTCCTATGCGGCTGCTTCCCACTATCTACCTACCTTATGTTTGTTAGTTTATATGTGTCCATGCCTCTCTCTCACCCTGTCACAGCTCACCCTTCCCCCTCCCCATATCCTCAAGTCTGTTCTCCAGTAGGTCTGTGTCTTTATTCCTGTCTTACCCCTAGGTTCTTCATGACATTTTTTTTTCTTAAATTCCATATATATGTGTTAGTATACAGTATTCGTCTCTCTCTTTCTGACTTACTTCACTCTGTATGACAGACTCTAGGTCTATCCACCTCATTACGAATAGCTCAATTTCGTTTCTTTTTATGGCTGAGTAATATTCCATTGTATATATGTGCTACATCTTCTTTATCCATTCATCCGATGATGGACACTTAGGTTGTTTCCATCTCCGGGCTATTGTAAATAGAGCTGCAGTGAACATTTTGGTACATGACTCTTTTTGAATTATGGTTTTCTCAGGGTATATGCCCAGTAGTGGGATTGCTGGGTCATATGGTAGTTCTATTTTTAGTTGTTTAAGGAACCTCCATATTGTTCTCCATAGTGGCTGTACCAATTCACATTCCCACCAGCAGTGCAAGAGTGTTCCCTCTCCTCCACACCCTGTCCAGCATTTATTGTTTCTAGATTTTTTGATGATGGCCATTCTGACTGGTGTGAGATGATATCTCATTGTAGTTTTGACTTGCATTTCTCTAATGATTAATGATGTTGAGCATTCTTTAATGTGTTGGATGGCAGTCTGTATATCTTCTTTAGAGAAATGTCTATTTAGGGCTTCTGCCCATTCTTGGATTGGGTTGTTTGTTTTTTTGTTATTGAGCTGCATGAGCTGCTTGTATATTTTGAAGATTAATCCTTTGTCAGTTACTTCATTTGCAAATATTTTCTCCCATTCTGAGGGTTGTCTTTTGGTCTTGTTTATGGTTTCCTTAGCTGTGCAAAAGCTTTGACGTTTCATTAGGTCCCATTTGTTTATTTTTGTTTTTATTTCCTTTTCTCTAGGAATTGGGTCAAAAACGATCTTGCTGTGATTTATGTCATAGAGTGTTCTGCCTATGTTTTCCTCTAAGAGTTTGATAGTTCCTGGCTTTACATTTAGGTCTTTAATCCATTTTGAGCTTATTTTTATGTATGGTGTTAGGGAGTGATCTAATCTCATACTTTTACATGTATCTGTCCAGTTTTCCCAGCACCACTTATTGAAGAGGCTAACCTTTCTCCACTGTACATTCCTGCCTCCTTTATCAAAGATAAGGTGACCATATGTGCGTAGGTTTATCTCTGGGATTTCTATCCTGTTACATTGATGTGTATTTCTGTTTTTGTGCCAGTACTGTACTGTCTTGATTACTGTAGCTTTGTAGTACAGTCTGAAGTCAGGTAGCCTGATTCCTCCAGCTCCGTTGTTCGTTCTCAAGATTGCTTTGGCTATTCGGGGTCTTTTGTGTTTCCATACAAATTGTGAAATTTTTTGTTCTAGTTCTGTGAAAAATGCCAGTGGTAGTTTGATAGGGATTGCATTGAATCTGTAGATTGCTTTGGGCAGTAGAGTCATTTTCACAATGTTGATTCTTCCAATCCAAGGACATGGTATATCTCTCCATCTATTTGTATCGTCTTTAATTTCTTTCATCAGTGTCTTATAATTTTCTGCATACAGGTTTTTTGTCTCCTTAGGTAGGTTTATTCCTAGGTATTTTATTCTTTTTGTTGCAGTGGTATATGGGAGTGTTTTCTTAATTTCACTTTAAGATTTTTCATCATTAGTGTATAGGAATGCCAGAGATTTCTGTGCATTAATTTTGTATCCTGATACTTTACCAAATTCATTGATTACCTCTAGTAGTTTTCTGGTAGCATCTTCAGGATTCTCTATGTATAGTATCATGTCATCTACAAACAGTGACAGCTTTACTTCTTCTTTTCCAATTTGGATTCCTTTTATTTCCTTTTCTTCTCTGATTGCTGTGGCTAAAACTTCCAAAACTATGTTGAATAAGAGTGGTGAGAGTGGGCAGCCTTGTTCCTGATCTTAGTGGAAATGCTTTCAGTTTTTCACCATTGAGGACGATGTTGGCTGTGGGTTTGTCATATATGGCCTTTATTATGTTGAGGAAAGTTGCCTCTATGCCTACTTTCTGCAGAGTTTTTATCATAAATCGGTGTTGAATTTTGTGGAAAGCTTTCTCTGCATCTATTGAGATGATCATATGGTTTTTCTCCTTCAGTTTGTTAATATGGTTTATCACATTGATTGACTTGCGTATATTGAAGAATCCTTGCATTCCTGGAATAAACTCCACTTGATCATGGTGTATGATCCTTTTAATATGCTGTTGGATTCTGTTTGCTACTATTTTGTTGAGGATTTTTGCATCTATGTTCATCAGTGATATTGGCCTGTAGTTTTCTTTCTTTGTGACATGTTTGTCTGGTTTTGGTATCTGGGAGATGGTGTTCTCATAGAATGAGTTTGGGAGTGTTCCTCCCTCTGCTATATTTTGGAAGAGTTTGATAAGGATAGGTGTTAGCTCTTCTCTAAATGTTTGATAGAATTTGCCTGTGAAGCCGTGTGGTCCTGGGCTTTTGTTTGTTGGAAGATTTTTAATCACAGTTTCAATTTCATTACTTGTGATTGGTCTGTTCATATTTTCTGTTTCTTCCTGATTCAGTCTTGGTAGGTTGTGCATTTCTAAGAATTTGTCCATTTCTTCCAGGTTGTCCATTTTATTGGCATAGAGTTGCTTGTAGTAATCTCTCATGATCTTTTGTATTTCTGCAGTGTCAGTTGTTACTTCTTTTTCATTTCTAATTCTATTGATTTGAGTCTTATCCCTTTTTTTCTTGATGAGTCTGGCTAATGGTTTATCAATTTTGTTTATCTTCTCAAAGAACCAACTTTTAGTTTTATTGATCTTTGCTATCGTTTCCTTCATTTCTTTTTCATTTATTTCTGGTCTGATTTTTGTGATTTCTTTCCTTCTGCTAACGTTGGGGTTTTTTTATTCTTCTTTCTCTAATTGCTTTAGGTGCAAGGTTAGGTTGTTTATTTGAGATGTTTCCTGTTTCTTAAGGTAGGATTGTATTGCTATAAACTTCCCTCTTAGAACTGCTTTTGCTGCATCCCATAGGTTTTGGGTCATCATGTCTCCATTGTCATTTGTTTCTAGGCATTATTTTATTTCCTCTTTGATTTCTTCAGTGATCACTTCGTTATTAAG
Source organism: Globicephala melas (assembly GCF_963455315.2). Lineage (NCBI taxonomy): Eukaryota > Metazoa > Chordata > Mammalia > Artiodactyla > Delphinidae > Globicephala > Globicephala melas. The sequence continues at coordinate 22,540,118 of NC_083315.2, forward strand.
TAGTGTATTGTTTAGCTTCCATGTGTTTGTATTTTTTACAGATCTTTTCCTGTAATGGATATCTAGTCTCATAGCATTGTGGTCGGAAATGATACTTGATACAATTTCAATTTTCTTAAATTTACCGAGGCTTGATTTGTGACCCAAGATATGATCTATCCTGGAGAATGTTCCATGAGCACTTGAGAAAAATGTGTATTCTGTTGTTTTTGGATGGAATGTCCTATAAATATCAATTAAGTCCATCTTGTTTAATATATCATATAAAGCTTGTGTTTCCTTATTTATTTTCATTTTGGATGATCTGTCCATTGGTGCAAGTGGGGTGTTAAAGTCCCCTACTATGAATGTGTTACTGTCAATTTCCCCTTTTATGGTCGTATTTGCCTTATGTATTGAGGTTCTCCTATGTTGGGTGCATAAATATTTACAATTTTTATATCTTCTTCTTGGATCGATCCCTTGATCATTATGTAGTGTCCTTCTTTTTCTCTTCTAATAGTCTTTATTTTAAAGTCTATTTTATCTGATATGAGAATTGCTACTCCAGCTTTCTTTTGGTTTCCATTTGCATGGAATATCTTTTTCCATCCCCTTACTTTCAGTCTGTATGTGTCTCTAGGTCTGAAGTGGGTCTCTTGTAGACAGCATATATATGGGTCTTGTTTTTGTATCCATTCAGCCAATCTGTGTCTGTTGGTGGGAGCATTTAGTCCATTTACATTTAAGGTAATTATCGATATGTATGTTGCTATTCCCATTTTCTTAATTGTTTTGGGTTTGTTATTGTAGGTCTTTTCCTTCTCTTGTGTTTCTTGCCTAGAGAAGTTTCTTTAGCATTTGTTGTAAAGCTGGTTTGGTGGTGCTGAACTCTCTCAGCTTTTGCTTGTCTGTAAAGGTTTTAATTTCTCCATCAAATCTGAATGAGATCCTTGCTGGGTAGAGTAATCTTGGTTGCAGGTTTTTCTCCTTCATCACTTTAAATATGTCCTGCCAGTCCCTTCTGCCTTGCAGAGTTTCTGCTGAAAGATCAGCTGTTAACCTTATGGGGATTCCCTTGTGTGTTATTTGTTGTTTTTCCCTTGCTGCTTTTAATATGTTTTCTTTGTATTTAATTTTTGACAGTTTGATTAATAGGTGTCTTGGCATATTTCTCCTTGGATTTATCCTGTATGGGACTCTCTGTGATTCCTGGACTTGATTAACCATTTCCTTTCTCATATTAGGGAAGTTTTCAACTATAATCTCTTCAAATATTTTCTCAGTCCCTTTCTTTTTCACCACTTCTTCTGGAACCCCTATAATTCGAATGTTGGTGTGTTTAATGTTGTCCCAGAGGTCTCTGAGACTGTCCTCAGTTCTTTTCATTCTTCTTTCTTTATTCTGCTCTGCAGTAGTTATTTCCACTATTTTATCTTCCAGGTCACTTATCCGTTCTTCTGCCTCAGTTATTCTGCTATTGATCCCATCTAGAGTATTTTTCATTTCATTTATTGTGTTGTTCATCGTTGTTTGTTTCATCTTTGTTCTTCTAGGTCCTTGTAAAATGTTTCTTGCATTTTGTCTATTCTAATTCCAAGATTTTGGATCATCTTTACTATCATTATTCTGAATTTTTTTTAAGGTAGACTACCTATTTTCTCTTCTTTTGTTAGGTCTGGTGGGTTTTCATCTTGCTCCTTCATCTGCTGTGTGTTTTTCTGTCTTCTCATTTTGCTTATCTCACTGTGTTTGGGGTCTCCTTTTTGCAGGCTGCAGGTTTGTATTTCCCGTTGTTTTTGGTGTCTGTCCCCAGTGGCTAAGGTTGGTTCAGTGGGTTGTGTAGGCTTCCTGGTGGAGGGAACTAGTGCCTGTGTTCTGGTGGATGAGGCTGGATCTTTTCTTTCTGGTGGGCAGGTCCATGTCTGGTGGTGTGTTTTGGGGTGTCTGTGGACTTATTATGATTTTAGGCAGCCTCTCTGCTAATGGGTGGGGTTGTGTTCCTGTCTTGCTAGTTGTTTGGCATAGGGTGTCCAGCACTGTAGCTTGCTGGTCATTGAGTGAAGCTGGGTGCTGGTGTTGAGATGGAGAGCTCTGGGAGATTTTCGCCATTTGATATTATGTGGAGCTGGGAGGTCTCTTGTGGACCAGTTTCCTGAAGTTGGCTCTCCCACCTCAGAGGCACAGCACTGACTCCTGGCTGCAGCACCAAGAGCCTTTCATCCATACGGCTCCAAATAAAAGGGAGAAAAAGTAGAAAGAAAGAATTAGTAGTAGAAAGAAAGAAAGAAAGAAAAGAAAGAAAGAAAGAAAGAGAAAGAAAGAAAGGAGGGAGGGAGGGAGGAAGGAAGGAAGGAGGGAAGGAAGGAAAAAAGAAAGAAAGAAGATAAAGTAAAATAAAGTAAGATAAAATATAATAAAGTTATTAAAATAAAAAAATAATTATTAAGAAAAAAAAATTTTTTTAAATAAAGAGAAAAAAAATGGACAGATAGAACCGTAGGACAAATGGTGGAAGCAAAGGTATACAGACAAAATCTCACACAAAAGCATACACATACACACTCACAAAAAGAGGAAAAGGGGAAAAAATCATAAATCTTGCTCTCAAAGTCCACCTCCTCAATTTGGGATGATTCGTTGTCTATTCAGGTATTCCACACAGGCAGGGTACATCAAGTTGATTGTGGAGCTTTAATCCGCTGCTCCTGAGGCTGCTGAGAGAGATTTTCCTTTCTCTTCTTTGTTCTCACAGCTCCCAGGGGCTCAGCTTTGGATTGGGCCCCGCCTGTGCGCGTAGGTCGCCGGAGGGCGTCTGTTCTTCGCTCAGACAGGACGGGGTTAAAGGAGCAGTTCGCGGACTCCGGCTTACTCAGGCCTGGGCGGAGGGAGGGGCATGGAGTGCGGGGCTGGCCTGCGGCCGCAGAGGCCGGCGTGACGTTGCACCAGCCTGAGGCGCGCCGTGCGTTCTCCCAGGGAAGTTGTTGCTGGATCCGCGGGCCCTGGCAGTGGCGGGCTGCACAGGCTCCCCAGAAGGGGGGTGTGGACAGTGACCTGTGCTAGCACACAGGCTTCTTGGAGGCGGCAGCAGCAGCCTTAGCGTCTCATGCCCATCTCTGGAGTCCGCGCTTTTAGCCGCGGCTCGCGCCCGTCTCTGGGCCTCCTTTAAGCAGAGCTCTTAATCCCCTCTCCTCGCGCACCAGGAAACAAAGAGGGAAGAAAAAGTCTCTTGCCTCTTCGGCAGCTCCAGACTTTTCCCCGGACTCCCTGCCGGCTAGCCGTGGCGCACTAACGCCCTGCAGGCTGTGTTCACGCCGCCAACCCCAGTCCTCTCCCGGCGCTCCGACCGAAGCCCGAGCCTCAGCTCCCAGCCCCGCCCGCCGCGGATGAGCAGACGAGCCTCCTGGACTGGTGAGTGCCAGTCGGCCCTGATCCTCTGTGCGGGAATCTCGCCGCTTTGCTCTCCGCGCCCCTGTTGCTGTGCTCTCCTCCGCGGCTCCGAAGCTTTTCGCCTCCGCCACCCGCAGTCTCCGCCTGCGAAGGGGCTTCTAGTGTGTGGAAACATTTCCTCCTTCACGGCTCCCTCCCAGTGGTGCAGGTACCGTCCCTATCCTTTTGTCTCTGTTTATTCTTTTTTCTTTTGCCCTACCCAGGTATGTCGGGAGTTTCTTGCCTTTTGGGAGGTCTGAGGTCTTCTGCCAGCGTTCAGTAGGTGTTCTGTAGGAGCTGTTCCACGTGTAAATGTATTTCTGGTGTATCTGTGGGGAGGAAGGTGATCTCTGCGTCTTACTCTTCCGCCATCTTCCCCCTCTGCAATGCTTTTAATAATACTTTTTTTTTGGTTTTGTATACACACATTAAAACAAACAAACAAACAAAAACAGAAGGAACATAACACATTCCATTTTCTCTCCTTTAATCTTTGAAATGTAGTTAATAGTGAGTAGACCAACAGAAAATAATTACAAGTCTGCTAGCCATATTTGGACCACACCTTTTCAGAAATATTGGTTTTCAATATCCCTTTGAGAATAACCGACACTTTTAATGGAAAACCTGCTTATCTCTTAGGGATGGCTCTTATTCTCCCAAGGTAAATAGAATATAAAACTATGTTTTGGAAAACTTTTAATGTTAATTGATTATAAATCAGTAGAGACAGAAGAGACCAAAAAATGTTTGAGAGAAAAAGAGGGAACTCTAATTCTATTTTGATTAATTGCTTCTCAATAAAATTTATTCACTTTTCATGAAATCCTAAATTCACAAGTTTCTCATTTTCTTCAAGCCAACTTTTTTTTTTTTTTTTTTTTTGCGGCACGCGGGCCTCTCACTGCTGTGGCCTCTCCCGTTGCGGAGCACAGGCTCCGGACGCGCATGCTCAGCGGCCATGGCTCACGGGCCCAGCCGCTCCGAGGCATGTGGGATCTTCCCGGACTGGGGCACGAACCCGTGTCCCCTGCATTGGCAGGCGGACTCTCAACCACTGCACCACCAGGGAAGCCCCCAACTTTTTTTTTTATCATATCACATCCTTTCTGTATCTTCCTTTACAAATTTTTTTCCTAACAGAAGCCCTATGTTTTCAGTGAATTATGAGCTCCATAGCTTCACTGGTGAATCACATTGGTTTTAGCTAGTTTATGTGACTTTTTTCCCTTTCAGGGATTGGTTTAGGAGAGAGCAAGTAGCCTAATTCTGGACAATGGTTTATTTAAGGAGATCTATTAGGACATAATTCCTGACTCTAAAAAAAAAAAAAAAAAAGACTCAAGGAAGAAATAGCTTCCTATTTTTCTGGACATTATGTGTGAGAGTTTGATCCTTAGAAGTTCTGCAGCCAGTTTGCCACCATGAGGCTAAGACCATAAGTGGTAAAAGCCAACTCACTGTGGTTTATAAAGAAAAAAGATGATTAAAACCTGGATCTTTGAGCTGTACATATGAAACTGACATAGTCTTCCTGTTATGTGAAATGTTGTATTGTAGTTAAGTTATGAAAGCCAGAGATTTCTATTATGAGCAGCTAAGCAAATCCTAACTGATATTCTTTATTGTTTTGGTAATGTGCTACAGACAGACATATTGAGAAAGTTCTGTCACTCCAGATCTTTGTAAAATCTAAGAGGGCAGGTAGATGGGGAGCAGTGAGGAAGAGAAATTGTACAAACATAGGACAATGCTCATATAATTTTTAAACCCTGGATATTTTCAATGAATAAAAAATATTCTGAGATAGACTGCTTTCTCAAAAGGGCAGAAAAACTTAGCTTCAAGACAGTATTTAGGAAAACCTAAATACGTATTTAGGTTCCCCCAGGCACCTCATACATTCTTTTAAGAAGAGAAATCCTCCAGTTCATGATAGTCTACATACCTTTCAACACAAATGAGATAGTAGAAGCTCTTTCTTGAGAAGAGTGGCACCTACTGCGTTGTGAGGACAGGTGCCTGGGGGAACACCTGAATACAAGAGAACAATAGAAGACCAGTGTACTTGAACTTGAGAAAATGTGAGGTCAGATCATGGGCTGAACTTGACCTAGAGAAGCAGGTAGGCATGAAGCTGGCAAGAACCTCGTAGAACATACCTATATATTTATTATAAAAAGGAAAAGTCTAGGGGAGGGTAGTAAATAAAAGAACACTTAAAAATGTGAATCTTTGAAATTTATATATGGAATATAAAACTTAGTACACGGATTAAATGATTCGTCTATCAAACAAAACAAAACTGAAAACGACATGTTTTAGTTCCAATGATTCCAATTCTAGAAATCTTACTTAAGGACATAGTATGAGACGTGGTAGAAGATTACGTACAAGGATGTTTATCACAGGATTAAGTATGTTAATAAGAACAAGAAATAACCAAAGTATCCAGCAAAATCAGAAAAGTTAACTAAATCATGGAACATTCCTACAGTTGAATATTAGGAAGCAATTACAATTATTTATTTGCAGAATATTTGTCATGAGAAAATGCTCATAATAAAAAGTTTGAGTGGAGAAAAAAGTATAAGGCAAAAATAAATACAAGGTATGGATCCTTATTTGGGGAATAAAGGAGGCAAGAGGGAGACATTTATAGGCATATGGACAATCCCCCTCCCTCCACACACACATATACACAATTATTAAAATGGCTAGAATTAAATTTAATATATCAATAATTTTTATTCCCAGTTAATGGGTAATAGACATAGGTAAGTAAACTTAGATTTCTTTCACATGATAAAAATAATGATTTATAAATAAAAACACAAAAACTAAAGGTAGCTGAAAATTAAATTTCAAGAGAAAAGATTTTTTGATTAGTAATATACTATAAGCGAGGAGAAAATATTGTATCCTCAGGAAATGAGCAATATTATGGCACCAGACATAATAGAGATCACATTTAGAAAATGCCTTCAGAGAAATGGAAAATGTGTGTATCTCCATATAAATAAATAAGTCACAGTTAAACTAGATAAAGATTTTACCCATCTGCTTAGGGTTCTTTGTTACCCAGTAGCCAACACATTGCTAGTTTGGATAGGGAAGGGGAGGGCAAAGCTAAACAATTTGGGTTATACTCTAGATTCTCTCCATAGTATGAGAGTTGGTAATTTCCTGAAAAAGAGAGCGAGCGAGCGAGCGAGAGAGAGACAAACGTAAAATATATTTTTACATATATGTAAAATATATTTTATATATGTTTTCTAAAATATAAATTATATATATAATTTTGTTTGTATTTATTTAAGGGACTTGATAATGTCTTTAGCAGCAGAAATTAGGTAACTCCAGGTAAAAACTAAGGAATTGATAAGGAAAAAGAAGGAAAAGCACAGCCTGAGGCCATGCATCCTGCTGCTTTTCTTCTTCAAAAACTCTTATACACAGTTTTATTAGCCCCTTATTATCCCCTTACTGTACGAATAATAAGAATGAAAGCACTAAATTGACAGAACAACTAGCTCAAAATCCTCATTTTAGATCTGAGAAAACGTGGTACATTTTTTTTTCAAGTCACAAAATTATTTAGTGACAAGAGTCTAAATCCCTAGGGCTCTTGATTCCCAGTATCGTTTTCATTCCATTAAACCATCATGACTCAATGCTTAAGGAAAGGTTCCACATCACCACACAGTAACTGGAACGTAAAGGTGCCCAAACTTTTTTATTTTTGTTGTTTTATGGAAATAAATAGTTAATGGAAAATCCACTGAACTGGGTCTAAGAATTTCCTGGCTTTGAGCCCTATTTCTTCTACTGGTTATCAGTGTGGCCTTGTATTTGTCATTTAACCTTGCTGTACCTCAGTTTCTTATCTGCAAAATAGATTGTATTCAGTGTTTCCCAATATGTTTGAAGATATTTGACAGATACTCTGCAGAATTATATAACTGGTGAGAACAGAACTCTGACAAAGATGTAATCTTTATTTATATCTTGCTTATTCAAATACTCCATCTTCCTTGAAACTCCAAATAAATAACTTGAGATATTGAAACCAAACAGTAGCTGAAGAACTGTTACATATCCGTGGGCATTCACAGTTAGTGAAAAAATAATTGTAAATGAATTTAGGGAGATTCCAAGAGCTGAAATGTAGAGGACTCTTTGATTGTTTTCATTGGGAAATGTATACAGAGGAAATGGGGGAGTACAGCAGTCTGGCCATGGGAGGAGACTTTGGTGACAAGCACACAGAAGAAATTCCTAGAGATGACTTGATACATATAATTATTCCTGAAAGACTTTTATGAAATGATTTGTTTGATAACTAAGGTGTGAATTTTAAAAGGGAGTGAGAAAAGATACTGGGATACTGACATACTAAAAGGGGGCTTCTCTGTTAAAATCTGTAGGGAGACAGTATCCTTTGCTGAAGGGAACTAATTCTTTCCCAAATTCAAGAACTGTGAAACTGGATTTAAGCTCACAGCTCCAAAATTGGGGGAAATGGTAGAACAAGAGCTTTGTGAAACTCGACAAATTAAGCTTCGTTTGATGGTAGAAACAATGGTAAGGGTAATAATAGAACATATTTTATAAGGTTATTGTAAGGATTAAGTGAATTAATATAGATAAATTCCTTAGTTAGAACGATGTCCATCATACTCTACTAAATATATGTTAGCTACCATTGTTATTGTCTTTGCCATTGCTGTTGTTTCCATTATTAATTTAGTCTGAAATATATTTAACTTGATCTCAAATGTCCTCTGTAATTTTTCTATTATGTGGTTTTCACTTACTTCCGAAAAGAACAATCCATTCTGTCCACCAGAAAAATCAGTTTATTTAAAGTGCAACATGTAGAACCCTCTTGTTTGCTGTAGCAAAAGCATGTATGACTATATTTTTCTGCTGATCAAGATGAAATAAAAGTCAAACCACTAATTTTTTAGTTTCACCCAATAATGTCTGACCTTCGTATCTAAGAGATAACCTGCTCTTTACAGTGTATTTTGTAAGTGGGGAGAGTATTGAAGTCATCTCAGATCCACGCCTGATACCTAAACATCTTCCCACACAACTGAATTTTAACTTCTAAGAATCAAATTCCTAGTTGCAAGTACCTAAGAAATGTGAATCACTTTTCAGTTCACTGAATGACACAGATCTTGAGATACAGTATTCAAGCAATAATAAGTCACTTTCAAGTTTTAGAAAGCAACCACCCAGCTAAACCAAAGAGATGGAGTTACCCCATCAGTTCCTTTCTGGTTTCAGTATGAATGAAATCAGTCCCACATAATGTAGTCTAGGACGTAAAGAAAATTCTAACTAATTTCCACATGAAATAAAAATTTTAGGAAATTTCTAGCTGGTGAAACAAAGAACATATTTGAAAATTTATAAATATAGAACTTTGATTTAAAGAATTTTAAAACCTTTATTTTAAGTAAACTTTAATAAGTGGCATTTCAGTACTCAAGTATTTATTAGGGGAAAGGAGAAGCAAACTAACAATTACTGAGTAAATATGTTAGGCTCTGATATAAGTGCTTAGTTGTATAATTTATTTGATAGTTTTTTATGATTTAAATGTTTACTATTTATTGGCTATAGCATATACAGATTATCACAAAAATAAATGATGTTTCAAAATCCCTTTATATAGCACTGGAAAATTGGTAAGTTTTGACTTTAAAAAGTACCAAGGAAGGAGGTACATTTTCCCTGATTTCCATACTGTATTTACCTTTCTCTTTCAATGCAGCTCTCTACCCTAATGTAATTAGGATAAAGTTCATTTTACTATTTTTGCATTACAGAGTTTGGATGTGTTCTGTGTCATTTATACAATCAATATGACAGTGTTCCTGAGGAAGAAAGACTATATTACATGAAAACTGCCCCAGAACTATTTGTTGCAAGTCCTTGGTTAGGTAGTTGCATGAAGACAGTATGTCTGTGACTCCATGAAATGGACACCAAGGATGCCTTGTCTAGACGTGGTAGACTGTTAGGGATAGAAGGGCCCTACAGCATCATGTATCAGTTCTTCTCTTTAACAGAGGAGACTCTGTTACACCAGAATGATGAAATCGTTTTTGGTAATGGGAATAGGTGGCAGAGTTGGGACTAAAACTCAAATCTTCCAGTTTCCAATTTCTGACTCTACATTCAGTGTTATTCCACTATACTTGCCTTAATATATATTCCTGGGAGTGTTTCTATTGCCTTCATAATACGTTCACCAACCCTGGTTTTGAAGCTTGTAATTAACAGTGGCCGAAGGCATACATGATACAATTTGGATGCCTGACCATATTGCCCACCTGTATTCTGGCAATCCAAGGGCTACAGGATTTTCCTCTGTGAAATAACCAAAGTGAATGTAATTATTCATTCCTGAAAGTTTTATTCAAACCAGTCTCATCCTGTTTTGAATAGTAGGAGCTGCTGTTACAAATAAATTCTAAGCATCCTATGTAATCCAGCCCCAGCCACCCCAATTTATACTGAACAAGTGCAAAAAGTCAAATCTACCTGAACCTTCAGATAGCAGCTAAGGTTTTCCCTTTACGTATCCATATTTGTGATATTATTTAAAGACCAATCAATGCATTTTTAAGACCAGCTAATGCCTTTAAATACTTTCTCAGAAATTTTGAGCTGGAAGAGAACCTAGCAATTATCTCTTCCTACAAATGAAGAAAGTGTAGCCTAAGGAGAAAACTTGACTTGCTCAAGGTCCGACTGTGATCAGTGTTATGGCCAAAACATATCCATCTTATGTCAAGTTCTGCAATGTTTCCACTGCTTCTAAAGTCAACTGAATATTTGAGTAATCTAAAAGTACAGTGTGTTAATTTTTTAAGTATGGAAAATGAACCTAAAATTCACTAAAATGACCACTTACTTGATATTTGAAATATGTTTAAAGTTTTATCTCTAGATTGTTAATTTGTTTTAATGGAAAAGCAGGATACTAGAATGTAGGCAAGAAGTCCCCCCTTTTTAAAATATAACAGGAGAATGATAAACTCTGTAGCACAAAATGTTCTCTGTGACCGACTTAAACTTTACTTCTTTGTCTAATGGATGACCATTTAAAAAATTATATGGCAATAGATTTTTTAGAACAATAAATTAGTGTTAGCTATTTGGCTTAAGAAAATAATTTGAAAGCCATTGGATAATGTATTCTGAAACCAAAAGATAGCTATAATCATATCCTTGTCCTGTTTAAGTCTTTTAATATTTATCTTTGGGAAAGATCACTCTGGTAGAGGTAGGGAGAATTGATTGGATGATGGGGAAAGTTTATTAGAAGCAAGGGTCGTTTGTGCCAGGCAATGCATCTGTAAATAAAATTTTCAAAGGTCTCTGATCTGCTAAGCTTGCATTCAAGCAGGAGGAGACAGACTATAAGAATAAATATAAGAAACAAGTAAAGTATGTAATATAGAAGGAAGTAAGTACAATGGACTAAGTATAGTGCAGAGTAAACAGAATTCAAGTACTGGGAATAGAGGGCAGGTATCATGTTTAAATAAGAGGCTCACAATTAGTCTCACTGAAAATAACACATTTGAACAAACTTTTGAAAGATATGGAAGAGTTTGAAACTCGGACATCTGGGGGAATAGCTACCACAGTGGCTATAAGGTTTTCACATGCTTGACATGTTTGAAAAGTAGCAAGAGGGTTTGCATGGCTGAAGAGGAACGAAAAAGGGGTAGGTGATAGGAGACGTGGTCAGAATGTTAATGAGCTTCTGATTATGTAAGAGCATCTACGCCATTGGCAAGCCTTTGGCTTTTACTCTGAGTGAAATGGGTAGGCTGTGGAGTATTTTGAGCAGAGAAGGGACATAATCTTTTTTTTTTTTAATTACCATGGCCTGAGTGATGGCATAACCTGGTAGGATTAATCCATTCAAAATCTCTTCTGGAATTAGGGGTGACATCAAGGCCACTGAAAACACATAACTACAAAATTTCTAGTCCAACTTTAAGGGGAAACTGGAAATGGATGGTGGGGGGCAACCAAAACATGTCCATTATTTCTTCAAAGTCAAGCTATTCAAAGAAGTTATTCACACACTCTTTCTATTCTCTATTTTATTATTAAACATATCTCCATTTTACTATGAAATAAATTCCAACATGAAATCTGCTTCCACTACTCTGTTGAAACTACATGCACTAAAGTTTCCATGACGTTCATGTTGCCAAATCCAATCTTTTCTGTCTTCATCTCACTAGGTCTCTAAGTTCCTCTAAATGCTTTCAACATCTCTCTTATTCAGACATTCTTTTTTTGACTTCCATACTACACCCAATTTCCAGACTAATAAAACCATTTCTTCTCAGTCTCCATCATATTTTCCTCTCTACTGAAGATCCTCAGGTGATTTCACTACCAATTTCTGCACAACAAATTATCCCAAAACTTAGAAGTTTAAAACATCAAACATTTATCTCACAGTTTCTGTGAGTCAGAAATCCAGTTGCAACTTAGTTGGGAACTTCTGGCCAAGGTCTCTCATGGAGTTACAGTCAGTCTATAGGCTGGGGCTGCAGTCTCAGTTGAAGGCTCAACTGGGGAAATATCTTCTTACAAGTTCAGGTATGTGGTTGAGAACTTAGTCCCTTACAGGTTGTTGACGGGACACTTCCCTTAGTTATCTGTCATGTGGGCCTCTCCACAGGGGCACTAATCACATCAGAAAGCAAGAAAGGGCAAGCAAGATAGTAGTCAGAGTCTTTTTCTACCTAATCTCAGAAGTGATATCCTATCATTCTGTGTTCTGTTTGTTAGAAGTCACTAGTTCCTCTAGGGGAGGGGATTGCACAAAGGTTGAATGCAAGGAGGCAGGGGTCACTGCACACCATCTTGAAAGTTGTCTAGCTTATCATGGCTTAGGCTTCAGTCATTTTCTAATTCTGTCTTCTCTACAGTGGTGATGTCATTAATCTCCCTAGTTATCATATTACTTACATTCCAAAGTTCTCAAATTTATACTGCTGGGTTAGGCCTCTTTTCAGACCCCTGTATCTCTTATTTTTGCATCTCCAATTAGCTTTATCGCAAGCTCTCAAAATTAACATATTCCAAACAAAATGTTTTATTTTGCCTTCCCGTACACTCCAAATCTGCAAATATATATTTTTTTCTACTAAACTTTTCTACCTAGGTAAATGACACCTCTATCCATCCGATTTCTCAGACCAGGCAGTAGCAAATTTTTCTTAATGTTTATCTCTCCATTACTAAACTCAATCAACTGTAGCTTCAAAATTATTCTTTTTCCTGGATGCCTAAAGAGCCCCTCAATATGTTTATCTGTACCCATTTTTCCTCTATTACAATCCATTCTCACCAGCAAATAGATTAATCATCTAATTAATATAAATAAGAGCTTATGCCAACATTTTATTAATCTTTCAAGGGCTTCTTATTGCTCTTTGACCTTGCTTGTCTAGTCTTGCCCTGCTTCACCAACCTCATTTCGTGCAGCTTTCTTTTTCTGAGTTTTAACCACACTTGATTCTCTTTTAGTTCCTAGAATTCTCTCTGCTTAGAAGACTTTTCCCACAACTCTTTGCCTGACTGGTTCCTGGTCATCCTTCAGAGATATTTGGATGACTCAATCTTACACATATTCTTAGAGCTCAGTCTTTTCCTGCCTAGCACTTAAAATTTGTAAGTCCAGGTGAGAAGAGACAAAGTCTATTTCATTCATCTATCAATGCCTAGATAGCACTGTGTGTGTAGATAACGTCTATAATGAGGAGAAGTAACATCCAAAGAATACATCCAAAAGTCCTGATAACATTTTCTCGGTTTTGTTTTTGTTTTTACCAGCTCTGGTTATATTGTTATTAATTTAGTCCTTCAATGTTGTGTTTAGATATGTATTTTGCTCTTTTTTCCTTCTAGTTAGACTTTTTTGGAAAGGGTTTTGGGGAAAATCCTAAAGAAATATTCTAATTTATTAATCTTTAGTGAAGTTAGAAGGAATTACCTTTATAACAACGACACCTATATTACCTTTGCCTGAGAGATTGATAAAATTGAGTGTTTATTCAGACGGGATTCTTTCAGAATCTCCTTCTGAGTTCTTTTTAGAGTATGGAGGGCTGGGCACTGGGGGCTTGTTTTGTCTTAGAGAGATGAACTGAATCCAAATTTTCTTGCTAATAATAACCATGGTTGTGCAAAGACCCACCTCCCACCCACAATGAGAGTGCACTCTTCCAGCTGATGTTTCTGTTCACAGCTTTTGTGAATGTGAGAAAAGAAGTGATAATCCTGAAATGAATCACTATGCCAGTGACATTCTAGTTAAAGTTGAACAGTGCTGATAAAATGTGCTACTTCGGTGTGAAGAGCCTGAACTACATTTAATAAATAATAAAACCACGGAGTACACACAAATAGAAGTCAAAAAATTAACTTTTGCTACCCAGGAAAACATTCTGGTAAATGTGAGGTGGTGTGCAGGTGGGGAGATGGATCATGAAGAATTATGTAAAGTGACAATGTGAAAGTATGTACTTAATCATCTGCAGAGGAAGCTTTTCTCTTTAGGAGAGAATTGCACTACAGCGGGGACTAACTAAACTATGCCACCTTATTTTTAGTTTTCTTTGGAATATTTTTGTTCTAAAAGAAAATGCACTCTCTCATCCACCCCCCTACCCCCCCACCCCCCGCCAAGGCTTCAAGAGATGTTCAGGCCTCTGCCTTCTCTTAAAGAACAGTAGTCCACTGACTCCACCGCAGTGAGACTTAGAAGGTTAGGTTGTTCATTTAATGTTAATGCTGTTAGTGAGTCATTTTAAACAGGTATTTGGGAATATGGAAAAAAAGAAAAAAAGTTGGAAAAACATGGGGAGAGAAGACAGATTAAGTATATGACAAAGGACAATATCAGCAAAAGTGTGAAAAGAGGGAAGATGGGGAGAGAGAAAGAGAAATCAAATAATACACTTCCTACAATTTTTTATATTATGGTAAAAAACACATATTTTATACTATATTTGTCCACATCCTTGTTCCCCACACGTACTTTTTCTAATGTGTGTAAGTATCTGTCTAAGTGAGAAATTTCCATCCATTGCTGTGACAAATCAGTTGCTCTTGATTTGGAGGAGGGCTCCAGTTACTAGGGAAAATAGGAGGGTTTGAAACTGCCAGTAGGATTCCAGAACTCTTTTGATTTTTTCTCTCAATATGATAAATTATTCCTTTTAACTGGATCCTGCTTGATCTGACCTCAGGTGCCTCAGTTTGAAGGAAAGTGACTTGTGCTGGTGAAGTTGCCCTGTGTCCCACCAGATTTAAATTCTAATTAACTTTCACTGATGAATTGATGTCATTTGCAAATGACTGTCAATAATCTGCATAATATAAATTTGGAAAGACCACTTATATCACACAGCTGTGACTATGTGGACTTAGCTGATATTTAGACTTGTGTTTAAATACATAAATTGTATTTGTTTTTAACTGACTGCAGCTCTTCACATAGTTTCAAAAACTACTTTCTAGCACCATTTAGGAAGTTAATGAAAACCTCTATTCAATATTTAATACAACAATTTAATACAACAATATTTAAACAACAATTAATAAAAGAAGGACATTAAAAAAGACATAATGAAATATAAAAATGAATAACAAAATTAGAAAGACTTTATTGTAATATTTGAATACATTTAAAATGTGTATAGATTCATGGCAATACTGTGCAACTAACTGATTTTATTTTGTGGGTTGCATCTAAGCCCTTGTCTTCCCAGTCTTTTGTTCATAGTATTTTATACCTTTGCTTGTTTTGTTTGTTGTTTTGTCTCCTTGTTTGGCATCACACTTTTTCTTTTTTGCTAATATTTCTTCCTTCATTGAGAGAGAAGTATCAGTTTCCAAATACTAGGATGCGACTCTCTACAATAATGTTTAAACACAAGTGAATAAACTTCTAAACCTGGATATTTTTAAAGGCTCACTTGGTTACAAATTGTTAATATTCTTGATATAAATTGGTGTGTTAACTCTTTCTTTCCTTAATTTATAATAACCAAATGAACTCTACTAATCACTAAATCATTTGAAAAGCAATTCTCATCTCTTCTGCCTGTGTTTTTTATTTTTTTTTAATAGAACTAAAAGCTCATCATTTAAAGAGCATAGAAAAAAACCAAAGCCACAAATGAGGATGTATGACAACAACTAAGTTATGTAAGTTAAGTTACTAGGAAATTGAACGTAAGCAGTTACAATATGGATTATCTGATTGAAATTTAGCCAACTAAACTCAGTTTAAACTAACAGGCAAAAGCACTCCTAAAGTGGTGGTATGAAAGGAAATAAATTCTAGCATATTTGCTATTGTGTCAGCATTCCTTTTGTATATTTGGCTTTAACCTTGACCAGAAAATGACACCCTATCACCCAGCCGTCTTTGCCATTCCTTTGCAGCTGCTTATGCCATTGACATTAGAGCCATGATTTCTGAATTCCCCCTGAAAATATCACCATCCTTAGTCTTTGGCTTAACTGACCTTTATAATACTTCTGTTTGGAAAATGTTTTTTGACTTTTTTTTAACTTTGCATGCGTTTTCTGAAAATAGAAGTCAGATAAAATTTGTCTTTGTGATTTTTATTGTAAAATGAAACAGAGACAGAAAACTATCCAAAACTATTGTATAGTTTATTGAATAATTGTATAGTGAATGCATGTATAACCACAAACCAGGTCAGGAAATAGACCTTTGCCAGAAACCCATTTATGTACCCCATCCCTATCACTCTCCCTCCTCCTAACTGCTTTTCAACTTTCAGAGTAATCATTTCCTTGCATTTTTATTAGGTTTATCACCCAAGTGTTTATCCTAGATTCTGTAGTTTAGTTTTTTGTTTTGTTTTCAAATATATTTTTAAAGTTCTCTTTTAATGTTCAGATTTCTCCTTCATTTCTTTCTTTTCCTTCTGAATTAACTATCTGTAGGTCATTTAATCTGCAGAATTTCCCGTAGTATGGATTTCAATGAGAAGAATCCATCCTGTGGGAATCACTCTTGGTACAGTTTAACATGTCCCCTTGTCCTCTGTAATCCCTCCACATTGGCATCTGGGTCCAGAGGCTTGATTGCACTCAAATTTTCTTTTTATAAAGACTACAGGCATTGTTTTCTTTCACATGGGATCACAAAAGATCTGGCCATTTCCTTTTTGTGATTTTAGCAGCAGTTTGTGCTGAATATATTTTCTTACATCTATATCTCTTCAGTTATTTTGATTGCCTGAAATTCATCTCCAATATTACTGTGATTTCTTGCACATTGATAAAATTTTGTTTGTGCTCTCTGTACTGGAATGTCAGTTTTCTTGGATATAAAACCCATGGTTCACATTTTCTTTTTCTGTGTACTTCAGTATATTATCTTTTTTTTTTTTTTTTTTTTTTTTTTTTGCGGTACACGGGCCTCTCACTGTTGTGGCCTCTCCCATTGCGGAGCACAGGCTCCGAACACACACGCTCAGCGGCCATGGCTCACGGGCCCAGCCGCTCCGCGGCATGTGGGATCTTCCCGGACCGGGGCACAAACCTGTGTCCCCTGCATCGGCAGGCGGACTCTCAACCACTGCGCCACCAGGGAAGCCCTATTATCTAGTTTTTTCTCGTATAAACCTTCGTTGTCAGAAAATCTGATTGTATACCTTTTTTTTCCCTTTTAAGACACTTGCTATTTTTGCCTAGATTCTCAAGTAACTTATTTTTTAAGTTAAATAATTTCAGTAGAATATATTTTTCTGTTGGTCATTTTTGCTTGAAATTCTGAGGATTGGGGTATATTCAAAGGAAGTTTTCAAAGCTTTAGTTTTCATTCTGTTCTCTTTATTTTGGTTAACTTTTTCAGGGCTTTTTATTAACTGTATGTTGAGTCTTCTTTTGATAGCTTTTAAAAATTTCCACAAAGTCCTTTTAATTCTTTCTTCATTTCACTTTTATTTAATTTTTTTTACCTTTAATTTAAAGTATTAACTGTTGGGTTATTTGCATTTGTGTTCTTCGTAGTTCAGTCTTTCTGTAATTATTTTTCATTCTTTTCAAGTGTGCTCATTTATATTGTCTTTTTAAATCCTTTATTATTTTAAATATCTTTTAGCTTATTCTGAAAGAGAAGTCTTTAATTTTGATCTTTTTGATGACCATATCTTTCGGAAATGCTTCCATTGTCTTTAAGAATGACAGTTTTCTACTAATTCTCTTTAAAATAACTTTGACATTTGACCTTAATATTTGTCCATTTTCATTTCTATGTGAAATTAGTTTCTCTGGACTTTTACAAGGAGATGTGGTCCAATAGAGTTTCTAATTTCACAGGGTCTTTTCTGTTGTTTTTATGTAGTGTCCTAAAGTGTGTGTCTTGTGTGTCTCCTGTCCCCTCTTGACGTTAATCGGAACGCTTTCTTTCCTTTGTCTCCATTGTTTCTCTTCTTCTCCATTTTGATATCACTTGCAAAAATCTGTCCTCACTGTGGAGCGAGAATCTGGAAGAGCACCTGGCTGGCTATCTTGGAGAGTTCCTGGTACTGCAGCTAGGTTTCTGGTGCCATTTCGGATCTTGCAACATACTCATTGGACTCACCCTCTGTTAGGTTTGGCAAAATCCTCCCCATTTCAGCTGCTGGCGTCAAGTTGGCCCATTGTGCTTTTCAGGAAATTACTCCTGGCTCTTTGGGGTTCTCATTCCACAGTACATTACCCTGTGCTTTCCTCTGTATCCTCCTTCACAGACTCTGAAACCTGAGGTCTGTGGCTGTTGGTGGTTTGTCTCAAGCTGCTTGTATTTTGTGATTCATAGGGACACCGTGCAGTCTAATTTTGTTTTGCATGTTTTTCACCCGTTTTTGGTTTTGATCTCTAGTCACTCTGTGTGGTATTATATGGGGATTCAGGGAGATTTGGATCTATGCAGCCATCAATCAACATCGTCTTTCCAAAAATCTTCTTACTTTTGCAATTCTTACAACAAGAAAATGCATGGAAATCAATATAAAACAATGGTATTTTAATAACATTTAGAACTCTTGAAAATCACTTGTTTTCCAACTTATGCTACTTATCTCTTTGTCCTGGAATCCCCAGCAGATAGTCTAAAAATCAGACTACATAGACTTTTTTACATTGATAACGTTACAGAAAACAGCAGTTATGGTGCTACACATGGATATTATAACTTTTCTCTGAAGAACTTGCCTAATGGCAATAAACATTCACATGAAGGACCGTATAATATTCATAGTAAAAATACTGTTTGTCATAAATAGGCCTTTGATAAATCTGTTGTTATCAATAGATATGATCTGTAATGACCATACCACATTAATGTACATTCAAGGAGAATATTTCCTGAATGTAATAGGTGCTTATGGACAACTAACTCTGTAATGAACACAAATGCAAAGTAGGCATGGATTCTGTTGACAAACTCAATGACAGTTAAGGAATAGAATGCAAATTTCTAAATCCTCTTATATCAGGAGGCTACATTTAATCTACTGTGATTATTCTCTGAAATTTTGTTTTATCATATATTTTCCTAACACATTAAAGAGGGAAAACATCAATCTTCCACCTGCAAGTCTCAATTATCTTCACAGAGAACATTCACTTTTGACTCTTGTGTGGTGGTGTTTCTCCACACCAAGCAGTTCTCCAGAACACCAGCTGGGTGTCTTATAATTTAGCTGAATTCTGACACTATCTACCAGGAGATAATGTCAGATTCCACAGATTAAAGGTTCAGTCCCAGAAGACTGCCCCATCCTATTTCAGTGGCAATGGTGGGGTAGGTCCCCAGGTTACCCACAACTTCTGACCCACAGGCTATAAACCAGAGATTCCCAGGACCTCCTCCCCTCTGGGCTTGATGAATTTGCTATAGCAGCTCACATAATTCAGGAAACACTTTACTTATTAAATCACTAGTTTATTATAGAAAGATATAACTCAGGAACAATCAGATGGAGGAGATGCACAGGGCAGGGCATGGGGAAGAGTGCAGAGCTTCTGTGCTCTCCAGATGCCACTCTCCCCAGATCTCCTCGTGTTCACCAACCCAGAACCTCTTGAGCTCCATCCTTTTGGGTTTTATGCAGGCTTCATTTCAGAGGAACAATTGATCCAATCATTGGCCATTAGCGATTTATTCAACTTCCAAACCCTTACCTCTCCTCTCTCCCCAGAGGTCCTGGGGTGGGATTGAAAGTTCCAACCCTCTGATCTAATCCTGGCAACCAGCCCCATCCTTAGGTGCTCACAAAAGTCATTTCATTAACATAACAAAACACACTTTTTCTTTTTAAACATCTTTATTGGAGTATAATTATTTTACATTGTTGTGTTCCTGCTGTATAACAAAGTGAATCAGCTCTACATATACATATATCCCTATATCCCCTCCCTCTTGCGGCTCCCTCCCACCCTCCCTATCCCACCCCTCTAGCTGGTAACAAAGCACTGAGCTGATCTCCCTGTGCTATGCAGCTGCTTCCCACTAGCTATCTATTTTACATTTGGTATATATGTCAGTGCTACTCTCTCACTTTGTCCCAGCTTACCCTTACCCCTCCCCATGTCCTCAAGTCCATTCTCTACGTCGGCGTCTTTATTCCTGTCCTTCCCCTAGGTTCATTAGAACCTTTTTTTTTTTTAGATTCCATATATATGTGTTAACATACGGTATTTGTTTTACTTCACTCTGTAAGACAGACTCTAGGTCCATCCACCTCACTACAAATAACTCAATTTCATTTCTTTTTATGGCTGAGTAATATTCTGTTGTATATATGTGCCACATCTTCTTTATCCATTCATCTGTCGATGGACACTTAGGTTGCTTCCATGTCCTGGCTATTGTAAATAGAGCTGCAATGAACATTGTGGTACATGATTCTTTTTGAATTATCGTTTTCTCAGGGTATATGCCCAGTAGTGGGATTGCTGGGTCTTATGGTACTTCTATTTTTAGTTTTTTAAGGAACCTCCATCCTGTTCTCCATAGTGGCTGTATCAATTTACATTCCCACCAACAGTGCAAGAGGGTTCCCTTTTCTCCACACCCTCTCCAGCATTTACTGTTTGTAGATTTTTTGATGATGGCCATTCTGACTGGTGTGAGGTGATACCTCATTGTAGTTTTGATTTGCATTTCTCTAATGATTAGTGATGTTGAGCATCTTTTCATGTGTTTGTTGGCAATCTGTATATCTTCTTTGGAGAGATGTCTATTTAGGTCTTCTGCCCATTTTTGGATTGGGTTGTGTTTTTTTTGATATTGAGCTGCATGAGCTGCTTGTATATTTTGGAGATTAATCGTTTGTCAGTTGCTTCATTTGCAAATATTTTCTCCCATTCTGAGGGTTGCCTTTTCATCTCGTTTATGGTTTCCTCTGCTGTGCAAAAGCTTTGAAGTTTCATTAGGTCCCATTTGTTTATTTATTGTTTTATTTCCATTTCTCTAGGAGGTGGGTCAAAAAGAATCTTGGTGTGATTTATGTCATAGAGTGTTCTGCCTATGTTTTCCTTGAGAGTTTTCTAGTGTCTGGCCTTACATTTAGGTCTTTAATCCATTTTGAGTTTATTTTTGTGTATGGTGTTAGGGAGTGTTCTAATTCCCTTCTTTTACATGTAGCTGTCCAGTTTTCCCAGCACCACTTATTGAAGAGGCTGTCTTTTCTCCATTGTATATTCTCGCCTCCTTTATCAAAGATAAGGTGACCGTATGTGTGTGGGTTTATCTCTGGGCTTTCTATCCTGTTCCATTGGTCTATATTTCTGTTTTTGTGCCAGTACCATACTGTCTTAATTACTGTAGCTTTGTAGTATAGTCTGAAGTCAGGGAGTCTGATTTCTCCAGCTCTCTTTTTCTTTCTCAAGACTGCTTTGGCTAATTGGGGTCCAGAAGACACCTTTTGTACATGTAGTTATCTTAGGAAATTCCAAGGGTTTTAGGAGCTCTGAAATGGGGAGAAAGACCACATATATATTTCTTATTATAAACCACAATAGCACATATATACAATGGCATTATTAGAATATTTGTGTGTGTGTGTGTGTGTGTGTGTATAAAACCACGGGTAAGAATGTTGGAGCTAATAATAAATGTTTCTAATTTCCTACAGATGATCAATTCATTAATCCCTAATAATACAAATTTAATATCCCATTTTTCCTATGCAAACTATTGGGATCAATTTTTAAGTTGGTCTTCTTGCTTGTTCTCTATAATGCATTTTCCACAAAGCAATAACTTTTTTGAAACTTTAATCAGAACTTGAGATTCCTACAGAAAACCCTTCAGTGATATTCCATTGCATGCAGAACTGTATACAAGTTTTTTGCATAGCCCGAAAGAGCCCACATTATCTGAACTCCTATCAAGTGCCATCCCTCCACAGATACAGGCCTTTCAATATTTTCTTGCCTGCCCAGAATATTCTTAAACCTATCAAGCTCCTTTGTATCTCAAGGCCTTTGCCCTCAGCAGTTTCCTCTCCCTACAGCACTATTTCCTCTGTCAGACTCACTTGTTATTTATCCAAAGAGGGCTATATGACCAGCCTTCTAAAACTGTCCCATTCCAATCACTCTCGGTACATTTTTCTTCATAGTATTTGCCCCTGTCATGCATTACCTACTTATTTAATTTTTACTGTTTTATCTGATTTCTTGTGGGCTTTGTGAGAACAAGAATCTTGTCATTGTTCTTTTTCACTCTATTGCAGTGACTAGAATAGTGCCTGTCACTTAATATAAATGCTTATTGAACAAACGGCTAAATCTGGGTTTTCATTCCAGCTAACAGGCTATCAATTGGATAAGTGTACGTCTAGGTTAGTTGGCAGGATAATTTGAATCGAAAGTAGAAATTGAGGCCACCGTTAAAGGCGGGAAATAGTTTGGTTTGGACCAAGAGCCCAGTGGGAGCAGTCTTCATAATTTTGTGGGTTTTTTAAAAATTTATTTGACACTGTAGGGAAGTGGCAACAGACCACCATGTCAGTGAAACTGTTGCTTCCAACTTTCCTATCTTCCTTGGTTTGACATTGGTAGGAAGAAGAGAAATAAAAGAATAGGGAGCAGTTGTTGAAAAGATGAGAAAGTGAACATGGAACGGCCAGGAGCAAAAAAGTTGTGGGAAAGGAAATAAGGTGTATGGGTTGCGCCCACCTGTTTTCAGTTTACCATTTGCCCAGAGGTTAGGTTGCTTATCAGATGAAATACAACTGAAACTGAATTTTCTCTGTGACTAACCTTCAGGAGGAGAGGTCTCTGCATTTAGTTACTATTATTAATCAACTTGATTTTTTTTCAAGTCATGATATTTTCTGACTCAAAACTTTTTCAAGCTAACAAAAGAGTTTCTTAATGAACTAAATAGACAAGAGGCATGGGTGTGCCCATTGCTAATTTAAGTACAGTATATGGAATTTTGTCATTCTTGTATTTTCTCAGACTAATAATCCTAGAGCATGATGAAGGAAATCTCCTACATTGACCTCAGAAATACTCATATTTTTTTAAACCTAGGGGGAAATGTCTATATAAGAGAATTGCCGTCCAGATGTAATTGCCAACTTAGCACAGGCAATCGCTGAACTTACCAGCTGTAGCAAATTATATTTTTAAAGCAGTGACTTCTTCTGTTTTATGCACAGGGTAAATGTGTAGGTCACATAGTGCTCAATGAAAATTCTAATCAATTAAACTAATGATAAGAAAATAATGATCTATCTGATTTTTGAACTTTCTTTAAGAACTATAACACGTAAATAGATTAGTGTTTAACTAAAATTAAATCAACTGTTTAATATTAACTTGAATTAAATGACCTTGAGAAATTGACTACAAAATACCTTCTGAAAAGCAAGGCATGTGATGAATTGATAAGATTGCAAGCATGATGGGTTAATGCGCTAGATGGCACTAATTGTATGCCTTTCATGTATTAGAACATCAAATTCAGTGTGAAAAAAGAAAGTACCTCACACTTGAAGTGTTTTTATCAGGTATACTTTATGAAATTTCTTTGATATGTTATTTGTAATTTCTCATTACAGCTTTTCAGATCATCAGAAAAAAAGAATTAATTATAGACACTTTGATATTAAGCAAATTTCAATTTGAAAAATATAATTCCAGCAATTTTTTTAACATAAAGAAACTAATTTACTCCAGGCAAGATGCAAAAGTATTCTAGTACAGAAGGATCAAGTGATTCAATTCCAAGTGAAAAGTTTTATACCAATTACATGGTTTTCCATGAACTTTACTTATCAAAAAGATTGTCTCAGAAAATAAATAAAATTTTCAGATTTTTCTAAACAAAATCTAAACCTTCAAAGCATAAGAGAAGTTCTGTGCTCTGCAGAATTATTTCCTTGCAGTTTTTAAATACACAAATGGGAAAAGGGAACAAAAGCTTGTTATTTAAGGAACAAAGCAAGACAATAAATAAAGGCAATTTTCAAAATAAGCAGTTTCTACTTAAGTTACCTGGCTTTTAAAGACATATTTAGCTATTACTGTTACTAAAAAATAAGGAAGGCAAAATCATTAACATAGTTAACATATGCCTACTTTAAAATATATAAGATATTGATGTTAGGGTTACCCTAGTTAATTAGGAATCCATTGGGTTTATTTAAATTTTGGCATAAATAATTTTAACTTTAGTCAAGCAGAAACAGTACCTGTTAAGAATGAAACTTTCCTGCCTAACTTGGGCATTGCCATAGTGAATTGCTAATGGGAGTGAGTGTTTCGATTACTTCAATTTAGGAGTCTTTGAGGAGTTTCCTAAATCTCTGTTCATCCAAATGCTCATAAATTAATTAGCTGAGAAAAATGAATACGCACAACGGAATGTAATGTATGAAACTTCAAATAGTTAATAAAACACACACAGGCACATGACTAAAATTGAGTGAGTTTTTGTCAACATTTTCTTTCTTATTGGGCATTGGTAAAACCTGTAGATCCACAGGGAATTTATAAAAAACTTGTTCTGTATAAAATTCTTCCTTTTTTAAAAAAACTTTCGGGTGGGACAATGGTGGTGGTGATGGTAGAAAGGAAGGGACGATGTGGGGGAATGGAGGCAGAAGGGGAGGGTGAGGAAGATGATGGAGAGGAGTAACACAGCGACCGTAATTCCCAGGACAACCCAACAGTGTCTTTTTGGCTCAGAGACCTCCACTGTTATGCCACTCTCACTCTGATTAATGCTACTTCCAAATTATTCTGCACCCATTCACATTAACCATTTTTTAAAAGTTCAAAATAAGTAAGTTAAATGTAAAGAATTACTCATCTCTCTTTTGATCTTTCTCACTTCACTTTCTTTCTTTTTTTTTTTTTTATAAATTTATTTTTGTCTGTGTTGGGTCTTCGTTTCTGTGCGAGGGCTTTCTCTAGTTGCGGCAAGAGGGAGCCACTCTTCATTGCGGTGCGCGGGCCTTCACTTGCTTTCTTATTCTTTCTTTGTAATTACTCAATGTTCAGCCTTTTAAAAAGTGCCAATTTTTATTTTATTGGTTTTTATTTTGCCATTGATGGACCTATGCAAATACAGGAAGTTCATTCCATTATTAAAAATGTACTCTACAAAATGTATTCTTTTATGAGCTACAGAAATAATGGAAGAGGTCTTGAAAGGTACTCAAGGTGTTAATGTTACCTGGAAAATCCCTCCAGTGCTCAGAAGACATAAGCTTTAATTATTTCCTTTTTCACACTACCATATATCAGGTTCTTCGTCTTTCAGAAATAAAAATTCAGTGTTTTTAAAGGATATAAGCTCATTTATGTGGGTTTGAAGGCATGTAATTGCAAGAAATAGAATACACTAAAGTGATCTTATAGATCACTTCAATTACTCAAGCTTTTTGAAACACATACAGTTACATTATTCAAATAATTCATAAAATTAGAATATACAGAGTAAATAGATTGATAATTCATATTACCAAAGGATTCTATATTTAAGGGCTTTTAATGTTTATTGATTTAAACACTTTTTCATGCATAGCATAATTGGGTAAATAGTGGAACACACCATTTTAGTTTTAAAAAAACGTGTATATTAAGTTAATGTTTCATTTCATCATTAGGAAAACATCAATACACATGAACAAACACAGATTGTATGGTTTGGGGTGAAGGTCAAGTACTAAAGAGTACTGATCTTTTTACCTAATAATATTTTTCTGGATCAAGACGGAAATGATACGTGTCCCTAACTGCCCCCAACTAATGCTGGCAAGGTCTCTGGCTTGGCCACCATGAGTGAGCAAGGAACTGGGAAAATGTGGTGAAAGATGGGGACAAGTTTTCATGGATCAAAGAATGGGGAGCAGGTGGGATCTGCAGCAAATAACCCATCCTACATTCAAGGCAGTTACTTCTCAGGCTGAATTCACTTGCTTACTTCAAGAATATTGAAAAAATGGACCAAAAAACTACATTCTCCTTTTGTTATAAAAATTTACATAGCTCCTGTAGCATAACACCAAAAATAGCTATTCTTCATTCATTATCTTATAGTGAGAAGCACTGGCTTTGGTCCTTTATACTCGATCTCTGTCCTTTTACAATATCCACGAGATTGTAAAAATGATTCCTAGTTTACAGGTGAGAGATTTAAAGCTTTAAAAGTAGTTAAATGGCAGAAATGAATCTTGACATACCCAAGTCGTAAAGTGAGATTAATTTCAATTTCAGAAAAATACCCAGAGCCAGTATTTATATGTTTACGTTTACAGGAGCTATGGTAACAGGCGAAGCTTCTCGAGTGGGATGTGGTTACATATTTGGGCTCAGGATGCTGAATGCAAAACTGAATAATAGAAGTAGCCAGTGGTCAATGGGCTTGATCATGGCCGTAAGGATTATGTATTACCTTGGACTCTACTTTTCATTTTCCACTAGCAACACACCCTCATGTGCACACACTGCCTTAACAGGAAAAAGGAAAAGGCTTCCCACCAGGGAAGCCCCAACTCATCCCTTTTTTAACTCAGTGAGAAACATAGTAACATTTCCTGTGCAATTGTTTTGCATTATTAAATTTGGTCTTCAGCTATAATTGCCAAATATGACTCATTGAAATATAAGAAAAATTATTGCAAAAAATTGATAATGGTAGTGACAAGAAAAAGAAGAAAAGGAGGAGGAGGAATAGGAAGAGAAGACACATAAAAATGTGATATATCTTCACATGTGATATATCAACTTAAGGAAGTAAATATATTTGTATATATAAATATATGCATTAAATGGCCAATATTAATATTGATTAACATATGGGATGGAGATTAAGGAGAATGTATTTCTTTTCATACTTCTTTTGTATTTTGGGGTTTTTTTTAAGGTAAGCATGTACTTATACAATCAGAAAAAAATCAGTAAAATTATTTTTATTGTGAAACAATAAAAATTTGTAATTGGGCTTCCCTGGTGGCGCAGTGGTTGAGAGTCCACCTGCCGATGCAGGGGACACGGGTTCATGCCCCGGTCCGGGAAGATCCCACATGCTGTGGAGCGGTTTGGCCCGTGAGCCATGGCCGCTGAGCCTGCGCGTCCGGAGTCTGTGCTCCGCAATGGGAGAGGCCACAACAGCGAGAGGCCTGCGTAACGCAAAAAAAAAAAAAAAAAATTTATAATTAATGTTGTTTGTACAATTTAATATTTTCATCATGTTAATTTTAAACTCTCTTAAATATTCATTGTTCTGAGAGTTGTAACTATTTTATGATTACAGTATCATTCTTCAAAATACTGTATATTTGCTGCTGTGATTTGTATTTTTTAAAAAATCACTCATTGGAAAGCATTGCTGATTGCTGTAGTATCATTGGAAGCATCACATTAGATTTCACAAGTAATTTAGGTAGTTGGAGGAAAACGCTTTTGCTCTCTGAAAACTTCCTTTCTTGGAAATAGAAAGGAAGAAAGCATGTTACATCTCACAGGCCACAGTGTTACATCTTCCAGGCCACTTTTCTGACTTCTACAATACTTTAGAATCTAATCCACAGACTTTAGTGTTAAAATCTTCATGGCCTGGAAGTGATCTCTTCTTCATGTGTATTTGTCTTTCCTCCTCATACAAAATGTATTTTTTAAACAGCTACTGTATCCAAGTCACCTACTTACCATGGTGTAAAGCAACTTGTTAATTTAATTAAATTACCAATATTATGGGGATGTCCCCAGTGTTTTATTTTCATGTATTTGCCATCCAAAAGAAATTATGCAAAAGCGTGCTTTCCCCTCTCCTCCCCTCGGCCTCCTCTCCTTTCCTCTCCTCTTTTTCTCTCCTTCACCTCTGTCATTAAAAGCCCCTCTGCAAGTAAGGAGACTTAATCAGAAATGCATTAGATAATAGGTAGGGAAACATACACACATCATCATCTGTCTCATAGATTACTTGGAAATAGAAAGGAAGGAAGAATGTTACATCTCACAGCCAAAGGACCACTGTAACACAAAACCAAAAACAAACAAAAATGTCCTCCTTGTTTCTACTGTTGCTTCCCTAGAGTCCATTCTCAACACTGCAGCCAGAATAATGTGGCAAATCTGGCCTGACCCCTGTTTTTATAAATAAAGTTTTATTAGAACACAGGCACACTCATTTCTTTATGTGTTGTCTGTAGCTCTTTTCATTGACAGTGGCAGAGCCAAGTAGTTCCAACAGAGACCACATGGACCACAAAGCATATTTACTATCTGGCCCTTTACAGAAAACATTTTTCAATTCCTGTCTTAAACCATAGGTCATGATCAAGTTCCTCTGGTGCTCAGAGCCCTGCAGTAGCTCCCCATGCTCCTCACAGTAAAGGCTGAAGCCCGTGCAATGGCCTCTTAGGCCTACATGAGCTGTCGTGCCTTAAATCTCTCATCTCTTCTCCTTGCCTCCCCTTCCCCACTCCACTCCAACCACACAGAACTTCTTGATCACATCAAGCAAGCTCTTGCCATAGGGAGTTTTTCTTAGCTGTTCCTTCTCCCTGGTATGTTTTCCCCCTAGATTTCTATAGCTAACATCCTCACCTCTGCCATGTGTTTGCTCCAGTGTCATGTCCTAAATGAGGACAACCAGGACACGCAATTTAAAATCTTCCCTCTCCCCAGGACTTCCCTGGTGGTCCAGTGGGTAAGACTCTGCACTTCCCATGCAGGGGACCTGGGTTTGATCCCTGGTCAGGGAACTAGATCCTGCATGCATGCCACAGCTAAGAGTCTGCATGCCACAACTAAGACCTGGTGCAGCCAAAATAAATAAATATTTAAAAATAACAAAAACAAAAAAACCTTCCCTCTCCCCTCATCTCACCTCCCAGTGCCTGACCGTGCTGTTTTTTTCCTTCACTTTCTAACACACCAAATTAATTCACTTGTTTTTACTTATAAATTTATTTGTTCATTTTCTGATAGCAGAAACTTTTGACTTTTTTTGCACATGAATATATCCCAAGTGGCTAGGAGAGTGCCTGGTGCATGGTAGGCAGCCAGTACAGACGTGAGGAATAAATAAGCATGTGCACACACAAGGTCAAAATCAGAATGATTTTTTGGTACTGATTCTGCTATTAACCAATTCTGCCCTCTTGGGAAAACAAATAAATATTGCAGGGCACTAGTTTCCTTATTTTAAGTAAAAGGAAAAATTTGGCAAGTTTCTTTCAAGTACTGAAAGTCTTTGATTTTCTGATCATCAGTAAAATATAAATGTACTAAGTGCATTTCTGAACTTCTGGATCTAGTTTATAGCAACTATAACTATGAAAATGGAACAAAAATTCCAAGTGAAACAATTGTTTTAATAAGTGAACAATGTGATTTCTGGATGTTTAACAACCCACATGTTTGTTTCAGTTGCATATGCTTGTTTAGAAACTGATAATTTCCACTGATGAGGAAAAACAAATGTTTATCTGTTGGAAGGAAGGATGGCCAACTATATATTTCTTCAAATATTTCTACAGGCTACTAGCCACTTACCTTATTTCATTCACTATTCGTTTACTTTTGGTAGGATGATCAGATTTTTTTGAATTAAATTTTTAAAATTCTTTGGGAAATACTTTGTTTCTGTACAAAGTCATCAATGTATAAATTAGTTTATTCCAACTTACATGCTCATTTTAGATCTTTAATTAAAAACAACAAAATATAGGCTCTTTAATATGCTCTAAGCTTATGATTGAATGTTCAAGTTAGCAAATGTCTGTTACAGGAAGCTTCCTTTATTATGTCAATTATGACATGATATTTTATTCACTTAATAAATGTGTACTAACTGTTCATTATGTGCAAAGCACAGTGTATTGTTCTGGGAACAAAATAGTAAACTTTTCTGTCTTCTAACATATATAGAATATCTCCTAGTTTGACAGGGAAGTCTGACTCAGGAAATGCTTCTAGTTTCCTCCTTGTTTATGGGTCTTTTTCATGTTCTCAAATAATTGATATCTGTCATTACACCAGAAGGGACCCTAGGAATAGCCTCATTGTATTTCTAATTTTAAGATCGGGAAATTCTAACCCAGAAAATTCAGTGTGTGTTTTCCAAGGTCACATATCTAATTAGTGCTGGACTAGACTACAGAACTCCTGTGGTCAAGTTAGTGAAAAGCTATCCCATCTCCTTAAGGGACTGGATACTGGATATAAAATCTGTTGATAAATCTATGTGTGTGTCCTCTTCTAAACTCCATGTGCACAGAGTCATAAATTATACATACAATAAGCTTTTGGAAAACTAGATATTCTCACAACTTTGTCTTCACTCTTCCTTACAGATTTGGTAAATATCTATGCCATATAATTTTGCTATTTACTTCTGATGTAGAA
Organism: Globicephala melas; assembly: GCF_963455315.2. Classification (NCBI taxonomy): domain Eukaryota; kingdom Metazoa; phylum Chordata; class Mammalia; order Artiodactyla; family Delphinidae; genus Globicephala; species Globicephala melas. The sequence goes on from NC_083315.2 coordinate 22,570,478, forward strand.
TGTTGAGTCGACTCATAGTCAAAATGTAAATATGGCCTTCAAAAGAACACATTTTCTATGTAGGTCACAGATTGCATTGTGAAAAGACCATTTAAAAAAGTGATGCTACTAAAAGCATGGCAATGATGATAAGCCTCATGGCTTTTGTGATAGAGAGAAACTTGACATATTTGCTGTTACCAGTATGGACTGACCTGACTAGGAGAGACCATGGGCCCTGTATTGGAGATTTGGTGACATCCATATCATATTCCAAGCTTTTAAAATTCACATGTGTCACTGCTAGAAACTCATTGCAATCAAAGTAGTTTCTAATAAACTATTAGAAGCAGTTAATTTCCCAGAGGTTTCTGCTAAAAACAACATTTGAAAATCACCAGTCTTCCAATTCTCCTAGCTGAATCATCCACACCTTAACATCATTTTACCACCTGCCTCCCATTTTATAGTTCTATTGATTCCTAAGATTCCTTTTTCCCTCCATTAAAAAAAAACATACATACTAAAGAATACTATCAAGAAGCATAAGGCCTAATACTTAGCAATGAATCTTTTTAAAAATCTATAGTTTCCTTCAACTTTATGTGAATGGTTGTAGAGTGTGATTATCTACATATTGCTGTCATCTGAGCAGAATTCCAAAATACTTAGTTTTGAAAAAAATGCCATTTGGCAAAACCTGTTTACTCGTGAAAAGTAATCGTGCTCAGACGTATTTAGCTTATATTACTGGCATTCATCTTGAAGTTCTGTAAATATTTATAGTGAATTTAAATGCATGTAAATACTGTATACCGTTTCAGCAATTTAATGGGATTCATTTATAGGACATGAACAAAATGGACTTAGCTGCCACAGTTCAAAGAACTGAAGATATTTTTCATTTATTTCCAAATGTGTATGTTTCAGAATAGGATGGTCCACATGGAAAAAGAATGTGTGTATGCCTCTGTGCAGAATGTGCTTCAGATGCACAATTTTAGATGTAGGTATGTGAATGGGCTACAAAATTGGGAACTTGGATTCTAGGTTGAAACAACTTTCCTGTCCTTGGCATTTTAGACCATAATAATAGTCCTAGTTTTTACTTAATTTTGCCTCTAGAAAACAGTGCTCAAGACTTCTTTCATACACATAGACACATACCAACATATATGTATAAAAATATACGTACTCATTCTTGAACATAATTTGGGAAATGTTTTAGTTTGAAAATTAATTTAAAAAACAAATTTTATGTGATTAACATATGAGAACATTTTAATTAGAACTTTCCAGTCCTCATGTTCTAAATGTGTACTATTTCTCTCCATATAAACAACAGAAAGTATACATTTTAGGAAAGAAGACATTATTTAAATAATTGGAAAAATGTATAACAATTAGAATTATCTAACTGAATATGTTACCTCAGGTGGCAAATAGGTAGATAAAAATGTTTTATATAATATAAGGCATTTTAGAAGCCAGTAAAGTGCTTTTATGTGCAATATATTACTAATCCTCACAAGAAAATGTGCAATTAGTATCATATATCCAGTTCACAAATGAGAATAAAGGAGACCTAAATAAAGACTCAAGATCATGTATCGAAAAAATGTAGCTACTGATTCTTTGAAGTCCTAAGCACAGTCCACTTCTGCCCAACTACTTGTTAGTAAAACTACACAACTATTTCAAGGACAGTATTTGGAGGACAACAAACAATAAATAAACCAGATGGACTTTTGCTAGGCTGAAGTAGAGGACACTCACCGATAAATTTTACTGAGAAGAATCCTATAAGCCAGGTCTTTGCTAATTGTATATCTAAATAAGATACAGAGTCTGATGTCAAGTTGTTCCAAATCCATGGGAAAACTAATACATTTACAGTTAATTATAATAATACATTGTGACAAGTGCTAAATTAGCACAATACAGGACAGAAATACCAAAGAAGTAGAAATTAATCTGGCTGGTGAAGGTTTAGGGAAGTAACCTGGGATTTCAAGGTTCTAGAATTTTTTGGACAATGCATAAAGTATTAGATTAAGAAGGAGGCCTCTACAGCCATAAAATTAATATGGTCATTAAGTTTTTCTATTTAAACAAAGTATTTATAAATAAATGAACGAGATTTCATAAGTTATAGAAATTGAATTTTAACATCTTGCGTCCAGAATTTTTAGAACATTTTTTGTAGATGGAGGCAAAACATTTATTTATTGAAGTGAATCTAAACTCCCCCTATAAGCCTCTAATATTTTTTTCACATTCAAAAGTTCTATTCCTTGCAAGACGTGTGAGTGCGTTTGTGTCTATAAAAATGCAATGAAAGAACCATATTTTTTTCTAATCTAATCTAAATTTTGTTCCAATACCTACCATTCTCCATTAGCAAATAAATTACTTTCATTTTTATAGTGGATAGTCAGCATATTTATAGGTTATGACCTGAAACTCAATTGAAAAATCTTTGTATTAAAGTATTAGGATCCATGTCTGCAGAAGGCAAGGCTAAGTTTCAGTGGCTTGCCAGGGCAGGAGGGGGTCCCATTGGGTACGGTGGGTGGCTTCTAACATGCACAAGATGGGCTCTGCTCTTGTCCATGGCTCCAGACATCCAAAACATTGCATTTTCTCTGTCAATCCTATGTGTTAAGTCAGTACTGCAAGCCATTATTTATTTTTAAAAGTTGATAACGACCGGAGTCACGGGGAGTGCTTTCCAATGACAAATACCCTTGAAAAATGCCATTTCCCTAGTTGCCATTTTTGTCTTTTCAATATTACATGATAGCAAGCATATTCTAAGGAAAGAAAATGGTTAGGTGTTTGTAATATATGTCACTCAATGTTTCCATTCCCATCGTGGTGTGGAATGTTTAATTTCTAAACTCTAAGTGCTTAATGACTACTGGTTATTTTCTCTTCTCTACAAACACTACCTGTTCAGTTGCAGTTCATGGAATTCTGCCCATATAATAAACAGTAATATATGAACCCCCCTCAGGGGATTCTCCTTTTCTTGCTTGCACAGATAATTTTTAAGTTACTTTTCCCCTTAAAGATAATGATTTTATTTGGATGCCACAAGTGCCAAATTGGGTTTGTGAAGCTTTTTAATTGCAGTTAGCATTCTATAATAATTTCTTTTTGTAAAGTATGTCCTTACCTCAGTACTCATCCACGCCCCCACCATCAAAATGCTCTTAGAGTTACTAATTGAACTACTATTTGACAGAATACTACATTAATGGAGAGAAGAGTACGCTCAGGAAAGAGAGCATCTGAACAAGACTGGGGGAAGATTAAGAATAATAGGACCAGGAAGGAACTTATATCTAGATTTTAATGCTGTCTTTGAATGCCTTAGTCTTATAATTCAGTAAACTATGCACACATATCTCATTCTATAACAAACATATGCTAAAGTGTTGTGAGTAAATAGCCATTTCAATATCAATAACTTTGAATGGAAAAAAATGATCTCTGATTTTAGAGATCTCAGGATTGCTCCTTCAGTAAAGAATGCCTTTATGTTGATAATTTCTATCAACACTGTTATTTCAAATTGTAATTTTTTTCCCTGCATGATACTTTCTGTACATGAAAAATACTTGTTCTATATCAACTTGTTAAAAAAATGAAGTACTTTATTTGTCTTGTTAAGTGTAAAGTTAAACAGTATTAAAAGTGGACTCTTTCTTCTTCCTTGGTGTGACTAGTTTAGAAGATGATATTTAGGCCACATTCTATTTTACTATAATAAAACAGAAAGATATACCAAAGTCTAATGTTAAGAAAGCACCATTCCCAGAAAAACAAGCTAATAGCTCATAAGTTGAAATACATTTATTTTCTAAGGTGGCTCACAAAAGCGCCCCCCAAACATCTATCTTTTATGATTATAGATGTGACAAATAAAATTGGTAAGCAAATCAAGATACGAAAGAGACTATGTGAAATTTGAACTGAGATCCACAGAGAAATACACAGTATCTAGAATAATTATAATTAGTAGAAGTTTTATCCTAGAACTAGCTTGTGGCTTAATTAAGATGGAGGTTTGTTATAGGAAAGAAAACTCTCTGCTTTAGTTAAGAGATAAAACAAATACACATCTACTCTCAAGGAAAATAACTTTCATAAATGTAGCCCTTCTTTGTTTAGACCAAAGTTTCTGCCCTAAGTCAGAGGTGCAACCTTCTGTATTCTTCACCTAGAGACAGCCACCGACAAAAGCTGAAGTCTAAACAGATATGATACTTTGAAATAGATTTAATAAAACTAAGAGTGTACTCTTGTTAAAGGAGCTATTTAATAAATACAGCACAACGAATGTTCAACACAGGATGTAGCTGGAAGGGCTTTTTTAGCTCATTATCTGATATTGAGTCTAGAAGGATTAATGCAGTCTTTTTGGTATGTCATGTACATTTTTGATTGCAGTGATTAAAACCATGATTAAATGACCCCACACAAAGCAACAGGAAGAAAAACAGAGCTTGCCCTCTGACTTACATTTCATCTGTTGAGATTTCTATGCTTTAAATGTGGCTTGACTATCTTATAAATATGTTTCAGTTGTCTGATCCATTTACACCAAAGCTGCACTAATATATTGCAAGTATTTTGATGATTTTACTTTAATATGCACTCTCTTGGCATACAAGATTTTTATATGAAAAAAATATAGTGGCAAAATGCATAAATTGAGATTTTTGCAAAAGAGACAAATTGCTTGGCATTGTATTCTCTAAGGGAGATAAGATATGGAAAGGATACTCATTGACATGAAAAAAAAGATTGAAAATAATTTTTGTAGAAAATGTTAATTCACTCTAGCATATTATACATATATAGAAACTGAAATAGAATTCTAAGAATAATGAACTTGATAACAAATATCAATAATGTGCAATATTGTTTTTATTATGTAGTTTGATTTCCACCAACTAGATTTCCAGAGACGTATATATGCACACATTAACTAATATACCTTTTAATATGATGGACTATATTCCATGGTACTTTTTCTTTAGGATTTAGGGAAATAAGATTTAATTTTTGTTACATAGAAACCCTGCTTTAATTAAGCTCTACAATATTTATTGCTATTCAGAGACAAATATTTAACTTAATCTATGCATCAGAAGTATTTGGTATAATTGGGGTTGAGGTAAAGGGAACATAATCAGTTGATATAAGACAAGTTAGGACACTAAATTCGAAAAATAATTTTATTTATGACTTGAGACTTGTTAGTTTGGGATTGTATAGCAAGTATGGTATATGAATCAGAAAATGATAATGCTGCTCTATGGACAATGGATTATAGTGAGCAAGAGCTGAAGCATGAGTGACAGGCGTCCACTCAGAGAAGCCCAGAACTTCTCCGTGTCCTGCACTTCAGCATATATTGGCTAGGAGAAGATTTGGATGGATTTTGGTAATATTCATAGAACTTTCTAATAGAAGAGTCCTCCTTGATTCCTCTCTTTCCAGTCTATGTTTGCTTGGATACCTGAGTTGATGTCAGTGTCTTTTTTTCCTGAGAAAGGAAAAATTGGCAAAAGATAAAGTTTTCAGTCAGAGGATGGGGAAAAGCAAGAATTTCATTTTGGAAATGGTAAGCTAAACACCTGCTTAATTTAGATTTAGATCTCTAGAGGCAGAGGCTGAGCTGGAGAATCTTATCAAAATGCTTTAGTGAGGAAGGAATTTCTGGAGAAATCCCTAAGAAAGTGAGAGAGGAAAGATAGGGAATGGGAAACAGTTGAGCAAGGATATGGTTTTGCTGGAGTTGAGTCTCAGCAGGATCCATGAAGAGCTTTGAAGAATGAGGAGTTTTGAAGCATGATTTATGCCCCAGAGTAGGTCCTGTCTTGAGGTACATTGGCTGTATTAGTCGATCATTGACCTCAGGCTGTGAAAGGAGAGATGCTTAACCTCTAGAGCTTGGTGGCTCCCAACAGCTGAGATCCATTCCCCAGAGAAGGATGCAACTTCCATATCAACCCGCAGCCAATGCTCACAACCTTTGGGATACGGATGCCCTGGCCTGGTAAAGGAGACTGGATAGGGCATCACCTGTAGCCTACTACAACATCCAAATGGAGTTCAAGAGATCAGTCAAAACTGGAGCTAAACATTTGTTAGCTGCAGGTTAAAAGGATGGCACAGTGGCCTTGTAATTTCCAGTTTAAACTGATACCTGACTTTTCTCAGCAGGCCTATTTAGAAATAATCTTTCCATGACTTTTACAAAAAGCCTATTCAGTCATTCATAGAATCCCAAATCTTCCAGGTCACTTGGACTTTCATTCTCATGCTATATCATGGACTGGAGGTGGGGCAAGAGTTTCCCAGTTATGCTTACATATTATATTTTTAAATCTTTTCTTTAAAATGCTGTCTCTTATGCCATCAGATTAAGTCTCCCTGCCTTTCATTGCTGCTGTTATTACCAATCATCCAGCCACTTGTAAGCATTTACTGATATGTTGAGCTTTAGAGGTCAGGATCTTTTTATCACCATTCTGATTATTTCAACCTGTACGTTGATTCTGATTATTTCTGATTATTTCTGATTATAACCATTCTGATTATTTCAACCTGTACATAGCCCCCTCAACGTTAACAATCATTGTCTATCCAAATCCTATAATTCTGCAATGAGTTTTGTAAGCACCTCTTTTGAAATTTTGATTCAAAGTGTCCTCAAATCTGACGGACCTTCTATTCTTCCAGTCACTTACTCTATGTAGCCTTGCTACTTTCCCATTACTTTTACTTCACTGAGATTATAAATTAATGGACCCTGAAACTTTTAGTCTAGACATCACTGTCCTCTTCTTGGCATATACTTTACTGTCATCCATTCTTAAAAATCCCTTCCTAGCCCAAATTTCTATTCTAGCTAAATTCCCATTTATCTCCTTGTATTCACTGCAAAGCTTCTTGAATAAGTATTCTACAGTAGTTGTCTCTGTCTACCTTTGCCATTCTCTTTTTGGATCTCTCCAGTGAGACTTATATCCTCACAAACATGCTGAAATGTTCTATAAAGTTTGCACATGTGTAGATATATCCTGAGTTATTTAAAAATTGCCACACTGAGAGGTATTCCTTTACTTCTAGTGTGTTTGATTTCTTGTTTTTAGAATGGAGTTAAATTAAATATACTTTTGTATATTGGCATATGTGTCCACTGTGAACATGGTGATTTTTTTTTTTATCTGTATAGATTTCTCTTTTTTTCAGTTGGGAAGTGGATAGAGAACCCAACCTGAACCTTATGGAATAGATGTGAGGGAGAAGTAATTGTCTAAAGTAAAACTGATGTGTTGTAACAAAATGAAGACATGTTCAAAAGGACAACTAACATATATTCAGATTTCTGTTTCCAGCCAAAGTTGAGAAACAGGGGTTGGATCTCACTCCTATCTTAAATTAACAAACACAAAAAACTGTGAAACAAATGTGTCAGATAAAAAGGACAACAACCCTTCAAAGCAGGAAAACAAATGAGATGAGCCCAGTTTCCTACCTTGAGAGCATTTCCAGGCTGTGTCACAGAGAGAGAACTGATTCAGAGCCTTTTCAAGTCCCCAAGCTGAGAAGATAGAGTTGAATGTCCAGTGAGAGCATGTTGGCTAGTTTGTGAGGCAGAGAACTGAAGAAAAGAGAGCTTCACAGAAAGAGAGCACTAGAGTCTATGCAGAGTCCCCTTCAAATAATCTACAGAGTACTGGTCAGCATACTATGTAAAGAAACTATCATGGTCAGGGGGAAAAAAACGGTTTAGAAGGAACAGTATCTGGAGCTCATACAGAGCTGGTTATAGTGCCTCTCCCATCAGACTGAAAATTTCATAATTTATGAGGCAATCAGGTAGGCAAGTCTTAAAAAGTTCTCATGTCAGTAGTAAGGAATAATTAACCACAGACTAAACAGGCTCTGATCCCAACTAACAAATCATAAAATCAAAATCTAAAGGGACAAACTGTTAAAACATAACTGTAACTTAATGACATCCCAAAGCAGTCTTATAAATATTCATAGAAACACAAAAATATCAAGCACCCAACAAGGTAAAATTCAAATATAAAAGTGACCCAAATTGAACTCCTAGAGATTAAAACTACAATGTCTGATTTAAAAAATAAGCTAGATGATATTAATGGAACTTAATACATAAGAAGATATTGGTGAACTTGAAGACACAGTAATAGACACTAAACAAAGTGAAATACAGAAAAAATAAAAATAATTTTTAGAAACAAAAAGTGCATCAGTGGTCTTTGGGAAAATTGTATAGATAAATACACATGTAATTGGAATCCCTGAATGGGAGTGGACAGAAAAATATTCAAATAAATAATTTCCAATTTTTTTCTAATTTGATAAAAACTCTAAGTCCTTAGATTCCCAAAATTCGAGTACCCAAAGCACAAGAAATATGAAGAGAGCTACATCAAGGCACATATCACACTCAAATTACTCAAAACAGTGATGAAGAGAAACCTTAAGAAGATTCAGAGAAAAAAATAAAGTACAGAAGAATCAAAATAAGGAGGACCACATATTTTTTCATTGGAAACAGTGCAAGCAAAAAGACAGTGGAACATCTTTAAAATACTAAAAGAATGTCAACCTACAATTCTATAATACAAAGTGAAAATCTTTTTCAAAAACAAGGCTAAATAAAAACCTTTTCAGATATATAAAAGCTGAAAGAACTCATCACCAGCAGACTCACACTACAAGAAAATTCTGAGATAGTCCTTCAGGAAGAAGGAAATAGTGTCAGATGGAAATATGGACCTACAAACATATAAACCCCCTCCCCCGTCCCCCAAATGTAGATAATTGTAAATGGTGTGTATATATGGATTCATGTATGAGATAATTTTCAGGGGACTTCCCTGGTGGTCCAGTGGTTAAGACTCCGAGCTTCTGCTGCAGGGCGCACAGGTTTGATCCCTGGTCAGGGAGGTACGATCACGCATGCCCTGTGGGAAAGGAAGGAAGGAAGGTAGGAAGGAAAGAAAAGATATTTTTCATATTATTTAAATCTCTTCAAAATGTAATTGCTTAAACAAAAATAATAACAGCATATTGTAAGTTTTAAAACACATGTATAGTAAACTGTTGCCTCTTGCTCTCATAAGAGATTGTTAAGCTTACAAATACCTTATTTCAGCCTTCACTTATTATTACAGATTTTCCATATTTCTCACCATCTCATGTTTATCTCATGCTTTTTTTAAAAAATAAATTTATTTATTTATTATTTATTTTTGGCTGTGTTGGGTCTTTGTTTCTGTGCACGGGCTTTCTTTAGTTGTGGTGAGTGGGGGCTACTCTTCCTTGTGGTGCACGGGCTTCTCATTGCGGTGGCTTCTCTTGCTGCAGAGCATGGGCTCTAGGCACGCGGCTTTCAGTAGTTCTGGGGCACGGGCTTAGTTGCTTCGCGGCATGTTGGATCTTCCTGGACCAGGGCTCATACCCGTGTTCCCTGCATTGGCAGGTGGATTCTTAACCACTGCGCCACCAGGGAAGCCCTATCTCACGCTTTTACGTTGTCTAAATTACAATAATGTTATATTTTGCATTCTTTACAAGCTAAGCTTCAAGTGACTTTGTATCTCCTGTCAAAAAGATTTTTCATGTTTGCCTTGCAGTTACATGAATAACAAAATTTAGTCTCTTATTGCAAAATAACTATGTATTTGTTACTTGTAGCTCATTTTGTTCCCCCCACCCAAGTTGAACACTTAAGTTTAAACTCCTTTTATTCAGATGTTGGACCTCCTGGATTAGTCATTTAATATTTTTAATCTTTTTTCCTATTTTTCATTGCTTTATCTTTTTGCTCTGCTTTCTGAGGATTCCTTCTACACTATCTTTCAACCATTTCACTGAGTTTGAGTTTTCGATATCTGCTAGAAGAATTATTTTTTTTTCTTGGTAATTGGAATTTTCCTTTTGTGTGGCACTCTGTTATTGTTTTGTAGATATAATATGTCCTTTTTTAAAAAAATTGTTTTCTAAGATTTTTTTTATCCCACCATAGTTTCTGTTTTCTCCAAGGAACTCTTTTCTGTTTATTTGCTATTGCCTCTAGTTTCAACTTAGAGACTTTCTTCAGAGAACTAGTATTTCTATATTATCTTATCATAATTAAGAGTGAGGGGGCTTAACTTATAATTGGAAGGTGCCCTAAGCATATGGGTGGGATGTTCACTGTCAAGTAAACTTTGCTGTCAGGGACACTGGCTGGAATATTTAGTTGCACAATCTGTGATGTCCATATCCTTGAGTTTCCTTCACTTAGGCAGGTCATATTCTCCATGGATGACTCTTTGAATCTCCAGACATTTCTGGCTGCAAACATATTAGGATCTCAGAGGTATAAGAGAACTGGGGGTCTCAGATCTAACACGTATATGTTATCCCTGTTTCCGTAGGATATCTCCACCCTTGCCTGGGCCTCTTGTCCTCTGTCTCAAGACCATTTGTTTTACTTACTCTCTCTAAAGAGTAATCATCTTGTCTTTCCCTCATGGGAGAGGAAATAATTTTCAACTTCATTTCACATAGTTGTGGAGAAAGCCTGGGGAATATACATGCTTCTTAAATAATAGACTTTGAAATAATCCTCTATATTTAAAGTTCCCTCTTGCTTCATTTCCACTTCCAAAGGCAAGCAGCACCATATTATTTAGGCATTGGAGGATTTTGAGATATAAATATGCTTAGTTCTCAATTTTTCCCCCTGTAGGCATAGCATTCAGTTCTCTTGGGTCTTGTGGGCTTCTAGGCTTTTAGGCTTTTAGGTCTTTACCTCACTTCTATGTGTATTCCAGTTTCCAAAATTCCTTTCCAAATCTCCTCGTTCTTGTGGGTTTATGTCACTAAAAACAAACAAACAAAAAAACCACTGTCAGTGGTGGAAGGAATAATGCTCCCCTGTCCAAAGGTGTCTATGACTTAATTGCCAGAACCTGTGACTGTGTTACATGGCAAAAGGACTCTGAAAATTGGATTAAAGATGATGACCTTGTGATGGGAGATTATCCTGGATTATTCAGGTTGGCACAAACTAATCACATGATTCTCTGAAAGCAGAGAACCTTCCCAAACTGTGGTTAGAGTGAGATGTGAATATAGAAGAAGGGTCAGAGAGATGCAGTGCTGTTGGCTTTGAAGATGGAGGAAGGGGGCCAGGAGCCAGGAAATGTGCACAGACCCTAGAAGCTGGTAAAGCCAAGGAAAAGGATTCTCCCCTAGAGCTTCTGCCAAGGAACACAGCCCAGTTGACACCTGGATTGTAGCCCAGTGTGACCTGTGTTAGACTTCTGACCGACAGACTGTAAGATAATAAATTTATATTGTGGTGAGTCACTGAATTTGTGATCATTTCTCACAGCAGCAGTAGGGAACAAAAACACTTTCGTTTTATTGGGATTTTAAGAGGAAGCAAATGTAGATTTGCACGTTCAATCTACCACCTTACCTGGAAACACTTCTCTTTTATAATTAAAATTTTAATTATTTAGGAATAGGTAATAGATTTACATGGTGTAAAATTCAGGATATTCTAAAGTGTATACATAGAAAGTTTTTTAATGCTCTTGTCTCCTCTCCCTGGAGATTACAAATGTTGGAAGTTTCTTGTGATTATTTCAGAAACAGTCTGCCAATACAGATAGAGATATCCTATCAATATATTCATTTTTTCACACATTTTATACATATTCTTTGTCCTTTGCTATTTTAACTTACTGATATATTTTAGATTATGTTCCATGCCAGAATATAGTTTCCTCATTCTTTTTTCCAGCTTCAGATGAGTATATCATAATTTTTTCAACCAGTACTCTACCGATGGACATGAATTTTGTTGCCAATCTCTTATGATCTTAATGGTGAAACGAATATCCTTATAATAAATCAAACTATATATGTTTCAAAATTCACATTAGTCAAATCCTAAGAAATGAAATAGATGGATTAAAAGGTAAACCCATATGTAATTTTGATAGATACAATCTTTAAACAGGTAGATGTCCAATTCTAGATAATAATAATGCAGTGTGAAATGATGAAAGTTGAAAGGAAATATATTGAATTTAAATGTAGAAAGGACAGAGATATCTCCTTCAATCCTGTTACTCTTGGACCAAGATATAATCATTAAAACATCAAAGATGACTATAGTTATAGGACAAGTGAGGTATACTGCTTGTTTGGTAAATTTATAGGATTCATTACAGACTGCAAATGTAAGTAAGATCAATAGTGACTTAGCTATGGGACACATGATGGAAGCAACTGCTTATTCAATTCTCCAACAATATACAGTAGCAGGGGTGAAGGCCAGAGCTTTCTCTGTTATGCTTCATTGAAGGAAGTGCAGTGTAGCAGGAATAAGGGTAAGAAAAATGGTGGTGAGAAAAGAGAGGCCAGGGTAGAGAGATTAACCGTTTTAAGGACGTTGGGCTTTATCTTAATAGTAAAGCAGAAGCCTTAGCAAGTTTTGTTTGCTTTTGTTTCCTTTTTTTTTTTCAAATAGTAGAATGCTTTATTTTTTTAATAGGAGAAAATGTGGATTTTCACCAATGAACTAAATTCGAAAATCCAAATCACACTGATTCTTGAAATTGGAGTGAAATAAAATATAGAATAATAGAAGAACTTTTTTCACTTAAATAAACCGAGACGCATTGATATCTGTAAAAGGTACAATGAAGAGAATAGAGACTTAGAAAGAGTTGGAGAAAAGAAAGGATTGGGGGGCTTCTCTGGTGGCACAGTGGTTAAGAATATGCCTGCCAATGCAGGAAACACGGGTACGAGCCCGGATCCGGGAAGATTCCACATGCCGCAGAGTAACTAAGCCCGTGCGCCACAACTACTGAGCCTGTGCTCTAGAGCACACAAGCCACAACTACTGAGTCCGTGTGCCACAACTACTGAAGCCCATGTGCCTAGAGCCCGTGCTCTACAACAAGAGAAGCCACCGCAGTGAGAAGCCCGCACACCACAATGAAGAGTAGCCCCCGCTCGCCTCAACTAGAGAAAGCCCGTGCGCAGCAATGAAGACCCAACACAGCCAAAAAAAAAAAAACAAACAGAATAAATAAATTAAAAAAAATATATATATATATAAAAAGAAAGGATTGGGGAAAATATGTGGATTGAAGTTAGCAAGCACAGTCATTGTCAGTGTTGAAGGTTTGGTATCTTACTGAGGAAATAGGTGTGACCATCCTCTGAGCAAGTAAAAAGTAGATCTGATCTAATATTCCAGTTCTTTCTGTAAACGGCAGTCCCTATCACCAGACCCATGTAGGGAACAGTCTCTGATACCAGGACTAGGGCACCTACAATATCCCTCCTTTTCCTTAGATAACCTGCTCTTAGTTTGTGCTTTTGAGACATCACTTTGAATCCATATTACCTTTAGCTAGCATGCACTCATGTTCACACTCATACTCAATCAAAAATAATCCTCAACATTCACTAGATGTTCACCAACTTCTGGAAAAGAGGAGCAGTAGTAATTGTTCATTATCACTCATGTATATGAAATTATATAAAATTTTTTTTTAATTATTAGGGTTACATAAAATTCATTACACAGTTCTCCTCTAGCATTTGAGCCTATCTGTCTGGATGCTTTTCCATGGCTCTCTTTAAAATTTGCCAAAGAAAACACATATTCCCTGCAATGAAAACATCAAATCTCCCACACAGAAACCCATTCCCAGAGAAGCCAAATAAAAACATAAAGACTGTTGTTAGACTAAATACTTTTTAAGCCTTTACCAGGTTTCTATTTAAACACACGTTCCGATTTTCACTTTGTTGACTCCTCTATTAAGCCCTGGTCGCACGGACCAGGATGTACTTTTGTGACTTTGCAATAGCAATGATGACATTTAAGGCTAAACAGGCTGCCATTAGACCTAGCAGTGCCAGGGAAAGCACATTACACAAATTATTTTATTGGAATACCAACAAATGGACACTAACAGAATCGTGCTTAGTACCAGCCCCTGGGACATAATGGACACTTAATAATTACTTGTTGCATTATGACTGAATAATCCCTAATTGTGTTATAGATTCTATGGTCTGAACCTAAGGAGGCACAGGAGACTAGATAACAAAAAGCAAAACTAAATTCTGTTTTAGTGTTTCCTGGTTTTCAAACCTTTATTGTGTAGATTCTGACCGCTTTTGGTTTTGAGTAACTAAAATGAAAATTATTGAGCAAAAATGATGCTGCATTGATTCACAGATCAAGTTTTTTCATTATTTTATTATTTTTTATTTTTTTATTTTTTTTGCGGTATGCGGGCCTCTCACTGCTGCGGCCTCTCCCGTTGCGGAGCACAGGCTCCGGATGCGCAGGCTCAGCGGCCATGGCTCACGGGCCCAGCTGCTCCACGGCATGTGGGATCTTCCCGGACCGGGGCACGAACCCGTGTCCCCCGCATCGGCAGGCAGACTCTCAACCACTGTGCCACCAGGGAAGCCCTCATTATATTTTTAACAGTTAATTAAGATGTTAAACTGCATATGCTTTCGTGTATTCTTCCCTCTTGTTTTTTTTTAATGGACTTTGCCTATGAGACAATTTCAGAGACTAAGGTGAAATATAACCCTTAAGGTGAAGAAGATGACATGAGAATGTTGAGCACACAAGTGATAATGTCACGGCAAAGGAATTCCTAAAATGAATGTTTGAGAAAAACTTTATTTTTGATTTTTTTCTTCAATTCTAGAGCTATAAAATGTGGTTTAATTTATATGTTGTTATTGGCTTTGGGAATGAGGGATGGTCTAATTATCCCAGTGAAATAAAAATCACATGATAGTTGCCATCGCATAGTTCTACAGTCATAGGTGGAGCATTGACACTCAGGATGGGACTGGTAATGTTATTTAGACAGTAAAATAGAGATTCATGAATTCCAGAAATGGAGGACCTTTCTGAGGTCCTTATGTTATGTGCAATTCATGGCAAAGATATAGATGTTGTTGAGGAAGTCTCTAATGCTCAAAGTAGCAAATGATGCATAAATACAGGCAAAAAATTTAGGAAATCTGGGGGCTTCCCTGGTGGCGCAGTGGTTGGGGGTCTGCCTGTCGATGCGGGGAATGCGGGTTTGTGCCCCGGTCCGGGGGGTCCTGCGTGCCACGGAGAGGCTGGGCCCGTGGGCCGTGGCTGCTGGGCTTGCGCGTCCAGAGCCTGTGCTCCGCGGCGGGAGAGGCCGCAGCAGTGAGAGGCCCGTGTACGACAAAAAAAAAAAAAAAAAAATTAGGAAATCTGCAGTTGTGATTACAAAGCCTGGTTCGTTGCAAGCCCCAGAGTAATACCTACACTGGCAGAAATCCTTAAGTGATCTGGGTGCAGGACTGTTCCTAGAACTTATCCAAGGAAGCCTGACATTCACCATCTTTTGATGCCCCCAAAGGACTGCAATTTATATAAAACAACAACAATTATGTGCCAGTGGAAGGGGGTATCAAATTTAATTTCTACTTTAGAAATTTGTAAAACATATTTTAACCTTGATTAATTTAGTGAAAACATATAATGTATTTTAAATTTGGTTTTCCATCTGAAATACCCCATCTAAGACTTTTATTCAACCCCAAATTGCAGTTCTAAATTTAAGAACTTTTTGATTCTATGTTAATGTCTCTTTGACCACCCACTCATTTATATCAAAATTCCAACAGTCAAGTGGCAATGGTGAAAGTAGACCTTTGGCTGAGTACTGCTGCAAAGCTTAACTGGGAGTTCTCCAAATGTTACTCATATACAATCCAGAGATTTGACCATGATTTTCATTTGCTCTTAGAATGACTATAAATTTAATGTTACGACCTTCCTACTAAGTACTGGCCTAGACACTGGGGGTAGGAATTTATGTTCTAGAGGATACAGATAGTGAATACAGTAGAGAAGAGTACTAAGAATGCACATAAGGGCATAGGAATGTAATGAAACCTGGTATAGGGGGAAAAAGCAGGGAAGGAGGATAGGAAATTCCAGAAAGTTACTCAGTTTTAAATCGGATAGTCAGGTCAGAGATTACTGAAAAGAACATTTGAGCAAATGAAATAGACAAAGGACAGCCATCTGGATATGTGGGAGAAAAACACACTATGCTGAGGAATAAATAAGGAGAAATGTACTTTGTGTGTTTGCAGAAAAACAAGGCCCTACTCTAACTGTCCCCATTACCTCTCTGGCTTCATTTTCTACTAGTCTCTTTTGTGATCTTTGCACTTTAGGTAGAGGGAACAGGTAGAGTAGGGCTTCATAATCCCTGGTCAAGACTTCTGCTTTTACTTGCATGAAATGGGGAGCATTGGAGAGTTATGAGCTCAGCAGTAATATGTGCTCACTTAAACTTTAAAAAAAGGATCATTTTTAGATACTTTATTAAGAAGGGACTTTAAAGGAACAAAGGTAGAAGAAAGGAGATCAGTTAGTAGACAGGTGAAAAGTGATGGTGTCTTGGAGCAGAGTCCTGGAGGTTGTGACAAGAAATCAGGCTGTGTAGCTTTATGTAACAAGTGTAATCCAGGGTCTCTGTGGGGACCTTATCTCCCATCACTGCTGATTTCAGAAGGGCTACCCTCTGCATGACCGTACAGCTCTTGAGTATCCCCTTCCAGAGAATCCACCATGCAAAAGATGGAATTTCTATTTCCAGTTAGAAAATGTCACACAAAAAATGTAATTGGCCCAGAGTGCATCATATGGTCCTCTTCTAATAGGGCTCCTAAGTATAATAGAATGTAAATCTCTGAATTCCTGAATCCTCACCTGTCAGCAGACCTTATAAAGATATCACTGGTAAAACTCATTTGTTTTGGTACGCACCTTTCAAAAATCACTTCGACCACTTTTCACCACATAAGAGCCCATAAATTTTTCATCTTACAGGCCTTGGAGGGACCAATTAAATAGATATTTCCAAATGTAATTTTATGAAGAAATTGGCCAAGGAGTAGCAGAGCTCTCTATTTTATCCTGCTCCTCTTCTGCTTATGAAAGAAAAGCTATTTCCTATGATAGAGGGAGAATATCAAAGACTAGACCAAAACTGACTGAAAATAAGTTGTATAGTTCATTCTTATGCTAATCTGCACTGACGTGGTTGAGATGTAAAAATCTAAACTCAGTTACTATTCTATAGCCTATCTATGTCTTGTTCACTAAGGTATTACCAGCACCAAGCCCTGTACCTGGCACATCAGAGCAAAGCAGTAAATCCTTATTGAATGAATAAGTGAATCTTACCACACTGGAAAATGATGTATTTTCAATTTGCTCATTTGTATGCCATTTTTGACAAAGGCCATTCGTTACAGTATGCTGGGGTATAGAGATGATGAGAGGGAGAAGAATGTATTACCTACTTGTTTAAAAGTATGTTTTATCATTGAAAGGATGATTTCAAATTACTATCCATTTTTTAATCAAAGTAAAATTGTCTGATTCAAAAAAACAGGCTTCTTATAACCCTATAGACAAGGATGGAAAAAAATAATTCTCTAGGCCTCATTCCTTTCAGATATCATTTTATATCAATTAATAATTGTTTTGCACTCACTAGTTTTCAACACAGATTCTTTCTTCAAGGAGTTTGCAAACCACTTTTGGAGACAAGAAACAGATACATGTAAAGTAAAATTATATTATGTGACATAACATTTCATAAGAAAGAACAGAAAGATCACAGATAGAACATGATATTCCAAAAACACTTGTCTACTGTTGGGGAAAATGGGGCAAGGATACTCACACCACTGGAACCATATGGTACATGTTATGGGCTGAACTATGTGCACTCCAATTCATATGTTGAAGTCCTAACCCTCAGTACTTTAGAATGTGACCACATTTGGAGATAGGGTCTTTAGAGAAGTAATTATGCTAAAATGAGGTCATTAAGGTGGGCTCTAATCCAATACGACCGTTGTCCTTATAAGAAGAGGAAGTTTAGATACAGATACACATAGAGGAAGAATGCCATGTGAACACGAAGACAGCCACTTGCAAGCCAAGGAGAGAGGCTTTGGAAGAAACCAACCCTGCTGACACTTTGATCTCAGACTTCCAGCCTTCAGATCTGTGAGAAAACAAATTTCTGTTGTTTAAGCCAGCCAATCTGTGACACTTCATTATGGCAGTTCTAGCATACCAGTACAGAACAAATACAAAATAGGTTTTATCCAGTGGAAAATTTAGCAACAAAGAAGTAGGAGGTTGTAAAGCATTGTGTGAATGTGCATTTTCCCACAGAGCAATGGTGAGTTAAGAAAGCCATAGATGAGTGAATTCACTGTAGAAAGAGCTCCAGTAAAGAGATCCCTGAGATTGGAACCAAGATGGCAGAGTAGAAGGACGTGCTCTCTCTCCCTCTTGCAAGAACACTAGAATCACAACTAGCTGCTGGACAGTCATCGACAGGAAGATACCAGAACTCACCAAAAAAGATACCCCACATCCAAAGACAAAGGAGAAGCCACAGTGAGACGGTAGGAGGGGCACAATCAAAGTAAAATCAAATCCCATAACTGCTGGGTGGGTGACTCACCGACTGGAGAACACTTATACCCCAGAAGTCCACCCACTGGAGTGAAGGTTCTGAGGCCCACATCAGGCTTCCCAACCTGGGGGTCCGGCAACAGGAGGAGGAATTCCTAGAGAATCAGACTTTGAAGCCTACTGGGATTTGATTACAGGACTTCGACAGAACTGGGGGAAACAGAGACGCCACTCTTGGAGAGCACACACAAAGTAGTGTGTGCATCGGGACCCAGGGGAAGGAGCAGTGACCCCAGGGGAGACTGAACCAGACCTACCTGCTAGTGTTGGAGGGTCTCCTGCAGAGGCGGGGGGTGGCTGTGGCTCACTGTGGGGACAAGGACACTGGCAGCAGAAGTTCTCTCTAAGTTCTTCTCTAAGTACTCCTTGGCGTGAGCCCTCCCAGAGTCTGCCATTAGCCCCACCAAAGAGCCCAGGTAGGCTCCAGTGTTGGGTGGCCTCAGGCCAAACAAGCAACAGGGAGGGAATCCAGCCCCACCCATCAGCAGTCAAGCGGATTAAAGTTTTACTGAGCTCTGCCCACTAGAGCAACACCCAGCTCTACCCACCACCAGTCCCTCCCATCAGGAAACTTGCAAAAGCCTCTTAGATAGCCTCATCCACCAGAGGGCAGAGAGCAGAAAAAAGAACTACAGCCCTGCAGCCTGTGGAACAAAAACCACATTCACAGAAAGATAGACAAGATGAAAAGGCAGAGGGCTATGTACCAGATGAAGGAACAAGAGAAAACCCCAGAAAAACAACTAAATGAAGTGGAGATATGCAACCTTCCAGAAAAGGAATTCAGAATAGTGATAGTGAAGATGATCCAGGACCTTGGAAAAAGAATGGAGGCAAAGATCGAGAAGATGCAAGAAATGTTTAACAAAGACCTAGAAGAATTAAAGAACAAACAAACAGAGATGAACAATACAATAACTGAAATGAAAACTACACTAGAAGGAATCAATAGCAGAATAACTGAGGCAGAAGAATGGATAAGTGACCTGGAAGACAGAATGGTGCAATTCACTGCTGCGGAACAGAATAAAGAAAAAAGAATGAAAAGAAATGAGGACAGCCTGAGAGACCTCTGGGACAACATGAAATGCAACAACATTCTCATTATAGGGGTCCCAGAAGGAGAAGAGAGAGAGGAAGGACCCGAGAAAATATTTGAAGAGATTATAGTCGAAAACTTCCCTAACATGGGAAAGGAAATAGCCACCCAAGTCCAGGAAGCGCAAGAGTCCCATACAGGATAAACCCAAGGAGAAACACACTGAGACACATAGTAATCAAACTGGCAAAAATTAAACACAAAGAAAAATTATTAAAAGCAGCAAGGGTAAAATAACAAAAAACATACAAGGGAATTCCCATAAGGTCAACAGCTGATTTCTCAGCAGAAACTCTACAAGCCAGAAGGGAGTGGCATGCTATACTTCTTCCCTTTCAGGGAAGGAAAGAACCTACAACCAAGATTACTCTACCCAGCAAGGATCTCATTCAGATTTGATGGAGAAATCAAAAGCTTTACAGACAAGCAAAAGCTAAGAGAATTCAGCACCACCAAACCAGCTCTACAACAAATGCTAAAGGAACTTCTCTAAGTGGGAAGCACAAGAGAAGAAAAGGACCTACAAAAACAATCCCAAAACAATTAAGAAAATGGTCATAGGAACATACATATCGATAATTACCTTAAACGTGAATGGATTAAATGCTCCAACCAAAAGACACAGGTTTGCTGAATGGATACAAACACAAGACCCATATATATGCTGTCTACAGGAGACCCACTTCAGACCTAGGGACACATTCGTACTGAAAGTGAGGGGATGGAAAAAGATATTCCATGCACATGGAAATCAAAAGAAAGCTGGAGTAGCTATGCTCATATCAGATAAAATAGACTTTAGAATAAAGAATGTTACAAGAGACAGGAAGGACACTACATAATGAGTAAGGGATCAATCCAAGAAGAAGATATAACAATAATAAATATATATGCTCCCAACATAGGAGAACCTCAATACATAAGGTAACTGCTAACAACTATAAAAGAGGAAATCGACAGTAACACAATAATAGTGGGGGACTTTAACACCTCACTTGCACCAATGGACAGATCATCCAAAATGAAAATAAATAAGGAAACAGAAGCTATAAATGACACAATAGACCAGATAGATTTAATTGATATTTATAGGACATTCCATCCAAAAACAGCAGATTACACTTTCTTCTCAAGTGCGAATGGAACATTCTCCAGGATAGATCACATCTTGGGTCACAAATCAAGCCTCAGTAAATTTAAGAAAACTGAAATCATATCAAGCATCTTTTCTGACCACAATGCTATGAGATTAGAAATGAATTACAGGGAAAAAAACATAAAAAATACAAACACATGAAGGCTAAACAATACGTTACCAAATAACCAAGTGATCACTGAAGAAATCAAAGAGGAAATAAAATAATACCTAGAAACAAATGACAATGAAAACACAATGATCCAAGACCTATGGGATGCAGCAAAAGCAGTTCTAAGAGGGAAGTTTATAGCTATAGAAGCCTACGTCAAGAAACAAGAAAAATCTCAAATAAGCAATCTAACTCTACACCTAAAGGAACTAGAGAAAGAAGAACAAACAAAACCCAAAGTTAGCAGAATAAAAGAAATCATAAAGATCAGAGCAGAAATATATGAAATATAAACAAAGAAAACAATAGCAAAGATCAATAAAACTAAAAGCTGGTTCTTTGAGAAGATAAACAAAATTGATAAACCATTAGCCAGACTCATCAAGAAAAAGAGGGAGAGGACTCAAATCAATAAAATTAGAAATGAAAAAGGAGAAGTTACAACAGACACCGCAGAAAGACAAAGCATCCTAAGAGACTACTACAAGCAACTCTATGCCAGTAAAATGGACAACCTGGAAGAAATGGACAAATTCTTAGAAAGATATAACCTTCCAAGACTGAACCAGGAAGAAATAGAAAATATGAACAGACCAATCACAAGTAATGAAATTGAAACTGTGATTAAAAATTTTCCAACAAACAAAAGTCCAGGACCAGATGGTTTCACATGTGAATTCTATCAAACATTTAGAGAAGAGCTAACACCCAAACTTCTCAAACTCTTCCAAAAAATTGCAGAGGAAGGAACACTCCCAAACTCATTCTATGAGGCCACCATCACCTTGATACCAAAATGAGACAAAGATACTATAAAAAAGAAAATTACAGACCAATATCACTGATGACTATAGATGCAAAAATCCTCAACAAAATACTAGCAAACAGAATCCAACAACACATTAAAAGGATCATACACCATGATCAAGTGGATTTATCCCAGGGATGCAAGGATTCTTCAATATATACAAATCAGTGTGATACACCATATTAACAAATTGAAGAATAAAAACCATATGATCATCTCAATAGTTGCAGAAAAAGCTTTTGACAAAATTCAACACTGATTTATGATAAAAACTCTTCAGAAAGTGGGCATAGAGTGACCCTACCTCAACATAATAAAGGCCATATATGACAAACCCACAGGAAACATCATTCTCAATGGTGAAAAACGGAAAGCATTTCCTCTGAGATCAGGGACAAGACAAGGATGTCCACTCTCACCACTATTATTCAACATAGTTTTGGAAGTCCTAGCCATGGCAATCAGAGAAGAAAAAGAAATAAAAGGAATAAAAATTGGAAAAGAAGAAGTAAAACTGTCACTGTTTGCAGATGACATAACACTATACATAGAGAATCCTAAAGATGCCACCAGAAAACTACTAGAGCTAATCAATGAATTTGGTAAAGTTGCAGGATACAAAATTAATGCACAGAAATCTCTTGCATTCCTATACACTAATGATGAAAAATCTGCAAGAGAAATTAAGGAAACACTCCCATTTACCATTGCAACAAAAAGTATAAAATACCTCGAAATAAACCTACCTAGGAGACAAAAGATCTGTATGCAGAAAACTATAAGACACTGATTAAAGAAATTAAAGATGATACCAACAGATGGAGAGATATACCATGTTCTTGGATTGGAAGAATCAATATTATGAAAATGACTATACTACCCAAAGCAATGTACAGATTCAATGCAATCCCTATCAAATTACCAATGGCATTTTTTATGGAACTAGAACAAAAAATCTTAAAATTTGTATGGAGACAAAAAAGACCCCAAATAGCCAAAGCAGTCTTGAGGGAAAAAAACAGAGCTGGAAGAATCAGACTCCCTGACTTCATACTATACTATAAAGCTACAGTAATCAAGACAATATGGTACTGGCACAAAAACAGAAACATAGATCAATGGAACAAGATAGAAAGCCCAGAGATAAACCCACGCACCTATGGTCAACTAATCTATGCCAAAGGAGGCAAGGATATACAATGGAGAAAAGACAGTCTCTTCAATAAGTGGTGCTGGGAAAACTGGACAGCTACATGTAAAAGAATGAAATTAGAACACTCCCTAACACCATACACAAAAATAAACTCAAAATGGATTAGAGACCTAAATGTAAGACCAGACACTATAAAACTCTTAGATGAAAACATAGGCAGAACACTCTTTGACATAAATCACAGCAAGATCGTTTTTGATCCACCTCCTAGAGTAATGGAAATAAAGAAAAATAAACAAATGGGACCTAATGAAACTTCAGAGCTTTTGCACAGCAAAGGAAATATAAACAAGACAAAAAGACAACCCTCAGAATGGGAGAAAATGTTTGCAAATGAATCTACGGACAAAGGATTAATCTCCAAAAGATATAAACAGCTCATGCAGCTCAATATTAAAAAAACAAACAACCCAATCCGAAAATGGGCAGAAAACCTAGACATTTCTGCAAAGAAGACATACAGATGGCCAAGAAGCACATGAAAAGCTGCTCAACATCACTAATTATTAGAGAAATGCAAATCAAATCTACAATGAGGTATCACCTCACACCAGTTAGAATGGGCATCTTCAGAAAATCTACAGACAAATGCTGGAGAGGGTGTGGAGAAAAGGGAACCCTCTTGCACTGTTGGTGGGAATATAAATTGATACAGCCACTATGGAGAACAGGATGGAGCTACCTTAAAAAACTAAAAATAGAATTACCATATGATCCAGCAATCCCACTACTGGGCATATACCCAGAGAAAACCATAATTCAAAAAGACACATGCACCCCAATATTCATTGCAGCACTATTTACAATAGCCAGGTCATGGAAGCAACCTAAGTGTCCATCGACAGACGAATGGATAAAGAAGTTGTGGTACATATATACGATGGAATATTACTCAGCCATAAAAAGGAACGAAATTGGGTCATTTGTTGAGACATGGTTGGGTCTAGAGACTGTCATACAGAGTGAAGTAAGTCAGAAAGAGAAAAACAAATATCGTATATTAACGCATACATGTGGGACCTAGAAAAATGGTACAGATGAACCGGTTTGCAGGGCAGAAGTTGAGACATAGATGTAGAGAACAAACGTATGGACACCAAGGGGGGGAAAGCCGTGGGGTGGTGGTGGTGTTGGTGGTATGAATTGGACGATTGGGATTGACATGTATACACTGATGTGTATAAAATGGATGACTAATAAGAACCTGCTGTATAAAAAAATAAATAAAATTTAAAAAAAAGAGCTCTCCCCCCATTCATAATGCTAAAAACAGAAACAGGGAAGGGAGGAAAGGTCACATCTAGGCAATTCTGTGACAGTGAGACCTTTTTGGTTTCCAGTGTCCAGTGACCAATTTCAGCCAGTGGTGTTGAACTAACCTAGGTCTTCTAAGCAAGCTCTTTGCTCTTTTTGCTCCTCACCTATGTATGAGACCCACAGTTTGGTCATCTGACCACCAATGAAACTTAGGTTCTTTAGTTACATAAATACTAAGTAATTATCTATTATTCATATTACTAAATAATAATGATTATCAATTGCTTAAATGTACTTGTCAAAAGAGTGGCTATTCTTATTTTTTAAGATAATGGAAAAGATATTCACTTGTAAATCGTAATTTATAAATTAAAGTGTGAATACATTTGTAACCTCCATATATATATATATTTTTTCCTCCTATGAGTTATCAATTTAATTGGTTAAACATACCTTGCGTTTATATGTCATCTGCAAGTTGTGTATATTTTATACAAGTAAAGACAAAAGAGAAATGTGAGTGACACAGTTACTTTATTTCCACTCTATAGACTCCAGTGACTAACTCAAGTCATCCAAGAAACCACTCAGTTTGAGGGGGATTAGGAGCTGGAGGTCATTTGAGAATTCATTTCTATTTTTGTCTCCTCTAAAGGGAGACAAGGATACATAATTTTTTTTCTTTTTTTTTCGGTACGCGGGCCTCTCACTGTTGTGGCTTCTCCCGTTGCGGAGCACAGGCTCTGGACGCGCGGGCTCACCTGCCATGGCTCACGGGCCCAGCCACTCCGTGGCATGTGGGATCTTCCCGGACCGGGGCACGAACCCGTGTCCCCTGCATCGGCAGGCGGACTCTCAACTGCTGCACCACCAGGGAAGCCCGGATACATAATTTTGCACTTGTACGTTACTGAATTAGTAGGTCAGCGCCTAGCTTTGACTCAGCATTTGGCAATCCACTGGCCAGGTGCTGTTGCACAGCTTGGCCCTTTCCTGCCAACAGCTGGTTTAGGTTTCACAATCACCTGCTTCAGCCCTGTAGGTTCTGCAGCTCTGGTTAACCATGACAAAGCTGCCTCGACCTGTGGGGTTTTTCCACTTGAAGCTTCTGAACCTGGTATAGTAGGTAGAATTCACCATCTTTCTCATGTGGCAATGTGACCTAAAAAGACTCAATGGCAGATAGTTTGGGTACATATGCCTAAGGACTTTAGAAAAACATATTACATAACATTAAAATAAGGTTCATCTGATTTTCAGTTAGTAATGGGAATGGAGAAAGATGTTTATGTTACATAAGCAGGTGAATGCTTAGGTAGAGTTAATTTTAAAGGGGCCAGTGCTTATTCAGTCAGTTGCAACTCATTTCATGTATGGCTTACCTTGAAAATAGGGATATACCTAAAAAGCTATATCATTTTGGAAAGAAAATGACCAACACAAAAACTTCTATTAGTAAGATCAATTATATTGATTGATATTTAATCTCATGTCCAGGGGGTGAGTACCTTTTTTCATGGTGTGTTACCTTCTTTATACATTGCTGGATTCAATTGCTAGTATTTTTTTAGGTATCTTTGTATCTATACTCACGTGTGCTGTTGGTCTGTGATTATTTTGTAGCTATGACAATATCAGGTTTGGAATCAGAGTTATTCTGGCCTCACAAAATGAGTTGGGAAGTAATCCTTCTCTATTTTCTGAAAGTTTGTGTAGATCAGGTAATATTTCTTAGCTCATATTTGATAGAATTCACCAGTTTGGCAATTGAGCCTGTGCATATCTTTATAAAAAGATTTTTTATCCATGAATTCAATTTCTTGGATAAATATAACACTATTCAGATTTTATAATTCTTGTCTTTGTTTTGGTATGATGTGCTTATCAGTAAATTTGTTCATTTGTACACACTGTTCAAACCATTGACGTTAAGGTCTTCATAATATCTGTATGGTCTGTAACGACGTCCCCACTATCATTCCTCATATTGTATCCTCTCTCCCTTTCTTGATTAGTCTTCATGATTAGTCTAGCTAATCTTTTCAAAAGAACCAATTTTTTATTTAGATTTTTTTGGTTGTCTATTTTCCATTTCATTGATTTGTACTTTTATCTCTACTATTTACTTTCTTCTGCTTACTCTGAGTTTCATTGCTCTGTCTTATCTAGTTTCTTTAAATGGAAGCTTTAGTCATTGAATTTAAACTTTTCTTCCTTTCTAATATAGGCATTTAAACCTAAAATTTTCCTCTAATGACCAATTTAGCTGCATCCTACCACTTTTGGTATGTCTTGTTGTCATGATCATTCAGTTCAAAATATTTTCTAATTTTTTCTGTAATGTCTTCCATTGACTGATAAGTTATTTAGAAGGTGTGCAACTTAATTACTTCTCTTATGTTCA
Source organism: Globicephala melas (assembly GCF_963455315.2). Classification (NCBI taxonomy): domain Eukaryota; kingdom Metazoa; phylum Chordata; class Mammalia; order Artiodactyla; family Delphinidae; genus Globicephala; species Globicephala melas. The sequence goes on from NC_083315.2 coordinate 22,597,194, forward strand.
ATTTGCGTTAATCTACCCAGTGAACTTTTAACTACATATATTGTCTTTCTTAATTCTAGGATTTCCATTTATTTCCATTTTACAGTTTCTAAATCTCTTCTGAAATTCTCTGTCACATCACCCATTATAACAATATATCTTACTTTACACTTGTTAACAAACTCATCACAATTACTTAAAAGTTCTTGTCTACTAACCCCTACACCTGGACTCTTTGTCAGTCTCTTTTGATTTTTCTCTTGACCCTGTGTCATATAGTCTGTTTTTTTCTCATGTCTTGTAGTTTTTGGTTGCATACTGGACTTTATGGATGATGTGCTTTAAATATCCTGTATGTTCTGTTATCTTCCTCTGAAGAGTGTTGGGTTTCACTCTAGCAGGTGGTTGAACTATGCAGGTCACTTTGAAATTGTGTTTTTAGGTTTTACTTATTTTAGATTATATACACTCAGAAAGTTCTTCAGGGATGTTATGGTCTGAATGTTTCCCCTCCCAAGTTCATATGTTGAAATCTTAACTCCCAAAGTGATGGCATTAGGAAGTGGGGCCTTTGGGTGGTCTTGAGGTCATGAGAGTGGAGCCTTCATGATGAGATTAGTGTCCTTTCAAAAGAAACCCCAGAGAGCTCCCACCATGTGAGCACACAGCCACCAGGCACGGGCTGTGAACCAGAAAGAGGACCCTCACTAGGACACAACAGGGTTGGTGTCATGATGCTGGACTTTCCAGCCACCAAAACTGTAAGAAATAAATTTCTGCTTTTTATAAGCTCCCCATTATCTTAAAAAATAAGCATCCCAAAAGGACTAACACAAAGGAAAATGAATAAAAACATGCAGGCTGTACCCATTTTACTTCTCTCTTTAGTAAAAGTATATTTTAACAGTGACCTAAAGACAATAACTTGCTTTCATAGTGTTAACATTTTAAGCAAGTATAAGGAAGGGTTGCTCAATGGGAAACAGATTATTTTGAGATTCTTCAAATTCCTAAGCTATTTTATTGAAACAAAACTCTAATTGTTGTGTTCTTATGATAGAAACTGACCTAGGAATTACAAAGCCTATACAGCTTTCAGTGTATTGTATTAAAAACAAAATAGCTTCAGAGTAGTTTAAAATGAATCAGAGGATTCCTAGTTTATCTCCCCATGGACTGTCTTACATTTTCAAGGAAAGTTTTCATATAAGTTCTGAGGAGCACTATTTTCTTAAAATAACAGAACTTCACACCTATTGAGAATTTACTGTGTTCCAGGTATCATTCTAACTATTCATAATATTAACTCACCTCACCTTCAAAGCAAGCTTATGAAGCATGTAACCTTATATACTTTATCTGTAACTTTGCATACTTAATGGAACTTTACAAATAACGAATGTAAGCCACAGAGCAGTTAAATAATTATTCCATTAAGAAGCTAGCAAATGGCAGAGCCTTGAACCCATGTCATCTGGCTCCAGAACCTAAGTTCTTGAACCACTATAAATAGTGTCTTTTATTTCAGTAAGAAGTGTCTCCTCTTCATAAAATCTGGAAAATATTTGGTCTAATAAATACACTACTTTTTAAAACTGGGGTACTTCTCAGAAAGTTGTTAGACCTTCTTACACATGTGTTAATATATTTATGGGTCCAGTGGGTGAACTGGTTAAAAACAGACCAAAAAAACCCCTCATTTGTAACTCTTGCTGAGTAGTACACAAAGACTGAGTTCAAGCTACTGATGGTTTAATGACTGGCTCACAGGGTTTCTAAATATTTACCAGCCAGCTTCCTGGGATGAGCCATCATACCACTTATGACTTTCCTAGAAGAAGATATTGATACAATAAATATGTCTGTCTCTCTCTGTCTCCTTCCCTCCCTCCATCCCTGTTCACCCATCCTCTCTCAGTATTTCTCTTGACAAATCCAAAATACTTTAGAAAAATCTTTTCTAAAGCAAATTCTGACTTTCTAAATAGAACACTAATCAATAGTGAAATACTTACATGTTTGGGCCCTAAAAATCTACTTTAAGAAACTTATGAGCAACAGCAATAACAGAAAGTTAGAACTGATGAAACAAGAGACCATAGTTTAATCAGTTAAAAATCAAAAATGATCATTTTAAAATCCCATCAGATTGCGGCAAAAGGATTTAAAGAAAATACTTTATTTAGTAATAAAAATGCTATAATTGCCCCATATATTGAATAGAGATGCAGTGGGTGAATTCCTCTGTGTTCCTTGACAGTAATCTCCAGGAGATAATAAAGTATTGCCTGCTTTTGTAAATTATGCAGTAAAACCTCCAAGGAGATATTCATTTATTGTTGTTTTACCCAGTGTGACTAATGGAATCATTCCTCAACTAGATTCCAGGGACAAAAGAAATGATTAATATTTCTCATTGTTTTAGATTATTTTATTTAAAGAGATAAATAAGAGAAATCCTCTTTCCCATATTAAGCTACTAAAACTCATTTTTATTGTTCAGCTTAGTGTCATTTTAGAAAACAGCATCAAAATCATCACTCAAATTAAATGGGACCCTATGGAATGAGCCGTCTCCTCAGAGCCAGGGATCTCCTGTATCACTGTGACCACTTTTTTATTTAAAATTTTTCAGCGATCGTTCTTCTTTGGCCCCCATATTTATTTCAGAGAAGATACACCTTTAAAATTTTAAATTACTGTAATCTCATTAAATAAATAGAGGTGTGATGTTTAAATGTTATGCACTTAGAAAGCTATATCTGGTTCGGATGAAGGATCCTTTCTGCAAGGGGATTATATTCACACCAAAAGCAGCCAGACAATGATACGGTACTTTTTTAATGAGCATTATTCAATCTGCTCATGTTCCTTACATTCTGTTAAAACTGGTTGTGGCAATATCAACTCTTCAGATTCTTCTTTTGTATTAAAGTGCATTTTATAGTGACGAAAATCCATTGCCTTACAACACTGTTTTCAAAGTGTATTCCTAATGATGAGAAATATTAACAGATTTTTGTTAAAAAAAACCCAAAACTTGAATAACAAATGGTTTCATTGTTCTTTCCCAAATTGTATCTGCTTTTGGAGGGAATGCTCAATAACAGCTTGATGAAATCTTTCACCAAACAGTTTGGAAATTTTAGGGCTTTAATATAAATTTTTCTTTGACTTTCTATATGAATTAAAGAAAAACAAAATTATTTTAAAATATATATTTCAGAAATTACATCTAACAAAAACTATAAAGCACTGACAATGAATACAAAAGTGTATTTGTTTAAAAGTGCACTACATAGAAAAGACTTATACTGTTCCAGTGACTGTGCAAGACCTCCCCTCTGTTTATGATTTGTTACAATTGTTAATGAAATTTTAACAAAATGAATGAAGTCAACATCAGTGTTTTGGAAAAGCATATTAAAGTGCATATGACATGAGAATTATGGCCCACAATCTGTTTAGACACCTCATTGGATTATTTTAGATACACTAGGTGGGAAGGAAATTGACATTTATCGAGTACCTACTATATGCCCAGAACTATTATAGGTACTTAACATTATTCTTATTAAAATCAAGAAGCCCAAGCACTTGTTGGGTTCAATCACTGTTCAGTCATTGTTCAGACATTCTTTGAACCTCAAAGCAGATGATGGTGTGGCCGTTGTGCACCCCTCCCAAAAGTATATCATGTCAGAGGAGACATATTGTAATGCACACACATTAAAAATAAGTGCCGTGAGCCCACTCTCACCACTGTTATTCAGTTTTGGAAGTTTTAGCCACGACAATCAGAGAAGAAAAAGAAATAAAAGGAATCCAAATCAGAAGAGAAGAAGTAAAACTGTCACTGTTTGCAGATGACATGAGACTATACATAGAGAATCCTAAAGATGCTACCAGAAAAGGACTAGAGCTAATCAATGAATTTGGTAAAGTAACAGGATACAAAATTAATGCACAGAAATCTCTTGCATTCCTATACACTAATGATGAAAAATATGAAAGAGAAAGTAAGGAAACACGCCCATTTACCACTGCAACAAAAAGAATAAAGTACCTAGGAATAAACCTACCTAAGGAGACAAAAGACCTTTATGCAGAAAACTATAACATACTGATGAAAGTAATTAAAGATGATACCAACAGATGGAGAGATATACTGTGTTCTTGGATTGGAAGAATCAACATTGTGAAAATGACTATACTACCCAAAGCAATCTACAGATCAATGCAATCCCTATCAAACTACCACTGGCATTTTTCACAGAACTAGAACAAAAAATTTTACAATTTGTATGGAAACACAAAAGACCCTGAATCACCAAAACAATCTTGAGAAAGAAAAATGGAGCTGGAGGAATCAGGCTCCCTGACTTCAGACTATACTACAAAGCTACAGTAATCAAGACAGTATGGTACTGGCACAAAAACAGAAATATAGATCAATGGAATAGGATAGAAAGCCCAGAGATAAACCCATGCACATATGGTCACCTTATTTTTGATAAAGGAGGCAAGACTATACAATGGAGAGAAGACAGTCTCTTCAATAAGTGATGCTGGGAAAACTGGACAGCTACATGTAAAAGAATGAAATTAGAACACTTCCTAACACCATACACAAAAATAAACTCAAAATGGATTAAAGACCTAAATGTAAGGCCAGGCACTATAAAACTGTTAGAGGAAAACATAAGCAGAACACTCTATGACATAAATCACAGCAAGATCTTTTTTGACCCACCTCTTTGAGTAATGGAAAAAAACCAAACAAACAAATGGGACGTAATGAAACTTAAAAGATTTTGCACAGTAAAGGAAACCATAAATGATATGAAAAGACAACCCTCAGAATGGGAGAAAATATTTGCAAACGAAGCAACTGACAAAGGATTAATCTCCAAAATATACAAGCAGCTCATGCAGCTCAATATTAAAAAAACAAACAACCCAATCCAAAACTGGGCAGAAGACCTAAATAGACATTTCTCCAAAGAAGATATACAGAGTGCCAACAAACACATGCAGAGATGCTCAGCATCACCAATCATTAGAGAAATGCAAATCAAAACTACAATGAGGCATCACCTCACACCAGTCAGAATGGCCATTATCAAAAAATCTACAAACAATAAATGCTGGAGAGGGTGTGGAGAAAAGGGAACCCTCTTGCACTGTTGGTGGGAATGTAAATTGATACAGCCACTATGGAGAACAGGATGGAGCTTCCTTAAAAAACTAAAAATAGAACTACCATACAACTCAGCAATCCCACTACTGGGCATATACCCTGAGAAAACCATAATTCAAAAAGAGTCATGTACCACAATGTTCATTGCAGCACTACTTACAATAGCCAGGACATTGAAGCAACCTAAGTGTCCATCAACAGATGAATGGATAAAGAAGATGTGGCACATATATACAATGGAATATTACTCAGCCATAAAAAGAAACAAAATTGAGTTATTTGTAGTGAAGTGGATGGACCTAGAGTCTGTCCTACAGAGTGAAGTAAATCAGAAAGAGAAAAACAAATACCGTATGCTAACACATATATATGGAACTAAAAAAAAGAAATGGTTCTAATGAACCTAAGGGCAGGACAGGAATAAAGACAGATGTAGTGAATGGACTTGAGGTCACGGGGAGGGGGAAGGGTAAGCTGGGACAAAGTAAGAGAGTAGCATTGACATATATACACTACCAAATGTAAAATAGATAGCTAGTGGGAAGCAGCTGCATGGCACAGGGAGGTCAGCTCGGTGCTTTGCAACCACCTAGAGGGGTGGGATAAGGAGGGTTGGAGAGAGACACAAGAGGGAAGGGATATGGGGATATACCTATACGTATAGCTGATTCACTTTGTTATACAGCAGCAACTAGCACAACAATGTAAAGCCAATTATACTCCAATAAAGATGTTAAAAAAAACAAAAAAATTTCCATGAAAAGTACAAAGTGCTAATGAGCTAAGAGGAGGAATAAATTATTTAAGATCAGCATGTGTTATGGGTGATAGGTTTAAGATAAGGAAAAATAAGATTATGGAGTAAGTCATTTTTGAGTGGGACCTTGAAAGACAAATTCAATTTGGACAATTAAAACTGAGGGATAAATAGATTCTAGAGCAAGGAAATAATAGCAGCCAATGTAAGCACAAAGACAAAATGTGTTTTAATATTATCATATTGACAAGTTTCAAACCAGCATATTGCCTCAAAAAAATTAAAAATAGTATTATCATATGATCCAGCAATTCCACTACTGGGCATATACCCCAAATAATTGAAAGCAGGATCTCCAAGAGAGATGTATACATCCATGTCCATGTAACACCATTCATAATAGCTGAAACAATGGAATCAACTCAAGTGTCCATTGACAGATGAATGAATAAGCTAAGTATGGTATATACACACAATGGGGTATTATTCAGCCTTTAAAAAGGAAGGAAATATGCTACAGCATGGATGAAGCTTGAGGACAGAAATACAAAAAATCATGAGACTATTATGAACAGTTATATGCCAACAAATTGGACAGCCTAGGAGAAATGGATAAATTCCTAGAAACATACAACCTATCAATACTGAATCATGATGGAATAAAAATTCTGAGCAGACTGATTACTAACAAGGAGATTGAATCACTAATCAAAAGCCTACAAACAAAAGTCTAGGACCAGACAGCTTCACTGGTGAATTCCCCCAAACATTCAAAGAATTAGTACCAATCCTTTTCAAACTTTGGAGAAGGGAGACCTCTGGGAAGAGGGGGAACTCTTCCAAACACATTTGACAAAGCCAGCATATCAAAAGCAGGCAAGGATCACAAACACACACACACACACACACACACACAAACTTATAAAATGTTACGTATAAATTATAAAAAACCTTTTTATAAAAAACTGTTATACACAAACTTATAAAATGTTACGTATAAATTATAAAAAACCTTTTTATAAAAAACTGTTATATACATTCTTTGTAACATGTGGATTATAGTAATATAAAAATATATATGGCAATAGCAATATATATTACCCAAAAATAACCTCTGGGTAGACTTCTCTGATGTTAGTTAGGAGTGTCCATTGTTCCTGTAATACATTTTTTTTATTTTGAATAAATATAGGACAGTTATTAAACATTTTTAACCTGGGTGATAGGCACAGATTTTTTTAAAGTATTATTTTCTAATACTATTTTGTTTGAAATATTGCATAATGCAAATATAAAAATAGCATAATTTTAAATTATAATATAAATTAACTGCCATTGCTCAAGGAATTAATGATATCATTATATTCATAAAATTTTAATTATAATATTCATAATTATATTTTTCATAATTATAGATTAAACTATAGAGTATTAGAGATGGAAGGAGACTCATATGTTACTTAGCCTAGTTTGAAATTTTTAGATATTGGAACTAAGTCTCAGAAAGTTACATGGACATACCCAAAGTCCAGTGGTCTACCTAAAAAGACACGTTATTTTAATCTGCACATTTGATTGTTTCGAGAAAAAACACATAATCTTTTGATGATATTACTGATGGATTCTCTGCTCAATGATTCTATCTTAGGAGGTCATAAACAAGGTGAAGAGTTTGGTTTTGATTCCACCACACCAATGGATAATCATTTAATATAATCATTTCATAACTCATCATCATTTAATCCTGAGTATTATTTCTTGCTGCTTACTCTCCCTCAAACAATAAAAAATAATAATGCATGAAAGTAAACTTCACCTTCCACAAATATTGTGAAGGTAAATATAATTAGTCATATGTATGTAGCAATTATTTCAGGAAGGCAGCTTGGTTTTGTGGAAAGAAAACTAAACTAGGAGAAAAGGAGACTTTCATTTGATTCTTAAATTTTTCATAAACTATTTGTGGTGATTATCACATCTGTTTTCTTTCTATAAAGTATCTGTAAAGTTTTTTCTTTTGACTTGCTGAAATTTGTCAAAAATATACTTTGGATAGCATGTTGGGGGAATTTTTAAATCCCTTTCCAAAGCAAAATATACAAAAATGGTTTGTAGCACGGATAGAATTAGAATCTCTAATTTTTAAGCTTTTGTTCATTTTAGCTCCAGATATCACCCCTGGCAGGCATTGATTTTATGTTTATTTCTCTCATTTTATAAGTTATAATTTTACAGTAATATAGTAAGCACTGTTGAAATAAGGGCAATAAGTGATGAACTGGAAAATAAAGGATTCAGACATTCAATATTACTATGACTCTTTCAATTATACAGTTCCTTGTAAATGAGTCACTAATAGTAATTTACTAAGAGATCTTGATACTTCTGTATCTTTGAAAAACTGAACTCAAAGAAGAGGTTGGCACTTATTAAGAAGTTGCCTTTCAACTTTTCTCAGCCACATTTCATTGAGAATTTCTTGTGTATATCATACAGCACGGAAGTAAACACTTCAAAATGAGGGTGTGAGAATCTGCACTACCATGGACTGGGGATAGGATTTTGTCTGAGATGTTCACAAACTACGAGGAAAAAATATGTCCACGGATTGTTAGGTAAGTCCTAAAATATAATTATTTCTAAGAATTACAGGAAGCTAATTCTTACCTGGAGAAATGGTGACTGAATCTGCTTCCCATGAACTTTAACAAAAAACTCTGTTAGGAAGATAACAAAACAAACTATATTTTATGTGAGGAAAAAAAAATAGACAATCACATGCAAAGTTTATTCACTGCTAAGCACTTAACATACTTTGGTTTAATTCTCAGAACAATCTGGTAAGGTAAGTAAATATTATTTCCATTTTACAGATTAGGAACTTAGGCTCAGAGAGTTTCAATATATTTGTAAAGTTCAGTATCTTATCTAAAGTTAAGAGTAAATAAATGGCAGAACCCAAATGAATACCGAGATATATAACTAAATCTTAAGTACTTCTTTCCTCATGTCACATTTTCTTTTTCCAAAGCAAAGTGCTTTGTTATGAATACCCATAAACGTATACTTTATAATTGTGGTCAGGTATTGAAAGTGTTAACTCACGTGGAGTTAAAAAGTTTTTAAGAGGTAAAATTTATTTTTACGTGTATTTTGTTTGCATTTGTGATATTTCTAAAACTTCGCCTAGATTTAGAACGTGTACCTGGCTGATATGGTAAGCCACAATAGAACATTGGTAAGTAAAGTTTTTATTAGGCTTCTGTCAAGTGTCCTGGAGGGAAAAAATATTCTTCGTGATACCACTACCCCATCCTCAGACGTTTTTGTCTTCTTACTGGGCATTTTCTGGACAGATTCTATAGTAGCCATTACTTGAGCTATTGACATTCAAAAAAGAAAAAGGTTTTAATCCAAGTATTTCAGGCAAATGAGTTTTATAGTAAATTGATTTTGTAATAAAGTTAACTGATTTTTGTAACTAATTAATTTGTAATTAGCTGTCTGCAGAAATTAAACTTAAAAATTGAAACATCCAGTTACTGAAAAATTAGTATGTTTAAACATACTATAAAAACAAATTTGATACAAATTTGATACATTTTTTTAAATGTCTGAATCTCAGTGAACTCAAAACTTCTGACATTTTTTTTTCTTGACCCTAAACTTTATTACTTAGATAATTGTCTGTATTTCCGCTTTATGTCTGGTCCTTCCCACCTTGACTATGGCGTGAGGCTCAGTAAATCTTTATGAATACCTACTTATTTTATTTGTATGCTGGAGAAGCCATGCTACGTCAAAATACACCAGAAGAGGAAAGAGAAGATCTCTTTGCAACTTTACTAAAATGGGGAAATACATTGAAAACTAAGCTTTATTAAAGCAAGGGCTTTGTCTCATCCCATAGCATCTAAGATAGTCCTTGGTACAAAGTAAGAGATTAGTAGCTCATTCGTATTACGCAGTTCTGAAAAGTCTGTAAATTATGCATTATGGAGACCTATGTGCTCCTGGTTTAAAAGATTCTACTGTATCTAATCTTGTAGAAGTAATATTTTTCTCTGGAACATTCTCCGGTTAATGGACTTCAACAACTTTCTACTCCTACTCCAATAAAAACAAGTTATAAATGAATAACATTATTAAATTATTCTTTAGTTTCCATTACCAGGGAGCATTCAAAGCAATATGTGGAAACATAAAAAGAAAAGACAGTATCTAAGTTAGTGACAATTTAAACCATGTAGCATTTTTAAGACAAAGATGTAAAAAATCTCGATATACATTTATATACATTCATATGTTATATATATATTTATATATATACATATATGTGCATGTATTTAATAATATACCCAGTAAAGTTATGAATATTTTATTTTTTTGGATTTGTTTTTATAAACTCATGATTTGTGTACTTTTTAAAAATATGTATTTATTTATTTGGTTGCGCTGGGTCTTAGTTGTGGCAGGTGACTCCTTAGTTGTGACACGTGAACTCTTAGTTGTGGCATGCATGTGGAATCTAGTTCCCTGACCAAGGATCAAACCTGGGCCCCCTGCATTGGGAGCATGGCGCCTCATCCACTGCGCCACCAGGGAAGTCCCTCTTTTTTATTTTAATACACTATTTTTGAGGGAAAAACCCCAAAATTTAATGATGAAAACAATCCAAGCAAAACTACACAATATTATATTTCAGGCTGTTTCCTATAGCTTAACTATTTGCAGGAGGTGCTGTGTGGGGAAGACCTGTGTGCAGTTTGTGATTGAGTAGTTAATATCCAATTACCAGACTTCCTAAAATATTTGCATTTTTATGTTTCTTGCATCTCATTTTTTTCTTAAATCTCTCCCTCACTCTCTTCACGTGTGTAAATAAATAGATATATAAGTATCACATCACCTACAGACCTGTTCATTCACCACTTGGGTAAAAAGGAAAGCACTTATTTTTGTTGTATTACATATACACTTAAACCGTATAAAATTGTACTTCTTCTAAGTTAAAATGGTCAAATATTGACTAGTTCATGTGGTTCAACTAACATATCACAAATTTCTTTCCACTGTTGTTCTATGATATTAAAACATTTCCTCAGGCTTCCCTGGTGGCGCAGTGGTTGAGAGTCCACTTGCCGATGTAGGGGACACGGGTTCGTGCCCCGGTCCGGGAAGTTCCCACATACCGCGGAGCGGCTAGGCCCGTGAGCCACGGCCGCTGAGCCTGCGTGTCCGGAGCCTGTGCTCCACAACGGGAGAGGCCACAACAGTGAGAGGCCCGCGTACCGCAAAAACAAACAAACAAGAAAACAAAAAACATTTCCTCTTTTTATGGTTAATGAAACTATATTCAGTATATGCAGAACTGTTCAGAATTCTAAAGCTGATTAGTGGTCTATTTTCTGGTTTGGTTAACTCAATCAATTAAGACACTATACTACTGAGCCATTTAATTTCTCAAAAAAAATCTGCAAAAGTAGGTTATTAATTACAAAGAAGAGTGAGTAAAGAGGTATGGATTTTTCCTTGTTCATCCAAGGTTTATTTCTCTTATAACAATCTCTTCCTCTCTCACTTTCCTTAGTATCCCAAAATATACACATTCACCTCTCTCCATTTAATGCAAATCTCAGTCCTCTACCCATTCTTTACTGATTATTAATGAAGTGATTGTTCAGAAAAAAATTTAATGGTGCATAAGGTTGCATAGTTTTTGAGATTTTTTTTCCAAAACCAAGTTTAAAAATTTGCATGAAGGTATTTTTATAAGGATAAATGAAATTCTTAAGACATTTTCATTGTGGCATTTGTTATCTGTCTTTCATCGTTCAAAATATTTTCTACAAATTATGCACCCTGATTATGTTTATGCAAATATCCCTAAATATGATGCCAGTCAGTCCCCTATTATAGTCATATGCACAGTATTCCATAATTCTCTTTTGCTCTAACAGTCACACTTGTAAATAAATACTTACTTATAAAATTATTTTGAATTATATACTGAGAGAAAATATGTATGCATTAATGTACTTACTTATTAATTATGAATTATTTATTGCAATAGATACAGAAACTGTCACAGTGCCAGACACATAATAGGTGTTTATACTTTCTGACTAAATGTCTGAATGATTGAAATAGTACAGTATAAATAAAAATGCAAAAGTCGCATGATTTTGAAATTAGATCGTGAAAATGTCAACTTTCTTGAGCAGGTGAAATTCAGAAAAAAAGATACACAGATTGGTTAATAATCCTATGAGAAAAGGTTAAACCTAACTAATGATTAAAGAATTACAAATTAAAGCAACAAAATGCCATTTTTACTTACCAGATTGGCAAAGTTTAAAATGGTTTATAATATTTATTGCTGGTAAGGATGTGGTTAAATGTTTATGCTTGTACGCCTTTGTTGGCAACATAAATTAGTGCAAATTTTAAGAGAAATTTGCCTTATCTTTAATATTTAAAGTTTCTATCCAATGACTCAGCAATTATACGTCTAGGCATTTATCCTAAAAATCTATTCATTCGAGTGAGAGGTGATGCCTATCCCTGTTTATATATTGTAGCACTTCATAAAATGAAGGGAAAAAGCTAGAAACAACAAAAAGTTACCATTTTTCTATTTTTTAAGAAAAACTCACAACTATTCATCCTAAATGAAAGCCGATTTCTCTTATGCTTATTGAAGTGAGAGGACTTGGGAATGAGAAGAACATTTTTTTCTTAAATATCCTGTGTATACATACTCTTTGTCAAATGGGCTATAGCTTTTTATTACTGTACATAATTTTATTATTCTTTTTTGAACTTTTTTCAGGTCATAAAATTTATTCTTTTTCCAGAAATTGTGTAAAATAGGAAAACTGTAATAAGTTTTCCATTCACTTTAAAGTATTTTTTGGCAGGTATCAGTCTCTATTTTGAATGTAAATTTCATAGTTATAATTAATAATCCTAGAAGGAGATGTGCAAATCAATACAACCTCCTCTCTCACCCAGGTAAAAGTTTAAGGAAAACACAAATGAATCATACATTTCTGTATAATCTGTGCTTTTGTCAAAAGGTTGCCATGACTCATTTATGACTTTCCATAGTTTTAAAACCAGTGTTTTTAACCATAGAAAATCTACTTCATGGTCCTATTATGATGACAGTTGAGTCAATAATAGACTCTTTAGTTCATGCATGAATGTTTTTGTAGAAATAAACCCAGTACAACTGTCCTTTGCTATAACTCTACGAAGCAGAATCCTAAACAAAGGAAAAGAGAGTATGAAACCGAGTGCTGTTGTGTGTACTATGTTGGGTGCTATATCCTGGGCTGGGTGCCACAGACACCGCCTCATTTGATTTTCACAGCTCCCTGTGGGATCAACTACAGCTCAAGGGTCAAGTAGCTGCTAAGAATGCAAAGGACTAGAATTTGAACCCAGATCTATATGATTTCAAATATCACCTACATGACCAAATTACCATATAATCCTGACTTAATTCAGTTCAATATCTATTCATTTTTTTAACCAGTCCCACAGTTTTCAGGATCAGATCCTTGGGGCAGTATTTTGTGAAATAAATACTTTGCTACTTAGTTATAAGTAGTAAGCTGTGGCATTGAGAAACAGTATCTATGCGTGATACTAGAGTATCATTTTAGCAAATGGTCTTATCGTTGTCCTATTTAAGATTGAAGGAAACAGAGATAAAGTCAGTCCTCTGGATTTTCAACACCTATAATCATCATCACCTAAATAAGTGGGTATTATCTCTGGGTATTCTTTTAAAATCATTCTTCTCTAGGAGGATTGTGTTAAATGAATTGACTTTTACTTGACAATAAAGAGAGGTAAACTTGCTTCAACAGTTCAAAATATGTCAGGGGCTTAATTCCTTAAAAAAATTGTATTTGCCTTTTTTCTTTGAGGTTCCTTTTGGGCTAGATACTTTATTTTGGCTCCCATTTCATTTCAGTCTGTGTAGAAAGAACAGTAATATTTAAAACAAAGGCATGTTATAGAAATTGAGATAATACAGCTTTCTACTACCGTATGTCTTTATGTCTCTTTAAAAGCAATAAGAGGCTCATAAACATTGGCAGTAACTGAGGATGAAATCCCATCTCTTAGCCATATATCACATTTCTTATATCAGAGCACTTATTTTAAAACCTTGTTATTGTTTTCTTAAAATTATTTAACCCAGAAGCTCTGACTCAAGAAAAACATGTCTCTAACGTAAATAATGATACATTGTAACTACATAGGGGAAAGCTTAAACTGCCCGGAGTTGCTCTATCATCTTGGTTAATTTTCTTTATGTCCCCTGTTTTGTTGTCTCTCACAACCGACTGTATTTGAGAAAGAGAGGAAATAGGGTGTGGTTATTTATGCAGTTCCTCTGGTTAATAAACGCCTGAAGTAGGCACCTGCTACCCTTAGTACTCCACCATAGATTCTAGACTTACTGTTTGGAAAGCAGAATGTAAACAATTATAGCATAAAAATTGAAATGAATTGCCACTGTAGGCTTTGAGCAGATTGAGTTCTTCAAATACATGCTCTAGTTATATATTGAGAGGTTTAATTAAACCCAGCTTGTTTTCTGGACCTCATGTACTGAGAACTTTAATTTGAAGGCTTGCATACTTTGTTTTTGATGCCACTTAGGGCCCAAAATTATCATATTGAGATTTCTCTCAAATACTGATTCACCTACAATGATGAGAAAACAAATATATTATTAGATCACCTAGACACTTGTATTTACCAATCACATCTTATTACATCTTTACTGATAACTGTCCACGGATGTAAATTTTCACAAATAAAAAGGCAGTGTAGTGAAGGCAGGTGTCACACCACACAATCTTGAACTCTTTCTGAGAGGCATTTTGTTGAATGACTAAATTGGTAAACTTAACAGCTAAGTTCTCTCACAACGCTCCAGGGAGGAACTAGTAAAACACACCATGCCTCCCCCAAAACAGCCATGTAGAAATTCCTAAATTTAGGAAAATATAAAGTGCTCATATCAAACAAGATTCTTAAGAAAGCCCATCTGAATTATTGTGAATTTAAATCAAATAGGAAGTCCCTGAAATTCAAGTTTGCATTTTTTTCTTAAACAGAGCAAATGATTTTAACTTGAAGAAAATGAAAAAGCTCTCTCTCTCATATTTGCCAGTTCCTTCATTCGTCTTCTGATGCTTTCTCCTACCTCCTAAATTCCGATATTTTTCAGGGGTAAGTCCATGGCTCTCCTCTTTGTATGTGCCCCAGTGGAAGGCTCTATCTTCTGTGTTCCTAGTCAGCTAGCATCTCTGAAAACAGCACTCCAGTTCATAATCTTTGCTCTTCTTGGGATCCCCATTTTACATGTTTACTGTATATAGATCAAACTGAGCTAATGACCTGCTCTCCAAATTCTGCCACTAATTCTACTTGTTAAAAATACTTATAATAAGTATTACTCATGAAGCAGCTACTGTTGTAAGCACTTTACATGCATTTGCTCATTTAATTCTTACTACAAACAGTAAAGGACACATTATGGTTCTTGATACACAGAAATGGAAACAGAAACTTAAGGAAGGTGAAGGTTAAACTGCTCCAAACTGACATAGCTATTGAGAGGCAGAGCTGGGACTTCAACCAAGGTGGTTCTTCCTAGAAAGCCCATGGGCTTGACCACTAGGCTGTTGGAAATCACCTTTCTCACCCTGATTTGAACCCTCAGGCATATTTTGATGTTTCCTTTTATCCATGCAATTATTTAACTTGCTAGTCTAGACATAAACTAAAGATACAAATTTTGATCCCCATGAGAATACTACTATGGTATATCATATATATGAGTTGTATTTTATTTATATAAGTGTCCATATCACCTTGTATAGTCCTGAGAATCAGGTGAAAATCAGATGTGCTTGTTGAATAAATAAAGGTCATTTTAATTCTATCTCAAAATTTATTTCCTACATTCTCTGCATCTTCCACAGTTCAGACCTTTCAACCCCTTGACCTTGATTTTTTCCAGTCTTCAACATTCTGCTAGTTTCAGCACCCCCCAGCTCTAGTTGGTCACAATACATTGCTCCTTGAGCAAACTTTCAAAATGCAGAGTTCTGAAGCCCTTCCAAAACCCCACTGCC
Source organism: Globicephala melas (assembly GCF_963455315.2). Lineage (NCBI taxonomy): Eukaryota > Metazoa > Chordata > Mammalia > Artiodactyla > Delphinidae > Globicephala > Globicephala melas. The sequence goes on from NC_083315.2 coordinate 22,613,293, forward strand.
TGTGGAATAAAAATCTTTAACTTAGCATTTATGACCTCTAAGAATAACATTATTTCATTTTCCTATATCACAGGCAAACTAGGACACAAAATTGTGGCTTTTACATTGAGGATCCATTCCTGTGCTTTGCCCCATACCTGTGAATGAGAGCATTGCTTTCTCTGTGTGATAAAATTTGACTGAACCATCTGAGCTCGGCTTTTCCAAAAGAATAGCTGGCTTATCCAAGAGGAGGAATGAATGTACAAGTGTACCTCTCCCAAATATTTGTCGGTTTACCCTTAGTGATATTAGTATGCCTTAAATTTTAAATATATGTTAAATATTTTAAATATATATATTTATCCAGTTCTTCTTAGTAGACTAAGCCCTTTGGAATCATGGTCAGTTTCTGTTTCATCTTTGCATGTTCCACAAAGTTTTGATGATATTAGTTACAATAAACATTGGTTGAATGAATAAATGAATGGATGTATGAAGAAAGGATGGATGGATGGAATTGAATGGATGAATTTTCAGTAGAATAGAGCATGTGGATGGATCTGAAATACTTATCAAATTCTTGACTCCTAAAAGAAAAAACACTCATAAAAAGAAGTATAAGAGCATTTATTATTCACTCAACAGACATTTAATGGGTTCTACTACACGATAGGAACTGTGCTGAGTATTTTGTTATCATGTGCGCGCTCATTTGTAAACATATCTTACCTAGCAGAACATTTTTGCTTATTTCAGGCACAAAAGAGTAATAAACTGTGGGGTAGGTAAGCTGCCACTTAACGGCTCTATCAAAGCCAATATATTTAACTACCAATGTTAAAAATGCAAGCAAACCTTTAATTTCCAAGATCAATTACACCTATAGAAAGAAGCTTGCTGGGAACAGCATTCTGTCTTGTCAAGGACTCCTTATCATCAAGGAAGAATAAACACTCTAATTATTATTATTTTTTTTTTTACTTTTTGTTTTCTAATTGGATCATTCATTATTCTCTTGAATTCAAATCAACATCAGATTTATGGTTGCAGGCTACTGAAATATTGATTTGGTTATAGAAATGTCAAGCTTGGCAGGTAAGCTGTCTTATTGCCAGACAAGGCTTTTGCTTTAGTAAACTTGTTTTAAAAGGCAGATGAAATGTAATGAGCAAGCAGTTTGCATCTGTATCAGGCTTGGAGAGAATTTTTTAAAATTTAAAGCGTCTCCTTAGCATCCCTCTCTTGCCAAATTCCTGGAATTAAGGTAACAAGCTGGAACCACAGTATACAAGTCCTAGTTATTAAAAGGTCTGATGTTGACCTTTTTCTACAGGCCCATGCTACACTTAAAGTGAGTTACAGGGGTGCGTTATTAGGATAGAGACTGTGTCTCTGTAGTTAGATACAGATTCTATGTGGTTCTGCAATTTCTGGCTTGATAAACAACGCATCATATCATCTTTCCATAGATCTTATTTTAATAGTCTCTAATTTAAGAAGAACAGGTCTTCCCTGCTTATCTCTCATTGTTGTAGTGAGAGGAATGAATATATTTTTTGAAAGCATCCCCCATCCTCTGTACTTTTTAAAATACACATTTTTTTCCTTGAGAAAACATTATGTAATTCTAGTACAGACATATTTCTCTACAGGAAAAAAAAAAAGTGATTTACTATATTTCCAATGAGCTAATCAGGAAAAAAAATGGGGGGGGGGACTTAAAAAGAAAGGAGGAAAGGAAGGAAAAGACAATGATATAAATGGAAAGAATGCTGAATAGCTATATGGGGCTTAACTTTGAAGAGCATTTTGATGTGTCTGAAATTATTTTCTACTCTATCACTTTAAGCAAATCTTATTATATGCCAACTTCTTTCCACCCTCTAAAGATATACATTGATACACTTATAATCGAAGGCCAGTTCTCCTTCATCCTAGGTGAATAAGAAGGAGGTACTGGAAAGCAAAAGAGGGGTTCTAGCAACCCACCCCCACCCACCCATAATATATGTGTAAGGGAACACGGATTTGTTGTGCCCACCCATTTCTGCATTAAGAGGAAAAGAGAGAAGATTCTGGAGCATTAACTGCCTCCCTGCCATCCCCCAAGAGCTATTCCTTTTGACTTCTCCATCACAAGGTCAGGAGGGAACACAACCTAAATCTACCTTGAGTTAGTGAGACTAAGTTCTCTGCTATTTACAGAATGGAGAAGGTAATCAGCTCCAGAGTGGGATCTTGCAAATTTTGTCCCAGTTTCAATGGAGAGAACCATAAACCAGTTGTGATTGTAGCTGTTGTTTTCCTTCTATCCCATGACTAGGGTTTGCAAAGAAGTGTTTTAAATCAAGACGGTATGCCAGAATTACTTTTTTAATGCTGGGAGCTGAGCACCTTAGCAAATTCCTCTGAACAAGCCCTACAAGCTCTCCCCCTTATACACCCCAATCTGATGATTCAAAAATGAAACCTTTTAATCTCAGCCCACTGATCAGCTAAGATATTTTAATGTTTATCTGTGAGTAAAAATAATATGCTTTCTCAAAGAGAATATCTTCAGTCTTCAGTCACCAAGACTCCAGAATTAAGACTGGAAAAATTAGCCCTGGGCTTCTGTTTCTGCCCACAGTTTTTAAAATAAGAATGATGTCTTTGTACTTAATGAAACAACCCTTCATTGCTTGTCAAGAGGACTCAGGATATCAACTCTCCAGGCCCCTGGCAATGCAGTGTAAGTACCCTATGCAGTCCTTTTAAACTCTAGCAAATATTTTCTCCATGGAGATTATAGCTTTGGAAATTCGAATTTTTAATCTGCTATCCAATCCAAAATAGTATTTTCACAAAACTAAAACGGTAACTGAATTGCCTTTTTTCCTTCTTTTGTGGAATTCTTCCAAAAATTTGAAGTATGTTCATTAAGAGAAATCATAAATTAGAAAACCACCCAGTGCTAAACTGCATGCAATTCACTCTGAGAATATGCATTTAGTAGTACAGTCTTGGTACATATATTTGGTGTTACTATTGCAGAAGTATCATTCATATAAGGAAAGTGAGTTTGTGGTTTCAAGACCCCAACTGTGTTGTCTGAGAAACCAAGCATACCAATGATGCATTTCCTGTATCCTACACATAATATTTGCAGATTAGATGAGCTATAATTCTAAATGTAAAGCCATAACTTATTTAATATCTTATTCAAAGAAGTGGTGGAAAAGATGGGTATAGTTAGGATCTACTACTGCAGATTATTGCAGAAGTTGATTTCTTCTTAAGTTATTATTTTGGTTTGGTTTGGTTTAGTTTCAGAAACAAAAGAAAAATGCTATGAGAATCCTGTACGCTTTGAGAGCATATAGATGAAGCTCTTTGTACGTTATACAACGTGATGAAAGTACAAAACGCCAATTGATGTCCCTAAATGGACTGGACAGGTTGTCCCTCCAATAGGGTTTTAGATTTGGTGAGTCTGCTCTCTAGGTGCACTGGTACAGCACTCTGTCCTCATCTCTAGGCAGCTGACACTGTAGTGCTGCCCTCCTCCTGCGCACAGCTTTGGGCTGGATTCCCTCAGGTCGCCATTCAGTGCTGCCTCCACTGCTCTCCTGTTTGCTTTCAGGCTGATAGAGCTATTTTGCCTCTTTGGCATTCTGGCCATTTTCTGTCTTAAAAGGTCCAAATCTGCAGTTTAACAAATTCACATGACCACCATCTGTGACAATAAGCAGCCGATTCCCTAAAATAGACAATAATTGCCATGAAATGATGCCTCATTATTTTCAACTTTTTACTCTTTTGAAGTGGAAGTATTTGATGAGACAAACACATTTTTAATAAACGTTTAAAAAGGAATTATGGGTTAGAATCAGACTCCTCTGTATTCCCTTGCTTAGAAATACTTGAATATAATTTACACATAGGAGACTGGGCTCTGGGAACCAACCAGCATATTATCAATAAACTATGTAACCTTGGACACGTGACCCTTTTCAGCTCCACGTTCCTTGCCCATAAAATAGGAGTTTGGAACAAGTGATTTCTGTGAGTCTGGCCAGTTCTGTCATTCTTACCACACTTTACCAGAAATTGTGTGTCCTGTTCCAGTCAGACTCATGAATGTACAAGTCACTGAATTATATAGACTCTTTTTGTACCAACCCACAGTGTCACTCACTGTTCTCTCCATTTTGTCCCCAGCCTCTAACACTGTACTGTAGAAAGTATATGACAGAAAGATGAATTGAATGTATAATTAATGATCGAATAATAGGCATCTCAAATTGATTTGATCTTCATTGGTATAAAATAGGGATCTTTTTTACTTATTGGGTTAACAAAAAGCCCCCACTATTATCACATCGTTACTGTATCTCAATCTGAATTCATGCACCACAGGTGAATTTCTACTGACCTCAGGTAGAAATTTAGAGAAGAGGAAAACAAAAAAGAAAAAAATAGATTTATACATGCAGTTTTAAACTGTAGTTGTGGTCTATATTTTCTGCAGCTGATATTTTTAACTTTTAAAAATCATTAAAAAAAAAAGCCATTTTAAGTCTCTTAAAATCACTTGCTTAAATGATGAAAAACTTTCTTAAAAACACTAACCCCCCAAAGTAAAGTCTATACTTTGCTTCTGTTAATCAATTACATTGATCTAAGATCATTTAACAATATCTAACTTATTATAGGAATGGTTAAGATGTAGGCTCAGAGGCTGTCACCTAGAATCAAGTAAATTCATTTAAGTCAAGCATCACATATTTGCATTCCACTCTAGTAGTGCGTTTTCTACCATGCCTCCATTCTCTCTTCTCTGTTCTTGAGCAAGGTAGTTTCAGTTCTCCAAGTGTCCTGGGTTCACTCGGCTCTTATTACTAAACTATTAAAATGTGTCACATTTACCTAAATTCCTCTGTGCTTATTCATTACTGTATTTAACGCATTTTTATCTGAACAAACTCCATAAAGGTAACCATCTTGTCCAATATATATGTTCAAGCCTTTAAAATAGTCTGCACAATTCTAAGAGTAACAAATTCAGCTTCTAGAAGCATCAGTTTAAACCATTAGAGTCAGCTAAGTCGCTATAGTTACAAAGGACTTAACGTTTTTAAAACTGCGTGTTATTCTAAGAAAATATCAGCTCCATTTGATTTCCACCACAGTACCCAGGAAAGGAAGAACGGAGGCTTCAAAAGAAGTGAAACTATTTTTTTGAGTGATTAAGGGACTTTGGACAGTGTGATGATTACATAGAGTAAATGGATACTTCTGATAAAATTAATAAATGAACATTTTTGGATTTTGAATGAAAACATTTCTATAAAAGTTGTCTTCTGTCCTAAGGATAATTTTTAAAAATTCTAGACAGTGAATTATGCAGAAAAATATCCTTTGTATCTATAAGTAGCCAGTTGTATATAAATTTGTGTTCGATCTTTCCCAGATCTTTGCACTCCCCACATGATTCTTCTTAATTAAAACCACAGTAGAGTGAGTCATTTAGGGAAGATAAAAGCAGAGCTCAAGGGTCAGCAGGATTACTTAGTGGAAACTGTCAACTGTTGTCCCCTGGTATTTTCAAAGTTTGGAGGCGACCATTTCCTGGTTGAGTTCTGCCCACAGATCTCCCATAGAAACTCAGAAGAACTAATGAACCTCATGAGTGTATCAAAAAGAGACTGTGTCCTCAGAGAGTGATTTAGTTGGAGTTTTGACTTCTATATCTTCCTCTTCAAAATACTTCTTGGCCAAACTTAAATCACCTCATTTTTGTTCTGGGAACAAATCTCAAAAACAGATTCATCTTCGGCTGATAACAGAAAAGAATGGAAAAACTGTTGTGGTGGAGAGCAAACAGTTCAAGTAAATAAATGCTAGGACAGTCTTTAGGGCTGTGGCTAGCAATAGTTTCACTTGCATAAAAGCACTGAGCCCAAATCTATAATCTTAAGTAGAAAGAGTAGTCTTCCTTAAGCAAATCAGTAATTCAAAGGTTAAGATTAATACAAAACTGAAGGTGAGAAAGAAAAAAGTTAACTTTCCAAAGGTATTTGCTAAGCTTAAATTAAATTGTCTCTGGCTAAATAAAAACCTGGAATATTTGGGTAAAAAATTCTATATTTAAACTATGCAGACTGAGCTGGGTTTGGGGGTGATACACCCTTCCCATCATCACCAAGTTCTGAAACGAGGTCATTTACCTGGAGAAATCTCACTTGACGTCCTGTATGGCACTGTTGCATTTGTTAAATGAGAAGAGCTAAGGGTGACTGGGATATCTTCAGGTTTAAAAGAGTGTTTCTTATCCTTTCAACACAATTAGCTAAAATTGCAATGTGTTACTTTTTAAAAAAATATCAGATACTTTGGGGAGTGGTCAAACACATCACACAAGAAATCTATTTTACAAATGATAGCTACACTTCTTGTGATTAAAAAAAAAAGAAATACACAGGTCAGATGCAGGTATATGCAAGGCTGCATTGTAACTGAGAAGCTAATGGCTGTTTCAGAAGTTTGTATCACCAGATAGTAAATTAAAATGGTTGTGGTTAAAAGATAGTGTGTTTAAAGTCTCAAGATCCTTCCATGTTCTGGTCACTTACAAGTTTCTGAAAACCTTGTGTATGTTTTGAGTCTACTCCAAGTTTAGCTCTATATTGCTATTAGAAGGTAAATAAATTCAGCTATTCTGAGTTACACAAAGGATGAGGAATAAGGCATTTTTGGTGCTCTCTCCTCATTTATTTTACACTTGGATATTATAAAAATCACTGAAATTTTTAAATGAATACTTGTTTACCTAAAGGAAGGACTAAAAATGTTAAATCTGAGGGGGGAAATTAGTTTAAAATAACAATGTTATAAAAAATAACATGAGTGCACATATGTAAAAGCAAACCCTTTAAATAAGATAGGGTTTAGTAATTCTGAATCTAGTAAGTATTACAGTGTCATTTTTTTGATGGAGTATGTCAAGTTTATAAAGTCTGTTACATCTATTCTTGGTGGTTAACATGTATTTTTATGTAGAATGAGATAAGATTTGTCTATTTGCTTGACCCTAAATAAGTCACCTAGCCAAAGACTGGCCTCTGAGGCTGAAAACCACTATTCTAGGACCAAACCTCAAGAAGTCCTACTTTAATTGAAAAGATTAATAAAGAAAGACATAACTCAAAAGATCAACCAAGATACATTAGAATATTAACAGTGGAAATCTGAAGGAAGTGTAAGAACAATGTAAATTGGGAAAGTAAACACTGAAAAGGAATGGCATTGAAAAAGACCCCAATAACCTACTTCTCATAAGTTTGGTACAAATCTCTAGTAAATTCTCAGAGTGTTCATATTTTAGAAAACCAGTGCCTTTCCCCATGCAGGCACCACTGTAAAAAATTCCAGAAGAGAGAATGTTCTAGAAAATAGGTAATGCATTTAAGCTGATATTCTTACCACAAAGGTTGGAATGATTTCTGTGTGATTACTAATTTATTTGATAATACTGAAATTCCAAATGGAATAATTATTAAGGCCAAGAAAAGGACACTGGGCAAGACTGAAAACACTAAAGCTGACTATTGTATTAGTTTATTGGCCCAGCCTGTTTAATATAGTTGCTAAATCCATTTGAAGTACTGGCTGTGAAAAGTTTTAAATTTAGTGAACCTTCTGAATTTTATCTACATAATACCCAATTTCTGCATTTTGGGAGACTTGTGACATTGTCACTGAGATTTTAGGCTACTGTGTGTATATGAGCATCAAACAATTTCAATGTAAGTTAAAATCAGAACTCCTAGTAAGACTGTTTTTTTCATTTTTTTTTCATTTGCAGAGTCTGAATTATGTAGGATTTTATAAAATATCCTGTTGCCAAGACAGTAAAATCCTCAACACATGAGATATATATATATATAATTTTTTCATTTTTATTGGAGTATAGTTGATTTACAATGTTGTGTTAGTTTCAGGTGTACAGCAAAGTGTATCAGTTATATATACACATATACCCACTCTTTTTAGATTATTTTCCCATATAGGCCATTACAGAGTATTGAGTTCCCTGTGCTGTACAGGAGGTCCTTATTAGTTATCTATTTTATATATTAGTAGTGTGTATATGTGAGTCCCAATCTCCCAATTTATCCCTCCCACCCCCCCTCCCCCCTTATTCCCTGGTAACCATAAGTTTGTTTTCTATATCTGTAACTCTATTTCTGTTTTGTAGGTAAGTTCATTTGTACCCTTTTTTTAGATTCCCATATAAGTGATATCATATGATATTTGTCTTTCTCTGTCTGACTTGCTTCAATCAGGATAACAATCTCTAGGTTCATCCATGTTGCTGCAAATGGCATTATTTCATTATTTTTTATGGCTCTATTTTATATATGTACCACATCTTCTTTATCCATTCCTCTGCTGATGGATGTTTAGGTTGCTTCCATGTCCTGGCTGTTGTAAATAGTGCTGCAATGAACATTGGGGTGCGTGTATCTTTTTGAATTATGGTTTTCTTTGTATATATGCCCAGGAGTGGGATTGCTGGATCACATGGTGGCTCTATTTTTAGTTTTTAAGGAATCTTCTTACTGTTCTCCATAGTGGCTGTACCAATTTACATTCCCACCAACAGTGCAAGAGGGTTCCCTTTTCTCCACACCCTCTCCAGCATTAATTGTTTGTAGATTTATTTTTTATTTTTTTTTTATTTTGCGGTACATGGGCCTCGCACCGCTGTGGCGTCTCCCGCTGCGGAGCACAGGCTCCAGACGCGGAGGGCCAGCGGCCATGGCTCACGGGCCCAGCCGCTCCACGGCACGTGGGATCCTCCCGGACCGGGGCACGAACCCGCGTCCCCCGCATCGGCAGGCGGACTCTCAACCACCAGGGAAGCCCAACTGTTTGTAGATTTTTGATGATGGCCGTTCTGACTGGTGTGAGGTGATACCTCATTGTAGTTTTGATTTGCATTTCTCTAATAATTAGTGATGTTGAGCATCTTTTCATGTGACTTTTAGCCATCTGTATATCTTCTTTGGAGAAATGTCTATTTAGATCTTCCACCCATTTTTTGACGAGATAAATTTCTTTATTAAATATTTTGACATATTCTTTATGTATCACCAATTCCCCAAATATCTGAATTTGTCAACAGTCTCCTGATGATTTGTAACCACGTAGTTCAGACCATGTAGTTTCTTAGCTCTTGTTACAAATTCCTCCAGTTCCAAAATCATTGGTTTAATAATCAATTTAGTATTCACTTGATATAAAATTATGCAGTATCAGACTTCTATGCTTTGCAGAGATTATAGGGACCACTTGAAATTGCTGTATTTAGAGATGAACAAACCAGCTTCTAAAAATATCTAGTGAATTTTTAAGCTAACATATCTGAAGATAGCTAAAATATAAAAATATATGATAAATGTTTAGGAAAAATTTAGACATACTACTTATTTCCTTTAGTCATACATTTTCTTCCTTCCTTCCTTCTTCCCTCCCTCCCTCCCTTCCTACTTTTCTACCTTCTGACCTTCCTTCCTTTTCAGAGGATTATTAGAATATTTCTTGTATTACTTCCAAATCCTTAAAGAATAAAACACATTTATGTTTCTTAGCAGCAGTTTAAAAGCCTACTGAATGATCGTATCAGCCTTGTGGACTGGCTGATACTTTTAAATATAATTTTTACTTTACATTGTTTGATTCTAAAACAGATCTACTCTCTTAAAATAGTTGACTTCTTTTTTAATCAAGGGGGTAGGTTGCAGATGGGATTCAATTGCCAGAATCTACTTATCTCCTAAAAAGTAATGTGCTAACATATATATGGAATCTAAAAAAAAAAAAAAATGGTTATGAAGAACTTTGGGGCAGGACAGGAATAAAGACACAGACGTAGAGAATGGACTTGAAGACACGGGGAGGGGGAAGGGTAAGCTGGGACAAAGTGAGAGAGTGGCATGGACTTATATATACTACCAAATGTAAATAGATAGCTAGTGGGAAGCAGCCTCATAGCACAGGGAGATCAGCTCAGTGTTTTGTGACCACCTAGAGGGGTGGGAAAGGGAGGGTGGGAGGGAGACGCAAGAGGGAGGAGATATGGGGATATATGTATATGTATAGCTGATTCACTTTGTTATACAGCAGAAACTAACACACCATTGTAAAGCAATTATACTCCAATAAAGATGTTAAGAAAAAAATAATGTGCTAAAGAGTATATCAAAACGAAATGATAGTTGCTAAAAGGAGATTAAATAATAGAGATTACTATTGACCCTTGAAGATAAATTCCTTCCTAACTGATATACTTATAAAAACCTTGACTAAATTAAAATTAAATGGCATTTTAAGAAACATGATAAAAAATGCCATTTAACCAAATAATTTATGAAAGAGTGAAGGAGAAGATTGAAGAACATGAATAAAATGTGCATGAGTTCCACTGAAAGTCTACTATCTGATATATCAAATACTGAAAAATATTTTAGAAAAATGAGAAAACCATAATTCAAAAAGAGTCATGTACCAAAATGTTCATTGCAGCTCTATTTATAATAGCCAGGACATGGAAGCAACCTAAGAGTCCATCGACAGATGAATGGATAAAGAAGATGTGGCACATATATACAATGGAATATTACTCAGCCATAAAAAGAAACGAAATTGAGTTCTTTGTAGTGAGGTGGTTGAACCTAGAGTCTGTCCTACAGAGTGAAGTAAGTCAGAAAGAGAAAGACAAATACCGTATGCTAACACATATATATGGAATCTAAAAAAAAAAAAATGGTCATGAAGAACATAGGAGCAAGACGGGAATAAAGACACAGACCTACTAGAGAAGGGACTTGAGGATATGGGGAGGGAGAAGGGTAAGCTGTGACAAAGTGAGAGAGTGGCATGGACATATATACACTACCAAATGTAAAATAGATAGCTAGTGGGAAGCAGCCACATAGCACAGGGCGGTCAGCTCGGTGCTTTGTGACCACCTAGAGGGGTGGGATAGGGAGGGTGGGAGGGAGGGAGACGCAAGAGGGAAGAGATATGGGAACATATGTATATGTATAACTGATTCACTTTGTTATAAAGCAGAAACTAATACACCATTGTAAAGCAATTATACTCCAATAAAGATGTTTAAAAAAAGAAAAAGAAAAATCCACCTTCAGTACCAGTTTCCCTATTTTTCCCTTTTTTTATTCTAAATCATACTCGGGAATATTCGTTTGAGATTTTTGGTTACTTACAAACTAGATGAGTAGTAACATAATGTATTATTTTATACCCCACCAGTATACATATATATATAAAACAGTACTCTACACACTTTTCTGTAATAAATCAGTTATTTGAATTTAAGCTTATTTTAACATATTCAGTTTACCTGAATATATTTTCAAAGCTATTTTAAAATTTCAGTCTTGTAATTCATAAACATGCTATAAACTATGAGAAAATTTCACTTATGGTCCAAGACTGCTCTCGCATTTGACACTTCAGAGCATTTGAGCCTACCTCGTCTGTGGTTACTTAATAGTATATTTTGAATTACAGTTATATGTGGGCTTGCCATATCCTTCTTCACACAATATATCATCCAACACATTTTTATTTGTGAATAAAATTTGACTTATTATCTTTTAAACTCTTAAATAACTTGCATTTAATATGTTCTTCAGAAATATTTTTTTATTGACTGAATAAACATACTAATACCTTTTATTGAAATAATACTAAATTTAACCACAATACAAACAGTTGAAAGATCCATAGAATATGAGAACTTAAATGAAGGTTCCTGTGCTTGATTCTTGCCTACAGTAATTCAAGTAATAGAATGTTAAAGCTTCCTGCAGATTTTATTTTTGGGAAATATAATCATAGAATGTTGCTGTGATTTTTTAAAGCTAAAAACTATCTGACTAATTATTGGAAATGTAACTATTTAAATGTCTCATGTAAATATAAAGTCTCCCTATAGCACTGGGATTTATGTCTAACCAAGCAGGCTTTCTGAATATCACTGTAGTCAGCAGAGGTATTCTAATAATCATAATTATCAGTAGGCATTTGTGAATTTTCTACATTTCCTGATATGCTCTTGTGCAAAAATGACAGAATAATTCAAAGGGCCATGAAGAGACTAGATATGCTTCAATATCAAAAAGCACTGATTTAAAGGAGGGAAAAAGAAAGTTACTGAGTAGCTAGCCTCTGTGTAACATTTACAGCAAGGTAAAGCTGAGAACCAAGGCAGATGTACTTGATCATACTGCTGCATGGCAGGAAGTGGAAACATGGTTGAGATTATAAAGCAATACTGTATGGGCCTTTCACCTCTCACTTTGAGGACTGCGTGGTGGTAAAATGCCACAACTTTTTTTTTGTAAAACTTCCCTTTCAGGGCAGTAGAACAGACTGGGAAAAAAACCCAAAAAAAACCTAGCAGTTAGGTAGAGGTTCCTATGTATATCATTGTATAAAGAAAGATTAAAATGAATAAAATTCCTGATCTTGACGAAACAATACTTTTAAAGCCTGGAACAAAATGAATTATACTTCTGTAAGCAATACCAAAACACATACACATACATACACACACACACACACACACACACACACACACCCCCTACCAAAATAGGTCATTTAAAGTGAAGGATATGAGATATTTTTTCAACTTCTAATTAGTGAGGATCTATGTTCTTAATGTTTCTTTACAAAATTCAGATATAACATCAGAGAATAACAGCCTTCAAAATATGGTATACAAAGAAAACTCAAAGAGGCAAGTTATTTTGCTGCTTGCTTGATTTAAAAAAAGAAAAAAATGTGGCTACTACTTTGGGAAGTAGACTCAGAGAGGTAGAAGGATTCTCCAAAAAGAAAGATATCCTGGAAATCAATGCTTTTCTTGTATTTACTCTTGGTTTTTTTTCTCTTCTACTCATTCAAAGTCACACTCAACATAAAGTGAACTGTGTGAAAGAATGCAGTCCCCTTTTCTAAGCAGCAGCAAATCTTAGAGCTTGAACCACATTCAAGATAAGTAAACTACAGACAATCTCATAAAACTGGTTGGTTTACCAGATAGTCTACCATCAGCCTCCCTGATATTTATCGAGGTGGAGTTTTCCTAAAATCCAGTTGTTGGGATCACTTTATTTTCTTTTATGTCCTCATCCTAAGATGAGCTTTCATTTTAGACTATTACATAAATTTTTAGAGGACTGAGACTGTGGTTACTCTGATTAGATTTTTTTTCTATTCTTGTATCATGATGTCTTTCTCAGAGGATTTGAGCCTACTTTATTTTTTTTTAAAGTATAGTTGATTTACAGTGTTTCAGGTGTACAGTAAAGTGATTCAGATATACATATACATTTTTCAGATCTTTTCCATTATAGGTTATAACAACAAGATATGGAATATAGTTCCCTGTGCTATACAGTAGGTCCCTTGTTTATCTGTTTTATACATAGCAGTGTATATCTGTTAATCGCAAATTCCCAATTTATCCCTCCCCCTTCCTTTCCAGTTGGTAACCATAAGTTTGTTTTCTGTCTGTGAGTATATTTCTGTTTTGTAAATAAGTTAATTTGTATCAATTTTTAGATTTCACATATAAGTGATATCATATGATACTTGTCTTTCTCTGTTTGACTTACTTCATTTAGTGTGATAATCTCTAGGTCCATCCATGTTGCTGCAAATGACATTATTCATTCTTTTATATGGCTGGTAATATTCCATTATATATAATATATATAATGGAAGATATATATATATAGAATACATATATATGTGTGTGTGTGTGTGTGTCTATATATATATACTCCACGGCTTCTTTATCCATTCATCTGTCGATGGACATTTAGGTTGCTTCCATATCTTAGCTAATGTAAATAGTGCTGCTGTGAACATTGGGGTACGTGCATCTTTTCAAATTAGAGCTTTTGTCTTCCCCAGATACTTGCCCAGGTGTGGGACTGCTGAATCATATGGTAACTCTATTTTTAGCTTTTTAAGGAGCCTCCATACTTTTCTCCAGAGTTTGAGCCTAATTTCTACGCATCTTAATCTCTTTCTCAATCCTGAAAATGAGAGAGGAGGGGAAGGTGCCCTGGGATGGTCATCCCTGGGCATTGAAGCATCATAGATTCAGACACCTAGCCCTTGGTTATCTCTGTCCCTACTGAAGTATTAGTATTAACCCTAGATTCATTGACTCTAATCACAGATCCCTTTCTCTGCCCTGAATGTTAGAGAAAAATGGTGATGCTCTCCACCGTTTTCACTGATCACTAAGATTGGATAATTTGATTAGGTTGAGCCGGTGTCTCTTTCCTTTAGCACTTTTCTGTAGAGAGTCTTTTTAAAGCTAAGAGAGGAATCATTTTCCCTAGAGAAATAGCCTTAGGTAAAATGTGCATGGGAGCCTGTGTTTCCCTTCTGCTCTGACTTTCCATTGACTAAGAGTACTGTAACATCTTGCTAAGAAATTGGGGGTATTACTTTAAAGAGCAATAGCATGCTTTACTTTACATATAAAAGATTTAATAGCGGCTTGGGAACTAATATGCTGGCTCTTTTTTCTGAACCTGGGAAATATTACATTTTGATGTAAGATTTTGATGGGTTTGATGTTGGTCTACCTTTCGGAAATGGTGTCCAGTGCCTCCTTGGTTCTACGAACCCACTTGCCACCCCCAAAAGGAATGTTGGTTAGACAAGAGATGTACCTTTCAATAAAGGTTATTTTATGGGACATGGGCTGAGGCAATAGCCTGTTTTTTTCTGTGTCTTTTAACTAGGGTGCCAAAAATACCTGAAATGCTTTTTTGAGTAGTTGTGTGTAGCACAATGTCACAGCAAAAACTATACATACAGCAGAGAATACAAGTCTTACCATAACATCTTAATGGTTAACTGCATGTGGGACTGTGGGTGGCCTCAGCTTGTGTGGGGCTTCTGTGATTCATAAATATATTGCTGGGAGAATACAGACTTGGTAGCCATATATGCAGAAGAGTATTTGGTGTCCCAGCCGTGACACAGCACTGAGCAAAACAAGAAGAGAGGAGGGGAAGGGTTGCTCTAGACAGGAAGGGGGTTAGGTAAAGTTAAAAGACAAAGATGGGGCTTTCCTGGTGGCACAGTGGTTGAGAGTCCGCCCGCCGATGCAGGGGACACGGGTTCGTGCCCCGGTCCGGGAGGATCCCGCATGCTGCGGAGCGGCTGGGCCCATGAGCCATGGCCGCTGAGCCTGGCGTCCGGAGCCTGTGCTCTGCAACGGGAGAGGCCACAACAGTGAGTGGCCCGCGTATCGCAAAAAAAAAGACAAAGATGGAGACAAATATGTCTGTTTGTTTTGTTGTGGTCCCTTGCATAGAGTGAATAATAGTTCATGATAAGAGCTTTCACTTATATAGCATTTAACATGTTGCCAGGCACTGTGCTAAATGCTCTAACAAATGTTAACTTTAGTAATCCACACAATAGGAAGCAAGTACTAATATTGCCCCCATTTCACAGATAAAGAAATAGAGAATTTAAGTAACTTCAGTTTAGGTTACTGAAACACAAGCAAGAGTCTGTGGGTTCCCAGGCTCGCAAAGCAAGCCAGAGGCAGAAGCAAGATTCACATCCAGAAATTTGTGTTCCCAAATCTGTCCTGACCCACAGAGACTTATTACCTTTCAGGCAGGCACAGCCGGCAGCCACCTGTGAGCCCATCAAAGTTCTCTTTATATTAACCACATTGTAGTCTCTTTTCAGTGAAACACAGGAAAGGTCCATTTCCCCCTCAATTCCCACATCTCTGAACTGCCCTTCTTTTTGCCAATCAGTACCCACAATCATTCACATTGCTAGTTATTTTGCAAAGCGAAATGGTGTTTTTAAAAACTGTTTTATGATAAAAACAATCTGTGCTCACTGTGGAAAATTTGGAAAGTATAAAGTTGTAATTGAGTGGGAGTGGGAAATATTATATTTCTTTCCCCTTAAGCAACTGATTATTAATATTTTGAAATATTTCCCATAAAGCTTTTATCATTAATTTATGATCATAGTAAATATGTAATATTTAACTGCTATATTTTATTTAGCATTAAATTATTTAAAAAAGTAACCTTGACTCCAAAACCTCCTGTTATGTCTTGCCTACATATTGAATCCATCGCATTGATTTATTCAATAATAATTTGATTTTTTGTTAGTCATTTTTCTCTAAGATAGAGTTTTTTCAGGGAATAAGACATATTTTCTGTCCTCATGGAGTTGAACTTTCAGTGAGCTTGACTGACAAATCTTTCACTAAGTATAACGTAATTATTTAATAATAGGTGTCTCAGTTTTGACTAATGATAGTAGGGTTTAACTTTTGTATTCTTTCTGAATAAAAAGAGTCAAAAAACTGTTCAGTTTATTATTCGAGTGCTGAGTAATAATATTGAAGAGTAGTCTTTTTGTTTTTTTTTGACTTTTTTCACTTGTAAGGGGGTGCTTTCCAGTTTTAAGTAAACTGTAGCATTAACAACAAATTTAAAGATTATCCCGAAATTTTTACTGAGTGCCTGTGGCTTTTACACTGCAAGTGTTTATGTTCAAAACTAGTCAAGATTAAAAGGAGACTCGTTTTAAACCACATTTATGCATCATTTCATGCAGTCGTATTTTTCACTTTTAATGTTTGTTCCACGTTACTAAAATATTTTGGTCCTACACTGTATCCTTTTATGATGGATCACTTAAACACTGCTAAACTCTAAGCAATGTGCCCTAAACATACTAAATATTTTTTTATTAGAATGGATTGGACTGAATTGCATTGCAGGAATTTATGTTGAATAGGAGCCTATTTCTCTATACACAGAACAAATTATGTTCCATGCTCCCAAAGTTAGAAGTACATTATAAGCTAATGAAATGAATTTTTTGCAAATACTATGTCGTTGAGTATTCATTACTTCTGAATCATTCCATAGAAACTAATACTCATTGTCATTCAGCCTTGATCAGCTTCTTTGCCTGTTAAGGTATAGTTGGATAGCATTGCATTCTGGTGGCAGCATTTGATAAATTTTCTATTTGCTAATGGTTACATGGAATTTCTTGCGGTAGGTGAGCAGGTCAAGGGCTTCAAGAAAATCACGGAGGAGTGAATCCATGTAGAAAGATATCTATGCTTCCTCCCTTTGTCCCTACCCTCCCTCTGCCCTCTGGCGATTTCTCCTCCCTGCCCACTCTGCCCACTTTTCCAGGACCCTCATGTCTTGAAGAACTCTCTCAAGTTGGTTTTAGAAGCCGAGGAATTAAATAAAATTCAGCTAGCTCTTTAGTGTTCATCAGTGCTTTCATCTCCTTGAGCTTCTAAAAATCCCTAGTATGATTATCCCTGTTTGACAGGCGAGGCAGCTAAAATTTGGACAGAAGGGACTGAACGAAGTGGCAAGGCGAGTTGGCCTCACATCGAACTCAAAATGCTTTACTCTTTCCTACTTAACTTGCTGCCTCTCAGGAAAAGCTCCCAGCCATCAAAGGCCATTTGCATCTCTTCGTGAACTGAAATTACTGTTGCTTCCTCTGAGCCATTTTGTATTTTCACCCTTAATTTTTATCATAGACTTAAAGGTTTTGGAAGAATATCCCACTTTAGAGACTAAGTGGAAATGAGAGTTCAGGGCAAGAGGCTTTTCCCCAGGTCTTTGTCATCATCACCCACCCACCATCCACTCCCTGAGCCCCATCCCTGGTGTGCTGGCAGCAGCCCTGCTGAGACCAACCTCCATCACTGTGGGGTGAGAGACAGTACCAAACACAGTTGGAGGTATAAGGACATAGTCTCAAAGGATGCGCCTGTGTGTACTCCTGTGAAGTGGGATTTTTCAAGTGTCATCCAAGTTACCATGACTTTCTTGACCAACTTGGCCTTTTAAAACTAAGAAATGGCAAGGACTGGTATACTTGTCATGTAATAAAATCTGCTTCCTGTTTGAAAGCTGAAAGGTAGAATACTTGTGTGCTCTATATAATCTCTGAATATTCTAATAGACTAGACTGCCTAATATAAAAGAAATCTGTAGAAATCATAGATTTAATTTAATAATAACAAGAGCATAGCACTGTGCTGCAAAAATATTTCATGTTCTCTTATGTATTATGCTTTTGGTACATTTTCAATAGATGTATAAATATCATCAGAAGTTATGGGGATTCTGTTGAAAGTGCCCACATATCATGAAATCACCAAGTGAGTGATACAGTTGTAAGAAATCATGAAGGAAAATTGTAATAGAGCTCTGTAGGAGTAAAAGCTTTCCTCCTATGGAGCAACTGATGTAATCCTGCCAAAGGTATGACTTTAGTAAATGACCATGACCTTCAGCTATAGTCTAGACCTCATGACATACATTTACTTGTAATAACTTCCTTTCTGGGAAAATGTGTTTTTACCATTCTGTCTGTTTTTCAACAATATAATTGCTGTACCAGTTTAATTTTATTTTCTCAAGATACATCAAATGAGTTTAGGAGTGAAGAATGAAATGGATAAATAGATAAATAGGTAAGTAAGTAGATATATGCTAAATAGAAAATAAAGAGCAAAGCACATACCATTCATATATGAAAACATAGAATCAAATTAGCTAACAATATAACTACATGTAAAGATATTCCTTTGGAAAACAAATGAATGTTTTCATAAACCTAGATTAGCAAAAGTAATCTGTATGTAATATTTTAAATTAGGTTATTTGGTTGCTTGTTCCATGGAGATAAATGGGTCTGTGGGGGTCTAGAACAGTCTATTCCAACTGGTGTCAACTATTGTACAGTGTAGCTACAGTTCAGTTACTGCTTAAAACAAGTTTATGGCATTGCTAGTAACTTCTGCATGTGTTCATTTTTAAGTAAAACAAACTGGAATGTTTTAATCGACTTCAAAATTATTCATGATATTAGGCAATATATAGCCGCTCATTTTTCACACCTAAGTTCTCCTACATATTTTTACAAATTATTGGGCAACAAAATTACAGATTTTCTTTGAGCACAGCTATGTGGGAAATGAAGAAGATGCAAGATTCATGACTGTATAAAACTTGTATCCATTATATAAAACCTAGAGATACTGAAGCTTTCCTCTCACATAATAGATTAAAAGTAACTCAGATATAGGCAAATACATGTCAAAGAAACAAGACACATGTGGCTGTTTAGTGAGAAAAGACTTCAAATGGTAAACATTTTGTAAAGGAAAAGGTGTTTGTGGGAAATGAACATATTGCACCGTAATTTGTGTAGCAGTTGATTTGAGAACAGTTTTTCACTTTCTGGTTTGCCGGAGGCCTTTCTCCCTTCACTTTCCACTGGCCAGGGTTTCTCTTTGTGTTGTAGTTATCCTTCCTTTGAGTTCCTTTGAAAAGCTTAGGTGGTTTAAAATGACATGCATTGCGGTATATTCAAAATATAAAATAAAATGAATTCTTTTTACATCTCTAGAGAAGAAGAAAGGAATGCATATATATTATAATTGTCTCTATTCTTTATCCCATCCTTATAGTTGTTCCACTAAGAATAGTGCTTCTTAGATGTCTACTAGAGAGATCTGTTGTACCCAGTCCCTCCCCAAATATCCATTTGAATATTAATTTGAAATATGAATCAATTCTTCATTCAAACAAAAAAGTTATAATTGGAATTTAAAGAGATACTTTAGGACTCTATATTTGTGATCGACCACATAGGAAACAAAAGAATCCCCTAAATTTCTGCTGACACACACGCTTTCTCTCACACTCACACTCACACACACTTTTTTTTTTAGGTTTTCACACCAGAGTCTAATGGAATAACTGCCATTAGAGGTGTTACCTAATTGTCAGGGGTCTTACTGTAGAAAATTTCACCTACAATTTTTTCCATGCAACTCTAGAATTCAGTAGTTTTCCTAGGGTATTTAAATACATGTGTGAGGTTCTTATTCAATCTCATATTCATTAACTCACTTATTTCTTAAACAATTTTAGGACCTCTAGTCTATGCTAAGAATTTATACAAAGTCTTGTAAGTACACAATTGAACTTCTCCCTGGTGGTCCAGTAATTTAGGACTTGGCACTTTCACTGCCGTGGCCCCAGTTCAATCCCTGGTTGGGAAACTAAGATCCTGCAAGCCATGTGGCCAAAAAAAAAAAAGTTCTTATTTACTTTCTCTTTAGTACATTTTGAAACAAATTATTAGAAGTAAAGGAAATAATAAATGAAATATGTATTATGTGTTAAAGGAGCACAGAATACACAATCTTTATGTTGTAGTGTGGCAAACAGAACATATGTGCAGTCTTCAACTGGGACATTGTGTAGTCTACTCACCTTCTCTCTAGATCAGTTTCTCTAACTGTAAAACTGAGATCACAACTCCTAATCCTCAATGTTATGATCTGGATCAAACAGAAGTATCTAAGACATAGAGTAGGCACTCAATAAATGTTCATTTTCCTCTGTCACCCTCCTCACCCTTGCCTTGAATATATGATGTATAATCCACCTACTGGTTCACTGGTTTGTTTCCAGACCTTGACCAGAGGATGGAGTTATATCAGGAAAAAAAAAAAAAAATGTGAATGGTTCCAGACACAGCAACTCCTTTTAGCAAAATCTCACCAAAAGAGATTTCCAACAAAATGACAGATGGTTCCAGGTTCAGCATGGCATATGTTGAGATTAATGTCTATATCAAATAATATATTAGCCACTCTCCTTCTCTTTCACAAATGCTGTAAACTCAAAGTTCTATTCCAGTCTATGAGAACTTGGGGTGCAAAGTGTGCAAAAAGTTCTCCAGGGGGATCTAAGGAGTTCTTGCATCTAGGAGCCACCTGAGTACAAATCTATTGGTTGTTCAACGTATGTCTCACAATTCAAGTCAACCAGACTTTGTGGCCCAGCAGTGGAATTGCAGAAGTAAGGGAGAGATTTTTAAAAAACAATGAAAGAATGCAAGTTTTGTCTTTGGCTAAATATAACAGAACTTTGTATATGTTATCCTGAGATTCATTCAGTCACATCTTGCTTGTTTCTCAGACAAGAGCCCCAAATTTATCACAACTTGTGAATAAAATGTGGGTAGTGGGAAAAGCACATGTCCATCTGAGGCAGCTGAAGCTTTCTTGGGAAGTCACACATGAGGCAAAACACTCCCTGCTATCATACAGGGTGCTTCTTATTTCTAGGTGATAACCAACCAGATTTACAACAACCCAACTTACTTACTTGAAGACCTCTGATAGGAGGAAATTACTATTACCTGAATAGTAGGCAATAGTATTATCCCAAGTTTGATAACTCCAATCAACGAAAAGTTCTTTGTTATAAATCAAAATCTTAACCCTTCATAGATTGTTCCCTTCCAGTTGTTTTTTAGGTAGTTATCATGTCCCCCTGGAATTTACTATTTTCTTGAACTTGCTTAATGTTTCCTACATGAGTCCACTCATGATTGACATTAATCTCCCTCAGACAAAGTCATAAACTGTGATGTGAACATAGTACTAAAGCATGATTTGATGGGCATGGAGTAGAGCGTCCACACACTTTAATGCGTCATTCAGTCCGAGATAACTTTTACACGGCACCGCTATTATACTGTAGACTCGTACTGACTTCATAATCAACCAAAATCCCTAAATTGTGTTTCATTTGCTTCATCTGCTGTTAATTTATATCTTTTCAATCCTGAGCCTAACATTTATTCAACCAATTAGAGGTAGTCTATGGTTACAGCTTGTCTAGTCCATTTTATACCCAGATCCTGTCAAACAAATCCAATTCTTCCCAAATACATTTTTTATTTTAATATTCCATCTGTAAGCAAACCCACTTTTATTTGAATTTTCAAGGAATATGTTATTTCTTCCCAACGATTGTATTTTAGACCTTTTAATTGAAGGGTTAATGTTTTTCTGAAGGAAAATAGGTAATGTGATCTATCGAAATCTCAGGACTTACAAACTTGGAAAGATTTGGTATTACAGTGTTTCAATGTTTCCAGGTGTTTGGGGTTCAGTAGAAAGCCTCAGTCATATTTTGCCCAAAGCAAGTCAAATTTTTAATTATGTGTAATAAATCCAGGCATATTTACTCCATATATTTCGGGATTCATTTACACTTCAATCACTACGTTGTTATTTTTGAAGAACCATTTGATGTCTGCAAGCCCTTTGAGCCTTTAAAATATGCTTAGAAAACCCAGTCCCTCCCCCCACACACACACACACACACACACACACACACGCACACACGTTATTTGAAAATAGATCATTATGTTTTGCCTAGGGTAAAAAAAATCAAATGCCTATACTTGAGGTGTGGCTTTAACCTTTATATAATACTTGGCAACATATACTCAGCTAAAAATACTCCTATCTGAATCCTTTGCTTAAAAAATACATTAAGGTTTAAACGTTTTAAATGACTATTTCAGAGACTCATATGGCTAACCAAACAGGCAAAAAAGTGTTAGCTAAAGGTCTAGAAGAGACTTTTATCAGCCCTGCATTTCGTTTTATATATCAACTTTCAACAGAAGCATTTCAAAGCCCATCCCCAGTCCTATCTAAATATTCCTGATATTTAGAGCAAAATATCCAACTGCCTGCTGCACTTCTCCAGTTGGGGGCTCAGATTCAACAAGTCCACAGTAAGAAATCTTTTATTTCCATCACCACTGCTACTCACACCCTGGCCACCATCATCATCACCCTCCAATAATATCCTTTTCCCCTTTCCAGGTTTCTAACCCTGTAAATGCTATTAACCATCTACCCAGTTGCCCACTTGAAAACCTGGCAGAATTATGGATCGGGGGAGGAGAATTTTTACATCTTAGTCTGGACATCACCTCCTTTATGAAATCTTAGGATTTCCATCTCCCAAATACTTCTATAATCCACCCAATTTTCTTCAATCCTACTGCCATAACTTGAGTGCAAGGCAAACATTCATGTCTGAATTACCTTCATAGAATTCAACACACTAAATCTAATTGAAGAGCACCAATATACTCCCAGCTCTTAGAGTGTCATCAGATATACAATCGCAAAGCTAGAAAGCACATTAGGTAGCTTCTAGACGGACAACCTTATTTTCTAGAGGAACAAAGATATAAAGAGCTATTATTAATTTCCTCTCCTCCCATCCTCCTCTTTCCTCACATGAGAAAATATTGTTACTGCATCAGCTTTGTTGGAAAGGTTGAGGGTTATGAGAATTTTAAGCAAATTGTGTTTTAGGACCTTGCTCCAATACGACTTAGACATTAGAAATATGAATAATTTCCAACAGATAAAACTGCACAGCCAGCTGAGCAGACCTAAGGCACTATTTGGTGGTAGCCATTCAGGATGCAGTCAAGCACATTATCCTTGGGGGAGTTGTTTTAGCTGCAAAAGATATAGAGTATACCACAAATGATAGCATTTAAGACTGTAAGGCTTTATAATTCAGCTTTTTTTTACTTCCACCCCAAATGAGAAAGATGGGCTATCCTAACATAGTGCAACACCCAGAAGAGGAGATTTGACAAAGGAGAAGAAAACTGAGCTATAGAGATGGAGAGAAAAGGTACATTTCCTTAAAAATCTTGAATTGAGTCCTGCTTAGTACTTAGTGTGTCTGGTCAAATGATCTGAAGTCTTTAAAATTGCATTGCCTAATCTGTATAATCAGAATTTTAAAATTTGCTCTAGCCATTTCACAGGCAATGATTAAACTCATAAATGATAATAATTTTAAAAATTGTTTAAGTGTAAAATAAATAATGATTCACAATTCTACCTGAGTCCACTTCTGGGAATCGGTGTTTATAGCTGATTATAAAATGAACAGATATATAGGTATTTGGATGCCCAGGTCAATGGGGCAAATTCTACATTTGAAGATGAGAAAGATGAAAGCAATTTCAGAATTCATCTATTACACATAATTTCTTGATGTAACATCAATCTTTCCTTAATACTCATTGTTAACTGGAGTTTTGGAAAATATGCATTTAAAGAGTTAAACATGCGGCCTTGTTTTGGTATACAGATACATTAATAACATTTCCTGGGAAACAGGAGATTATTTCTCATTCTCATTGACCTCTGGCCTTTATAAAAATGAAAGGCTGCAAATAATTCTAAAAGTGGTGAATTAACTCATGCATTTTCAGGAATTATTACCTACCTTTATTTTCAGTTTCCTACCTTTAAGCATCATCAAAACAAGGTACCAGTTTACGCATTGGAACGGAGTAAAAAATTAACTCAAATTTTATATTACCACTTTGTAGGAATTCCTGCTCTGAGCATAAACAGATGAAAATATGTGTTATCTTTAAAACGTAATGGCAGTTTGAAGTAATTCTCTATGTTATCATTCTAAGGTCATTTGCTTTTTGTCCCTATTATCAATTCTTAAAATAGTTTATATAATATACTTTGTAATATCATCTGAAAAAATATGTTTTTACCTTCACAACATCAATGGAAGGAAAAGTGTTCTCCCAATTTCACAATCTAGTACTGGAATTATGTGGCAAGAGAAATTTCTTGTTTTTCTTCTTTTTTTTCGGTAGCATAAACCATTTTAATCGCATAATGCTATTTGGAGCAATTGACCACAGACTAAGGTTTGATGCTGCTGGAACCACAGCAAAACTATCAGAAGCTGTCTTTCTATCTCATGGCTGAAAATTGGGAATCACAGCTCTGACCTTCAGGAACCATAGATTCAGAAACCTGCTCTGGCATTACTGTCCTCATTTTACAATTCTTCTGCACCGGAGATCCCCAGGACCAGTCATGGGGGGTGGTCTCTGGGAGAACCGTTGATGTCATCTTCACCCAAGGGGTTCACTAATAGCCCCTTGACTCACATGGGAATATCCCCAGGAACTCCCCCCACGACTAGGAGGGCTGTGAAGAAGGGTTCATTCTCCTAGTGTTCAAGCCTAGACTCTTGACCTAGTTAGTAGTACTTCCCTAAGTGCCATCTTCTTGGAGCCAAGGTGCCCCAGAGGCACTGGACTTTGCTTTTTAAAATCTGTTGCACCAGAAACATCATCATGTCTTATAGGTAATGCTACCTTCTCTCCCACACCTAGATTCACCCAAACTTTTGGAGAACAACCCATGTTGAAGGGAGATCCCTAGGCAATTCCTCCGGGAAACAAAAAGAAAGAGCACTGATAACTAAGGGACCCCTGCTCTTAATAATATATCAATTATTTACTTATGAAGTAAGTAAATTAATTATTTGTACTATACAGTACAAATAAGTAAGAGTCTATAAGATTAATTGATTTAAGAATACATGAAGATATATCAACTATAATTCCCCTAAACACAATTTTCTATTTCATTGTATACCTTAAGAAAATTTCAATCTCTAAATGACACTTGCTTCACTTCTAATTAAAGTGACAATGCAGTTTATCATTCAAATCATGCTATTTTGAGAATGAAATGAGGCACTAATAATAATTGCATAGAAAAATGGATGTAAACCAGGACTTTTCCCGCAAACTGGAATGTCTGGTCACTCTAACTCTACCTAATGGAGAAAAGAGAAGTGACTAGCTTGGGGAATGAGTAACTGGAGGAAAATTAAATATTCTGCTTGGGGTTTGGTAGAATCACACTGTTCCATAAAATCATCTGACAAAATGTGTCATGGGAGATAGCATTTTTGTTATCTTCAGGAGAAAACAATATATTTTTGACACAATTGCACTTGTTTCAACCTTTTATATTTCACTTATTTTCATATCTGTATCCTTTATTGCTTCATGGTAAACACCTCAGATAGTTTTGTGGATTGTTTTTTGAAGTATGGTAAAGAACGGCTGGAAAGTACATTCCTGATTTCCACCTCAAAACCTCTGAATCAGAATCTCTGAAAGTGGGGCCCAGGAATTTAATTTTTCAAACAATCATCTCGACTGATTTTTACACCATAGCCTGGAAGAACCACATTGTATAAAAAAGTAGAGAGTATTTTGGGAGAAAGGCATGTTTTGATTGGGTGGAAGGTTTTTGTTGTTGTTATATAACTGAACCTCCTTCGTATAGTCAAATGCAGTCAATTTTTTGTCATTTGCGGTAAATGTTTTGTAAAGTCTCCAGGAACAATGAATTAAGAGAATACTGAACCATTGCTTTCAAGTGAAAGAGAGGATTAGGTTCCTGCGAGCCTCTGGTCACATTTTTACCAACCAGTCAATATATAACCTTGGTTTATGTGGGTTTCTGTTTAAAGACACCTTGTTTACCATATTGATTCACTAACATTGAACTCACCGCCAATAGCATTATAACTCATGCCTGCTTGGAGCTGATCTAACACACGAATTTTCTCTGTAAGGCACATCACAGCCTTCTTGCCCTTAGGAACATAGACAGCACTTCAGCATCATACTTGGAATCCATTTTGGACAGTGAAATAACCAACAAAAGCCACGAGAATGAGAAAAATGTGGCCCAAATAGACTCCATGAAAACCACTTGTTTACAGTGTGAGAGCTGAAACAAGAAGGCAGGGGTTCCCCTTGTTCCACCTCAGCCAGCGACTCAAATCACTTGCTGCTCTGCACGTGTTCTTGAGTGACCATGAAAGCACTATACATATTGATTTGGAGGGGTTACAAATGATTCATAGCAAATAGTCAAACTCGCAAGTCTGTAATCCGTACATAATGAGCATTGACTGTAGGATGTTGCCCCGAACTCTGATGTACACCTTTACTTACAGCTGGGTAACCTAAGTAGATTCTGAGTGGCATTCAAGAGGTAAATCTAAAATGGAGAACAAGAGACCTCAGGAAATATAGAATAAAAAGATAACTTTTCAAACTGTTTTCCCACAAGCGGTGTGTGAGCTTTGCAGGTTCTCTAAATCCTCCTCCGCATTTGGTGCTGTTGCTATTTCAGTCATTCTGATAGGTGGGTAATTACACCTCACCGAGATTTCAATTTGCATTTCCCTAATGGCTAATAGTTTGGCAGTTTTTAAACAGTTAAACATGTGACTACCACTCTTGAGCATTTATTCCAGGGAAATAGAAACTTTGAGTCCTCCCCCAACAAACACCTGTACATGGATGTTCATGACACCTTTATTTGTAGTAGCCAAAAACTGGAAGTTGTCCAATGTCCCTCAATGAGTGAGCAGTTAAACAAACCCTGGTACATTCTACCATGGGTTACCACTGAGCAATAAAAAGAAAAACTATTGGTACACAC
Organism: Globicephala melas; assembly: GCF_963455315.2. NCBI lineage: Eukaryota > Metazoa > Chordata > Mammalia > Artiodactyla > Delphinidae > Globicephala > Globicephala melas. Next base: position 22,640,585 of record NC_083315.2, read on the forward strand.
AACAACCTGAATGAATCTCTAGAAAGTTAGACTGAGTGAAAAAAGTCAGTTTCAAAATGTTGCATACTGTATGATTCCATTTACGTACCGTTCTTGAAATGAGAAAATTACAGGAATGGAGAACAGATTAGTGATTACCATCGGTTAAAAAGAGGTGGTAGGAGGGAAGGTGGGTGTGCCACAAAAGGGCATCTAGAGGGATGCTTGCAGTGATGGAAACATTCTGTACCTTCATTATATCAAAGTCAAGATGCTGGTTGTGATTGTACCATAGTTTTCCGGGGTGTTACAATTGGGCAGAAACTGGATAAAGGGTACATGGGAGCTCTCTTTTATTTCTTTCAGTTATGTGAATCTATGATTACCTCAAAGTAAGAAGCTTAGTGAAAAATAATGAAGGAGAAATACTTTCTCAGATAAACAAAAAGATAACTTTCCTTTTTCCAAGTGTCAGTTGGTTCTTGTTTACCAAGTAATTTAACAAGCTCTTATCCTTTAAAGAGGCTAAAGAAAGGTTGTTAGTTCATATGACACAACATTTTTTAAGATGACTTACTAAAAACTATACACCACACATACAACTTCTTAAAAGCAATAAACTTTGATAACTTTTGATAGTGATAATATTGCAGATCTATCATGTGTTCCATCACTGTACTAAATGAAAAACTTAATCACCTAATTTTCATTTCAAAAAAGTTTTCACATGAAGTAATATATATACAGTAAAGTGAACAGTATTAATGCAATTAATGTAATTGGCTCTTTTTGAAGGAGGAAACTAAGGCTCAACTCACATGTGAAGGTAGATGACATTGTTAATACTGAAGGTTTGGTTTGCAAAGTAGATGCACAAAACCAGGATCCCATGATTCTGTGCAAATCAGAATCTCTAGGGCATAAACAAAGTTTTAATATGACAACTGAGTTCATCTTATCCACTGTCTCTCTCCATATATATATATATATATATATATATATGTATCTATATATGTACATACATATGATTTTTTGATATATAAGGAAGGGGCTGAGAATAATTGTGTAGGATACACAGGATAAGTCTTTCTGAAAGGGAAGAGAATGGATCTTTTCAAGTTAGGTCTTGTATTAGTTTCCTAAGGCTGCCGTGACAAAGTGCTACAAACTGGCTGGCTTAAACAACAAAAATATATTGTCTCACAGTTCTGGAGACTGGAAGTCTGAGATGAAGGTGTTCATTCTGTGAGCTGTGAGGGAGAATCTGTTCCATGCCTCTTCCCTTAGCTTCTGGGCATTTGCTGGCAATTTTAGCTTAGCTTATATATCTGATCTCTGCATCCATCTTCTCGTGGTTCTCTCCTTATGACCATGTCGGTGTGCAGATTTCCCCTTCTTATGAGTACAGCAGTTATATTGGATTAGGGTCCACCCTGCTCCAAGAAGTATGACCTCATCTTAACTAATTACATCTGCAGCAATCCTGTTTCAAAATAAGGTCACATTCTGAGGTACTGGAGGTTAATTACTTCAACATATGAAATTTGGAAGGACACAGTTCAACTCATAACAGATTCCTCCTCCCATTCTTACCCAGTGAATGTGATAGGCAAAGCTGTCAATAGGTTATCAAGTGAGGTAGGTCCAAGGTACAATGGTAGAAAACTGTCCTAAACAATAAAAAAAGTAAGCAGGCATTTTAATAGATATATTTTTGGGGTTATTTTATCTAATTCAAGAGAATTAAACTTAAAACTCTAAATATTCTGTATTTGTAAAATGCTTGTGATCAACCCTATAACTTTCATTTGCACTGATAATAGAAGAAGATCAAACATTTTCTAAAAGTTATATTATTTCCTTTCTAAATGTTTTGAAAGTGCCAATGTAACGTTTTTTCAACTCTTTAAGTGTAGGTAGAGTTGCTTGACCAAAATTAATAGATTTTTCAATCAGACATGTTTTAAACAAACACTCTAAATCAAACCAAAAGTTATTGAAATAGGAATATCATCAGAATTACTCCCAAACTATTTATTTTAGGGAAGCCAAATATACTAAGAAGTAAAAACAAATATCAAAATGTTTGTTACTGGTCAGTGCTTCTTTATTATGAGCGCATTGTTGAAAAGTATACATATTAAAGTTTATGGGCAAGTTATGTGCTACACTCAAGCTGACTTGTCTCTATAATATTCAGAGCAATAATAAATTAAGAAAAAAAAATCCAAGTCGGTTGTTTAAAACTGTGTAGACCAATGTGTTGATTGACTGCAGGGTTTTTTCCCCACTTTTGACTCAGATATGCTGACATCCTGTATACGCATCCTGAGATGATTATTCAAAGCGCAAATTAATGTCATACTCCACACCTTGAAACCTCTTCTGACTCTGTTTCTTTTGCCCTCTCACTCCTGTACACATCAAAGCTGCTCTGTAACAGGAGTAATGGAACTTTGGTGCCTAGGGAAGATGAATGAACATTTCTGCAGAATATTACTGTTGAGCAATGAAAAGACTAAAAATGGGTGGGTGGCTTCAATTGTAAGTCGGGGGGAAAAACAAATTCTAAGAAATCACAGGGCTTGGTACCCATTTGGAAAGATAGGAGCTATTTTTAGATGTAAAGAGGATGTGGTGATTAATATGAAAGCTAAAGCCATGTAAATCCAAATGCAGCAGCTGAATACCAAAAGTGTACTGTTAGACATTAGCATTCTACCAAACTATGGGTAGGGGGGAGAAATTATTTTCCATTTTTAATCCAAAAATGGCTTTCAAATAGCAATATAATTTGGAGATATTGTACGTTATTAGATAGAGAAAATGATTTCAAAATTTTATTGGTGCAAAATATTAAATATGTAAAGTATTAAAAACAGCTTTCTAAGAGAATTATGTATTTTAAATGTTGGGAGTAGCTAACTCCTAAATGTCAGTCACACAGGTATAATGGAGATAGAATTCTTCTGAGTTTTAGTAGTTTCTAAATATTCCACCAATTCACAGCTATCCACTTTTCACAGATGAAATCCTGGAGCTGTTGACCCAAGTCAGTTGTTGTTCTGAAAATACCCCAAATCAACTCAAGAAATTCTATACCAGGACTGTGTCCCTAGCCTTGCAGTGGCCCATTCCTAAACTGCCTTCCCAGACCTTTAACTCTCTGCTCCTCCTCTCTCATCCACTAATCAATTTAAGGTCACAGCCCTTCCCTGCTAGAGTTTAGGTTCATTTTAAGAAGGTTTCAATTGAATAACTAAAAATTAGGATATATTCTGTACACTTCCAGAAGAAAGGAATATAAAAACAGAAATGAAAGAAGATAATTTGATAATGTAGCATAATGAAACAGACCTAGATTAGAAATTGCAAATATTACTTAACCTCTCCAAGTCTTGTTACCTGTTTAACTATAAAATATGGGTAACGATTCTTAGCTCCCAAGTTGTCATGGGAATTAAATGACACTATACGTAAAGATTTTGGTGAACGCTGCCAGCAGCGGTTTTATTATGTTTCTGTAAATCTGTGATTATTATTGTTGGTTGATGACACCACTCTGGCTCTGATTAAAATCACAGATTAGCTCTTCACAAATTGTAAGTGTGAAGTAACAAAAGGCAAAAGCAACAGTAACAGTGTGCCCAACGGTCTTCTGGCAGAAAATGGTTAATCAAATCTGAGCACTCCCTTGATAACAGCTTCCACTGAGGGTGACCTCTTTTCTTTACAATCTCTTCCCTTATGAAGCTAGATGGTCAACACATTTAATATACTTTATTAAGTGTGCATGCAGTTATCATCATTTTATAACACTGTCTGGCTTATTTATTACTAAGGAATTGGAGGTGAAAAATCCTTTATCTTTTATAGTCTCATTTTTTTGTTTAATATTATATCAAAAAAAATCTCCCAATGAATCTTTTCTCTGAAGCATGGGAAAAAATTAATAAGGAAATGCAAAAGATACCATGTTTATTTTATAGAGGCGATACAATCCCTCAGATTGTATCTCTTCTAGTCAAAATATGTCTAATCTGAGCCTTACCTTCTCCATTTGATCTATCGTATCTTTATACGATTATCCATTTTGTTTGTCATTATCCATTATTGTTTATAGAAGATATCTTCTGTCTTCTCCCTGATGACTTTGTTAGGACTGAACATAGATAACCTGTCTCTGCTGACCCCAATGTGTGCAGACACTGTAGCTGAAATTTTTCAGCTTAATGGGCATAACTCTCTCTCTCTCTCACTTTCATTTTCTCTTTTGTTCTTCACAATAGAGAGATATGTAAATCCATCAATTCGTCAATCCTAAGAAACAGTGCCACAGTCCTAAAGAATCCCTACCACCCTCCTTATATTGACCTGGCATTCAGGATTTTACAGAAATAAGATTATCATTCACTTAAAGCAATTGCTTTTTTCACATTCTTTCTGATGCAACACAAAGAAGCACCTGAATCCCTGTCTTATCATAGCAAAAGGAGAGTGTGAAAAGACTGCAGGTCACAGATATGAAATACGTTTCCCTTTGGGAACAGACACTGAATGGAAAGGGAGATGTTTTGGATTCAGGATTCTGATTCCTTAAGTTCTAACTTTCCTGAGAAAGCCAATGAACATTCTATTTTATAGTAAAACGATGTAACCTGAAAACTATAAGAACTGAAAAAGAACTAAGGAAAAACTTTTCAGAATTGAAATTTGGGACTAAAGGGGGAAAAATCCCATTAAAGAGAAATTACAATGATGATCACCTAATGGAGAAAAGCAAGAACCAAAACTTGTCGCTACGCAAGGGTAACAAATGATAAGATACAGAGAAGAGACTGATGGCCTTTGAAAGTAGAATTCTTGATCATTCCATTTTGGGACCAGCATAGTATTTTCTTAACTACTTTTCTAGGGTTTAAAAGTCTTCAGAGGCTCCTTCCTCTATCATATCTATCAAGCTGAGTGGACTTTTAAAAAAATCTATCAGTACACTCATTTAAATAAACAAATCCCTAACCCCTAGAACAACAGAAACATGGTGAAAATATTCCTAAACAATTTTCTTGTTACTAGTATTAATCTTTAAATATTGCTCTTATCTGCTCTGCTCCAACTTGTATCACTTCTGTGCTTACTGGGTGAAGAATAATTTCTCAGAGAACCTTTCTACACAACTGTTGGAGGATGAGGCAGTTTATAAACCACCATGTCACTGACAGTGTAAAAACCTGAGCAGAGGGGCTTTGATCTAACAAAAGGCGCCAGGCAGTCCAGGGCACTGTCCCTCAATGCCAGGTTGTAGATTAAATGAGATTCCCAACTTGAATATAAACTGGATAGAAATTGAAGACTGGACCCATGTACCACCCAAATATTTTGATGTTTGGCATTTGAACGCTTTTTGGTAAATGATTTGGTAAATCATTTTAGAGAAAATGATACCTGTCTCTGCTAAATCAGAAATCAGGTTTTCATTTTTTTTTTTCCGGAAGAGTTTTGTAAGGATAACACCAATTTGGGGTACTACAACACTTAGATGCTTTTATTTTTCTTGTTCGCATCTTCCTATAAGTTGGTCTGTCGACCAGGAGACACCATCATCTAAATACTCGGTGCCTTTCTTTACCCTCAGAAAAGATAGTCCTGGTTCACGAACCACTTTGACAGTCTTTCCTGGAACATTCTGTATAAAGTGCAAAGTGTTGCCATTTGCATATTCTACTGTTGGTGTGAGGTGATATGTCCAGGTATTGAGTTTACAGTGGTAAGATGAATAAGTTCTTTTTCTAAACTCGAGGGAGACTCTCAGTGATGAAAGTGGCACAGAGTGACTCTGACGGAATAAAACAGAGTTATCAGGGTACTCTGTCTGGGGCATTATAATGACTCTGTTGGTGACAGCTTGTCTACTGCCTGGTGGTATTAGTAAAGAGCACTTTTTCTAGGGGAATTGTTGAGCTGGCTTTGCTTTCATGTGATCTGCCAAGGCATATACCCTGTCAAATTGAGTCACTTTGCATTTCACTACGGACAAAGGTCCCTTGGAGAATGGTACCTGGGAGTTTCACTGTCCCAGTACTTTGTTTGTGTTCTCAAGAGGAACCTGTAACCATTTAAAATAGATATTTGCCTCCACCAGCCAAAGAAACCCAAACCAGCTCATTTACACATATAAGCTTAATTATTCCTACCTCACTGAGCACAAAGCACATATATTTAACAGGGTGGTACTGGAATATATCTTCAGGATATAGTTGATCATATTGGTAGTAAGGTCACATACTTCATGCTCAGTAGACAAATCTGAGAAGTGATGGGTGCAGGACTGGGAATTTGAGAGGTATTCTCAGGAACAAGGAACTCAAGTGGGCTTCTTTTTAATGCAACAGAACTAAACTTTGTTTAATTCAGAAGTAGTGACCCAATTTAATCTTATCTGAGGTTCAAAATAGCTTATATCATTTGTTTTTTACAGTTGTACATTTTGTTATCCTATAAGGTTAATGAGAGGAAGTCAAGGTTATAATGAGAACTACAAAAGGGAAATACCACACTGAAGTCTGTTTTTTTTTGTGGTGATCTGACCTAAAGAAAAGGCACTTAGATTCTGAATTCTCATAAAAGCTCATGCTTAATAAGACTCACGATAGTAGTTGCGAGAAAAGCTAATCTTTGAAGACTTTCTGCATAACTTTTTATATCAGGGAGATTGGTTGATTCAGATAATTTACCTTGCTAATATACATTTAAATTCTTACTCAGTAAGCTAAAAAAAAAGAAAAAAATTCCAGAGTAATTAAATCCTGTTTATCGATATTATGGCATGGCACTGTCATGCCATTATTTCAAATAGAAAAAAGTAATGAGATAGAGAGTGAGAGGAAAAGAAGAGAAAATAAAAGACAGATATTCTGGTTATAGAAGCTCATTCATTTATCTCATTAATTTAATTTATCTCATTAATTAATATCTCATTAATTTAGCTCATTTATTTAGTTAAGTGACCAAAATGCTTACTATGACTCATGGATGCGGTTAATTTGAAAACCATCATATTAGTGAGTAATGTCTGTCCAATTAAACCTAAAAACCCAGTCCACAGGCAGCTGACATGTGAAGGGAGCGTTACCTGAAACTCGCCAGACGGCTACCTTTTCCTTGGTTTAGGGCAGAAGTGGGAGAAACACAACCCAGCCAACAGGACATAACAAAGGTCCTAAAGAATATTCGGCAAAACAAAAGGTTTCTACCTCTGACTACCTCTGGGTGGAAAGATTTTTCAGTATTTTCAAAAGATTATGTAATAAAAATATTCAAAAAGTAAAAGAGGGCAAAAGAGTATACAAATTTGCCCAGATCTGCAGAGAGAAACATTAGCTTTATTCCTCTTTCCTCATATCTCACTTCTCTCCTTTACTGTTTGACTAAAGAGAACAAACTGTTCACAAGCTGCTGGATGGGAAATTGTACCTGATTCAGCAGTACAAGAGAACTGTGCAGAGCAGCGAGAGTGGGGAATCTTATTGAACACACTTCCTTGGCATCCCTCTGAAAGATCCCCTTTATCTGGACAAAAGTTAGCTACAATTTCCTGATATTGCTTATCAACTCCTTATATTCCTTATACAATTTCCTTATATATAAAAGGGAGAATTGTTGCAACATGTGCTCCTCTATGATGCTAATAAATAGACTAGCGTTTCACCTGCTCGAATGAGAGGATGTACTGAAGGGAGTGATGAAGCGGATTATCTATTAATAAAAATGAATGAAGGTATAAATGGATGTATGACATATTCTGCATTTATGAGAAAGTTCTAATATTAATTGAATGGTGAATGAAGGAGAGTAAGAACATGCAAAGAAGAGAGTCAACTTGTACAATCCTTTAAAAAAATCAAAAAGGTATAAATTACCAACCGCCAAGTCAGCTAATTAAGCCTCCCATTAATTTGGAAATAAAAAATCTAATTTTCACTGAACCATCCAATTCCAAGGATTAACTTAAAAGTGAACCATTCCTTGGTATTCTAAGTGTATTCTAAGTGAGTGTATTAGCTTCTTACTTTCAAGAAGGCAAACTGCATTTGAGGACTTCTATTCTCATGGGCTCCTTCTTACTTTGGTTTATTTTAGTAGAGGGCTGGACTAGAATTTAAAGTTGTTTCAGGGGCAAATCAAAGCAGATTTACCTGAAGAAGAGTCGTGCGAAGTAGTCATTAGTTAAAGCAAACCAAACAAACAAAAGCTGTTTGGGTTTGGTTTGCTTTAGAGGAGTATAAGTTGGAACAATTCTTCCTTTTATATATATGACTCTTCTAGTTGATTTTCATTTTCTTATAACAACTTTTATTTTCATGCTACCTGTTGCTCTGAGCAAAAAGCCATAAGTTTCAACCAATTTATCATTTGGTGTATTTTATTGCTATAATTTTTAGCTCTAAAATATATCTCCTTAGATGAGTGTGCATTTTTATATGTGTATGTGTGTGTATACATATATATTTTGAACTATCATATATTTGAACTAAATAATATATATATTTATTTTTTATACCATATATATATATATGTATATACACACAGACATATATACTATCACTTAGTTCAACATAACATAAAATCACATTATTTAAGAGTAAAAATGTTACAATATTTTATCCCCACTTGATAGCTTAATGCAGTACTTGTGTTTTGAAAATGAGGTGTGAAGAATATATTCCAATAATTTTCAATTAAGTTCCAAATCCACTAAAATTATAGGAGCTGCCTTAAAGCTCCACAGTATGTGGATAGAAGCAAATTTTGTCATACACGAGGAGAAAACAGAGACTGAAGCAAATTCTCAGCAGCAGACATCCGACATGCCATTCTTTTCCTGCCTCAAATGAATCTAGCCTGAAAACACACTCACACATGCTTACAAAAAAGGACAATGTGTCAGAAATACACTCCCTTATTTTTGTTGTATTTGCTAATTAGATTATTTAAAAATCTGCTATTCCACAAATACTTTAGGAGGTACCTCCTAGAGATAATTATTAAAGGATTACTGGCCATTTACTGTGGGCCAAGCAGGATGCGAGGACCTGGGGTAAAATCCTACCATTTGGTAGAGTGTACAACATTATTTTAAAAGTTTCCATGCAATGTTATGCAAACAACTTAACATTTGTACAAAATGTAAGAGTAATAACGGAACTTCTCCCTATGCTTAGCTCACTGTAAAAATTTATACCAAAAACACCCCTACACATATGAGAGGAACACAGAAAACACATTCACACTAATGTCTTATGCATAATGTAAGACAAATTTGGAGAGGTGTAAGGATACTGGAGAAACTGAGGACCTGGCAAAGCGTTTGAAAATTTGCACACATTTTTAATGTAAATGTTGTCATTAATCTCAGGCATCAGACATTTTTCAGCTTCGAAGATGCTACCCAGAAGGGAACTACACTCTCAGCATGCTTTCCCACTTGGAGAGACATATTGTCAATGTAGGAAATTGCCCAGCTAATATCACAGTATTTTAAGACAGGGAAGTCTGAAGTGAATAGTGTGGGCCTATGGAATTCATAAGGGGCCAATATGATCATGGTAAGAATGGGCAGAATTAAGGTCAGGCAAGGGGTACCTGTAAATGACAGTGTAAAAAGGTGCAGGAAGCAAAAGGAGATGGCATGAGGAAGAGAAGAAGTAGAGAACAATTACAGTGCCTGCTCCTCCCATTAGCAGCCAAGAGGGCTCTTGCTGGAGCTTCTTCAGCTATTTTTTATTGTGAATTTCTAGCATCAAAACCCCAGCACCAACTGCTGTGGTGATTTTTAACTGTGCAACTTCTGCTTCCATGGAAATTGTCACTTTTCCAACCTGTCTAGTCAGATGATCAGCCATGGCTGTGTCCTAATTCAGGTGAGGAAGGATAGGTCAGATCCACAGATGTGAATATGCAGGTCATTGTGGCCTGAGACAAGGCTTGGAGTTCCTCTCTACCTATCCTGTAGGCCAGTCAATTCTGACTTGGAAGACAGTCCATTAACTCTTCAGATGACTCCACCTATAGTTTCGTATACAGAGTTAGGTGCTTCTGTGCATCTAGGAGCATGGGTAGCCTATACAGGTGTTTCTGAAGTCCCTGAGGCAGGTAACACACTTACTTTAGTAATGTTTATCCAAGACTTTAAGAAACATTCAGGTAATTGCAAATGCAGCCTCAGCCATCCTGTGCATTTCAAACCATAACACCACATGGAAGTAGACTTTGAGCAGTAGATTTAGTTGAGAATTTTCTTGTTTGTCAGGTAACTTTTCTCTCTTGATACCAGGGATAGGTAAATGAGTTAAATTGAACAAAGGTATTAAGTGAAAAGGAAAGGAAACAAGATAGCTGTGCATTAAATAAAGCACAATCATGATATGCATTGCTGGATCACAGTTTTGAAGATCTATAGCTACAGTGGGTAATAAATCTGTCATGCAAAAAGTATTTATACTAAAGATCTTCAGGAAAAGAAAATAAAAATATGAAAAGATTGCACTGTGAGTCTTAAAAACGCCTACTGGAGCCCTTTGTCTTTTTCTTTTACTTGGAGGTATATATATACACATAATGAACTATAATGGAGATATATATCTGATAGTCTCAGATGTGAGTATACAGTAAGTGACATACAACACAATGTTGGAAATATGTATAGATTTTCAGAACTGAGACAGAGCCAGTCCTTCACTTTCATTTAATACTGTTCTCAGTGTTGGAACAATTCTGTTTCTAACTCTTCAAAGGGAGAAAGGAAGAAGAAAGAAACGTGTAACCATAAAGTTCTGAAAAGTGAAGCTGAGAAGACTCATCTAGTTTCTTCCCTGGCAGTTTTCTCTAGGTAGATCATATGGTGGATATGTCAGAGCTTTGAAATGTCTAGTTTAAGGGGATCAATAAGTCAGAATTATTTTTTTACAACTCTTTGACACCACTGCTCTATATCCTTGGTCACAGAAACCTTTTCTTCATCAGGTTATGTGGTTTGTCTTACAGTGGTCTCTTTACTTCTGGAGCAATAGTATTTAGTAGTAAACAGTAATGTTTCTAATAACTATGGAGTTATTTATATTTCATTTGTTAATACTGAAATAGCCCAAAAGTACTATTTGAGTCCCAGTAATATTGCTCTTCTACCACTACATAATCTTTGTTGCATCCAATTAAAAAGAAAAGACTCCAATTACTGCCACATCTTCAGATGGTACAGTGTGTTCATAGGTCACAATGCTATTTTGCTTATGCATGTACAAACTTGGCTTTCTCTCTCTTTTGTTCCTTTTCAGCCCCATCTCTTTACTTCTTTGAAGTTGTTGCCTTCTTCGTCAAGCAAAGTGAGAATACTTACCTAAGTAGGGCATCACTATTTACCATTCCTTTGGTGTGCTCTGAATAACAGAACGTGCTCCCTAAGCCAGAGACAGGCTCACTCCATCCTGTGTACGTCCTGTTCCTGCTTCCCCACACCCAGGCAGTCGAGCGTATTTTATGTCAGAGACGCTTCCTCCCATAACGCTTCTGGAAGTTGAGCAGCGTTACCAGAAGTGAAAAGTAGGCATTATTCCATACTTTTGATAGCCCACCTTTCTATTCATTCAGCTAACTCTTACTGTATACCTAGTATGCACTGGTCACAGTGCTAAGAGACAGGGATGAAAAAAGCAAATAAGGTATAGTCCTTCTTTTCTAGGAGTTCACAAACTTGTGAAGGCAAGACACACAGACAAGCTAGTGGCACCAAGTCAAAGAGTTAAAAAATTAGACCTCTGTTGTCAGATGGTCTTAACTTTGAACCCTGCTTACTAGCTGTGTGACCACGGGCAAGCTACTTTGTCTTTCTACACATAAATAAATGCAGGTGACGTCAATACCTATCTCCCGTGTTTGTTGTGAGAATTTGACGAGCTTATGCAATTAGCACAGTCCATGGCGTGTGATTAGCTTTCAACAGTGATGTGATGTTATGATGAGAGGGGCTCAGGATGGGTAAAGCACAGATTAATACAAAGGCAAGGGAGGGGTGTCCACTTAGAGACATTTAGCGATCACCTCTGGGGGTTGCTCAGGAAGGTCTGGTCATAGAGTGATATTTAACCTGTGAAGAAGAGTTAGAAACACACAAAAACACTTTCATCCCCTTTTGTTGAGAAACAGACAAACAAAAAACATTGGCCTCTTGAATTAAACTTTCTCTCGGTTGATGAAGTTAGGTGACCAGGATGACTCAGTGCAGGATTATCGGTATCTGTGAAGCATCAGAGCACAGGCATGATGCTAAGATCTTTTGTCATTGGCTCCTACTTGCAGGTGCCTTCTCTACCGTTCAGTCATAGACGATAGCTAGGAAGATAAATGAACTCGGGAGAAGCAGGGAACAATACTGCAATTTTTTAATCTGTCACAGTTCTTCCCCCACTTCAAAGTTGACTTGACAACTGCATTTATTTCACAACGCAATTGCTACAGGTTAATAATATTGTTTTATCAGGAAACATTTATCTTGAGGAAGAAAGTTATCCTAATGCAGCAGATAACTTATCCAAGGACAAAGAGAAAGGGGGCTATGTCTTGAGGGTAATGCTAATTCCTGGCATGCTATAAAAATAAATGAAATCTGATTAACACTGTTGGGGAGAAGAATAAGTCATAGCTTCTATGAAATATTATTTTCCTGATTGGAACCCTTTCCACTTTTTGTCAGCTTAAAACATTGTATTAAAGATGAGATGACTTTAAAATGGTGACAGATATCTCAAGCCCTATGATTATAAATGGTTGTTATAGGCTTGTAATCCTGAAGGCTTAGTCTAAAGTATTTTCTCCATAAACTGAAAGAGAAACACACTAGGAATTCAGAAGATTTTAATTAAATTTGTTCAGAAAAATTAAATGGGAATTTTAAAGCCTGGTTCACAAAGCATTTTTGATAATGAATTTAATTTATAGAAGAAATTTCTTAGCAAATTTGGTGATGCCAAAAAAGCCTTCACATGCACAATATATGTTTTCACAGAAGCATTATTATTAATTACCCTGCTTTTACTAATTCACAAAGGTTAGTCCATTTTCAGCTTCATTCTAAAGTGTGTGCTTAAACCTACTTTCTAAAAAATGGTAACAAATGCTTTTTTATAGGAGAAAAATAGACTACAAAGGGTGGGACAGTACGATCTTATACATGAAACTAATTTCTTTTCAAAAATAGTTCATTAGTGTATATAGTGAAAGAAGTTTGGGCCAGAAATAAAGAAAGAATGCATAAAAGCAAAATTAATTTTGAGTAGGGCAGCTGAAACACATCCAGAATAAAATCATTCATTCTTGTTTTACTGTAAAGTTGCCTGTAGCATCGTGAAGCATCCTCAGAACATGTTACACAACTCTGCAGTAGCAAAACTAAGCCATGCAGAGGACAGTGTGAAAGCTGGGATGGTGCAAAAAAAAGTAGGTGCTGGGTAATAGTGATGCAGGTGTGGTTTCAGTAATAAATCAACCCACTAATAATTATAGTATCTTGTATTTATGCAGATCCTTTCTTTATGAAGCCCAAATGTGTTTTAAAAATACAATTCTGTTAATTCAGAATGCACCCCTGTGATTAGGAAGGGTGCAGGTTTAATTAACTCTGTTTTATGGATGAGGAAACTCGCAATGTCCTCTCTCTTTGATAATGTGCTGGATTCAGTATTCTTTTCTGTTGCTAGTTTGGCCTTCATAAGGCAATAGTAGGTCTCAACTGATCACCAATGTGATGACTGAAAATGCAGACGATGAAGGGAGAACAAAGTGGGTAATTACAGGAAACTGTACATTTTGGTATCAGCCTATCCTTTGCTGCATTTCCAGTGCAATTGGCTAACACAAAATGTGGAACATTTGCATTGGAAAATCCCAAAGATGGTGTTACTAAAAACAAAGCAAAACAAAGAAGCAAGGTATCAATAACTGGATTGTTTTAGATGCACCCAAGCTTTGATGTACATAAATCAAAAAAGGATAGTCCTAATGTATTGTTATAAAACTTAAATTTTTAGTCATCTGAAAGTGGAACACACTTATTGAAAATTAGTCATTCAGTTTATTATGTGTTGATTCTTCAGTTGGCTCTGAAGTTTCTTAAGAGAGTAGGAAGAGAATAAGATAACAAATTCAGAAGTAAAAAAGGTGGTGGTGGGGAACCTAACAATTGTCTGTCTTTCCTCACTCTCAGGGAACTTGTACTCTTTGCCCATCCTACAAATGTTTACTTTGTGCCAACCATTGAATAAGAACCCACTGCCCTGCAGGGAGACTCAAGCACTCTTGTTGTTTAGTTTGTTTTGCTTTGTGTTCTTTTTTCTTTTTGAAACTTATAAAATGGAATCCTCTCTGAAACTTCTGTTGAAAATGTACAATTTATGATTATGTCACTCTGGTTGTGCGGAGTGGGAGAGTCATAACGCAGAGCAAAGTTGACCATTTCTTTCAAATATGAAGTGAAGAAAGACAGTTTCCATGTTGTGAGCCCAATGGCCCCTTCCCCCACCCCCTGCATCACACCGTGAGGTCATTTTTACAGTTGGTTTTTCAAACCAATTCATTTATTCATTCATTTTTATTCAACAAATACTTACTGAGTATCTGTTATGCATGAGGCAGTGTTCTACAGAAGCAACAGCACAGACATGGCTTTACTCTTATGAAGTTTATAGTCTGGGGTGTGACGTGGCACTTTGACAATAGAATAATTCATCATGCAGAAGCTTAGCAACTTTGATTCTGAATATCTGGAATGGTATATCAACTGTATACCTAATTTTAAAAAAGTGGTTTTTATAACAAGATTGATAGACTAGGTCTTTAGTTCCAAGCAGCATTAGGAAGATGCCTCAGTGAATGGTGCCTTCCATCTTGTAGTCTCTTGTGAAGACAATCAAAATGTCATTGACAAAAGCAAATTTACCAGTGAGAACATGGTCATTCCCATGTTTAAGCAACAATCTTTCAGTTCTGTAGAAAGTGTAAAAGTGTTCTATTGAATTTTCTGAGATCCAGGGGTGTACATTTCTTTGTCATCTCGGTATGGTGGCACTCTTGGAAAAAGATACTGACATTTCAAGAAAAAGTCACATTGGTGACCCTTTCTACCAAGGTCCCCACTGTTGTACATGGTAGGGCTGTTGTAAAAGTCCTTCTAGGTCATTGTAATAAATCACATGTTTTCAGTGACAGTTGTTTGGAACATTATTTTCTGCAACCATTTCAGAGGAAAAATAAGTTCAGATTTAGGGATGAGTGAGAAATGGATCAATCAGGATCCAATCAGAAAATAGAATCCACTTGGAAATTTAAAACAGAGGGAGTTTGGGCTGGGCAATGGAAAAGCCAAAAGCAAACACGAATAGTGAGGCAACTGAGAGTTTATCAAAGCAGGCAGCACCCCGCCCCCAATATCCCTCCAGACACTTCCTAGTTGGAAGTCAGCTGATATATGGGTATCCAGACAGAGGGGGGAATCAGCCCACCTGTGATACACAGAACAACACAGGAAAAGTCAGTCAAGCCCATCATTGCCATAGAAAAAGTTAAGAAAAAAGACTTCTTACTGTTGAATAGAGATATCTACACAGACAGATGAGAAAAGTGACTGACATATTCTTAAAAATGTTTAAAAATACTCTGTCTTGAAGGATAATGAAAATATTAAGTAGGAAATGAAAAATATTAAATATAAAAATTAAAACATTAAAAATTAGCTGAAGAGTTTAATGACTGAAAACAAGGTAAATAAGTAAGAGCATCAGCAGTTCTCTACGCCAGAAATAACCAGTTAGAAATTATAAATAAATTTTTAAGAGATCACGGGTATAAGATAAATAAATCTAACCCCTCTCCACATTATGTTTATTAATTTTTTTTATTTATAAGAAAGGAGGGGGGATATAAATAAAGGAAAACCCTACCAAAATCTTTATGGGGAGGAATGAAAACAGATCTTAATGAATAATACGTACATTGTTTCTGGGTGGCAGTATTCAATATAATTAATATTTTTTTCCACAAATGAATGCATAGTAATACAGATATGAAGCAAAATCCAAATAATGGTATTGTTGTTTGTTTTAACTTTTGTTTGTGGAACTTATATAAATTTGTTTATGAATAATCTGGAAGAAAAAGTTTACAAAAACAACTAAGTCATGTTTATAAATATCAATGATAAAGTATATTAATTAATATATAGTAAAGTATATATATATAATAAAGTAAAGTATATATACTATATATATAGTAAATATATATATAGTAAGTATATATATATACTATATATAAAATATAGTAAAGTAAAATATATAATAAAGTATATTAAAATTAATTAATATATAAATATTATAAAATGTTAGTAAAGACCCCAAAGCTATAATCACTAAAATAGTAAGATTTCCTCGCAAGACTAATGAGGTCAATCAGTGGAGCCAGATAGGAAGCCCAATGCACACACCCACATATACACTGACATCCATAAAACTTAATATTTTAAAATAAAATGTCACATTACTGAGAAGGAGAAGTTTCAATCAATAAGTGGCATTAAACATGATGGAATATTATGAAATATTAATATTTATAACATTGGAAATCTTTATTTTTATATTGAGTGAGGAAAAGCAGGATATCAAATTATATCATTAAATAATATCTATGTGTGTTTAAAAACAAGCTCCTAAAAAGACAAGAAGAAAATATTTCAAATATATGAAAAGTCTTTAATATTATTAATATTATTAAAGACAGGGCAATTTGTTTTGTTCTGCTTTCCAAGTTAAGCCTAAGATTAAGATTTGGGGCACATTCTTAAAAATAGGTAAAAGTATGTCGAGTCCTTGATAAGATTTGAGAGACAGTGTTCTAAATCAGTCGACCTGACTGAACTCATTTAATTCTCTTGACTAACTTGCAAGAAGCATATTCCCCTTACCCCACTGTACAGATAATGAAACACAAGTCTAGGAAGTGTTGGCAGCTTGTGGAAGATCCCTCAGTTACAGCATGAAAGATGCAGGATCTGGGCCTGAGGGAGCCGACTCCAGAATTCACTCAACACTGCATGGTACCACCTCCATCAAGAAGGCGGCATGCACATTCACTGAGGAATTTTAGCTCTTAGAAAGTTCTGTAAGTTACATGTTCTCATCCTCACCTAGGAAAACTCAGTTGGCTATGTTAAGTAGTTTGATATGTGATCATGTTATTTCTCTGATTCAAAGTGAGTATTTTCAGGCACCATTTACTCAACATTAGAGGTCAGTTCACTTCTCCCAGTCCAGGTGTGTGTCTACAGGCTCCTCCTTGACCTTGAGCTCTCAGGAGCTACCACCCTTGTTTCCTGAAAGTTGAGTTATTTGTGTGCTATAGACTGTGAAATTAGAGCCAGTTTCTATGGGAACGAGCTTTATTCAATCCAGAAGGGCAGTGAGGAGTAATTTGTAAATGTTACAGAGTGAAGGAAAAGTTAGCCACACAGCATATCCTCAGTACGAAACACCATGTCTTTCACTTCCTTTTATCCTTTGAGAAATGTTGCCTTTTAATCCTGTGGAGCTGAAGGAATTGCAAAGTCCTTACCTGATAAACTTAATAAACTCACTCCTTATCCATCTTCATGATATCTAAAACCAAGGAACAATTTCTCCTCCCAGAATATACATTGATGGACTCTCTAGTCTTCCTCATCCCCTGAAGTAGACATTACAGTTTTAGAATATATAGAATGAATTACTCTAATAGGATGGTCTTGAATCTTTGAGGATGAGCAGGAAGAAGGAATAAGAATTGACAATTGGGAAAACCAGTAATGTTATCCTTGTCTTTATTTCTGGATGTCCATGCTTTCTCTGTAGCCCAATTCAGATTGTAATTCAAAAATTAGGAGGAGGGCTTCCCTGGTGGCGCAGTGGTTGAGAGTCCGCCTGCCGATGCAGGGGACACGGGTTCGTGCCCCGGTCCGCGAAGGTCCCACATGCCGCGGAGCGGCTGGGCCCGTGAGCCATGGCTGCTGAGCCTGCGCGTCCGGAGCCTGTGCTCTGCAACGGGAGAGGCCACAACAGTGAGAGGCCCGCATACAGCAAAAAAAAAAAAAAAAAAAATTAGGAGGAAAAAACCTAATACATCGTATTTTTAAGCCTAGCTTTATACATTCCTATTCACTGTTGGACCTTTAAAATATATTAAGAGCAATATTTTCTTTTTAGCCTACATTTTTAAACCTAACAGTTGATAAGTATCTTTAAAAAAATTTTAGAATAAATGATATAATCTCCTGTAGAAACCAATACCTGACAAAATATTTCAGTATTACTAAGAAATAATAGTTTCAGTGCATTTTACCCTAAAAGTATTTCATATATTTGAAAAATAAATATTTGTGTCCATGCTATCAACATAAAAACCACAATGGATTTATAATAATCTAGTAAACTCCTGAAATTAAGGGGATTTGTGGATACATGAAAATATTTTCCAAAAGTTTATTTTGGAAATCAAAATACCTATCAAACACATGAAAATAATGTTTTCCAAGGAACACTCTTTTCCAGTTATCCTTTCTTTACATTTCCTGCAATTTAGAATAATGACATTTAAGAGAATAGATAAATTATTTCATTAAGACATGAAATCAATGTATAAATTATTAAGAGATGGAATTACATTCTTGGTTTATATTAATAGAGTAATAGAAGAGTAAAAATATATCAGCTGATTTATAAATGGAATTGGTTGTGAACATTTCAACATAAAAGTAAGAAAGTTATGCCAAAAAAAAAGAAATCCCCAAAACAAACGTGCTTATTACCTTAAATGCACCCAGAATTACATTTTGACATTTCAAGTAACGTAGAGAATTGATTTCCCCAGTACATAAAATCTTCCAAATCTATTTCTCTGTGACACATTTTACAATTCTTAAAAAGAACTAGTCCATTCCCCTATTTTAAGGTAAGCCCTTCACTAAACTATCAAATAGTTGTACCTATTTCTTAAAACTCCCACTTCTTGCAGAATAAAAAAGTGCTCACAAGGATACCTGTATTCACCATGAAGCAGATTGCAGTGTATACCATTCCTTTTGGACCTTTTTCCACAGGATTTAATTACTAAAGTGCCCCAAGCATGTTTGCTTTTACATTATTGGTTTTGCAAATAAGTAGCACTATGTTCTAATAAACACGATGACACTGCTTTCAGTTCATCATTTTATAACTTCAAACAGTAAAATCTAGTTTCCAGGTCCAAGTTTATGCTGGTATTACATATTGCAAAAATATTTTCCAGCGTTCTGTGTAGTAATAGCACAGAGCTGGGCACACGTTAAGCAATCATGAAAGTCAGCTAATACTAAAAGAATAGCCAATGTTAGAAGATTTAAAAAATTATACTTAAAAAAATAAAGGTGCCAATTTAAGAAATCTACCCCCCAAAGATTTTAAATTTTCATATTCATATTGACTTATACAGGAAACTCAAGTTATGTTCATCATGACTAATTTTAGATTTTCTAAACTTTTTGCACTTGTTTGTGTTGTTCTTATTTCATGGCATTTGTATTCCTAGACTGTATACATTTTTAATTAGCACTGCTATCTAGCTACCTTTAATATGGTCGGTGGCTCTCCTTCTAATTATCTTCTTACAACCGCTATCAGCCTTTTAAAGTTTCTTTGATGTCAGTTTGAAAAGTGACAGTACATTTAGGGTTAGCTATTATTTCAGTCATTTTGATTACGCACTTTGCCTTTTCACCTTCTGGAAATCACATGACCCTTGCAGACTTAAGACCTTTGCCTAATTACCTATCCAATTTTCTTATCTTCCTCTTCCTTTATATGTTTTTTTTTCTTCTCTTAAAGTTCCTGAGTGCAATATAGCTGTGGTCACTGGCAAAGTCATGGTAACCTTGTTAGGACTCTCCCCAAAGTCTTCACAAGATAACCAGTTAATGACTTATTGCTTTATCTCAGGGTCATGTCATTCCTAAAACTATTGTCGTTTTTTGTTCTTTAACAAAGTGTTAATTAATTTGACCAACGTTTCCTTTTATTCATTGTTTAGGAGAGAATAATACCAGCACAAAGTGTTTAGTTCCTATACTTCGTTATGTAGATAGTTTTTTTACATGACTATCATAGTTTTTCTATCCCATGAAAATATTTACTGCATTCAGCACTTTTTAAAAGGAACATAGTCACATTTATATGAAAAAAAAAAGTTGAATTCCACAACAATAGGACTGTATGATTGTAAGATTTTTCAGATATGCCATTTATACTCATGATGTCCGGAAGACTTTCTTGAACTAATGTCTAAGCCAGTGGTTCTAAAAGTATGGTCGTCTGACATCTGGGAGTCTCTGAGACCCTTTCAGGGGTCCTCAAATTCAAAAATATTTTCCTAATAGCAAAATATCACTTGCCTTTTCACTTTTTTGATGTTTATACTAATGATGGAAAGCAGTGGTGGGTAACTGCTGGTGCCTCAGCCTGTATTAAACTGTACTAGGAGTCATAAAATTCATTAAAGATTGTCCTAGATAGAGCAGTACAAATTATTAATTTTATTAAATATTTACTCTTGGGTACATCTTTTTAATCTTGTGCATAACAAAATGGGAAGAATGCATAAATCACTACTGCATTTGAAATAGGATGGTAATATTAAGGAAACATTTTGTGTGATTGTCGGAGTTATGAGTGGCACTAGCTGCATTTTTCATGGAAAACCATTTACCCTTGAAAGAATGACTGATAGACAAAATGTAGTATTGGTAGACATTTTCTCAAAAGATCAATAAAGGAAATCTGTTACTTCAGGGAAATTCTAACAGTATTTGTTGCCAATGATAAAATTTGAGCTTTCCTGTAAAACTTAGAATTTTGGAGAACTGTATCAGCTACAATGAGCTTGACGAAACTCCAGTAATTAAAGAATTTTCTCATGAAATTATTTATAATAATAATATGATTATTTTGATGTGTGTAAGCATTTGGAAGATCTGCATAACTCAGTGAAACAATATTTTCCAAATGACCCAAGGCTTGATGTTATAAAATCACACATGGGTAAAAGATCCATTCAAAGTGTAAGACAGATCAAAGGATTTCAGTGTAACAGATATGATTTCATACTCCACATTGTTACTAATTTTTAAGAAACTACTACTTGTCTGGTTTGGATATTAGTTCAGAGAAGCATATCCACAAATATCTGGAAAGTTGTCTATTAAAAATTACATATCGGGCTTCCCTGGTGGCGCAGTGGTTGAGAGTCCGCCTGCCGATGCAGGGGACACGGGTTCGTGCCCTGGTCCGGGAGGATCCCACATGCCGCGGAGCGGCTAGGCCCATAGGCCATGGCCGCTGAGCCAGCATGTCCGGAGCCTGTGCTCCGCAACGAGAGAGGCCACGACAGTGAGAAGCCCACATAACGGAAAAAAAAAAAAAAAAAAAATTACATATCTTTGTGAGGTTGGATTTTCTTCATATATTTCAATCAAAACAACATATCCCAACAGATTTAATGTAGAAACAAACATGAGAATTTAGCTGTACTCGTTAAGCTGGACGTTAAACAGGTTTGCAAACTGTAAAGTAATGCAACACTTCTCACTGAATATTTTTGGTGGGGGGATATAGTTAATTTGTATAAGGAATGTTATTTAAGTTAGCATAAAATTGAATTCTTATTTGTAAATGAGTCAATGAATATGTAGTTTGTTTCAATTTTAAGTTCTAATGTGGTAAATATCAACAGATATAAACCACATAAGTAGAAGTTTAATAATTTTTCAGGGTGTAAAGAGGTCCTGGAATAAATGGTTTAAGAAATGTCACTCTAAGGACTTCCCTGGTGGCCCAGTGGTTGAGAGTCCGCCTGCCGATGCAGGGGATACGGGTTCGTGCCCTGGTCTGGGAAGATCCCACACGCCGCGGAGCGGCTGGGCCCGTGAGCCGTGGCCACTGAGCCTGCTCATCCGTCTGGAACCTGTGCTCCGCAACGGGAGAGGCCACAACAGTGAGAGGCCCGCGTACTGCAAAAAAAAAAAAGAAAAGAAATGTCACTCTAAACGTTGATTTGCCCAAGTCTGGGTTCTGGGATTTCTGTTTCTGAGAGCATTCATTCCTAGATAATCTCATCTATGCTATGGCTTTAAATGCCATCTCTAATCTGGTAACTTGTAAATTCATATGTCCAACCCTGGCTTCACCCTTTAACTCCAAACTTATGTATATTACTGCCAGTGAACAATTTCTACTTGGACATCTAATAGGCATCTCAAAATTAATATTGTCCAAAACCTAACTCCTGATACTCCACTCTAAACCTGTTCCTTTACCAATCTTCCCTCTTGCAGTACCTGGCAACGTCCAATCTTCCAACTGTTATAACAAAAGCCTTGAGTTCTCTCTTCCGCCATATGGCAGAGCCAACTCAGAGCCATCAATCTTATCAACTGTACCTGCAAATCACATCTCAAATATGACTAGTTTCACCATTTCTCCTGCTACTTCCCTATCCTGACACAAACAGCATCATCTCTTACCTGGATTATTTCAATTAATTTCTAAACTGGTCTCCTTTTGTATATACTTGCTTCCTCAATCATTCAGGTTAGGTTAGGTTATACTCAAGCAACCAGTACTGCCAGAAGTTTGGTTTGTCTGTCTATCTATCTATCTATCTATGTGTGTGTGTGTGTATATATAGATCTCATAATATATATATCTCAGAGTGAGAAGATATATATATAATTTATCACAATTCAGCTGGGAATTCTCCTCCATGTTTCTTCACTCAGATCCAAGCAGTTGGAACAAAGTCTCATGAGTTACTAGTCTCCATGGAAAAAAGAAAGATCTCTAGTGGGTTTCACAACAGTGATTAAATTCTCCAGCATAAAAGTGATAGGCATGACTTCTGCTGACAAATCACTGGCTAGAACTCGTCACATGACACTACCCAACTGCACCAAACCAGATGATCTATCTTTGTATGAACCTAGAAGGCAGAGAGCCAAGTATTTGGTGAATAGCATACGAATAAGGAGTTCCCATTTAAACTCAAGAAAGGAAAGATGAATTGTTCTTTGAGCATAAACAAGTAACCTTCAAGTGGTTTTGAACTTTTCCCAAGAAATCAATCCATTGTGAACAGTTTATTTTCTTGTCCCAAGAAATGCTTTATCTTTTGAATGAATAGCTTATTAAACAACATAAAAGAGAATATTCTTTAAAAATGTGCAGGGTTACATAAATGAAGCTGAATTCTACTGAAATAAAGTATCATTGTTCAGAATTTAAAGAGTTAATTTAAGATTTTGCAATTATGTGGTAACTACATGATACCTCCATCTTTCATAGAATTCATGCCTAATATATATATATATAAATGTTTATCATATATATGATATATTTTATGCTATTTATATATTTCATATATTTATATGCATGTTGATTAAGGAATATACACCATAAAATTCACCCACTTAAGTATACAGTTTGATGATTTTTAGTAAATTTATACAGTTGTGCAGCCGTCAGCACAATACAGTATTAGAACACTTCTATAACCTTATAAAGCTTCACATGACCCTTTACAGTCATTCTCTGCTCCTACCCTGAGCCCTAGGTAGTCATTATCTGCTCTCTGTCTTTATACTATTGCTTTTTCTAGGAAGTTAGAATTCTTGGCATTCCCTATGCATATATAAACAAAATAATGGGTCCCTAACATTTATAAACATATATCTAAAAGGAACAGTACATAGTTGTCCTCAGTGTCAACTGAGGGCAAAATAAGGAGAAATATGTTTACCCAGGTGGAATTTTAAACATAAAAAGAACTTCCTAACCCCTAGGGAAATATTTTAGAGCATTATGTTAGATAATTAAGAAACTTCCATGGAAAAATAGTTATATTTCAAGAAAGGCTGAAAAATGATCATGTCTGAGATCCGAGTTTCCTTCAACTTTTTATATCCATTGCATAATATCCAAGGTCATTTTCTTATGCAGATTTTATAGCTGGAAATCTTCCCAGGTAAGAGAACAGCTACCATGCATCATTTAAGACATAGGTGCTGTCACAGAGAATCTTAGCATGATTCATTCCCAAATAATGAAGCAAATGAATGAAGTTAAAGATGTTCACCCTTGATTACTCTAAAATATCTCCCACACTATTCTGACCATAGTGCCTGAAAAAAGTACCTTTAGAATAAAAAAAAAAATCTTTGAGCTTCAGGTAACTTAAAGATAGGTTATCTGGTACTAGTCTCTCCTCTTAAGAAAGTTATATTTTCTTAGATTATAGTTGTAGGGACCGTAATCTGTTCTTTCAGGTGGATAACCATCACCTGAGTACAAACAATAGATATCCCCAGGAAATGTGAACTGTTCTAGTCATCTGATAATGTGTTTTATGGAACATAGAATCAGAGAGAGAAAGAAAGTAGAGAGGGAAAAAGTGCTGAGTTCTTTAAAATAAAGTTAATGTAATCTTTAGGATCGTGGCCAATAACTGACATTTGTAAAATGAACTTATTTAAAATGAGGACAAGGACAGAGCTAACTTCTTTGGGGAGAGTTAGTTGAGTGAAGATTATTTCCATTATAATAAATTTTGTAGCACCTAATTTATTTTAGTAGACTTTTTATTAATCTCTCTCTTTTAATTTTTCTTTCTTGAACAAAATGAGACTATTTCTGGAAGAGATGACCATATCCTATCAGGAAACTGTAGTCAATGGGATAGTAAACTTGTCATCAAATGGCAGTAGTCAAAAAATCCATAGAAACACATTCAGCACGTGTGAGACATTGGATGAAGACATTCAGCTATGACTGAAGAGTCATCTGCCTTAAAGCTGACACATTCATTGTGATCTCGTGCCAAGACAAATGCAAGCAGAACTATAGCCTGGAAATACTTAAACATATTACTTGAATTCTCAGAAGTATCATTTTTACTTAAAGTAAACATTGGCATGCAAAGCCAATAGTCTGAGTAATCCGGTCTTGAAGTGTAACTTTATTTGTTATGGGGATTTGCTCAGGGAAGAGAAAGGGAAAAAAATAAACCCAACCTTGCTTCTTCTACTGCAGAGAGAAAATAGTTGTTTCTGCAACACTGGAGACATTATTTGAGGCCATGTAAGTGACTCTGCCTCAAGCTACTTTAACAGTTCACAACTAAAACTTGAATTAATTGTTTTTAGTAAAATGTTCCATTGGCACAGGCACCCGGGATGATTGTTGTCTCTTTATTAGCAGATGGATACTAAGCTCTACCAGTGAGAATCCTATGCTGCAACCAAGTAGTTGGGTCACAGTTGCTTTGAACCCAAAACAAGGAGTTCTCTTAATTCTCTAATGACTCCCTTCTCTTAAAGAAAGTGGAGTTGATGAGAAACTTAAAATCCAGGTGTCATCAGCTTGGAATCCATGGTCATTCTAGATGCTGTGGGGCCTCTGTGATTGTAAATGAAATCATTTGTGAATGTGTGTATGTTTTTACTCTTCCAGGGTAAAGTGTCCATGACTTTAATAAGACCCACAGAGAAATCTATGATCATAAAGTCGTTTATATAGGAAGCACTTGTGTTGTAAGCCTCTACCCGTGTTTTGTCTGACTCCTCCCTCATCTCATGGCTCCCTGTCGCCTAGGGAACAAGTCAAGATCACCAGTTGCACCACTGACTACCATTTAGCACTTGTCTTCCCATCTCCACATTCTTCTTCACTCCCATTACATTCCCACTGTGATGAGAACAGCTTGGACTTCAAGGTTTGTTTTTCCATTATAGGTATGCTATAAAGCATTCCTGAAAGTACTCTCTATTCATTTCTTACAAACTTTATTCTTTTAACAATTCTTCAAACTTATTCTGTTTTGAAATTTCCAGTTTGGAACGATTGCTCCTAAATTTGCTACCTGAATATCTTCCCAGCTCTCTGACTACTCCTTGTCAGTCTCTTTTGATGGTTTCCCCTCATCTACGTAACCTTTAAACTCCGAAGTGTCTCAGACCTCTGTCCTCAGGCATCTTCTCTTTTCCATCTGTAGTTTGTCTCTACGTATCTCCTCTAGACTCATGGTTTTAAGTACCTTCTATGTGATGGTGAACCTGAAAATTAGACTTCCAGCCCAAATCTCTACCCTAAACCTCAGAACTGAAATCCCATTGCCTTTTGATATTGTCTCTTAGATGTCTAATAAACACCTCAAACTTAATACTATTTGTCCCAGTATATGGTAACTCTATTCTTCTAATTGTTTTGGCCAAAACTTCAGAGTCATTGTTGATGATTCTCTCCCTTTCGCGCGCTCGCTCTCTCTCTCTCTCTCTCTCTCTCACACACACACACACACACACACACACAGTCCAACTCATCAACAAACCATGGTAGCTTTACCTTCAAAATACATCCCAAATCTGACCACTTTTCACCAACTCCACCACCAATAGCCTGGTTCAAACTTGTATTATTTCTTGCCTGGATTGTTGCAATAGTCTCCTAATTGGTGTCTCTGCTCCCAGTCTTGTCCTCTTCAGTTTAGTTTCAACGGAGCAGCCGAAGTGTCTGAATTAAAATGTACGTCAGATCATGTTACTCCTCTATTTAAAACACCTCAGTGACTTCTCATCATTCTCAATATAAAAGCCAAAACTGTTCGTAGGACCTTTAAAGCCCTACATGATTTGACCTTCCCCTTACCTCTCAGACATCACGACCTACTTCACTCACAATTTTAGCAACTTTTTTAAATGATAAAAATGGGGTAAACTGCTTTTATGCTTTTTAAAATATGTAATGGCCTATATGGGAAAAGAATCTAAAAAAGAGTAGACATATGTATATGTATAACTGATTCACTTTGCTGTACACCTAAAACTAACACAACATTGTAGATCGACTATACTTTAATAAAAGTTAAAAAAAATAAAAATAGAATATGATGATATCAGTTGTAAAAGTTTGGTGACAAAATACACTTCCCTACATTCAAAAAGGCATTTGTTCACACACCGTTCAACAAGCATTTTCGTAAAATGCACTTCCTCTTCTGTAATAGTCAACTGCCAAGGTAGATTAGAGCTGGTAAGTCCCTCCAAGGTAGAAAGAACTCTTATGTTTGGATTTCTGGCAATGGTTCATTCTCATTATGCATGCTACTATTGGCATTTGACTTTGGGGGGTAACACAACCACACATATCGTGGACACTTTTGCATAAATGGCGCCTACATATTATAGATGGAATGAAACAAACCCACGTTGCTCCTACATCCTATGGAGCGTGTTTTAGCTTGTCTTGGCTTGGGCTGCTCTAATAAAAACACCATAGACTAAGTGGCTTATAAACAATAGAAATTTATTTGTTTCTCACAGTTCTAGAGGCTGAAAGTTCAAGATTAGGTTGCCAGCATGGTTGAGTTCTGGTGAGGACCCTCTTCTGGGTTGTGGACTACTGACTTCTCATTGTATCATCACATGGTGAAGAGCAGAGAGGAAGCAAGTTCTCTCATGACCCTTATAAGAGCACTAATCCCATTCATGAGGGCCCCATTGTCATGACCTCATCTAATCCTAATTTTCTCCTAAAGGCCCCACCTTCTAATACCATCACATGGTAGGGAGAAAGGTTTCAACCTATGAATTTTGGGGGGAACATTCAGTTCATAACAGAGTATCACATTAGAGATTAACTTTCTGCTATTGTGCAATAGTAATCTTGTAGTAACAGGTCTGTTTTGTTACTATTCAGCATTGAAATAAACAGGTAACATTTTTAGTATTGACTTTAGACAAGAGCACAGTGATGTAACCAGAGAACTGTGCTTAGGGTCAGAAAAAGTCTAGGTTGATCTCAGCTGCAGCTTGTTCTCAGTAAGTTACCTTGCCTCTATCAACATCAATGTCTTCATCTTCTTTGTTATAAAAATCAAAAAGGAAAATTTACATAATAATCTTTTTTAAACTATAATTCATTGCACAGATGCTAGGCATAATTGAATCAATTTTACTGCATGTTTCCTTAAAATAAAAGCCAAATTGTTTTGAGGAAACTGGTTATATATCAAATTGAATTTTAAACATTAATTGTAATATTTTAGACCACATACTTTTGAATACTTTCATTTCATGCACTTACTCATATCATCCACAAGAAGATTCTACATCCAAATCCCTGAACTACTGGCCTAGAAACAATTTTCAAATAGAAAAATTGTAACGGAGCAGGACCCTGTGGGCCCTTCCTGGGACAGGCCTTCCCCCATATCCTCTGCTTTAGCTCCTCTCTGAAGTACCTAGATAATAGTATTTGCTGCAAATTTCCTGAGTTGTTTTGCACATGTGAAACACCGCCCACCCACCCCCCATACTTGAAGACCATGAGCACATAGCCCCAGGCCTCCTGGAGCCTGAGGACTGATAATGTTAGCCCCTGTGACACCACCCTGCTGCCTCACCACCAGACAATCAGAGAATTGTGCACAAGTTTATCACGTACCCTGCGACTGCCCCCGCCCCACCCCCCACCCCCCCACCCCCCCACCCCCCACCCATCTTGGCCTTTAAAAATGCTTTGCCGAAACTCTTCAGGGACCTCAAGGCTTTTCAGGGCATGAGCCACCTCAGCTCCTTGCATGGCCTTGCAATAAACCTTTCTCTGCTCCAAACTCCGACGTTTCAGCTTGATTGGCCTCACTGTGCATCAGGCACACGAACTTGTGTCAACAAAATGATTTAGTATGTCTTGCTCTTGGCAAATCAAAGCTGACTCCTTGATAATGAATACTTTCCTTCAATCCACTTAAAGTTATCTATTCACTATTCATTGTACATTATTTGCCTGAACTTGACATAAAGCTTACCAATTTGTCTTTTCTTCTTGTAAAACTGCATTAGTCAATTTCTAGCTTTCTGGTACTTTTTACATTGCCTATTATTTCTTAAAGATTATTCTGCAAATTCCTTTGCAAGTTTTTATAATGTGCCAAATTTTGTTAAAAGGAAGGCATTTTTGTTATTTGAGATTTTAATCTAGTATTAGTAAAAGGTAGGCTAACGGCTATTACAAACAATCCCCAAATCTCAGTGGCTTAACATAACAAAATTTATTTCTCACCATGCAAATTCTAATGTTAATGTTTACAGTCAGGCAACTCTGCTGGAGGCTTTCCCTCAAAAGGTGACTTGGGGATCAGCTTCTTCCATCCAGTGGTTCTTTTGTGTTCTTGAGACCTCAAAGGTTCTGTTGGATTCTTTGCCTCTGACTTGCAGTCAGGAGAACAAGGAGGATTCTTCTTCTGAGAATCATGCAGAAGATTTTTGGAACCCAGACTCAAAACCCTGGCATGCAGCACTTTCACCGTCTTGAATTGCTCAGAACTAGATGTGTGCTGGGAAATGTCTTTCTCTCTGTCAGGAGCAGCAATGAAATGGTTGTGCACACTTAGCGTTGTCTCAGCTAAAAACGTCTTTCTTGTTAAAGTTTTTTTCTACCTCTTCAGATTAAATACCCATCTTCTTCTGAAGAAACCAGTAAAAATGGAGATGAAACAGTTGTACTTTTTGTAAACCCGTTACAGTTCTTCCCTCAGTCAAACTGTTTTGAAATAACTCCTTTGGGTTGACATCTTCAGATTTTTGAATTTCATTTTATTCTGGGTATTGAACCTTCTGATTCAGTTCTTAAAGGGTTTTGCCTTTGTATCAAAGGGTGTGTGTCCGTCTTCTGCCTTCCATATGTGTACTCTTAAAAACTGGGTTTTCTGTGCAGCCACCAGCTCCTGCACACTTGTTTTAATCTTTGCTTCTTTACTCCTGTCACCACAGAGATATTCTCAAAATCATGCTCACCTCCACATTTCAAACTACTGTATGCTTGCATTTAGAATCTAGTCTGCAGCAGCAAGTACTTTGCTTTTCTTTACCTTCTGCAACATGTCCATTATGGTCCTGACAGGTTATACTGTTCCTTGGCTGTAAATCACATGATCGTTAGCCATAAACACACAATACACACACACCATTTGTCACACCATCTATCCACCCAGCAGCTCCCTCTGCACACACTGTATAGTCAGGACTCCTCACTCCCGCTCAGGTTAGCACTGCCATCTGTGATGCCTCACTGCTGGGAAGTTCTGCTGAAGGCTTTCTCCATCCTCCATGGAGATAAAAGCAAGTCTCTTGAAAACCCATAGGTTCTTTTATATACTGGCTTGTCTCTGTGTCCCCCAGGTTTCCTCACAAGCTACTGAGACTTCAAAGTTAGAGGCAGCCTTCGGGCGCTGTAATTAAATAGAATGCATTTCATTGAGGTTGAACAGTTGCCCCTAGTAAGCAATACATCATCACCCTCAGTATATATTTGTAAGATACTTTGAGGCCCTTTCCTTAGAGGAAAGTTATAAATAAGGAGACCTTTTTTTTCTGTAATCCTTCAAAAGCAAAACAGCATTGGTTAAAAGTGTTCTATACCCTTAAAATAATAAAATAAAATTGAGAGTTGTAGAATTTTAATGACTGATTTTAAATTGAGCTGTTACCCAGAAGTAGAGCAACGGTCCTGAGATTTCTGTGTTCTTTTGTTTTCCCAGGTGTTAGCAATCCCTCCCGGCTTAACTGGCTCTGTGTTTATCCCATCCTTTGGATCGTTAATAATGACAGTAAATAAAACCCAACCTAGGAAGCTAGTTCTTTTAATCTGACAGGTACTCAAGAAGCAGTCACACCTCAAAATGAAGAAATACCCAAAGCCAGAAATCCCTAAGTTTCCCATGTAGTAACTGAGCTATTCAGCAATAAAATTCATTTTTCTTTAGATGCTTGGCAAGAGCCTTGGCAAAGAAGCCCACAGTCCCCAACCCCCGTAACCCTGGGCACCATCGGTACCACTCACCCTCCCTCTGCTGCTGTCACAACACAATTGGAACTTCCCTGAAAAAGATGGCACGGGAATGGCTTTTCTGATTGCTCCTTGGTCTTTAGAAGTCAACTCATTTTACCTTTATTTAATTTTAACATCTGTTTAACAGAAGACATATATTTTAGAAAAAATAGAAAAATTAGTTAATGTTTTTAAATCACTCATAATTCCACCATCCAGAGAAAACTATGATTATCAACTTAGCATGTATTATAATAAAAACTTTGTGCCCATAGTATTCCAAATACATTTTACAAGTACATTAATTTATTTACCCAAATGGGAATAATCTATAATTAATTTCCCATTTTAATTAAGAAATAAAATACTGTAGATCATAATAGGCAAGTAAACATCAATTGTCTAGCTAAGAAATAGAATGTCACCACCATTTAATCACCATGTGGGTCTCTTCCTGGCCCCATCCCCCATATCACCAAGGAATTTGACATTCCTTTTTTCCTTGTTGTATTGTTTTCCTTGTGGTTTTACTAAAAATATATATATGACTATGTACATAATGTATTAGTTCACTTTGTTTATATTTAAACTTCATAAAGATGATGCTATAGACTAAATTGTGCCCCCAAAATTCATATGTTGAATCTATGAACAGTATTACTGTGTCTATAGGTAGAGTCCTTAGGAGGAAGTTAAGATAAAATGAAGTCAAAAAATTAGGTCCTTAATCCAATAGGACAGTGGGCTTAGAAGAAAAGGGAAATTCCTCTCTCTCTCTCTGCCATGTGACGGCACAGCTAGAAGACAGCGGTCTGTATGTAAGTCAGGAAGAGCGTCCTTAGCCTATTCAGCTGGCAACTTGATCTTGGACTTCTCAGCCTCCAGAATTGTGAGAAAACAAATTCTGTTGTTTAAGCCAGTCCATGGTATTTTGTTATGGCAGCCTGAGTTGACTAAGACAAATGATGTGATTTTTAGTGTTATTTGTAGGCTGCTTCTTTACTCAACATCATGGCTCTAATGTCATGCCTGTAGCAGAATTCTATTGCTTGACTATATGACAGTTTATTTTCCCATCCTTATACTGATGTATTTAGGTTGTTTACAGTTGTCTGCTATTATAAACATTTTATAAACGTCGCCATTAATCCACATCTTTACCAACACTTGGTATTGCTAAACTTTGGTTTTAGCAGTCTAGTTGGAGTGAAATGGTATCTCATTGCCATCTTTATTTGCATTTTTCAGGCTATTAAGAGACTGATGCTTTATCTCAGTTTATAGGTCACTTGCATTGCTTTTTCAAGAAATGTGTACTTCTGTATTTTGTCATTTTTCTACTAGCTTTTTTGTTCACTTCTTATTGGTTACTGTGACTTACTATACTTTCTGTTTGTTTGTAAGTATTATATGATCAAAATACTTTTCCCCAGTTTGTGGCTTCTCTTCTTACTCTCTATGTGATATCTTTGAACAAAAGATTTAAACTTTTATGGAATAAAATTTATCAATATATCCTTTGACATTTCTGTTTTTGTATTATATTTTTAAAATACTCCCTATCTAGAATGTAGAGAGGCATTTTATGATTTCAGGTAGAGAATACATTTTCCCCCACAAGGAAAATTATTTTTCCCCAAACAATATAGTGTATACTTCATATTTTCCCTACTAATCTGTAATGCCATCTCTGCCATATACCTAATCTATCTATCTATATCTATCTATCTATCAACTTCTATTTTTCTGTTTATCTATCATCTGTGTTCTGTGTTGTTTCAGTACCTAATTTTCTATCTTTTACTTGACAGCACTGTCTTTAAAATAATATAGCTTTATAATAAACCTTGATATTTAGTAGCACAATTCTCTCTTCTTCTTTATATATCTTAGCTGTTTTTGGTTCTTTGCTCTTCCATCTATATTTTAGAATCAGTTTGTCAAGACCTGAGGGGAATTCGTTGAAATTTTTACTGGGATTGCAGTGAAGCTATAGATAGATTTGTACAATGTATTGTAGTGAGGGAAGCCAAGATGCAGAAAACCATGGATACTCTGATGCCAGTTTTATAAAATAAAGAAAAGGAGCCCTACAGGTTTACATGTACGTGTGTATGTGTGGGGGGACTTTTCTAGAGCTGCTTCCTAACAAGTTATAAGATTTTCTAGTCCCATTATGGGATTTTGAAACTTCTCCAATTCTCTATCTCAGGAAAGTGTCCCTTGGGTAATTATGATCCCCCTTGTCAGGCACAGTAAAAGACCCTGTGGTGGCAGGTTTTTGTTTTGGTCTGACTTTTCTTAAACTTCCAGCCAGAGAAAGCAATCCTGAACTATGCCTTCTGTTGCAGGGAACAAACTTTAAGTAGAAAAATCCCTCTCTTTTCTGGGCCCAAACCCAATGGCAGCCTTCATTCCTCCATAATAAAAGACATTAACAAGGTCTACAAAGATATGTCCATTTATTTTCCCTGACAACAACCACTTTCTGAGGGTGCTCAATTTCTGTGTGCACATAATAAATTCTCAATAAATGTTTACTGAAAGAAGTAATATGACTTAATCTATACAAAGTGTAGCAGACATTTATTAAAAAAATCTCTGGCATGTGGATGAATTATTATGCATGCACATAATAAATACTTAGTAAACATTTATAGAAATAAATAAAGAAGAAAGTAATCTCACTTTATACAAACTATAAAAGACACTGCTTAAAAATGTGTGGTATGTGGATGTCTCACATAGTTTCAATGTTAATAAAGATTTTACCAATCTTTCTTGTTGTCATTTCTTTCAGTTTTTGTGAGAGGGAAATGAATGCCTGCTCACGCATCATCATCTTTCATCAAGATCATTCATCTGTACTATACTGCACTCCTTAATGATATACACTTAATCTGAAAATGTAACACAAGTCATACTCGTTTTACTTTTTTCTTTTTGCGCTTCAATGTGTTTCCCACATTAATAAGTAGCATTTCTTAACCTCGATACTGTAGAATTGCTTTTGAAAGTTTTAAGATTACTGTGGTACCAGAAATTTTTTCTAGTGCCCTCCAGGACACAACTTCATAAAGGGCTACTTTGAGCTCATGGACAGCTACTTTCTCCCCTTTTGGAGGGTGACAAAAGTGACATCCAGAAGAACTTCTCTGAATATCCAGTGTACTCATTGAGTAGCAGATAGAAGAGCTTTACTGTTGATCTGACGTTGTTAGCTAGAAAATAATCTTAACCCACTTATTTTGAGGAAACTTTAATTATATTCAATTTGGTGATAAGTGAAATAACTGAAATTAGAGTTGTCTGTGACCCTAAATGGAAGTTATTTCCTATATGTTATTATATAATTGTTATATATTATATTATTATTTTCCAGATTGTTGATTCTCATTGCAAATCTTCTAGGGGTGGGATGAAGAGATACGTACTTTGAACAATCTCCTTTGGGTTTCATGCACACTAAAGTTTGAGGACCATTGACCAGCACTGTATAAAACCCAGAGTTGAAGATATAATAATTACTAAATAAATACTTAAATAAAAAATATTTGG
The DNA here is from genome assembly GCF_963455315.2 of Globicephala melas. Lineage (NCBI taxonomy): Eukaryota > Metazoa > Chordata > Mammalia > Artiodactyla > Delphinidae > Globicephala > Globicephala melas. The sequence continues at coordinate 22,675,102 of NC_083315.2, forward strand.
GCACCCTTACTTGTTAATTTTCATTGATGAGAATGGATATATAATTAGAAACAAATTTGGGTACTGGAAAAATTTCTTAAAATATGCTGATTATTTTGAGTTTGTTTGCCTGTAATCCAAATTTTCCAGGTAAATGTATACTTTTTCTAGGTTTAATGGTCTATTTTGGAAGGAAACATGAGATGAGAAATAGATTCAAAATATGATTTTAACTTCAGTGGAACCACAAAATGTAGACAATCCATTAACCTTTATCAAACATTATCTGAATTATAATTCTTTTTAATTTTCTGTTTAATTATATCTTTTTTCCAAGTTCTTTGTTCATTCCTTCTAGCAACCATCAAAACTTACTTGATGACAATTCTTATTTTACCAAAACCTTGATTTTTAAAAAAATTTTTATCGAAGTATGGTTAACTTACAGTGTTGTGTTAGTTTCAAGTGTACATCAGAGGGGTTCAGTTTTATATATATATATATATATATATATATATATATATATATACACACACACATACATACATATACACACATATATATATAGTTCAGATTCTTTTTCATTATAGGTTATTACAAGATATTTAGTATAGTTCAAGAAAGATACAGTAGGATCTTGTTGTTTATCTATTTTGTATATAGTAGTTTGTATCTGCTAATCCCAAACTCCTAATTTATCCCTTCCCCCTTACCCTTTGGTAACCAAAAGTTTATTTTCTATGTCTGTGAGTCTATTTCTGTTTTGTAAATAAGTGCATGTGTATCATATTTTAGATTACACATATAAGTGATATCATATGATATTTGTTTTTCTCTGACTTACTTCACTTAGTATGATAATCTCTAGGTCCATCCATGATGCTGTAAATGGCTTTATTTAATTCTTTTTTATGGTTGAGTAGTATTCTATGTGTGTGTGTGTGTGTGTGTGTGTATCTCAATCACATCTTTATCCATTCACCTTGTTGATGGACATTTAGGTAGCTTCCATGTCTTGGCTACTGTAAATAGAGCTGCAGTGAAAATTGGGAAACATGTATTTTTGAATTAGAGTTTTCTCTGGATATATGCCCAGGAGTAGGATTGATGGATCATATGGTAACTCCATTTTTAATTTTTTAGGGAACCTCCATACTGTTCTCCATCATGGCTGTACCAATTTACATTCCCACCAATAGTGCAGGAAGGTTCCTTTTCCTCCACCCCTCTCCAGCATTTATTTGCAAACTTTTCAATCATGGCCATTCTGACTGGCATGAGGAGATACCTCGTCATAGTTTTGATTTGCATTTCTCTAATAGTGATATTGAGCAACTTTTCTTGTACCTGTTGGCCATCTGTATGTCTTCTTTGGAGAAATATCTATTTAGATCTTCTGACCACGTTTTGATTGGGTTGTTTGTTTTTTGATATAAAGCTGTATGACCTGTCCATGTATTTTGAAGATTAATCCCTTGTCGGTAGCAACGTTTGCAAATATTTTCTCCCAGTCCATAGGTTGTCTTTTCCTTTTGTTTATGGTTTCCTTAGCTGCACAAAAGCTTTTAAGTTTAATTATCTCTCATTTATTTTTTTTTGTTTTTATTTCCATTACTCAAAGAGTTAGATCCAGAAAAAATATTTCTGTGATTTATGTCAAATAGTCTTCTGCCTACGTTTTCCCTGGGAATTTTATAGTATCTGGTCTTACATTTAGGTCTTTAATCCATTTTGAGTTTATTTTTGTCTATGGTGTTAGAAAATGTTCTAATTTCATTCTACTGTCTACTTTCACTCTAATTTCACTCATTCTAATTTCATTCTACTGTCCAGTTTTCCCACCACCACTTATTGAAGAGACTGTCTTTTCTCCATTGTATATTCCTGCCTCCTTTGATGTAGATTAATTGACCATAAGTGTGTGGGTTTATTTATGGGCTTTCTATCCTGTTTCATTGTTCTATATGTCTGTTTTTGTGCCAGTCATACTGTTTTGATTATTGTAGCTTTGTAGTATAGTCTGAAGTGAGAGAGTGTGATTCCTCCAGTTCCATTCTTCTTTCTCAAGATCGTTTTGGCCACTTAGGGTCTTTTGTGTTTCCATACAAATAGTAAAATTCTTTTGTTCTAGTTCTGTAAAAAAATGCCGTTGGTAATTTGATAGGGATTGCATTGAATCTGTAGATTGCCTTGAGTAGTATGGTCATTTAAACAATATTAATTCTTCCAATCCAAGAACACGGTGTATCTTTCCAGCTGTTTGTGTTGTCTTCAGTTTCTTTCGTTAGTGTCTTATAGTTTTCAGAGTATATCTCTTTTGCCTCCTTAGGTAGATTTAATGCTGTCATAATTCTAAAGAAATTAAATTGTAAATATAAAGGTCTAAAATATCAATACACTTGTCTTATATAGATTAGACATAAAGCCAGCGTCATTGGCAGGTTTCAGATATACTTTGATATATTTGGAATATCCAAAACAAAGACAATATGTGTGTGTTGTCTTTAATTAATATGTATGTATGTGTGTGTGTGTACACTTTTGTGGGAAGCATATAGAACTATTAATCTCAGAAGATCAATACATATTACAACATCCAGAATATTTGTCAAAAAAGCAGAAAATGGGCTTCCCTGGTGGCACAGTGATTGAGAGTCCACCTGCTGATGCAGGGGACATGGGTTCGTGCCCCGGTCTGGGAAGATCCCACATGCCACGGAGCGGCTAGGCCCATGAGCCATGGCCGCTGAGCCTGTGCGTCCGGAGCCTGTGTTCTGCAACGGGAGAGGCCACAGCAGTGAGAGGCCCACGTACTGCAAAAAAAAAAAAAAAAAAAAAAAAAGCAGAAAGTTATAATAATCTGTCCAACATTAGAGTATGTGTTGAACATGTACTGTGTTTCATTGCTAGTGGGAAAGACTTAAAATAAATTTTTATTTTGAAAATACAGTGTGGTAAGTGTTGCAGTGGAGATTGGGAAGCAGAGGAAGTCAAAGGGATGGTGGGGACCAATAAAACCAAATTTCATACTTCTAAACTCATTTCAAGACTAACATAGATCACTGAATTCATGAGGGTAACAATAGAGGGTAAGACTGTGTAAGTGGAAAAATGATGATCCAGGTCGAGCAAATCTGGTAACTGCTCAAGTTATGTTTTTCCAATTTTGAACATATATTTTTTTAAAACATTCACAGTAACAAGTCAGCTGCCCATCTGTTCTACCAAACTAAACAGAATAGAGTGTGAATAGGTCAGAAAGTATCCAGTGGGACCTCTTAGTTGGTTAAAGAAAACTGGTAGAAATTATTTTGTCCCCTTAAGGTAGTTTTTGTCATGATTCCCAGTAATTGAAATTTTCTATGGTTGTTAAGGAACCATTAAAAAGCCGTTTCTTCATCAATTAGAATCTTGCTGCCAGATTGTATGACATTTCGTGAACCAGATTTAATTTGTTACACATTGTTCCAGAAGGTGAGATGAGATTAGAGGGACTTGTGTGTTAGTTGAGAGATGTATTTTACACTGACTTCTCATGGTCCCTTTCTAGTCATTCAAATATAACGGCATGATCTTGATTAGTTAATCTTTCCACATCAGCATTTTCAGATGGTACTTCATGAAATTTTCACTACAATTAAAAAATGCAATTAAAATGGATTACCTAAATCAAAGTCAATCTTTAATTACTGCATACTATCTAGATCCTTATTTCATGATAGAACAGATAAAATTCTAACAACTGCAGTGCTAATGCCTTCATTATTAAAAACATAATAATACCAGTCTTTTGAGGCTCATCTCATTTCCTATCAGTTCCTTTTTTACGTTGTCATCAAGAAGTTTGCTTCTTTTCACAGCCTATTGCCTACTTAGTCCTGAGCTGGTTTTTATATACTTCTCGAAAAATTAAATTATACAAAGTTTATCTAATTAATCCAGGTCCTTTCATGTAAAAGGGATGGGTGTCTCAACTGAACTTGCCCTAGTTCTCTTTCACTTTTACATTTTTTGCCATTGTTAGCTATTGCAAAAAACAAGTAAGAAGATTGTGGGGAGGGGGAGGAAATACTTGGTGATTCTACTCACTATCACATGAAGTCTTGGGTTCTAAACCTTGTCAGTTTGCATGCATCGATTCACTGGCACATTTTGCCAAGTTTTTCAGTAGTGTTAATATAGGATAGTGAGGTGAAAACTAACAGACCTAAAAGTCAAAGGGCCCCAGTGTCAATGTCCATGTATTAGTTATGTAACAGTGGGAAAGTTCCCTAAGCTATGTGAGTCTCTATTTCCTCATCTGTAATATGAAGACAACAAAAGTACGTACCTAGAGGCATTGTTGTAAAACTCAGAAATGATTTATATACAGTTCCTGTTGCATAGTAGGTACTCAATAAAGAGTGGCTATTTTATTATGTCTTAGTATTTTCTGTGTTACTATACAACCTATCTGGCTATCAAGATAACATCTTAGTCTAGGAGTCTATAAATATTATACAATCAAAAATGTTACTGGTGGACTCTGAACTTAAATACGTTGGTATTTCTCCAATCTCTCAATATTTGCATATATAATAGTGCTTGTTAACCAATATCTGATGTTAAGTACATGTAACCCTGAAATGTCTTTATGAACTACCTAACAGAATATGGCATTACATCAATCTTTTTCAAAAAGCTAAACCAAAATAGCCTTTATCTTCTGGCAACTTAAACTCCAGCAAAACATTGATACAGATTGAGTTATTAAGGGATCAGAATAAATAGTTAACAAATTGGTTAAGTAGTATTGCATTTAATAAAAGACCAAATGATTTAAAGAGTAGAGAAATAATTTCTAGACTTGTGTATCAGTGGAAAACCCAACTGTTCCGTGACACAGAGAAGGCTTACTTAGCAGTATGGAAGTTCTGAAACATCCTGTTATACTGAAGGCAGAAAAATGTAGTAACATGTGGGTGCCATAACTTGAGAGAAAAACTAAATGAAAAATGTATATACTGTCATAAAGACTATAGAGGGAATTGGTCTAGTTCTGTGCGGTACTATGAATGACATGGCAATCAAAGGTGAGGATATTCATGTGGAAAAGACCAAGCGAGACATGGAGAAGAAAATATTGACAGTGAAGCTAAAAACAATGATTAGGATTTATCAATGCTAAAATTATTCAGTCTATGAAATGATAGGCTTGATTGGTCCAAGTTTATGCCAGTGAACTTGTGGCTAGTTTTCTCTAGATTGAGCAGTTAATATTTATTTTCTTCACATGGCAGTTCTCTATAGTCAGCTTCAACTTGAGTTAAAGAAATAAGTTAATCATCATTGTTGTTCCTTTTATCATGGAAGAAATATAGATTCCTTGAGGATTACTGCCTTTTGTATCATGATGAGGCTTTAACAAAAATAAACAGCTCTTTCAAAATGTCTTACAGATTCACATTTTAGTTCTCATGCTTTCCTTGAAGATTAAATATTCTAAGAATCCAGTAGCCAGGTATATTTTATAATGTCCCTGAATGCTGTATAAATACCAAGTTCAATGTTGCATCTCTTCAGTTCACAGAGGAAGTCCAGAGGCAATATTTTTTTGCTAGAAAGGACAGCAAATAATCGATATACAACACAAAACTACAGGGGCTCTGAGTACATGAGTAACATGTGGTATCCAAAAATAAAGATTACAGTAGCTTTTATGAAGAAAAATTTTACAGAATTCCCCTTAGCTTAACTCAATTTGAAAGAAAAGACATTTCATAAATGAGAAAAGTGTGTGAGTAGTAAGTAGTTAATGCATAAATTTCTGATTACTAATTTAATCTTAGGGATAGTTAGTGTAAAAGTAATAACATACTGCTTATGTAATAGGATACGCACCCTTGATTTCTAAAATAAAAACAAAAATGTGTGCTTTTTGGAATGACCCAAATGTTGAGCACTTTTTCCCTCTGGTTAGCTTTAGTAACCTGTGTTTTATTCTGTAGTGTATCCTTAGGTCAATGTTTGTGGAAGACTCTTACTTGATATAATTTTTCTTTCCAGGTAGGAATGTTTTTCTATTAATAGGGTTTTATTTGAAAAAACGTTACATAGTTAAACATAGTCAAACACTTTCAGTAAATACCAGTTTTGATAAAATTAGCATGCTTTTTAATCAGGATTTCTTGGAAACTTCAACAGGCTAAGAGGAACTGTGAATCCTCCCCAAACCTGTTATTTTGTTATACTTTATTAGCACTAAATGCCATAGGACATAAAAACAAAAAGCACCACAAAATGAATTCCTAATTTTTGTCAAATGTTTCGCTTGGGATGCTTATGCTATAAGCATGATGACTCATGAATATAAATCAATTTGGGAAAGACCTAAAGATGACCAAGTCTTTCATCACCAGTGCCCTGTATCTACGTATGCTCAGTGGGTACCTTCTGATTTTCCAAAGTGACTCAGTTCAGTGATTCTCCTTACCTGTTTTGACGACCACATATAGGTCTTTTCATAAAGAAAAAAGGGCCTTTTGTTTACTTGTTTGCTTGCTTGCTTTTTTCAGGGGAGCCAAAAATTTATACAATAAAGTTTAAATGTACTTGAGTCTTGGTGGCCTCCTCTGATTTTTAGCGTGCACATCACTGCTCAGGTAACCTAGATGTGTGTTTGTTTGCTCAGGATTAGAGTCAGGCGTTGCCCAATACTTCTTAGCTGACTAACACCACCAAGACTTACCATGGATATAAACAGCCATTTTTGAAGATGTGGTCAATCTTTTCTGCCTAATTAGGCTAAGAAAAGATTATCAGAGTTTTTCTAAAGCAATTATTATTAGGAAACCTTTTTTAATTAAAAAATTATAGAGCCAAATATATTTTAAAAGGAAATTCTATCTCTTAAGATAAGCACAGCCTGTCTTGGCCTGGGTGGTGCAAGCTTAACAAAATACTCTCCACCATGGCCTCCACCATTTTTAAAGGTTCAATTCTGGCTGGCATAGGCCAAAGATATTACATTTCTAAGCTAATATTTTTAGATGATGTTGCTGGGTGGGCCATACTCTAGCTTTAGGTTATTTCCTGGCATCTACCCTGCAATTTCTGAGACCATTTTAAGCCTGGTTAAAAATTTTGCACTCAAGCAAGTATTAATCATGTGATTATCTGGCCCTTAAAATGCCACCCACCTTGATTTCAGAATGTTCTGCCCTGACTTTGCCATCACCCTCATGAGGGCTGCTCTTCCCTTTAGCACCAGGCTCCAGGAAGACTGAACTTCATTTCTGATCAATCTTTTCCTAACCTGTTTCATTTGCCACAAGCATATTGATTTATTGGGGAAAAAATGTAAGGATAATTCTGCAGTAAAGTTCAGCTTCTTCACTGCTGTTGCTAAGACAATGATAGAAACTGGTCTCCATATTTGCCTTGATATTTTGATTTTGTTCCCTGCAGAACTCCCCCATTGTGGACTTTCCCATAAATAGGGTGACCATAAAATTTATTTTTCAAATGGGAGGACTTCTGAGAATGAAAAGAGGTGCTGGTGATAATTATGCCTGGACAGTAACCGTAAACCAGGACTACCCCAGGCACACTGGGACGTATCATCACCTTGCTTTAAATGCATGGGTACTAAACAGCAGAGTCCTAAAGAGTCCTGGTCAACGAATAAAAGGCCATGAATACTCAGTAAAAATGCATGTTTTTAATAAAGGTACATGGTGAGCTCAGAAAAAATTTAAGTAGGAATAGATTGTGTTTACCATACTCTTCCCCTTCTCCCTAACTCGGCTTCCTGTTGTACCTCCTTACTCATGCTTCTTTACGTTACACTCATGTAGCTGTCCAGTTGAAAATGTGCCCGGGCAGTCATGTTAGAATATATGAAATAGAAGAAAGTGCATGCATGTTTTTCAAAATTCTAAATGTGACCTGGGGAACAGACCTGTTGGGGAGTCTTTGCAGGGACACGGCAGTCTTAGGACAACTTGTAAATTTACTCTTGTCTTTGACAGATGACAAAGACTGGTTTAGCTGAATTAGTAGTAGATTGTCTCCTCATAATTTGGGAATAGCTTCCTGAAAACTAAGCTTACCCTAAGCTAAGAGCATTACCAACCTTTTCGGTTTACTACTGTTACCCACATAGAGGAAATCAGACAGTCTATTCTCAGATACTGTATTTTGCTAGTGAAAATAAGGTCTTCGCTTTGCCTCCCAAAGAGCCCTCCATACATCACAGCTCATCACTATGTCTGCAGTTCTGTTTCAAATGTGGTGCCTGTGGCTGCATGATGCATAATGCATCCAGATTGAATCTAGAAAGAGAAACTTTAATCCTCTTGGTGGTATCTTTCTGATAACAACAACCTTTGTTTCAAATTTTCGGTATCTCCATGAAAGATTTTTTTTTTTTTGCTATGGTTGTGAAATATAAAATCTGATACCTCCAATCAGATGGAAAACCACAAAATTACATGCCTAAATAAGTGAATCCGAGAGAGGGAGAATGTGTGAAAGATCATGTGGTTGTACCAAGCATAAAACCACCACAATGTGTGTGCTTGATTCAAAGAAATCTGAATGTAGCACAAGAGAGTGACTAGAACAATTTGTTTTGTTCTGGTCAAGTATGATATCTGTCCATTATTGCTGTTATTTTCTTAATCTCATAGATTAGGAGTGAGCGTGAAATTGCTCTGACCTAGTTATTATTCTGGATTCAATTTTCAGGTTTATGTTAATTATCAGAAAATCAAAAAAAAAAAAAAAAACACAGTACAATAATCATGTTTCCTCCATCCCAATTTTCAACTGAATTGGTTGCACTATTCAGATCAAGGTCAATGTCTGGGATTAACAGACCATATCCATCAGCCTCATCTTTAAAATGAGACACTCTCCTTGCTTTATTCTCTGTCTGTGTGCGCTTTGGTGTATTTTTAAAGTCATTCATTGTTCACGTGTCCAGATACAGCCTTTAATGAAAAATATTTTTTCTCAGCATCACTGTTTTTTTAAGTAAAATACAAAATCCCTTAAAACTCCTATTCTATTTCACATAATTTACTGGTTTACACATTGCCTGAAATCAAGAGTGTATAAACTTGTCAGTTTCCTGCATTTGAAATCCTGAGTGTAAATCTGTGTATGTGATGGAATGGAAAAAGCAAAATTACGGCTGGGCCTTTAAAAGAACAGTTAATGAAATGGGAGGATTCTGAAAGAACCCTATTATTCCACATTAAGTCCTAAGTAAAACTGAACCTCTCTTTAATGTAGACGTACTCATGAAAAGTGATATAGAAATTGGATTTTTAGAAAAACAGTATTTATTCCTCTAAAAATGATTGGCTTTAGGTAACATTTTACAATTCTAGTTTGCTTCTGTGAAATGTATCTAGATTCCAGATCCTCTTTTCTTCTTTGGCTACACTTCTGTCTAGGGAATCTCACCAAATCCCATGGATTTAAATAGCATCAGCCTGTTGTTGGAGCCCAGAATTACATCTCCCTGAATTCTGCCCTGATCAACAGTGTTTACCTCTGTCTACATGGGAATGCCCAATACCCCTCCAACTCTGACATGCTAGTGTGGGGTTTTCCATACTATTAATAGGATGACATTGTCCACCTGGTTGCTCAAGTAAAACCTGGGTGATAATCTTTATCTCTCCTTTTGCTGCTCTTATTTATCTCTCTTCCCCAATTCTCTTATCTGCTTTCAAGTTTACTAGCAAAATGTATCCTGAAACCAAGTTTCCTCTTCATCGAGTCTAAATCTAGTCAAAATCACTATTGTCATCCCTCTTGAACTAGTACAAAAGCTTCCCGGCTGCTCTGCCTAACGTTCCTACTGTATATTCTTCACTTAGCAGCAGAAATACACCTCTTGAAATATAGCAAAATCATATTACTCCCCTGTTAAAATGGGAGGAGAAAGACCTATACGTTCATAACATTCAATCAGTAAAAAGGAAAATAGAGATGTGTTAAAACTTTGGTGATCACCACTAAGTCTGTCTAAATGTCCACTGAAATTATTTTAGAGAACAAAGTTTAAATACTATCGCCTTGACAAACTGAACGTTTGTGTGGTAGATAGATACAGGCATAGGTAGAGAGTTGAGATAGAGATATCTAATGATGTTATTACAGATGGAAAAAGAAAACCAGAGAGAATTAATTAATTCATTTTATTCGTAGCAGAGTTTCATTTGACACTATTGAATCATCATACACCATTTTTCACAAAAGGAAACTTGAAGAAATGGCAAATTTCAGAGCAGGGAGAAGGAAATTACAAGATGATTCTAAAACATTTTGTTGTTCCAAAACATAAAGAATTACTCAAAGAATGAAAATCCAGCAAAATGACAAGTCAGCCTGAAAGGGCTCTTATTGACCAAATATAGGAAATCTGAGTATAAACGTGACAATAAGGACAATAAGGAGTTGTAACCTGTTGAGTAAAATAAGAACACAAGAGCCAAAGCTGATAATAAGTAAACAAACACAGGACACACATACATATGTACGGATAGCAAATAAGGGAGACGAGAGAGTTCTTTTCTATGGTAGAATGCCAACTAACAAACGTAAAAGGAATGAGTTAGAAAATAAGCATTTTGAAATCATTACAATTATTGACCCATAGTGCATATATAAAAATTGGTTACATATTAGAATAAAAGATCACTTTCAATTCCAAAAAGTAGAAAAATCACATTCAGCAATTTCTGATCTCAGTGCAATAAGAAACCAAAATATCAATGATAATATTAGAAATGTAAGAGGAAGAGAAGAAAGGGGGAAACAACACCTGGATATAAGAAAGAGAGAGAGAGAGAGGGAGAGAGAGAGAGAGGGAGAGGGAGAGGGGGAGGGGGAGGGGAGGGGGAGGGAGGAAGGGAGGGAGGAAGGGAGGGAGGAAAGGAAGAAAGAAAGAGCGAAAGAAGGAAGGAAGGGAGGATTCCATTTTTATTTGTTTATAATGTTTTATTTATTGTGTGATAATTTTATAGAAAATTTATCTCCCTGTATATCCCCTTACCTTACACTGTTTTTGATATAATTGTCTTAGATATTTTTTCTGCATTAATTTGGAACCATATCAGTGTATTAATTTTTGCTTCAACTGTTAAATATAATTTAGAAAACTCAAGAGGAGAAGAAAAGTTTATTGTATTTACCCATATTTTTGGTTACTGTGTTCTTTCTTCCTTCCTGGGGTCCCAGGGTTCTGTCTTTTATTGTTTTCTTTCTGTGTAGAGAACTTGCTTTAGCCATTGTAGCATAAGTTTCTGGTGACATATTATCTTATTTTTCCTTTATCTGAGAAAGTCTTGATTTCTTATTGATTCCCGAAGGATATCTTTACTGGATATAGGATTCTGACTTGACACTTCTTTTCTTTCAATACTTGAAAAATGTTGTGTCACTTTCTTCTGGCCTCCATGCTTCCTTATGAGAAATTCACTGTCATTTGAATTGTTTTTCCTGTATAGATACTGTTTCTCTCTTGCTGCTTTGAAGATTTTTTTTCTTTGTAGTTTTAAAAATTTTCACTATGATGTTTCTTGTGGTGGATTTCTTTGAGATTATCTTGTTTGGAGTTTGCTCAAAGCCTTGAATATGTGATCTTGTGTCTCTTGCCAAAATTGAGATGCTTTCAGCCATTGTTCGTCAAGTATGTTTTTATCCTTGCCCTTTATCCTCTCTTTCCAGGACTCCAGTGAATGAGTGGTAGATCTTTTGTTATATGTAGCCCCATATGTCCCTGAGGCTTTCTAAATTTTTTGCCAGCCTGTTTTGTCTCTGTTGTTCACATTGGGTAATTTCTCTTATTCTACCTTCCAGTTCATTCCTTCTTTCCTCTGCCCCTTCCATCCTACAGCTCAATCCTCTTGAGTTTTTTTCTTTTTTTTTTCGGTTATTGTATTTTACAAAACTTCTCTTTAGTTCTTCTTTATTCTTTCAATTCATTGATGAGACTTTCTTTTTCTTTGCTGAGATGCTCTCCCTTATTATTTGTTTCAAATGTTCTTGCAATTGCTCATTGAAGCATTTTTGTGATTGCTACTCTAACATCTTATGCAGAAAATTCTAACATCTCTGTCATTTTGGTTTTGGCATCTACTGACTGTTTTCTTTGACTCCATTTGAAATCTTCTTGGTTCTTGGAATGATGCATAATTTTTGATTGACATCTGAGGATTTTGCATATTATGCTATGAGAGTCTGGATTTTATTTAAGCCTTCAGTTTCTGCTGGCTTCCTTTGACATCACTCCATCTGGGTAAGGGAGGGGCACTGCCTTATTACTAGCAGCTGTGGTATAAGTCCAGATCCTCACCCAGCCTGGGTTGACACTTTATTGCTGCTGGCAGAATAGTCCATTAGGCCTCCACCCAAACCTTTCTGGCTGGTAGAAGTGCATTGTTACTGCTCCACACACAGTCTCCACTCAATGTGGGAGGGATTATTACCACATTGTAGAGATAAAAGATAAGCACCCCTATATGTCATTCTCTGACCACAACCCAGCAGATGACTTGGGGTAACTCATGACCGTCTGGCTAGGCGGGAATTTCTAGGCTTTCCCATTCAGTTTCTGCTGCTGAGGTGGGGGAAGAGTTTTTTCTGTGGTGTTTGTCTGGAGTAGAGCAATTATTGTCTAAAAGTTTCTCTCTTGCTAAGCTGCCTTTTTCCTGATCCTCTGGATATAGAGAGACTTTTGTTAGATCTTTTACATCTATATCTATTGGTGTTTCTAGGTTTCTGGTTATTCAACTTTTTAATGGCAAAATAAAACCCAGGAAACTTATCACTATGTTATTCCTTGTATCCTTAGCCAATCTCCTTCTTTTCTCTGCCTTTCAGAGTATCCTTATGTTTGTTTTATGTATAAGGTCCAGATTTATTTTAATAGCTTTTTAAAAATTTATTTATTCATTTATTTTTGGTTGCTTTGGGTCTTCATTGTTGTGTGCGGGCTTTCTCTAGTTGCGGTGAGCAAGGGCTACTCTTCGTGTGGTACGCGGGCTTCTCACTGTGGTGGCTTCTCTTGTTGTGGAGCATGAGCTCTAGGCATGCGGGCTTTAGTAGTTGTGGCACGCGGGCTCAGTAGTTGTGGCTCATGGGCTCTAGAAAGCAGGCTCAGTAGTTATGGCACACGGGCTTAGTTGCTCCATGGCATGTGGGATCTTCTCGGACCAGGGCTCAAACCCGTGTCCCCTGCATTGGCAGGCAGATTCTTAACCACTGCGCCATCAGAGAAGTCCCAGATTTTTTTAGTGTTACTTAATGAAAGGAATAGGGAAAATACACCTACTCCATATTCCTGGAAACAGAAGATCATACTTTTTTTTTAAACTATGAATATATTTAAAAATTTATTTACCTCGTAAGAGTTTGGTGATAATAAGTACTTTTAAAATAAGATTTATTTTGTTGATTCATATTTCATAATACTTCTATACCCATAATAGAAATGCTTCAACTCACAGGAAAAAAAAAAGAAACTTAGAGATTTATGTAGTCTAATTTCATAGTCTTATTTCTGAAAATTTGTTTGACTCCTTCTAGTAATGATGATATCATTCTCTACCTTCATTCTTTTATTCATTCAGTTTATTTAGCTATTAATATTCTAGACACCTGAAATAAGTCAATGACACGATGATCCCTATACCCAAGAGCTCACATTCTGCAGGAGGTAGGTGAGGGGAGGGATAGAATAGACAATAAGAAAATAACAATTATAGATATATATGCACCCAACAGAGGAGCACTTCTCAAGTGCACATGGAACATTCTCCAGGGTAGATCACATCTTGGGTCAAAAATCAAGCCTCAAAAATTTAAGAAAATTGAAATTGTATCAAGCATCTTTTCCAACAACAATGCTATGAGATTAGAAATAAATTACAGGAAAAAACCATAAAAAACAGAAACACATGGAGGCTAAGCAATACGCTACTAAATAGCCAAGAGATCACTGAAGAAATCAAAGGGGAAATCAAACAATACCTAGAAACAAATGACAATGAAACATGACGATCCAAAACCTATGGGATGCAGCAAAAGCAGTTCTAAGAGGGAAGTTTATAGCAATACAATCCTACCTCAGGAAACAAGGAAAATCTCAAATAAACAATCTAACCTTACACCTAAAGGAACTAGAGAAAGAAGAACAAATCCAACCCAAAGTTAGAAGAAAGAAAGAAATTGTAAAGATCAGAGCAGAAATAAATGAAGTAGAAACAAAGAAAACAATAACAAAGATCAATAAAACTAAAAGTTGGTTCTTTGAGAAGGTAAACAAAATTGATAAACATTTAGCCAGACTCATCAAGAAAAAGAGAGCGAGGACTCAAATCAATAAAATTAGAAATGAAAAAGGAGAAGTTACAGTGGACACTGCAGAAATACAAAGCATCGTAAGAGACTACTATAAGCAACTCTAGGCCAATAAAATGGACAACCTGGAAGAAATGGACAAATTCTTAGAAAGGTATAACCTTCTAAGACTGAACCAGGAAGAAACAGAAAATATGAACAGACCAATCACAAGTAATGAAATTGAAACTCTGATTAAAAATCTTCCAACAAACAAAAGTCCAGGACCAGATGGTTTCACATGTGAATTCTATCGAACATTTAGAGAAGAGCTAGCACCCATCCTTCTCAAACTCTTCCAAAAAATTGCAGAGGAAGGAACACTCCCAAACTGATTCTACGAGGCTACCATCACCCTGATACCAAAACCAGAAAAAGATGCTACAAAAAAAGAAAATTACAGACCAATATCACTGATGAATATAGATGCAAAAATTCTCAACAAAATACTAGCAAACAGAATCCAATGACACATTAAAAGGATCATACACCATAATCAGGTGGGATTTATCCTAGGGATGCAAGGATTCTTCAGTATATGCAAATCAATCAATGTGATACACCATATTAACAAACTGAAGAATAAAAACCATGTGATCATCTGAATAGATGCAGAAAAAGCTTTTGACAAAATTCAACACCCATTTATGATACAAACTCTCCAGAAAGTGGGCATAGAGGGAACCTACCTCAACAAAATAAAGGCCATATATGACAAACCCACAGGAAACATCATTCTCAATGGTGAAAAACTGAAAGCATTTCCTCTAAGATCAGGAACAAGACAAGGATGTCACTCGCACCACTATTATTCAACATAGTTTTGGAAGTCCTAGCCATGGCAATCAGAGAAGAAAAAGAAACAAAAGGAATACAAATTGGAAAAGAAGAAGTAAAACTGTCACTGTTTTCAGATGACATGATACTATACGTAGATAATCCTAAAGATGCCACCAGAAAACTACTAGAGCTAACCAATGAATTTGGTAAAGTTGCAGGATACAGAATTAATACACAGAAATCTCTTGCATTCCTATACAGTAACAACAAAAGATCAGAAAGAGAAATTAAGGAAACGATCCCATTCACCATTGCAACAATAAAAATAAAATAACTAGGAGTAAACCTACCCAAGGAGGTAAAAGACCTTTATTCAGAAAACTATAAGACACTGATGAAGGAAATCAAAGATGACACAAACAGATGGAGAGATATACCATGTTCTTGGATTGGAAGAATCAATATTGTGAAAATGACCATACTACCCAAAGCAATCTATAGATTTAATGCAATCCCTATCAAACTATCAATGGCATTTTTCACGGAACTAGAACAAAAAATTGCACAATCTGTATGGAAACACAAAAGACCCCAAATAGCCAAAGCAATCTTGAGAAAGAAAAACGGAGCTGGAGGAATCAGGCTCCCAGACTTCACACTATGCTACAGTAATCAAGACAGTATGGTACTGGCACAAAAACAGAAATATAGGTCAATGGAACAGGATAGAAAACCCAGAGAAAAACCCACGCACCAATGGTCAACTAATCTATGACAAAGGAGGCAAGGATATACAGTGGAGAAAGACAGTCTCTTCAATAAGTGGTGCTGGGAAAACTAGACAGCTACATGTAAAAGAATGAAATTAGAACACTCCCTAACACCATACACACACAAAAAAAACTCCAAATGGATTAAAGACCTAAATGTAAGACTGGACATTATAAAACACTTAGAGGAAAACATAGGAAGAACACTTTTTGACATAAATCACAGCAAGATCTTTTTTGACCCACCTTCTAGAGTAATGGAAATAAAAACAAACACATGTGACCTAATAAAACTTAAAAGCTTTTGCACAGCAAAGGAAACTATGAACAAGACGAAAAGACAACCCTCAGAATGGGAGAAAATATTTGCAAATGAATCAAGGGACAAAGGATTAATTTCCAAAATACATAAACAGCTCATGCAGCTCAATATTAAAAGAACAAACAACCCAATTGAAAAATGGGCAGAAGACCTAAATAGACATTTCTCCAAAGAAGACATACAATGGCCAAGAGGCACATGAAACGCTGCTCAGCATCACTAATTATTAGAGAAATGCAAATCAAAACTACAATGAGGTATTACCTCACCCCAGTTAGAATGGGCATCATAAGAAAATATACAAACAACAAATGCTGGAGAGGGTGTGGAGAAAAGAGAACCCTCTTGCACTTTTGGTGGGAATGTAAATTGATACAACCACTATGGAGAACAGTGTGAAGATTCCTTAAAAAACTAAAAATAGAACTACCATACGACCCAGCAATCCCACCACTGGGCATATACCCTGAGAAAACCATAATTCAGAATGACACCTGCACCCCAATGTTCATTGCAGCACTATTTACAATAGCCAGGTCATGGAAGGAACCTAAATGCCCATCAACAGATGAATCGATAAAGAAGGTGTGGTACATATATACAATGGAATATTACTCAGCCAAAAAAAGGAATGAAATTGGGTAATTTTTGTTGTTGTTGTTGTTGTTTGTTTTTTTTGTTTGTTTTTTGGCGCACGGGCCTCTCACCGTTGTGGCCTCTCCCGTTGCGCAGCACAGGCTTTGGACGCGCAGGCTCAGCGGCCATGGCTTATGGGCCCAGCCACTCCGCGGCATGTGGGATCCTCCCATACCGGGGCACAAACCCGTGTCCCCTGCATCGGCAGGCGAACTCTCAACCACTGCGCCACCAGGGAAGCCCCCTGAAGTTGGGTAATTTGCAGAGACATGGGTGGACCTAGAGACTGTCATTCTGAGTGAAGTCAGAAAGAGAAAAACAAATATCGTATATTAATGCATATATGTGGAATCTAGAAAAATGGTACAGATGAACCAGTTTGCAAGGCAGAAATAGACACACAGATGTAGAGAACTAATGTATGGATACCGAGGGAGGAAAGCAGGGTGGTGGGGTGGTGGTGGGATGAATTGGGAGATTGGGATTGACATATATACACTAATATGTATAAAATAAGATAACTAATAAGAACCTGCTGTATAAAAAACAAATAAATTAAATTAAATTAAAAAAAAAGAAAGCAGATCAGTAATTCCTTGGGGCTGGAGGTTAGAACGGGATTGACTGAAAAGCAGCTGCAGAGAAATTTGTGGAGTGATGGAGATGTTCTAAAACTGGATTGTAGGGAAGCTTGCGAAACTGTAAATTTGCTAAAAATCATCAAATGATTATAAATGGCTGAATTTTATAGTATATAAAGTTTACATTAATGAAACTGTAAAAAGAAGTAGATTGCTGTAATAGACCAAAAACATGATTAAATCTTGGGAAATATGTAACCATCAGGGATGGTGTTTGAAACATTATTCCATGTTATCAGTGTTTAGTTAAAATTCCTGTGAAGATTGTTTTATTTTTACTGCAAGTGTGGAAAATGGGATGATGGGTGTTTTTCAAAATTGTCTTTGGTGCTACCTTCCTGTAGTGCAGTAGTGTACAGTTTATCATCAGATTCTATAGAAATGACCAAAGTGTTTATCACTGTGGCATCCCCTCATTTTGAACAAACTGTCATTGGGCAATGATCTTCTCAGGGGATGGGTACCTAATCCGTACTATTTTCTATTTGTTGTTTTCAGTCCTTTCTTCACATGCCAATAGATCAGTGGATTAATTTGAAAGAGTGGATACTCATGTTTTTCTACACTAGAGCATAGGAAAATCTATATTAAAAAATATGCAAACAGTGTGGTGAGGATTCAAAGACACAGTAACTTTTAAAATTTTAATGGAATAGGCATATATAAAATGTTATTAGTCTGAAATTTTCATTTACTATTGATTTTCCAAGAAAATAAAATATAATGAAAAATACATAATCACATATATGTTTGTATATATACACCCACACATATATATACAATTTGTATACATGCACGTGCCTGTGCCCACACCCATATGCCTATAACTATATATACACCTACATAGATTTGTTTTATTTTCAAGTCTCTGGCTGTTACAGGTTGAATTGTGCTCCCTAAAAGTCTTATGTTGACATCTTAAGCACCAGTACCTCAAAATTGTGACAGTATTTGGAGACAGGTTCTTTACAGGGATAATCAAGTTAAAATGAGGTCATTAGATGGGCCCTAATCCAAAATGACTGCTGTTCTTATAAAAAGGGGAAATTTGGACCCACAGAGAGAGAAGATGATGTGAAGAAACACAGGGAGAAGAATGCCACCTATAAGCCAAAGAGAGAGACCTGCAACTGAGTCTTCCCTCATAGCTCTAAGGAGGAACCAGCCGCGCTGATACCTTCGTCTGGGACTTTAGCCTCCAGAACTATGAGACGGTAAATTTCTGCCGTTTAAACCACTCAGTCTGTGCTATTTGTTAAGGCAGCTTTAGCAAACAAATGCACTGGCCTAGGTAGGGCTCTGTGGAATTTAAACTGAAATGTTTTATGTGCAAATAATCTAGAGTTCACTTGTTAAATTCAAATTGATTTGCTACCGAAATGCAAAATAGAGTCGGAAATATATTGCAAGAATTGCAATATATTGTAAATAAAAGAGGAGAAAGAAAGATATATTCAGTGTGTAACACAAAGTATGACAAATTTTAAGCTTGTCATCCCATATTAAAATCCTATCTGGCTTTGTAGATCCTATTGGCACAGGAAGCGTTTAAGAGGGGGATTTGGGTGAAAATAAACAAGTCATTCATGTGAATCTACAATAGTTTGAATTCAGAATAGAAAGACATTGTGTCTAATTCTGACATTATTGTTTTCCCATGATATATCTCTGCAAATTCCTGTAAACCTCTGCCGTACAGTACATAACATTCACCTGGGCAATTGCTTATCTTAGCAGGTATTAAATGTAATATAGCGACAAGGGTGGAGACATTACTTGGAAACATTTTAAAGTGTCCCCCTTGTTAGAAAGCTTTTTGTTGTTTGTTAATGCTTAGAAGGGAAGCTAAGGATGCCTTCATGTGTGTATGTGTGTGTGTGTGTGTGTGTGTGTGTGTGTGTATATATATATACACACACACATATATATATATATACACACACACATATATATATATGTGTATGTACATACATACACATAGACATATTTTGGGGCAAATATTTTATCTGACCACTAAGAAAGAGTAAAAAGTACTCAGAAATTTATTTTAGCTATCTCTTCGTCAGATCATTTTTGTTATTCCAGAGTGGCAAAAGAGGAAGTATTCAATTATTGAACTGAAAACTTCCCACTCCAAAATCCATTCAATTTCATCCTGTGATAGAGAAGGAAGGAAAAGATAAATTTTAAAGACATTGGATCTTAAGCTCCTAACTAAAATGTAAGATTCTGATATTTAAATTACTTTGGACAGGGACCACAAATGGCGTAAGTATACAGCAGGCCCTCTGTTATCTGCGGACTCCAAATCCATGAATTCAACCCACTGCAGGTAGAAAATCTATTGGTTGAATCCCGGGGTATGGAATCCAAAGATAGAGGGTCTGAGCGTACTAGCCATTTTTCATAAGGGACTTAAGCACCTTTGGATTTTGGTATCATGGGGGTCCTGGAACCACTCCCCCAGGGATAATGAGGGATGACTGTATTAGGATGGCTGGCCTTACCCTCAACTCCAAATCTATAGATTTATCTGTGCGTCTCTCTCTCTTCATCTATCTTTGATCTTATTCTCTATGTAACCTAAATGAGTGTCATGATATTTGATTTCTCTACTACTCTGACTCACTGTCTTCCTCTCTCATTTCAGAATAGGAATGTTTTATAGACACTATCGAATTGTGGTTCCATTTTTACTTTGTGAAAATCTCTTGCTCAATGCTCTCCTATCACAGAGCCTCTTATCATATCATTGCCTCCTTGATAGCTCTTGGTGCCTGTCACATAGAGACTTTAAACAAAACGTATACGAAAGCGAGCTTACAGACACCTCCATAGGCCCCCATTCTATCACCATCCTTTCAGCTACATATGTACAATAGAATATTACTCAGCCTTAAAAAATAAGGAAATTCTGCCACTGTGACACATGCATGAATATAGAGGACATTATGCTAAGTGAAATAGGCCAGTCACAGTAAGATGAATACTGTATGATTCTGCTTATATGAGGAATCTAAAGTAATCAGATTCATAGAAACAGAGAGCAGAATGGTGTTTTCCAGGGGCTGGGAGAGGGGAGGTGGGGAAGTTCTAACCAAGGGGTATAAAGTTTCAGTTATGCAAGATGAATAAGTTCTAGAGATCTGCTGTACAACATTGTACCTGTAGTTAACAATATTGTATTGTATACCTAAAAATCTCATGAGAGTAGATCGAATGTTAAATGTTTTTATCACAACAAAAAGAAAAAGAAGTCAAAACTTGCATCTTTTATTTAACTGCAAAATATCGATTGGACACATTGTATGGTGGATTCCATGAAATAGGTTCTCACACAGTAATGACTAGAGTCATTAATTAGACAAATTAATTTTGATTTGATCCGTTCTCAACTTGCAACATGCTCATTTTAGACATTACTCATTAATCCAAGTATTATTGGGTTAAAAGTACCATATCTAATGGGTCAGATCAAGTTTGGTTTGCATCAGGCGTAGTGTTTGATACTTTGCCATCACCAAGAGAAACAGAAAAAGGATTTTAAAAGGGTGCATTATCATTGGAAAAATATACAGTTCCACCACTATAGCCCTAAGAGAAGTATTTCAAAGTCAACACAAAACATTTGTATAACATTGAACTGGAGCTAGGGCATTTTGAACTCAAAGTAAACTGAAATTCCTTACCTCACGAATAAGCTAGTAGTCCCAAACTCATAACATCAAATAATTTTTCAAATGAGAAATAATAGTGAATATTCATTTGAAAATAAAGACAGAATTTAAGCAGGTAGGATTTAATTAACCAAACTGGAATGTAGCCAGACCTCTTCAGCTAACATCTCTGCTCATTAATAGATAACATTATTCCTGCCCTGCTAAACCCAATGTCAGGAACAGAAAACATCCTTGCTTCCTTTCCTCATTGGTAAATATCCAAAATTAAATACGATATTAAAATGCACACATTTCAAATAAAAAATGTGTTTCTCTGTAAAAGAGGTATAGCCACTTTTCCACTATTAAACTGTTTACATGGGAAGAATTCACATATCAGCAATAATATCCCCATACTTTAAAATATGAAGTCAAGTAATTTGTTGGTTACTGCATACTACAGTGGACTTGTCATGTTTTGTCTAAACAGTTCCTATTCCTGTCTCTGCTTCTCCAAATATCACCCCATTAAAAAAAAAAAAAAAAAAAAAACTGCTTCTCCCCTGGGCTTTGAAATGATGTGGTTATAATGGGAGCTGCATCCTTGCCCACAGTGATAATCCAGCAATGCATGCACGGTCCAAGCTAGGTTATTTCCCAGGATATTTCAAACTGCATCTAGGAGAAGAGCAGCCTTGCTCGCTGAAAGGGAATTTGGGACGCCGTGTTCCCCATGGAGCTGGTGTGTATTCCAGCCTCATAGGAAGTTGTCCTGAAAGGATAAAGCAGACGCAGAAAATCAGCTGAAGAAATAGCTGGAGAGACGCTCAGAATGGTATGTGAAGATGTGATTCTAGTTCTTAAAGTCTCCGGAGCTGCCTTTATTTTTATCTTCCCAGATCTTGGTGCTTTAGCTATTCCTAGAATAAAATTCTGCTAACTGCTCCCAGTAGCTACAAAAAAAAAGAAAAAAAGTTGCCGTTTAAACTAATTTGATGTTGTCAATTGCGATAAAAAAAGTGTTTCATCCACAAAGGACATAGGAGCTATATGAATAGGTAACAGTAAATTCATTCCTGTTTTTCAACATAAATGACATGCTGCTTAAGCGTGGAGGTCATGCAGTCACTGAGCTACAGGGTTGCATGGAAAGCCATGTAGTACAACTCAAGTTTACTTCACAGAAATGTGACCCCACCTAGCCCGATTTGAGCTAACACCAAAAGTCATCCAAAAGAATGCAAATATAATGTCTTTATGCAACAATTTTCCTAAGTTAAGCAAATCAGACTAAGAATTTTCATAAATTCTTGCAATTTTTCCATGTCCTTGCATGTGTGAAGGCGACCTCATCTTAAGTTAACACATTTCAGTGAAAATGTTGTTGGATGACCCTAAAAGTCTTCAAAAACAATCTAGCATTTTCAAATAGAGTAACATCTTGGGAATTATCAAATACTCATGGATCACCTATGAGTAGATTCAGTGTGGGTTCACCACACAAAACTATTTAAAGAAGGTTAGGAAGATATATGACAAAAATCTAATTTGGTTGCAGACAGGCGTTAGTCACTTATTCAATAAATACTTATTCCACATCTATTTGCCAGACACTTTTAGAGGCAGTGAAGTTATAGCAGTGAATAAAGTTCTGCCCTTAGGATATTGATATTCCAGAGTGCTATCCAATAGAAGTACAAGAGCCATAAATGCAAACCACGTATATAATTTTTTTTCCAGAAAGAACACGTTAGAAAGCTAAAATAAATTTTAATAAAACATTGCATGTTACACAGTATATTTAAAATATTATCATTTCTACATGTAAACAAAGTTTTTAAATATTAGTGAGATATTTTACATTTTTTCATTAAGAATTTAAAATTCATTGCGTATTTTATTCTTATAGCACCCTCAGTTGGGACTAGCCATATTTCAAATGCCCAGTAGCCAGAGATGGCCGATGGCTACCACATGGGACAGATAATGAGAGCTAATGCCCTCTTGAAGGTCAGACACAACAACCCTAGGAGGTGTATTACTCTGACTATCGCTATTTTATCAATAAGGTAACTGAGCAAAGGGAATTGAACTTGTCTAAGGTCACACAGCATCTAAGTGTTCCAATGATCTATTGCTATACAACAGATTACCCTAAAACTTGGTTGCTTAAAACAATCATTATTATTATTTCATGCTGTTTTGTGGGCTGATGTGTCTCAGCTGAGAGGTTCTTGACTGTTTGTAGAGGTTACAGTTGGGCTGGGAGTCATCTGAAGGCCCGACTGGGATGGACAAAGATACTGGCTACTTTGCTCACATCTCTGGTGCCTCAGTGGGGAGGCTAAGCAGCTGAGACCTTGTAGGGTTTATTTCTCTCCCTCTATGTGGCTTCCTGTTTGGCTGGTTTGGACTTCCTCATAGCATTGAAGTCTCAGGGTGAATGTGCTAGAGAGTGTCCCCAGAGAAAACATCCCAAGAATTCCAGGTTGAAGCTGCAAGACTTCTTATGATCTGGGCCTGAAAGTCACTTCTGTTGCCTTTTGTTGTTTGAAATATGAGTCACAGGGTCAGCCCAGATTCAGGACAGAGGGGTCTAATGAGGGCTTTCACACTGGGAAGTATGTTTCATTGAGAATCTGCCTTTGGAGATTAGTTTCCACAGTAAGTAAAGGAGTAAGAATTTAAACAGTTAGCTAGGCATCAGAAATAGTATTTTTCATAATGACAGTATATCACCTTTCTTTTCAATATCTTATATATCTTTGCATTCCTCAGTACCTAGTACTGTGTCTGGAACATAACATGGGCTCAGTGGAAATTAAATAAGTAGATGTCAGTTTATACATTCTGTTTATGTTTGTCTATAGCGTATGGGACCTTCACTGTGAGATCAATGTAACAACAAGAATTCCTAAGTCATCAAGGCATTCAAATCACCATATTCTGTGCTATAGGCAATATGATAAAATTTTATACCCCTAGAAATCAGTAGACGGGTCTTATTCTTCTTGGATTTCTCCTTACTGAATAGTGGTGTGGTATTTATTTAGTATGCACTTGATAAATATATAGGATTTTAGAAGGTACAAAAGGAAGTCTAAACAAAGATCCTATAGGCAAGACATATTGAGATACAGGCTGGGAACTGTTGATTCAGACTTCCAGGCCATTATATAGGGAGACCTTAGATCGGCGGGAATGGTGTATATAGCAACAGATAGCAGCATATTATATCACCTTTCCTACTCTGCATGTGTTTGAAATATCTACCTATCCAGCAGGCATCTGGAGAGATGCTATGAGTCATACAGCATATATATTATGTGTGATATGGCTCCCAAATTCTAGACACCCATATGGTTTGTGTTGCCAGAGGTGCCTCAACTTTCTATTCATCTTATAGTAAATGAAAGGGAATTGTGGCTATGTTATTTTCTTCCAAATACTAACTAAAAAGACTACCACTCATCTTAAATAATTATCACTCTAAAATACATATAGGCATAAGACATGTAGATATGCCTTGAGGACTTTCTTATACGGAAAATGTAACAGCATTTCATAGAGACAAATGGCAACATTATTTTGACTGCCTATAGCAATAAGGAAAAACTTTACTGAAAAATTCCCAGTTTCCTAATTATCACTATATACAGACAGGAGCTTCTCCTGGATGGTTCCCACTGGGGTTTCATGCTAGAGCAATACATGAAATCTTGATTTGTACCCTCTTTCTTTTTAATATCCGAATTTTTCCTAATGATTTTCAGAGAAACACTAGCTAACAAACAAATATAAATTTTCATACAGGACCTGTATAAGCCTAGCATAGCAGAAAGCTGTTACCCATCTTCTGATTTCACAGACAGCTAATTAGTAGCACATGAAACTACGGATCTCTTCACTCAGATAAATTCAAGTAATTTAAAACAGTCACCACATCTATGAATATTAGAATCTTCCTCATGGTGTCACTGAGAAACACTGAGTTTATACTTTTAAACCACTAGGAACAGTGCTTGGCACATAACCATTAATAAATATTGAAAGTTATTATTATCATCTACATCTTTAAAATCATGTCTTCTTTAACAAGGTTTAGATTTTTCAGTACAACTCTGATTTTTTTTAATACAGGCATATTAGTATTATTCACTATAATTTTCTTCTTAAAGCACTGTCTTTAAGGCAGCACTACTGAATTGGGTTTTAATTAAATACCCAAAGATGATATCCCATAATCTTCCATTTTCCAAAATGTAAAAAAGTATGGTTTCAATCACAGTCATTCTCAGTCTGCACTATTGTCTGGAAATAAGCTTTCTGTCTAAAGCACACTGGCCTGACGTATGAAAAAAATAATCATAAATAGTTTTTCATGGGTCTTCGCAAAATATAACCAATTATTGATTTGAAATCCTGCTTAGCTACAACAGAATACTCTGTAATCAATTACATTTGGGGGTTTAATCTGTAGATAGAAGACATGAAAAAGCTGAGTTAATAACTTTTTCAACTGGCCAAATGATATCCCTGGAAGGTAAAATGTCATCCTCAGACTGTCAGTAAGGTCCAATTGTTGCTGCCACACTTGCTACTGGGAGAGCGGATCTTCCTATTACTGAGCCAACAAGCTACTCTAGACCATCACTTATGTTTCCAAAATAAAAGACCAATGCAAGCCATTTTTTTGTCTCTTCCAAATACAGCCGATCTTCATATTTCCATGGTAACCAACCCCTGCTGGCATGATCAAGAAAAAACTGATTTGGGATTTTAATTAATTGCTTAGAAATGGAAATGTAACAGAGACTGGCAGTTCAACTAAGCACATTTTGCAAAGTGAATAAAAATAGAGTTTCTGAAATACTTGAAATTGTTTCAGTGGCTGTAGCACATCTTTTGCTAGACACCTTAATTTATTCCATCCTCCAAAATAAATCTGCCAAAATGTACTAAGCCATTTTGTCAACACAAATCATTTTGGCAAATACTTTAATCCCTCTTCTAAACAAAATGTATTGTAATTTAAAAAATCTAAACCATCGGTGTGAACCCACTGGGTCCCATCTGAGATATTAGTAGATCATGTTTAAAGGAGCTGTCATCTCCTATATGCAAAGAAGAGCCCCTATTCTTGCTGCCTGCTAAGGAGTAAATTCCTTGAACTTCACCCAGTATGGCAGTGGCTCCTACCACTAAGGGTAGCCTTAAAGATACTTTTTGCACAGAAGTTAAGAGCATGGGCTCTGGAGCCAGACTGTATACAGGTGAAAATCTTAGCTTCTCAACTTACTAGCTTTATTACCTAGCATAAGTCTTTTAACCAGAGCCTCAGGCTTCTCATCTGTAAAATGGGTAAACTTTTAAAAGATTGCTGCAAGGATTACATACATTAATAAATGGAAAATCCTAAAATGAAGCCTGCAAGATAGTATAGAATTAATAAATGTAAGTTATTATTATTAGTATTTGTATCTTTTAGTCCATATGTAAACTCTGTTTTGTATTTCTTATAATACTTGGTTTTAAATGTTTCCTTTAGAACTAAACATACCAAGAACCGGTCAAAAATCATTTCTCATTGCAAGGTATAAACCGTCTTTTCTTTAGAGAAATATTAATTTGTGCTATAAGATATATAAAACAGTGTCATCTAGGGCCAAGTAAATAATTATTAAAGATTTCAGTGTAAAAATTTCTCCCATGAAAAGAAGAGAAATGAAGGTATTTCTGGAATAAACCTCACTCTTGCTTGATTTGAAAGTGTTTTAGTTGTACAAAGACACTAAATTGTCATAGGCACAAAGAAAACAATAGTCATTAAACAAATATTATTTAACACTGTCAGTTGATGGAATAATCTGACCAAATGCTCTTGCGAATGGAGAATTTCCATAGCTCATACATATATTAACATGTTTTTGAAAATGTATGCAATAAGCTGTATATCAAAGATAATTTAATATGTTCATAATTACTTGGAAGGACAGTTCCAATTAAATACAGCCCTCCTCACTTGTTAGCTGAGAACCTTGACCAAGACTTCTGAGTATCAGTTATTCCATCTATTATTATTATCATCATTATGAAACAAAAATAGGAACAAACATATGGATCTAGGCACTGTAAGGAAAAACATACGAGGGTGAGTAATACGTGCTCACCATTAAAAGAATCCCCTGGCTTTAGAAGACATGTGCACAAACATTATAGACAAGTGAACCAATGAGAACAAAATTGGTAGGTGTTGAATATGGGTTAGTTATAGAACTAACCATCACTCAAGTATTGGCTTCATCCTTCAAGTCATCTCTCAGAGTAGATTTTATTTATTAGCCAGTATTTCCTTTACCTCAAAAATCAGAGAAATTCCCTTGCTGTGTGTTTTCACAGAATCTTATACTTGAGACTCTGTAACATTTGTCATGCTTGTAATTGCTTATCTAATGTGGATCTTTGTTGTTGAATTATCTCCATGAAGCTAGATAAAATCTAGTTCATTTTTGCATCCTGTCTATAGTGCCTGGAAGAGAGTAGGGGTGGAATAATTTTTATGTGAAATGGAAATTGAATGATTAACCAGTCTCCAAAATCTGTCTTAATAGGCATCGCTATTAGTTATGCAGTATCTTACTATAAGATGAGCTCCATGTATCCCAACTTCTAGAATAGGGCCTGGTGCAAAATAGGCACTTAGGATACTTATTGAATATATGAATAAATGAATGAGCATGAGACATATGAAAACATTGTCAGTATTAGAAGATGAAATCCCAAGCCATGAGGTAAGAGGTAACTTAGATTCATTGTAACTTAGATAAAACGTAAATTTCTTCTTTTCTTCCATCCTATCAATACTGCAGTTTGTTCCTTTTATTCATAAATACGTAGGTTAAGGACATATTCTAGTGTATTCTTGGTAGCCTGGAAATCGAATTGGTCTTATGAATGTGCCCTAAGTAATACCTCTTTCCACATATAGGATAACAATATGGTCAAGCACTTATATTATTGACTTGTGCAGCTATGTTTGCCTCCCACCATGTGATGGAGGGAGAGGCAAGAATGGGAAATCTCCAGGTAATTTTGGCATTTGAGAAAGGCATAAAACTCTCCCAGATCATAGCAATGATGAGCCTTCTAAACTCAGTTTCTTAAAACCTTACTTATTGATAAAAGGATATATGTGGTTATATATTCTCCTTTTTGTTTACCGTCTCTAAAAAGTTTTATTGAAGTGTAATTGACATACAGTAAGTTGCCCATGTTTAAAGCATACAATTTGATGTCCTGACATATGTATACATCCATGAAATTACCATCAAAACAAGCTAGTGAGTGTCACCCCAAAAGTTTCCTCATCCCCCTTTGTAATCTCTCCTTCTACTCTCACCCCTTCATCCCCAGGCAACCACTGGTGTGCTCTCTGTCATTATTGATTAGTTTGCATTTTCTTTCACGCAGTATAATTATTTTGAGATTCTTCCATGTTGGTTTACGTATCAATAGTTCATTCCTTTTTATTGCTAAGTAGCTTTTGACTGTATAGCTATACCACATTTTTCTGATACATTCACTTGTTGATGAACATTTGAGTTGTTTCCAGTTTGAGCTACTACAAACA
The DNA here is from genome assembly GCF_963455315.2 of Globicephala melas. NCBI lineage: Eukaryota > Metazoa > Chordata > Mammalia > Artiodactyla > Delphinidae > Globicephala > Globicephala melas. The sequence goes on from NC_083315.2 coordinate 22,703,913, forward strand.
AAGCTGCTATGAATATTTCTGTACACCTCTTTGTTTGGACTTATGTTTTTATTTCTTTTGGGTAAACAGCTAGGACTGAAATGACTGGGTTATATCATAAGTCTATGTTTATATTTTATAAGAAACTGCTGAACAGTTTCCCAAGGTAGTTGTACCATTTCTTAGATACTACTGTATTCTTTCAGAAGCACCTGAAACAAAAGTGTTTTCAAATTATAAAACTAAAATAAAAAATTTTAATCTTTACACTTAAAATTGCATAATATCTTACTTTAAAAAGTGTTCTTCCAAGGTTTACCATGTTCAGCTTCTAACATTACTTAGTCTGTCAGGCACCAAAGAGGATAAAAATGCTTTCCAATTAACCATATAATAAGTTTTTTTTTTAAATTCCCAAACAAAAATTATATGGAGCACTTTCAAATGATTGAGGAATGAGTCTTTTAACTCTTTGAATTGTCCCATCAGCATAATTATCCACTCCACTCTGCACTCTCCACTCAGACACCCTACAATATTAACTTTAAAAATTTAATATTTTTTGGCAAGCACTCTGTGACTAAAGTTTGGCAGCAAAGAGACACAGCAGATCAGAATATGATTATTTACTTTGGTAAATTAACAATACATGAAGATTATCAGATGAATCTAACTGCAGTACATTGAGGTAAACTGAGTAAGAGTTTTAAAGAACCAAAGTTATTGGCTATAGTTAATGCCTTGTAATCTAGATGTTTCACCTCTATGGTCAGGAGGTAGAGAACATAGCACAGGAAGAATTTCCAAGCAAACCCCTAAAACACCCTGTGATAATAGATGTAGGTGATAATAGGTCTACTGCAATTCGGAAAGACTCGAATCAGATCCCATCACAGCCCCAACCTCTAGTCAATTGATAGAAAATATAAGATGAAGAAACTCCAAGGTGAATTGGGATATAACACTGTGGAGATGAGTCACCTAACTTGCAAAGCAGGCTCGTCAACTAGGCAAGAGTCCAGTTCAAGTCATTCATCTTCTTTTTGTTCTTGTTTTTATGGAGTCACTGCTAGAAAGTGAGCAATGATAATAACTAACGTCAAAAGATGTTGCATCTTCAAAGCAAGGAAGCTACACTTCAGAAAATGATTATTAGCAAAGTGAAAAAAAATTCCAAAAGTTACACCAAATTTTTGTATGTGTTTCTACTCCCTGTGAAAGACACTTAAGAGAGAGCAAAACAAAATGAAATAGAGGTTTTGACTCTTGAAGTGAAAGAAGACAGTTCTTGGAAAGAACAAGCAAATTCCCAGCAACACCACTGTGTGGACCACTGTTTAATAAGAAACAACAGGACCCTGTTGACTAGAGACAGCAGGTGTAGACTCTGCTCATGCTCTGCTCTGTGTTATGCCCCTTGGCAAGAATTAATGCATATAACACTACTGGATGATGCAATGAAACAGGAAACTAATGGGGGAAAATAGACAAGGTGAATGAAACTTTTCCACATCTAAAATATTCTGTAAGGGAACATCAATAGGGTCCATATTTTAAAAGTACTCATTTTTATATTTTCAAAGTGTTACGGTTAATAAACCAGTTTTTAAGCAAACCCAGAACTTTAAAAAGAAAATATCATACATGCTCTTAATTAAAATGCTTATAAAATAAAACCTTTGAATAAAAACCTCAAAAGTTGGTAAATGGCAAATATTAAAGATATAGAAACTAATCAATAAACATATGGCTGCAAAAAGCAAAAAGAATGATTATCCAGAAATGACAGCAAAAGTCTTGAAGACATAAAACTATTTTTTAACATACAAGCTTTGTTAAGAACCATATATGTAATGGCTCCCATAGGATTAAATACATATAAATATATATAATAGTATGTTTCTCTGTGTGTATGTATGTATATATCCATCCATACTACACATGTGTCATTCTAACCTAGGTCTTAACACACGGTTTTGTCTAATCCATGATGAGCAGGTAGATAACATTACAATCGTAAGAATTAATGATGTGTTTTTATTCTATACTTACATCCCCTTATAGCCTGACATAACTTTTGGTTTCACTCCCATCTTTGACCTGGTAAACCTTTGGATTTCTGAACTTTATTTTACCTCTTTTCGTTTGTTTTCCTAGAGGGGTTTGAACCTCCTTGCAGCCATTGTCTTTCACAGGAGGTATGTGGGGGTTGTGTGTGTGTGTGTGTGTGTGTGTGTGGAGGGGGAGGGGGACGAGTGTGGGTGTCAGAGGAGAAGAGGGAAGAGAACTACAAATTTTGGGTGCTGCTACCATGCCAGGCCCTGTGACAAACTACACATCTTTACTCAAGTATCCACCTATCAAATTCCACTTAAAATACTTAAAAGCACAGAAGTTTTCTCTTTCTAGCGTCATCATTTGACCTGAACTCTGTTTTGCCTGGTACAATAGAATGAGCTTACATGTAGCTTCTAAATTGGGGGCATTCATTAAAATATTCTTCCTAAAACTCACACTTCTTACCAAAAAGAGCCTGTTTGGAATTAAGAAATTTTCTTTGCTGTGATTTTTCTTTTGTTTATTCCATTTTTCCCCTGAAAGTACATTTTGAGAGTCAAAAGGAGGGAGTGTTCATTTTGGATGACTTTTACCGTAAGAGGAGGCTGCCCAGTTCAAAATAAGTTAGGGACTAAGGGTGGTGTGTGCTATGGGTTTCTCAGACCTCTGTTTGCATTCCTTGTCCCATCTCATCTCTTTCTTCTCTTTGCCTTGATTCACCGTAAAACAAACACTTGATAAAGGTGAGGCCAGTGAAGGTGGCTGCTTTGTGGACTATGTCAGGAGAAATCTCCAATTTCCGTTCCAGACCGTTCCTAGAGCTCTTGGTATTCTCGTGTAGTATAACTTTCCAACTTACGCATAAGTATCTATTATGCGGTGGATTACTGACTCTACAATTTAGCATTAATTTTAAAATGGAATACCCTGTGACATTGCTTTCAACAGTCTGTATTATCCGACATTATCTTTTAGTCTTCAAGTTTAAAAAAAATAATAAGAACTTGGCTCTACCTAGAGTTAATAACTAAAAATTCAATATACTCCTACAGGATATAAATGTATGAGTCTCCCTGAGAAAGATGAAACTAATTTAAGAACCTTCCACATATTGAGAACAGTTCACAGAAATTTACCAGCTGCTTCTTTATGTAAGATAGGATCTCCTGGTTCAGTGTATGTGCTGAATGCCAATTAAAACATTCCCTACCTTGAGGGCATTAATATGGAGCAAAAGAGGATGACTGATGGGAAGGTCAAAATAAACTTAGCAAAAGAAAAGTAGTGTCTGATAAAGAATAACCTGCATTATATTCTACAACAACCCACCAACTTCCTGAAAACTGTTGTATAAATATGGTTGATGATAGTTGAGCTCTTTTCCAACCCTCAAGTTTCTGCGACAGTCAACTCCTGAATATAAGCAAAGCTTCTTAGGAAACAAACTACATCCGCAATTCCTACTGGGACAATATAACCAGGTGTCTCGGTTCCAGAAGGAAATAAGACTCAGAGCTTATTGAATTGACAAAAGTTGAGAAGTGGAGAGTAGGAGTTCATCATATTCTAGTTGAGAGTTTTCAGTAGCCACAGAATGTATTGGCATTCTTAAATTAAATGTGTCTGCATTTAGTCTTTCCTGAAATAATTACAAATTTATATGATCCATGATAGTTATACTTATTTCTTTTATGAAGTCCTCCACATCAGCACATTAACTTTGGAAAATAACTGCATATACTTAAGCAATCAGGTCTTTGTTAATACAGCTGAAAACAGTGGGTGGGCCTTTTTTTTTTTTTCAGGTGAGAAAAAAACAGGCTGAGAAGTGAACACCTCAGATTGTTTCTGTTTGTTTGAGGCTCTTATCCTCAGGGCTGCGTTCTCTTGGCTGGGTGTACCTGTTGATCACACTGCTTAACAGTAATTATTCCAGACAGCTTTTTGGCTCATAGAGTTGTTTCATAGGCTTCATAAATCATACAAATTATTACCCAACAGAAAACTATAATTACCCACAAACCCTGACATGCCAAAATGTGTATTAATTAGATAAGGTAATAAATACTTTACTGCACATAGCTATAATTATTACCTCAAAAGTGACACATATACATATACCATCTTGATATTCTGAAGGAAATGATTCAATATGATGCTCAGTTCGTAAAGAATTGTTATCTAATTTGATTAATTAGTTAATGCTTTTGCAAGGTGTTTCAAATACAAGAAATGAAGTAGAATTGTTAAGTTTCAAACTTAATATTATTATCAAATGAGATCTAAACTATAATTTGCAGAGGAATTTCCTATGGGGATGATTTATAAAAGTTTATGTTTCTTAGTTCTAAATTTGGGTGTGTGTAGGAAGTCTTAAGAATGACAGCTACATCTAAAATTTTGCTCATTCCATTTCTATAGTAGTATAAAATGATTTATTCACTATTAAAATGAGGAAAACTTTCTGATAGAAGCATAATATTTCAAAATATATACTTTTTATGCACCAATCTAGCCTGAAATTTCAATGTAGAAAGAAATTCCAGAGTAGATTTGAAAGAACACACTTGATTAAGGAACATTCATATAAATACTCAGTTCCTATCATATTGTTCTTACGTATTTTAATGATGTGTAAGTTCAGACCTATAGGATAAATGAGGTAGAGGAGTGCTATTATATTCAAGCCTCTACTATATCCTAGTTTATTCAACACAATCTGTTGTTTTTCAACTCAGTCTTTTCAGTATATGCAGACAAAACTGGATCTTAATGTTCTAAATATTGTGTACTGTATAGTAATCTATTTATAGCTCAACTGATACATGTGACACATTACATTGAAATAAAAATTTTCAGCCTGAAGAGCAAAGAGGAACATTAAAGATTATGGCAGTAGGAAATAAGTCAACTCAACTGTTGTTTGATTAAATCTGCCCCCCAAAAACGTTAATACTGGCAGCTTTCATTTAAGTAGAGGTATTCTTAAGCAACCTTTAATATGAAGAAATGAAATATAATGTATCCCATATTTTCCTGTTTAGGTAATTATCTCCATGAATCATTTAAAAGTGAATTCAAAGACAGCTGACTCGCTTGTCCTCATTTGATTATTATTGGGAAATTATTAGGGAGCGTCATATGAAAAGGAAATCATGTTGAAGGTAACACATTAGTTATTCCACTGTACAGTTTTCTCACAAATAATAGAAAAGAGACTCTGATGGAGACAGTTAAAGTAGTCTAGCTGTGTAACAAATTTCCTGTATCTAGCCTACTTGTCAATGTCTATCATTGCACCTAACACATACTAGGCATCCAATAAATACAGGCTGAATAAACTAATGCAACTAAAGGGCATTTATCCTGGAGGAGAGGGATTAATTGACATTGTACTTTATTTGGATAATGGTATCATTACAACACGATGACTTTGGGAAAATGCAAATAACTCAAAGATGCTGCTAGTTCAGAATGGAAAATGGCGCTATAAAGTGTTATGGTAAGAATGAGGAAGAACCAGTTAAAGAAGATTTTACTTTATACACTCAAAATTTGGTTGATGTTCTGGGGATAAATTTGTTCAAAACTCTTTGCATATGACAGAGAAGACATACTATTAACAAAGGAACCAAACTTTGTCAATGTGATAGCAGAATTTTTAGCATATTCTATATATGCTGATAACTATAAATATTAGCATATTTGTTATTTATTTATTATAAATATTAACATATTAGTCATGAAAATGTAGCCTATATACATATCTACATACTTGTAGTTTATTATGCATTTTGTAAAAGCCCAGGATACAGAAATTTTAAGGCATGAGCCAGTTCTAGGGTAGAATTTCTCTTAGAGCATCTTGTGGTAATTATCATGCTGACTATCACAGGAAGGTGCAATCCAAAAGAAATCCATTAAGAAAAGCTATTGATGATTCCAACTTCTGTTTCTGGGATTAGGTGAGGTTAGGTTTTTCATACCAATCCTTCTACTGAAAACAGAAAAGATACTGGATAAAATATATTTTTAAAAATTTTCTTTGGAAGCATTAGAAAGCTATCAGAATAGTAAGAAGTCACCAAGCCAGAATCTTAGAACAATCAGTAACACAGAGGGCTAAGTGGAGGACTGAGAGCATATGTTAATTCAGGAAAATTTGAACTTTAGGGTAAGAGGAATAGAAATAAGTAAAATCTCTACGACCACCCAATATTCAGAGTCTAATAAAATGCATCCATCCCTCCATTAAGTTGGGTTCTGAAAAAGTTGTAGCTTCAGAAAAAAATGTAAAGCAGAAGAAAGCCACCCTCCTCATACCTGGACAACTGCAAGTTTTCTTGAGCAGAGCAAAGCAGGAAAAAAAGGGAGGGCGGGGGAGATACATGGTATACTTATACTAAATGAAGCAGACTCACCTCTTGGCATCACACATGCTATAAGTTATGGCATTGCAAGTCATGTCTGGAAATCTCAAAGTTGGGCTTGATGTTCACACTCTTCAGTACTCCTATTTACTCTTTTAAGAGGAATAATTTATTCAATCAATCAACCACTTGTTCCATATATGGCCATAAAATGCCCTCTCTAAACAAAGTGCTATAGGATACAAAAAAGGTGGCAATTCCTACTATTATTCTCAAGATAATCTCTCATTTTTTAGCATCTAAGCCCAGTTGTTCAGGATATGGCAAGACTTCAAACAATTTCTAGATTGAGTAAATATAGATGTCCTTCCTGTCTTACTGAGAGACATTAAAATTTTCCTAATTTAATTGATTTCATCTTATTTAATATTAAGAATCAGCTGGATTCTTTGGTCCCAATTTCATAGCTGTCATGGTTTCTGCACATTAATTTATACATTTATGGGGTCTGGTAGAGAATCCAGGTCTAGTCATAAAATTCAGAGAGCTCAAGTCACCCAAGAAATGGTGAACCTCCCAAAACACATTTATTGTCTGGGAGCATTTTAGTTACTGGCCATAATTTGGCTTAGAATTGAATAAAGACCTTTGTCATAAGCTTAATATAGGACTCAAGAAACTAATAGGTGGCATTTAGAAATCTAAAAAGCCAAAGATTTCATCTTAGTATCAACCGAGATGTCATCATTAAACAAGTATTAGTTCAGCTTCTGTGTCAGATACAAAGCTCATAATTCTTGCAGAAGGCAAGAAAAAGTATTTTCCCAAATAGAAGCCTATTCAAAATAGGCTTAGGTAACCAATGTTTGTGTCACTCTGTTTTATAGTTAGTTAATTGTTGAAACAGTATCATTTTTTAATTAAACAATTGTTTAGTACATGCCTATTTTTTATTCATTGCTATATCCTCCACGCCTACAATACTATTAAGTGCATAGAAGATACTCAATAAGTATTTGGAAAATGAGTGAGTGATTTTAAAAAATGAATGAATAAAAGGAAAGTCTTCTTCAGACACTGGCACCTACATATACACCTTTAAAAACTGTAATGTTCTGTCGGGGACACATGAGAAAGAACACTGTAGTTATTCACATTCCACCTAATGATTGCTCTTATTGTGGCTATTTCTAATGATGTTAATGCTAAGCGATTATTTCCTTATGTTATAACTGGCAGTTGCTGACATGATTCATGATTTCTGATTGTTTATCTAATCTTTGTTTCTTTGGGGGTCAAAGAAAAGCAACGAGATGAAAATAAAAAGAAGGAGACACGGGTTGTCATTCAGTTTTATGCGAACTGAAAGGTTTATAGTGAGGAACTGTTGGATGCAATTTCAGTAAGCAAGGATTTTGTGGATAGATTAGATCAGTTACAAATTGCTAAATCTGATGGCTTAGATAAAAATTTTACCAGAGGCTTTAAAAGAAGTAGAACACGTTTTGGGGAGAAGCAATTGCCTTCTGGAGAGCGCACAGAGTATATATTTTTCAAAGCAAATGAAATGTGGGGAGATTGTGTAACTAGATCCTCAATGAGAATGAAATGATTGCATTTTCAGCTAGAACAGGCAAATCATCTTTAATGTGTAGTTAGGCTTCTTTGTTTATGATCACTTTCCCCTCCTGCTTCAGCACATGGCACTTAGCAAAATACAAAATATACATTTTAAATATTAACTAGAGAAAAGTAAAGCATGTATTATTCTTAGAAAAGTCTATATAAGGTATTTTATAAATAGAAAAACAATGAACACATACATATGTGTGTATATATAAATACATAGATATAGGTATATATCTTACCCTTTCTTCCTTTCTAAGTAACTACATGCCATGCTAAGTTGCTGATGTACAAAATATCTAGCATACAAAAGGCTTATCATTTTTGTTTGAATTTTCCTTTTCTTTTTCATTTCTTCAATCCTTCACTTTCAAACAATCTTTCGGTGATCTCTCACGTACCCTGCTAAACTGTGTTGGAATAACTAGGAGATATTTCTTTAGATCCCTCTGAACACTACAAGCATTCAACTGCATTGTGTCTGGTTCAGAAATTTTTCAAAATGTCAGAAGTGATCACGTTTTGGAAAAATAATCTCTTCTTAAATTCTTATTGGAGTGTGTGTGTGTGTGTGTGTGTGTGTGTGTGTGTGTGTATGTGTATGTGGTCTGATGAATGGGGAAGCAGGAGGAGGATGGCATGAAAAGTCCAAAATCCATTTCTTCCTGAAAAGTGGCCAGTGTTCCACAACCATTCAGAATAAAATGTTGTTCAAATTGAGCAATTCGTCCTCGACTCATAAGAACATCTTAAATCTTCCTGAAATTGGGCACAACTTTATATCACATTCTTGGGCTTCAGCTTTGGCAGTTAACATGCATTTATTGGCATGAAAAAAAAGCCATTAACCTTTACTTATAGAAACCTTTTTTAAAACCTCCCTTAGTTATGAGGAATACTGTGAAACTTTTCACCTTGCAAACTAAAGAATCAAGTGGGTCTTCTTCATACTTAAATACAGCAAGTTGAGAACATCAGAGAATTTCTACAGTAACTATAATTCAAGAAAGCATATTAACTGTATTAAATGCACTCAACAGAGACTCATCCTTCGTTTGCATTGGTGTCACGCTATGGCTGAAGCCCTTGGGCCAGTAACTTAGAGCACTGTTTCACCATTTCTACTTTTGATATACATACGTAGCCTAATATGTATCTTACACACATCAACACAAGCCATCTGTATGCATGTGGTCAAATTCAGTGACACAACTGAGAAATTTAAATATTCCAAAATAAATAGAAAAAATAAAAAGAAAGTGAATTCATTTTAGAAATGCACTAAAGGCATTTCAGTATGTCCTGCAACTCTTTTGAGTTAAGGACAAATGGGGTTAAGTGATATGCTTGCCCACAACACTCAGCACAATATCAGTAGTTACTTACAGTGAACATACTGATAGGAACAACATTAAAGCCAAATACGTTTTTTCCAAGAACGTTTTTTCTTCTTCCTTTTTCTAGTGTGTAAAGTCATTAAGACCTAAAGCTGGTGGAAAGGGGAAGAAACTTTAAGTCTGGATAGTCTGATACATTTTTGTTAGTTATCCAATCCTCATTTATACTTTTTTTTAAGGTAAAAAATTACTGTTTAGGCTAAGGCATGATATCATCAGCTCAGTTTGGGGTTTCCACAAAATTTAATTAGAAATTGAAGGGACTTGTTCATTTGAGTCATCAGCTTTTTCTGTAGACCATTAGTAATAGCTATGCCAAAACAGAAAATACATAGAATTGTTTATTATGTATATAATCCCGATAAAATGCCCAGCAAAAGAGTCTCGCTTGTTTTCACAGGAGCGGCTAAGCATCGATCCCAGAGTCGCCCAAAGAAGGCTGATAGCGGTCAGCCAAGTACACATCTGAACGTTTTCTAATGCTCGCATTTCTGGTTCCTTTGGACACAGAACTTTTCTACTTCTGCTGCCCTGGGACTACGGGCCACAACAAACAGAAGGAACCAGAGCTCAGATCATCAAGGGAGAGTTAAGACTAATAAGATCATTGAGATCAAGTCTGTCTATAAGTTAGGCAGAACTGATTACGTTTAGAGCCAGGAAGGAGTCAGGGAGCCCAGGCAAATAGGTGCACACAGGAATTAAAGCCAGGCGATTCAGTTTCATAATGCAAATGGGCTGCTAGAGCATATAAGACAATTTCTGGATTAGCCATGAAGCTTCTTATATGCTTTCTGCTGAGACAAGAACCAATTGCAAGAATTGTCCTGCAACTGAGTACAAGCAATCCCCATTACAGAGGTGTTAAGAGGATTAATCAAGCTTGACTAAGAGATGTGAGTCTATATTTAGGTGAGAAAATGACAATCTCTCGCTCCTCTTGCATGTTTTACAAAGGAGGATGGGAAACAAGCAGATTTCACAAGTTAAATCTGTGGGTCTAATGAACAGTTTTTCAAGAGACTTTGCAACAAGGCTACTTCTCCCATTAAATTCTAAGGACAGTACAGAGCAGCTATATGGTATCCTGTACGTATACTCTGTGTATTTTCTCTGCAGAGAACTCAGCTGAGACTATCCCCACATACAGACAGTGCTCTTGCTGCCTAAGTTTATAGCAAGCTTTTCTTAGACAGTACTTAGAGGCTGAGCTGAGTTAGTCCCAGTGGGAAGTCACTCAGTCAGTTTGACTGTCTCAGTCCCAATACTTTTTCTAATCTAGTTGCAAATAGGAAAAGTTAGACTTTTCCAAAATCAGCAGGAAAGAGTCCCACATAAGGGTGAGGCAAATTGAAATTAAGATTGTGAAATAGATGCCTTGGGCATCAATCAGAAATGTTCTTAAAGAGAAAGTATGAATAAGGAAGACTGAAGGCTGGAGGATTCTTCATTTGTGTCAGACTCTCTTGGCAAGAGCTGTTACAAGTTCCGAAATTAGGTCATGGGAGTTGGCAGTGGTGTCTAATATAGAATGAGGTTTTGGGGATATGGTGCCCTCAGAAACAGGAAGAGTATTTATAGATCTAATAAGGATTAATAACTTGATCTGAGCTTTATAGATTACCTTTCATCAAAGACCTCACATATCGTAATAATGATCTCTTCTTTTTTACATACAACATCCTTGTGAAGCAAAGAAGGCCCACTATCATTATACTGGTTTTAAAGAAAGAAAAATCAAGATCCAAGTGATTTAATAATTTGATCACACTTACACAATGAATCAGGGCTATCCAGACCCAGCTGGTTCATAATTTGGTGCTGTAGCTACAGAGGAAGAATCTCAATCCTGAAAAAGAAGGTTGTCCCAGAATTAAAATGAAGCCCCATTTCCTAATCCCTGTGGCTATAATCTGTGCATCCATGTATCTTTTTTTTTTTTTTTGATGTGGGCCAGTTTTGGTTTTTCGGCGCAAGGCATGTGGGATCTTAGCTCCCCGACCAGGGATCAAACCCGCACCTCCTGCATTGGAAGGCAAAGTCTTAACCCCTGGACTGACAGGAGAGTCCCCATCCATTTATCTTTAATGTAATTTCCTTTTTTAAAACTGTATATAGGAACAAGGAACATTATACAATAAAACCGACCTTCACTCTTCAAAAATGTCGAAGTCAGGGAAGACAGAGAAGGACTGAGGAACTTTTCTAGATTAAATGAGACTAAAGTCTCATGAAACGAAATGTAACGTGCCATCCTGGACAGGATCCTATAAAGAATTTCACTGGGACAACTGGATTTGAATATAGACTGTGGGTTAGATAGAGTGTATTAACGTTAAACTTTGTTTTTATAATTGTACAGTGTATTAGAGAGTATTCTTATTTTTAGGAAGTACAATACTTTAGTATGTATTTAGGGTTAAAAAAGCACAATGTCACCTTCATCTTTCTCTTAAATGGTTCATATAAATAAGGAGGAGTTAGAGAAAGAGGCTGTGCTAAGACAAATGGGGCAAAGTGTAAATAATTGGTCAGTCTAGGTATTTATTTGTTGAATGTCTCAAGTCTAGGAAATCTTCATTAAAAAAGACTTGAAACATTCTACTAATAATTACCAACCCCCTGTTATGCATCAGAACCTTCTGTGGACACGGGATATATTGGTGAGCAGACATATAGAGCTGCTCTTAGGGTTAAAAAATGTTTACCTGTTTCACAAAGGTGTCCTCAATATTGAGTTCTCCATTTATACTAAAATATAAAGTAGGACAGAGACCAGAACTCTTTTTCTTGAAGCCAATACCCTATTTCTCAAGTTCTAAAAGCAAACAAGTAGCCAAGGCAATAGAACACACAGATGTCTTTACTTTATGGCCTGTTCATCTCTTGTCCCAGGCTCTATCTGTTGAGTGACAGTTGGCGTTTTATATTTTCTTTCCTCACTAAGAAGGATTCGTTTTATTGTTAAAGTCTGTAAGTGCTGTTTGACCCTGGTTCCTATCATGTCCTCAGTCTTGAGGATGTGTTGTACGCAAGCAGAGGAAAGGATTGTATACATTTATATGCCCCTTCCTCCGTCCACTCAACTCTCCATACATAATCTGAAGTAATTCAGAGCAGTGGTAATTTCTGGATAATTCAAACAAGAATTGAAAAAAAAAACATAGCCTTTACTTAAAGCTCCAGTATCGAAACAGTCTCATAAAATCAATGATCATTTGTTATAAGGTGACAAGACAAAATTTTAATTAATTAATAACAACTAAATACATGAACTTGATATTATCATTATTTTAAAATTATCTGTTCAATATTCTGTAATCACTTAAACTAATTTCTAGACATGTACGTGTGTGTGTGTGTGTGTGTGTGTGTGTGTGTGTGTCACGGTTTACCAAATTCCACAAAAGTAGCAAATTGCATTTAGTATAATATGAGAAGCTGTATGATTTTTAAACTGATTTCTTGGTCAAAATATTCAAAACAATGATTGTAAATGTAGATAATTCAGGTAGAGAATCACTTTGTCCAAACTTGCAACATTGATACATGCCTCTCTCCAAAGGTTTATAATAATTGGTGCCAAAAATAATGTTCATAATAATTATTATAATAATTATAATATAATAATATTATCATTCAACAAATACTTATTGATTTCTTATAAGTGCTGTGGACTTTTCTAAGTGCAGGACATATAACCTATATGGTCCACTACTCTCATGGGACTTAGAATTTGGTGAAATCATTACTATCTATTTCTTATTTGATACATATTTTTAAAGTGATTAATATGAGCAAGGTGCTATTCTACATCTTTATCTAGTGCAAAATTGTAATCTTCACAAAAATTCTTGGAGGCTTGAGGTATAACTACTTTCATTTTACAGGTGTGTAAAATGAGGTACAGAGAGGCTAATGATTTCCCCAAGGGCATATAGCTAGGAAGGAGCAGAATCAGGATTTGAACCAGGTGGTCCAGGTTCAAATTCCATTCTGTAATCATTACGCAGTGTTACCTCTCATGGTGATGATGATCGTCATCATTATCACCATTATCGTCATCACCAGCATTGTGCTAAGCACTTCATATACCTTACGTCATTAATGAAGCATGTGACACAGTGTCTGGCATATAGTAGATGCTCAATAAATAGTTGCTTAATGAATGGATGAAAACAGTGTTTCAAAATTCCAGTGTGTTGTCCTTGAAAATGATGACACTCATTAACCGTACTCTCCTTGTTTTAACCTTCTGAAGCCTTTACTATATATGCCACATAATTTAGCATCCTTTATTATAGCATCTCATTCTTTAATTATTTAGTGGTAATATCACCTGTCTAGTATGCTTTCAAGTTACTTAAGTGTAGTGGTTATCTTATACATCTTTTTATCTCTTAAACACCTATCAGGGTACCAGAATTCATGCAGAATTTAGTCTGCATTACGCACGTACTTATGGACTGATGGACACTAAATTCTGGATCATAGTAGATTCTTAATTCTTGAATCCTTCCTAGAAAGTGGTAAGCATAGCCATCATCCTGCTAACCTGAGAGAGTTAACTGCCCTCTGGGAAGAAACACTGAGCTACCAGGAAAATTGTACTCACCCTGGCTCACCAGCGAGTCAGGCAATCAATCTTACTTGATTCCTGCTTCAGATTCTCATCACAGATATATTCATTCTCTTTCTCTCTCTCTCTCCCTATCACTGCTTCCTTCCCTCTTTTAAATTTTGCTTATCTTCCTCTCTATTTTTTAACAAACTAGAAAAAACTTCCAGGAGTGATAATCACAGACAGGTTTTATAAAAGCAACTCCTTTTAATCCTGAATTTCAGAAGTAACTTGATCCAGCTGTCAATTCCAAGGGAAGAAAGTAGTGTTCCAGCGGACAGAAAGGAAGAGTGGAGTAAAAGTAAAAAACAGATACAACAGCTTGGCAACAACTCAGTTATATCAGCCAGAGAGTGGAAAAAGGAGGAGAAGGAGAAAAATGTCCTACCAAGACACCACATTTATCAAGGAAGTAAACGGTGTCAACTGAGAGTGTGTCCCTCACTTTCTTGCCTTATCCTCATCTCTCAGGCTCTCACCTAATCTGTGAGGGTCATCATTTGGTTTTCTATATCCAAAGTATTACACAGGCCTCAAAACATTTAGGAAGCCAAAGAGCACATGAATGACTCAAGGGAATTAAGTAGAAGATGGAGAACAGCTTTCTAGTCATCAGACCATCAAGTTCTAATTCCACAAGAGAGGCAAGAAGTATAAAGAACTGGGTTTTCTCTATGTAGAGATATTATTCAGGAAAAAAAGGGGGAAACTATAACCACTCAGCTAAGATTGGATATTCAATATGTATCATTGATTAGAAAGTGAATCATTTGACTCTGCAAAGCTGTTGGTATTTAATAACGTTAATAACAGTGAAATGGTGCTTTGTGTTTTTCTATCTCATTTAATATTCACAGTAACAGTATGAGGTAGGTATTGTATTACTCTCATTTTATAGTTGAGAAATCAAAAGCACAGAGGGGTAAAAGGCTTACCCGAGTTACCAAGTAGTGAGAGGCACAGTAGAAATTTGAATCCTACGAGTTTGTCTCCCAAATCTGCAAACTTAGTGCATACACCTCCTATAACACACATCCCAACTCCATGCATAGTAATCATATACTGTTATTATTTTATACATCATATACTGTATATTATACAGTATACCATACATTATGTACCATAATGATTACTGATAAATCCTTTAGGGTTTTTTGCCAACTTTTATAATCAGTTCATGGCCATTTTATTCTGTTTGATTTTAGCAAGACTGTTTTCATCTACTTTAATCAAAAAGAGAAGCTACCTGAGGTCCACTTAACTTAAGCCTTCTCTCTTTGCCTCCAGCTGTCCTGTCAGTTTGTCATGCATGGATTGCTGAGAAATTCTTGACTACCATCCATCCTTCACGGCTGGCAATGAAGGGAATGACGAAAGCAACTAGGGAAATCAGCAGCTTTGGCAGGATTTACCATTGCATAAGTTTTATTTTAGAGATGAAATAACAATGCCCTAGACACATCATAAGAAACTTGAGTAATATCCAGATGCCAAACCCTCATTGAATTTTGAAGAATGAATCTATTTTTTAGCATATTACAGAAGTTAATGTAGCTATTTTGGAATTCAGCATTATTTCCTAGAAATAAGAATTCAGTGTATCATATATACTTACCGTCATACAATAAATATTACACCTACGTTTTGCAAGATGCTAAAGCTACAATTATAAACAGGTCGGAGACCCTGTGTAGGGGAGCTCATGGTCTTGTTGGGAGAGGGGCTCAGGAGTTGCGGGGGGCAGGGAGGAAGACACAGTAGAGTAGATACTAACAATTAAGTACAATTAAACTAATTACAATTGTAAATACAATATAATTAAGAGTGCAAAGAGAGAAATTCCAGGAGGTTATGGAATTAGAGGAGGAGCTTTTAATTATACCAAGAGCCAAGAATGGCAGAGAGATATCTGGGGACACTTTTAGAGAGGAAAATCCTGTGTAAGACTTGAAAGATGAGTAGGAGTTCACCATGTGAAGAAGGATAGGAAGATGGAGGATGACTTTTAGTTACTCAGCAAATAAATTTAAAATTCCATTTATGTCGTATATAAGTTAATACTTGTGGAGTGCTTATTTTTGAATAGTGTTTGTTGAATACTATTGGAAATATTAGTTGAATGAGTATTTATTGACTGTTGCTTCTGACTGGAATATGCCATCATTCACTCCTCTCAGTGGGCTCTCAATCTACAATTGACTCTCATAACAATCAGGACTGCTGTCTTCAGGAAGAAAAATATTGTAAATACTTTTAAATTATTGGGGTCTACCTCCATTGAAACTCCTACCGTAATAATAGTAGGTATGTGACTCCTACATTATTGGCTGATGGCTGTGTAATAAATCTTATGTATCACATACAAAATCATGACGGGTTCATCAAGTCAGATCCATCTGTCCTGGCCCCATGAGCTACCTGGTTCTTACCACAGGTATGAGAGGTAGACCAAGGAGATCAACCACAACTAAATGACAGAAAAGTTTAATCCACAAGAGATATTTGGACTAATTGACAAGTACGAACCATAATTTATCCAATAAATTATCTAAATATATATTCAAATTCATTATCTATATCAGGCTTTCTCAACCTTGGCACTATTGATATATGGGGTTAAATAATTCTTTGTTTTGGGGGACTGTCCTGTGAATTGTGAGACGTTTAGCAGTATCTCTGTCCTCTACCCACTAGATGCCAGTAGCAATCTCCCTTAATACAAGTGTGAGGAATAAAATGTCTCCAGATATTGCCAAATATCTCCTGGAGGTTAAAATTCCCACCCTGCTTAAGAGCCACTGTTAAATTATTAAATTTCATAAACTTCTAAGGAAGATACTCTAATTATCCCATATTTTACAGATTAAAAAGAAACACCTAGAAAATTCAACTTACAAACACGAGTACCCAATTATTTCCATAACATCAATTAAATGTCTACTCTAATGGGATTAAGGAAAAAGTCATACTTACATGCAGGTTAGAAGTTTCCTGCAAATTTTCTCTATAACAAGAGATTTTTGAGGACACAGTTGGGCAGACAGTAGATGTCCCATGCATTACATTGGAAAGAACAAACTTAAAGATCCGTGAAACTAGTAGCATAAAAAATTCAGCACATTCTTTTTTTAATTAATTTTTATTGGGGTATAGTTGATGTAAAATATTGTGTTAGTTTCAGGTGTATAGCAAAGTGAATCAGTTATACATATACATATATCAGCTCTTCTTTAGATTCTTTTCCCATATAGGTCATTACAGAGTATTGAGTAGAGTTCCCTGTGCTATACAGTAAGTCCCTATCAGTTATCTATTTTATATATAGTAGAGTGTATGCATCAATACCAATCTTCCAATTTATCCATCCCCCCGGTTACCCCTGGTAACCATAAGTTTATTTTCTACATCCGTAACTCTGTTTCTGTTTTGTATATAAGTTCATTTGTACCCTTTTTTTAGATTCCACATATAAGCAATATCATATGATATTTATCTTTGTCTGTCTCACTTCACTCAGTATGACAATCTCTAGGTCCATCCATGTTGCAGCAAATGGCAATATTTCATTGTTTATTATGGCTGAGTAATATTGCAGTGTATATATGTACCACATCTTCTTTATCCATTCTTCTGTTGATGGACATTTAGGTGGCTTCCATGTCCTGGCTATTGTAAATAGTGCTTCAATGAACATTGGGGTACATGTATCTATTCGAATTATGGTTTTCTCTGGATATACGCCCAGGAGTGGGATTGCTGGATCATATGGTAGCTCTAAAAAATTCAGCACATTCTAATAAATAAAGTATTTCCTACTTCCCTGGAATGAATGGTTTTAATCGGGCCATGTTTATGAGTTATCCCTTCATCAGAAATTATTTCTTGAACATATCTTTTGTGAATCACTTTTCTGTGACCTATGGGGACAAGATGCATAATTACAAGACATAATTATAAGGAGAGGGAAAGAGTTTTAGACAAAATGAATGTGGTATCACAAGACAGCACTTGACTAATTACCCTTTGAATAATAGAGAAAACAATAGTTATGAATGCCAAAGAAGAGGAAATATTTGAGAATTTGATACCCGAGAAGGCTTCCTAGAAAAGGTATGACTTGAGTTACTTATTGAAAAATTAAAAGATACGGGTAGGAAGAAATCTCAGTGATTTAGTGAGCAAAGGGACAGTGAAGTGAGAAAATTCTAGGGGAATTTGGAGAAGAATGGGTAAAAATTTAGGGTAGAGTGGAGGATTAATACAGGAGATTCATGAGAAATGAGGTTGAAGAGACAGGTGGATTTAGGCTGCAGAGTTCTAAATAATAAAGATTTTGCTTTATTTTTTAGGAACTAACTTCTATAAAAGATTTTCCGGGAACAATATAACACAATGAACGTAGCTTTTCAGAAGATTAAACTGGTAACTGTCGTGTGGAATCTATTACAACAGAGGACTCAGAAGTGATAAAGGCTAGGGTAATCTGGAATATAACCCAGAAATAAGATTTTTTAATTTAGAAAGGTAGTGGTAACAGTGAATAAACTATGGTCATTCAAAGAATGTCTGTATAATTAAATGGATCAAAGCACCATTAATTCATTGATTCTGATCCGTTTGCAGTAGAACTGATGATGGTCACATAATCATGACGATAGTCCCAATGAACAAATTAGCAATTGCAGTCAAACCAGTTAAGCTTCTCCCTTTGAGGTAGCTCCCTGGAAGTTGCTTTGCTTTTTTTTTCTTTTTTGGTACTTCACTGGTGTATCCTGAGGTGCCCTGTATTTTGGCATGCAATCGAAGTTCTCCTAAAAGCAACCTCAGTGTTATCAATTTAACTGTGCTCTAGGGGGTATGACTCTTAAAGTTATCATTGTCCAAGGAACAGGGAAATGGCAGATTGAAATTATTATCTGATTTAAAGAATCCACTACTGTAAGTGACATCACCTAAACTATATGGTACCTATAAATTAGCCTGAAGGATCAAACTCGTGTTCTCCGTACCATACATTGCTTGCTCATATTTTTTGTTGATTATTCCTGTTCTTCTTCCTTTCCCTCTCTACACAATCTTGATTTTTCCATGCAAGGATAGGTAGAGGAACTAGATGAAAATCAGGCAGTGAGCACTGAAACATCTAGATAACTCTGGTGAAAAGAAATATAGAATAGGTAATATGGGAACTTGACTTACATTGTCCAGGACATTGAGACATTACGAGTTTTCATAGGTGATACTGGAGAGTGAGTTTCTGAATTTAGTGACATATTACAATCAACAACATAATACAGATGATGGTAACGTTAGCAATGTCTGGAATAACTTTCTAGACTGAATTGGAGAAGACCCACCTAGTTACAGAAGCTCAAGAAAATCCTTCAGGCCACCCAAATAAATGTCCCATCTGCTTACTGGTGCCTGAAATTACACAGTGAGAGTTTCATTTCTGAGCCCCAGGCATTTGATTCCTGTTAAAATGCAAATCTCCTGGGCAGGGCAATACTCTAAGTTGTTGTTACATCCCAGAAAAAACAATTCTTTCAGAGACTTTCTTTACCGCACATTTTGACAAGGGCAGAGTATGAGGCCACCAGAGCCTGGAAAGGGGAGCAACAGTACAACCTTAATGGACAGGGGCCAGGGATGGATGAGAAAAGGGAATAAGAAGAGAAGAAGAGCGCCAAATAAAGAGGGAGCATGTAAAAAGACTTTACTATAATTTCTGGATCTGAGAGTTGATATTGCTACTTGAAAATTGCTTTCCTTCTGTCTGTTTGTATCTGTTTAAGGTGTTGGAGAACTCGGTGAATGTCTGTCTCTGCAAATGGGTAGCTAGGGTGGGGACAGACACTCTTCCAATCTCATAAGGATGATTAATTGTGATAGAGCTTTACCAGTTTGGGTTGTAGCACATGGAAATTACCCTATTCCACCCCACCCCCCTTTTCGTAGACTTACAGTATTTTTCTTAAACATATGCAATCTAGTAATTTACTTGGAAAATATTATGAATTTCTCCTTGGTCATATCACATACAGAAGCATCTCAGTTTCTCTTAACTATCCCCTGAAAGAGCACCACTAGTTTAGTCCATCATATTCACTGAATTATTATTTTTTTTTTTTTGGCGGTACGTGGGCCTCTCACTGTTGTGGCCTCTCCCGTTGCGGAGCACAGGCTCCGGACGCACAGGCCCAGCGGCCATGGCTCACGGGCCCAGCCGCTCCGCGGCATGTGGTATCCTCCCGGACCGGGGCACGAACCCGTGTCCCCTGCATCGACAGGCGGACTCTCAACCACTGCGCCACCAGGGAAGCCCCCTCACTGAATTATTGAAGCTTGCTTTTATTTAATCTACGCAGGCTGTTAATGCAAAAAAATAATAATAATAAATCATGAACAAATTCCCCGACCACCTTCGAGTTTGCCAAAAATGCTTTCTTTTGAAAAAAAATTTGGTTTTGTTTAGGTTGAAGTCAGTGATAAAATATCTATAAGATGCTGAATAGGACTAGTTTTTAAAGAAAATTATAGTAACTCTTCAGCTGTAATTTTACATTTTGCTGCTTCCCAAACTCTCTGACAAAACACGAAAACACACGTATAGCAAATGAATTAAAGTAAATGCTTTTGAAGTGAGACAAAATAATTCCATAATCATCTATTTGTTCAATTTGGATTTGTATAGTTCAGATTTGTTTAAATATACTAATATCAATATGATATATCTATCTATTTAGGTATAGTTCAGGAAAATCATGAGAATTAATTGAGAAAGCAGCATAAAAATTTACCTTTTATTCCATATTCCAGCTAAGTTCTCACCTAATTGTCTCAAAAATTTTTAAAGAATTATGAAAGTTTACTTTTATCCCTTTTACACAGAATGAAAAGTGACCAATTCAGGCAGAAGATGGTATCCCATCATGTTAATTTCAACAACTTAAGTTGATATTGTATCTCAAAGCATCTGAATTCTGAAGATTTGGAGGACCTCCAGTTTATTCTCTTTATTTAAAAGGGCTGAAAACCGAGCCTGAAAGGCTGAGTGATGCACCCAGAGAATTTCCCCCAAAGCTACCCTTGATGTGGTTTCCTAATTCCCTATGCAGTGAAGGTTTCACCACAGCATTCTGCCCTATTGAAAATGGTCAGTATGCTTAAGATCTTAGGTTTTGATGAGTTTCAAAACATCCACCTATTTAAACTTTTGTAAAACTCAGAGAGAAGCTAGTAAAAATTCCTAGGTGGGACAATCCAGAACGAAAAATGGAATTTCCAATTTGTATTAATTGCTCAGGAAATTGAGGTCCAAAGAGGTCAAGTAGCCAAATTTCATACAACTAGTCAATAGGAAAGTTGGTATTAGCACCATAAACCTCTGCTTAGTCAACTCTGTAGTGTGGCCTCTTTAGAGGCACTGCAAGCGGAGAACAATGTCTTGATGCAGAGATGGAGGACCAGTGAAGGGCCTGGACAGGACACCTTGGCTGGAGTTCGTAGGTAAAGAGGTCTTGTGATGAAGTGGGTAGCCATGACCAAAAATGTTCTCTAAATTAGTGAAATTGTTTTCTTCAGATTTCAAATGCCAGAGATGTGAATATAGCAGTTGAATGTGAACAAATAGTAAATCCGTCCCCCCCAAAAAAGAGGGAGGGAGTGAAAAACACTCAGCATGGCTTGAGCATAAAATAAGTCAGACTTTCCTGTGAACACCAAAATTTTCAGACTATTGATGTGCATTCCTAGGTGACTCACTCTCCTGCAGTATAGAAAAGATGCAAAATCAACACTTTCGTGAACTGTAGTTCTATTAAAAGGACACATAATCCTTGTTTTGTTTAAGTATTTGAGTATATTTGCCCCAAGAAAAGAAGTATTTTTTCATGGATAAATAATTAGGTCACAATCATCTTTATATCCCCTACCCCGTTCCTGTTTGTAGCAGAATGCCTACGTATAGGAGGTTCTTTTTAAAATATTTGTTAAAGAAATGACCATATAGACAAGAGTAATTCAACACAAATAATTACTTGAAAAACTAAAAATTTCTGAGTGGTTATTTGCAAATGGTAAAGGATAATGATAGATAAAAAGAAGACAAGAAGAAAAAGAAAAAAGAAGCTATTTGTGCATAAAATATTTCACAAATTTAATCAGCACAAATGTATACTTGAAAGAAGTCAGCCACCATAGGTATTTCTTAATCAGTATACATCAAGTGTTTACTTTGTGAAAGATTGATGTCAAATGATGTCATTTGTGAAGGCTCAGTGGATGAAGTGGGAGGATATGAGAGGTAAAAAGATGGTTGGATAAACCACAAACTCAGAAATCAGAACATTCTGGATTAAAACCTTGCCTTACTGTTTACTATCTACATAACCTTAAGCTACTGGTTTAAAGCTTCTGAGACTCAGTTTCAACATCTAAAACATGAGAATAGTACTTAAGTGTAAGATTGTTTTGAAAGTTAAATAAGATAATGCACATGAAGCACCTAAAAAAACGCCTCATGTACAGGGAGCACTTAAGCACTGCTCTCTTTCCTTTATTTTCCTCATCTGAAGTTACGGGAACAATGACAATTAAATCAAAGAGATAGCAAAAAATCCCACAAATATCCTATTTAAAAATGGGCAAATGACCTGAATAGACATTTTTCCAAAGAAGACATACAAATGACCAAAAGGTATATGCAATGGCGCTCAAAATCATTAACCATCAGGAAAATGCAAACCAAACCCACAATGGGATATCATGTCACACCTGACACGTGTTAGGATGGGTTTTATCAGAAAGACAACATATATATACATACACGTACACACACAAGTGTGTGTGTGTGTGTGTGTGTGTGTGTGTAAAATATCCATAAGAATGAAGGAAACTCTAACATTTGCAAAAACATGGATGAATCTGGAGGACGTTATGCTAAGTGAAAGAAGCCAAATAGAGAAAGACATTTACTGCATAGTCTCACTTATATGTGGAATCTAAAAAAGTAAAATGTCGAGGGGCTTCCCTGGTGGCACAGTGGTTGAGAGTCCACCTGCCGATGCAGGGGACATGGGTTCGTGCCCCGGTCCGGGAAGATCCCACATGCCGCAGAGCGGCTGGGCCCGTGAGCCATGGCCGCTGAGCCTGCGTGTCCAGAGCCTGTGCTCCGCAACGGGAGAGGCCACAACAGTGAGAGGCCCGCGTACCGCAAAAAAAAAAAAAAAAAGATTACACAAGTCATATAGCTTATTCTCTCAATATCCCTAAAACCAAAGTTATTTTATCTATGAGCAATCTGAGACAGAAAAAACAGTGTACCCAAGCAAAGAATTTGAAAAGAACTAGTAGAACCAGGAAATGGCTGCTGACTCTTTTCTTCTGGGTGTTTTTCTTAAAACGTAGATCTTTTTACTGCCCAGTAAATGGAGAGTGAAGATACATATTTTGCTTTAAATCCTTCAAGGAGTTGTAATAGGACACGGCATGTATGATGTAGGGAACAGTACAGTTTGTCTGATCTTTATAAGCACAGGGAGAATCCTGCTTCTTCTTTTTTTAACCAAGTGTGGAACAATTCTGTTATTTGTAATAGAAATACAGCTCTTTCTAATGCTCCCTTTTGCGCTATCCTATGGCTTTTGCCACTGAGTGAAAATTTCTCTCTCCCTGCAACTTCCTCTCCCACATCCTTATGTGTGGTGCACCTGAATTTATCACATAGCCCCATTGGTTTCCCTTTTTCTGGAGTCTTT
This sequence comes from Globicephala melas, assembly GCF_963455315.2. Lineage (NCBI taxonomy): Eukaryota > Metazoa > Chordata > Mammalia > Artiodactyla > Delphinidae > Globicephala > Globicephala melas. Next base: position 22,727,722 of record NC_083315.2, read on the forward strand.
CACTCCCTAATTCTATAATTTTTTTATTCACTGAACCCAGACCCCACGGTTGATTCCCTGAGAACATTTCACCACCATCTGTAGCTACCATTAAGGTTCTCTCTTTTTGTTGAAAAGTTCTACAAATTTTGACAAATATATGGTGTTATGTATTAGCCATTACAGTATCGCACAAAATAGCTTCACAACTCTCCAGCTATCCCCTGTATATCACCTATGTAACCTACCTACCCTAGAGCCCCTGGAAACCACTGAACTGTACCATCTCTATAGTTCTGCCTTTTCCAGAATATCATATAAATAGAATTACACAGCCTTTCAGACTGGCTTCTTTCATTCAGCAATATGCATTTAGATTCATGTGGTATACAACAGTTTGTTTCTCCAGCCCTATATTAAAGGATATTGTGGTTGCCTCCAGTTTTTTGGCAATTACAAATGAAGCTGTTATAAACATTGCAGGCATGTTTTTGTGTGGACATAGGTTTTCTAATGGGTTGAGAAAGTATCTAGGACACAGGATTGCTAGAAAATATGGTAAGGCTCTATGTTTAGCTTTGTTAAAAATTGCCAAACTCTCCTCCAACATGCTTTTACCCCTTTGCATTCCCCCACAAGCAATAAATAAAACTTCCTGTTGCTCTGCATTGTTGCCAGCAACTGGTGTTGACATTGGTTGAGGGGTGGGGTGAGTAAGGGTTAGCCATTCTAGTAATTGTGTAGTGGGGCCTCACTGTTATTATAATATGCATTTCTCTAAGGGCACATGATGTTGAGTATTGTTTCTTATGCTTATTCACCATCTGTATATTTTTTTTGGTGAGATATCTGTTCAGATCTTCTGGTCATTTTAATTGGGTTGTTTGTTTTCTAATTGTTGAGTTTTAAGAGTTCTTTGTTTATTTTGCATACAAGTCCTTCATCAGACACGAGTTTTACAGAAGCTTCTAACTTTAAACGTCCAATTTACCATTTTTTTTCTTTCATGGATTGTGCTTTTTGTGTCATATCTAAAAACTCATCACTAAACCCAACGTCACACAGCTTTTCTCCTGTTTTTTCTAGAAGTTTCATAGCTTTGCATTTTACAGTTATGTCTATGATATATTTTTATTTGAGTTTTGAAAAGCGTACGGTCTGTATCTGGGTTTCTTTATTTATATATGACTATCAAATTATTACAGCACCATTTGCTGAAAATATCCTTTCTCTAGTGAATGGCTTTTACTCCTTTGTCATAGATCATTTGACAGTGTTTCTGTAGGTCTGTTTATGGACTGTGTATTCAGTTCTGTTGATCTATGTGTCCATTCTTTCACCAATCCCACACTTTCTTGATTAATGTAGTAAGTCTTGAAGTTGCATTTTTTTCTGTTTCTTTTTTTCCCTCTTTCTCTGTCTTCTCTGGTTTAATTGAGCATTTTATATAATTCCATTTTATCTCCTTTTTTATGATATCAGATATATTTCTTCAAAAATTTAGTGATTGTTCTAGAGTTACAATTTATGGTTTTATCTAAGTCCTCCTTCAAATAGCACTATACCGTTTTATGTGTAGTGCCAGTATCTTATAACCGACTTCCAAATTCCTCATCTCCGTCCGTTCTGACATTCATTTCACTTATCTATGTGCTCTAATCATACAATATCTTGTTACTGTTATAACTTTAAGTAATTATCTTTTAGTTCAGTTAAGAATAAGAAAAATAGACGATTTTATTTTGCCTTCATTTATCTCTTCTCTAATGCTCTTCTTTTACTTACATAGATCCAAGTTCCATACCTAAATCATTCCCTCTTGCCTGAAGAACTTGACTTTTGTGTTCCATGTTCCATCCCTACAGAGCCTGTGAGAGGAACTGGCATTTTGCTAGTGTTCAGTAATTATTTTATGACTACTGGGAAAGTCTTTTAAATGAGAAAAATGTGTCGTCACATCATATTATTTACAACAGTCATTATCTGTCTTCCCCCGACAGGCTGTAATTTCCACAAATATAGGGACCATGTGTTTGTATATCTCAGTCACAATGTCGAGCACAGAGTCTGACACAACTCTATCAATATCTGTTGAACTGAATTGTTACTGCAATCGAAATATAAATGTATATATGCAAACAAGCTTCTCAATAGCATATATACTTTTCATTATCACTTAGTGTATTATTACATCATTATGATAATATATCATTAATGTCATTTAAATTTTCTGAATGGTCCTCATGGAAAAGAAAAGCTTGGGGTACTTTTCTCCAGTTGGAAACTTGGACTGGAAACTAAGAGTGGGCATGACTAGTAATAATTCTTCACGTTTGCCTATTGTTTGTAATTTTGTGAATAGTTTCACACATATTATCCCATTAGAGTCCCATGGGAGCCATTTGCTTTCTCTCTCCCATAGAATGCTTTATTAGCAAATATACTTCTTTCTCTCTATGTTTCAGCCTCTATTGTTTGAGACAAAAATGATAAACAAATTGAACTTGCACAGGAGTCTCATGATTTCATAGCAACTAGGAAATTCTTGTTACAACAGGGGAAAATTATGAGCCCTACATAAACTATCCCTCCAGACATTAGAAATGACATGCATAATTACTGCTATAACTTAAAACTACTTAGATTTAAATTTAAAGTTGAATTATAGAATTTTGATAAAAAGTTGTTATCTGTTTGGTGAGAGAATATTGCATGGAATTTGATATTCCCTGCAGGCTTGTCTATCTCTTGGTTGTCTAGGAAGTAAAATTAATAATCCATGAGCAAATTTAATAATCCTTAATATAAATAAGTGCCTACAAAGCTAGTATTAAAATTTGTACCGAGTTCTAAATAATTACCTCAAAATAATAATTGCTTTTTGAGTTGTTCAAGAAAATTATATCCTCCTCAAAATAAGCAATTGGTACTAAAGGATACTGTGATTTTTTTTTTTTTTAATCAAGTAACTCTGTAGTCATTATAAGTCCACAGCTTCTTGAAGGTTGAAGATTGTGCTTCTCTGGATAGCAGGGTCATCTCTGGTGGTGATCCAAACTTAGGCTGAATTAATCATCTTCTTTCTGAAATACAAATAAGCAAGGGGCGTTTTATTTTTGTTATAGCCATGAAGCACGTCAGTGATGCTTCCGTGTTGAAAATAGTGAATACTGATGATCACAGTCAAGAATAACCCAAAAATTCAGGGAAGATTTCAAAAGGTCACTAATCCTATGGTCAGTATCCTTCTAATAGGTTAACTTGAAGAGAAGGAAAAACAATAATTTGAGTAAACCCTAGAGACGATGGCAAATGAGGAGATTACATACTCAAGACTAGAAAGTTAAAAACAGAAAAATTGCAGATGGATCGCGCGAGTTTAAGATGTAAAAGAAAATCAAGTGAATGAGATTTAATTTAGATAGACAAAATGCCTTTATAAGAAGAATAATGCTAAAGGGATTTATAAATCAAGTAAATACCAATTAGAAACCAAAATAGAAGAGAAGAACCACAGAGAAGTAGTTTTAATATCAGAGTATATAATGAAAGATTTATATTTTGAAAAAATTCCATTCTTTTGCATAAGAGAGTAGACAATTTGAGAAAGGTTTTTATACTTTACATACAAGGAGAAACTTTTACATTTGAAAGGGGGAGTACAGTAACCTAATATACTCACTCAGGATCTAGAATAATTCAATTTAGTTCAAAAGATGCATTAAGAGCTTACTGACTGTCAGGCTAGATACCAGAGGTAAAAATATTAATAAAATATGATCACTACCTTTGATGAGTTTAGAGTCCAATTAGGGAAACTGACAGGTAATTAGATAATCTCAATATATTATTGTAAATATTAAGTAAATTATATACACTAAGTGACATCAGAGTTTAGATGGGGTTACAAAGATGAAGCAACAGTGGTTATAAATGTTAGATTGTTTCACCTGGATCCAATACACCTCCTTAACATTTTCAAGAGTTCCCTTAATCCCAGGCTTTACAGAACAAAGATTTGTTGATGGGAGCTATAAACAAATCACAAGCAAAAAAAAAAACTACAAATAAGATGTAACCAACGGCTAATCACTGACGTAAGTGTAACTAGGAATAAATAACAAATTTCACAAACTGTTTTCTCTTTGTTAGTACAAGGTCTGCTGTAAATTGCTAAGCACATATAGGTTTAAAATAGTAACTGAAAGAAATTTCTGAATTGCTCTCATTAAATGAAAATTTAAGACTTCTTCATATGACCAAAATGGAATACCTAAAATCAGATTTACCCTCAACTGGAAACAACTTAAAAATTGGAAAAATATATGAAATGATAGTTTTCAAGGCACTGGATCTCACGCTGTGAGAGACAATGATCAATGAGACTGGAAAACAGCAAAATTAGCATTATGGCTGCTCCAGCTAACCACCTTGATAGAGTTTCTTAGATGAATAAGACACTCAGGAGGATCCTGGTGGTCTCCCTAAGTTATGGAGAATATACTGGACATATTTCACATGGTTACTCTTCCCCTTCCCCTCTCAGAGCCACAAGCATGGACTGTCATCATGAAAACCTGGTGGGGTTTATGCGTTCCTAGAGGTAAAACTCACAGAAATATAGGACCCCTCTCCAAGACTGCAGCCCTAAAGGGTTTCTTACTCTCAAGCTAATTCACATTCAACTGCTAGCAATTTGTCAAAATTATTTAATAGTTCCTGTTATTACATTTCTGCAGTGCCTTCTGCTGCAGGTAAGCAGATCTTCGCTGAGACACTCTGGATGCACCTGTCACTCCATATTTCCATGCTCCGAGACCTCAGTTCTCTGATGAGTCCAAGAAATATCCTTGATGTGCAATTTGTTCAGCTTTTTCTTGTAAGGAAGAAGAGTAACTTCTAAGCTCTTTAATTATCAGAGCTGAACCAGAAGTCAGAAATTTACATATTAAAAATACAATTTAGAAAATAATTAAAATATATGAAAGACTTGGGAATAAATCTGACAAAAGATGTGCAATACCTGTGTACTAAAAATAAAACACTGTTGCATAAAATTAAACACTAAAATATGAGAAGACATACTATATTCATATGCCAGAAGACTTGATATTCTTTAGGTTTCACTTCTCCACAAATTGATCTATAACTTCAATGCAGTTCTAATTTAAAACTCAGAAGGTTCTTTTTTAAAATAGAAATTGACAAGTTAGTTCTAAAATTCATACGGAAATGCGAATGATTTAAGACATGCGAAGCAACTTTGAAAATGAACAAAGTTGGAGGAATATCAGTACTAAATTTCAAAACTTATTTTAAAGCTACAGTAATCAAGATGTTGTTGTACTGGTGTCAAGACAGACTGATGAAATAGGGAACAGAGTATAGAGTATAGAACAGAGCCTAAAAATAGACCCATGCATATAGGGACAACTGATTTTTGACATCTGTGTAAAAGCAATTGAGTGAAGAAATCAATAAGTGGTATTGGAACAATTCTTGTGCAAAACCAAAACAAAATAAATACCTTTAATCTATACTTTGAACCATATATGAAAGTTAACTCAAAATGTATCATAGATCTAAATTTAAAACCCAAAACTAAAAAGACTCTTGGAGAAAATTTTTGTGACTTTAGGTTAAACAAAGATATCTTAGATAAGAGGCCGAAACTTCAACCAAAAAAGAAAAACAATTTATGAATTTGATTTCATCCCATTAAAAACCACTGCTCTTTAAAAGACACTGTTCAGAGAATAACAAGATAAGCCACCAACTGGGAGAAAATATTTACAAATTGTATCTGATTGAACACTTGCATGCAGTACATGTGAAGAATTGCCAAAACTCAACAAAACCCCAATAAATAATGGGCACCAATTTTGAACAGACATTTTTCCAAAGAAAATGTATGGATGGCAAAAAGAAATGTGAAAATATGCTCAAAATTATTAGCCACTAGGAAAATGAAAATATAAAATGCAGTGATATAGTTGTACAGACGTTTATAATGGCTAAAAATGAAAAGCTGTCCGACAAAGCAGGGTTTGACGATCTCGTGGAGGACTGGAGTTCTCATACACTGTGGTACGAAAATAAAATGGTTCAGCCACTATGCAAAACAGTTAGACAGTTTATTAAAAAGATAAGCATACATCTATCATATGATCCAGCCATTCCACTTGTAGGTATTTACCAAGGAAATCAAAACATATGCCCACGCGAAGACTAGTACACAAATGTTCATAACCGTTTTATGTGTAATGACCCCAAGCTGGAAACCACTCAAATGTTCATCAACTGGTAAATGTATAAATAAATTGTGGTTCTTCCATATAGTGGCATACTATGAAGAAATAAAAAGGGTAGACTACTGATACACACAACAAACAGTATGCATGAATTTCAGAATAATTATACTGAGCCAAAGAAGCCAGAAAAGAGAGCATACGAACTGTATTACTCCATTTACATAAACATTTTAGAAAATACTACTAATCTATAGGGACAGAAATTATATCATCAGTTGTCAGGGGATGGAGAGAAAGTGGTGAGGAGGAATTACAAAAGGGCATGAGAAAACTTTTGGGAGTGATGGATCTGTTTACTCTCTTAACTATGGTGATGGTTTCGTGGGTAAATAAACTTACTGAATTGGATATTTTAAATGTGCAGTTTATTATTGCCAAGTATCTTTAAGTCAAGCTGTTAATTTTTAAAATATATTTTAAGATAACAAATTATAAGACTTAAAAAAAATAATTTATGTAAACTTGACTATGCATTGAGAATTGTTTGAGTCTGTTATGGATTTAGTTTGGAAAAATTAGCTCCTGAGCTTAGTGCCATCTGGAAAACTTTTTTTTAATACTCTTTGAAGAGCTTTTTAATACATTGTGTGGGGTTACAAAAGAAAAAAGCAATCACTGATTTCAGATATTTCAGTACATGTATATCAACACAAACTCTCATGCAAACAAGCACAGTTTAGAGAAAGACACTATCAATTAATCTAATCGCCATTTGAAAACAGTGTAACGTTCTTTTGTTAGAACATATTATAATTGATTTGTTAAAGTTTGAATGTTCTAACATTTAAATAAAGAGAGATAGAGTATACCAGCTTTTTTCTCTTTGTAGCTCTTTCTTCTTAGGTGACATCCATATATTTTTAGAAGTATGACGTGATGGTCTTTTGATTTGTCAACTCGACTGTGCTATTGTCCCTAGTTAATAAATCAAAAGTTAATCTGGGTGTTACCGTGAAGGAATTTTGTAAATGCAGTTAAAGTTTATGATCAGTTGGCTTTAAGCGAGGCAGATCATCCCAGATAATCTGGGTGGCCCTGGTGAAATCCGCTGGAAGCCGTAGAGCTATGCCGAGGCTTCCTGAAGAACGATTGTACCTGTGGATGGTGGCTTCAGCCCATGCCTGGAGTCCCTGCCCATCCCTCCCCACTGCCTGCCCTGTGGAGTTTGGACTTGCCTAGCGAACCTCCACAATGGCATAGAACAATTCCTTGCAAAAAATCTTTTCTTAAGAAGAAAAACAGTTTAAAAAAATTAATATTTTAAAAATATTATTTAAAAAAATAATATAAAATGTACCATTTTGAAGTGTACAGTTCAGTGGCATTAAGCGCATTCACAATGTTGAGCCGCCATCACAACCATCCCTCTCCAGACCTTCCTCATCATCTCAAGCAGAATCTCTGTACCCATTAGACAATAACTCCCCATTTCCCCCTGCACCAACCCCTGCTAACCTCTGTTTTACCCTCTGCCTCTATGAATTTGACTCTTCTAAGTATTGCATAGAAGTGTAAACATACAGTATTTGTTCTTCAGTGTCTGGCTTATTTTATTTAGCATACTGTAATAAATCCCTTAACATATGTCTCCTGGTTCTGCTTCTTTGATTGAACCCTAATGGATAGAGATAGATGTAGATCTAGAATAGATCTAGAATAGATCTATATCTATATGTAGAATACCCCAAAATAAACTAATTCATTCAAAACACAAATTTCCTTGACCAGCCCATCTGGTAACATTCTTTCTAGGCAGAATCAATGGCTCCCTCTTTGCCTCTCCATGTTCCTTAGACATATTCTGTTATAGTAGCTGTTGGTTTGCAAATCCTTCTTCCCCATTTGATTGTGAGCCTTTTAATCTTATTCATCCTTACTCTCCCAGCACCTAAGAAATTCCTGTTGAGAATTAATTCATTAATTAATGCAAATCTATGTATAAAAATAAGTGACTCAGCACATCAGTATCTTCTCTCTCACAGGGGATTTGACTTTTATTTTTTGCAAAGACAACTATAGTTGAATACAAGCTCCAAGTGAATCGTTTGTCTCTCTGTACCAATGATAATCTGTATTTAAAAAGATTACTCGAAATTCAGATCAGCTATCCTACTTGGCCACAGTTACTTAACAATTCTGAGCTGAAGTACATAGTGTTCTCAAAACACCTGTGTTAGCATTCACTCCAAAAATACACACACCACCACACATTGCCAAGGACTTGCTGCAACATAAACTTTAGAACATTCCTGTACCGATTCCAGGGCACTATGTAATTCTTACTTTGCTAATGGTAAACTTTACCTTTGAACTTTGACACAACAATGCAATCTGAAGTCTTCAGAAACATTTAGACAGTAGTTTTGAAAACTGGGAATGGCCCAGAGGCATTGTGTACCACCAAATAAACATGCTTCTTATTGGACTCTGTATCTAACCTTTGGGGGATGGTAAATAAGACACGCAGGGGAGACATGACGTTTGAGCCAAACAGCAAGTTCAGTTGCTGGAGCTGTGACTGTCCATTGGGAACTGTTTATGCTCCTTAGTCTAATCCCAGTTGAAATATTCCAGCTCATTTATTGATTTAAACTAGAAAACCTTCGACTCAGGGCATAGGTGATCTTACTTGTCAAGTTAATGTCTGGAGAATACTAGGAGGAAAATTTTATTTGTAATGAATTTGCTTTTCTACGCTTCTTTTTAAAAACTAATAATGAGGAAAATCTTAGTCTTTATTGCATGGCCTGCATGACATTGAAAAATAAAACCGTGCTGATGTGAACCTTGTATACTATATTTCCATTTCCCTTTCACTCAGGCCCCATTCTTCATGTGTGTGTGTGTGTGTTATTGTTGTGCTTGTTTGCTGAACTGAGGCACTTCCACAAATCCTCTAAGTAGATAGCCACATGGAAATCAATAGGAATTTTCTATATTGTATTTTGAAAAGTAAAAGTCCAGCAGAGTATATTTCTTACAGGGCTTACCTAAGAAAAGTTGGTCAGATCTCTTTGTCATCAATGTCACAGCTGAAAATCTTTACATTACTGTAATTGGCCTACCAGGTCTTAACAGAAAAGAATATCCAAAGAGTAGTAAGTACCGAGTGTCACAAAAGGACATCCACATAGATTGTTATGTTTTATAATTAAAGTTTGCTCTGTTGTCTTTCAAAATAGTTTACAAGTTTATTTATTTAACACATTATTTTAAAATGCTGTCATTTTCACCTGTTCCTATCAGGGTAATGACAGTTGTCCCACTGAGACCCACCTGGTTTCTATGCTTTATTTATTTTTCATCTTAGAAAATCTGCAAATAACTCAGATTAATGGTTTTTTGGGGGGGGGGTGTGTGTGCAAAACAATGAGGATTTATTTTTGTTAACGTCAGGAAATGACTCATTGAGATCTACAGTTTAAAGTTGATGAAGTTATAAATGATGAAGTCCCTATTTTCCCAAGTGCTATGTAATTCTTATAATTTCCAGGAAGGATAATTGTGCATCCTGAGTACCCAATGTATTTGTTCTGATTTATGAGGTGGAAATGTAAACTCATTGCTTTTACTTGAAAGGGTGTGCATTGACAGCTTGGCAGTGTTTGAACTGAGAAAACTTAAAACTGTCCAGGGACCACACCAGCCAACCCACCAAGAATGCAGGACAAATGGGCATCATCGTAACGAGTGCTAATTATTAGTGGACAGGATCATTATGTTCACCGGTGAATTAAAGAAAGAGAATGGTAAGATCTCTGGCCTCTGGCTTTATCAATTCAAGTCAGAAAGCCATACATCAGAAGTCGAGGGTGCTTTCAAATATTTCACGAACCGAGAACGACTTTGGAGCACAGAGTAAATTGACTTGATACCAAATTCCTATCTGTACCCTTCTATTTAAATAGGTCTCACTGTGATAGCAATGACAACAAATATCAACAATTTGCCCTTTCCGATATCATTTCTTTTTATTTTTTATATTTCTCTTCTTTGGACTTTCGCCCCTTTGCCCAAGCAATTCTGCAGTGCACGTGCACTCTTTCTTAGCTCTTTATCACACAGTCATTGTGATAAACACACAGCGAGTATCTCCCGTGGACGTAACACTTTACTGAACAGTGCAGACACAAAACTCAAAATAGAGAGGATTTCACCCTTGACTCCTAGGAACTCAGCTTATAACTAAAGACTCCAGATAAAAATCATTAATAAGAGCTGAAGCAACAGGATATATTCCAAACACAGATCGGTTCCTCCCAGGCTAACAGGGGCCTTGTGGTCAAATGATAGACAAATAACTGTAGGAACTTTAAGTGGGGAGAGAAAGTACCCTACGATTTGATAAGTTGTTATCCTCCTGCACTCATTTTATAAGAGACATTGAACTTGATTCTGTAAAATATGCACCAAGAAAAGCCCTCCACAAGTTTACCAACCAATTGCTTGCCTAAATTTCCAACTGCTTGATAAATCCTCGGTAACTAGTTATCACAGGTATTTCTGTGGGTCAGTGAAAAGTGTACGGAACACAGAGAAGGTATACAATAAGGTATACTGGATGAAAATTGAATAACCATGTTCTTTTCCAATCATTTCACCTGTCATAAGTTTGGCATAGTCATCTCTACTGGAAAACATGTGCACATGCACACACACACACACACACACACTCACACACACATGCGATGTCCACAGATGTATTTAAAATAAATTGCATATGTTTGAAGAAGGTAAAGGAATTGGGTGTTTATAATGTGGATCATATGTGGCACATATATACCATGGAATATTACTCAGCCATAAAAAGAAACGAAATTGAGTTATTTGTAGTGAGGTGGATGGACCTAGAGTCTGTCATACAGAGTGAAGTAAGTCAGAAAGAGAAAAACAAATACCGTATGCTAACACATATATATGGAATCTAAGAAAAAAAAAAAAGGTCATGAAGAACCTAGGGGTAAGACGGGAATCAAGACACAGACCTACTAGAGAATGGACTTGAGGATATGGGGAGGGGGAAGGGTAAGCTGGGACAAAGTGAGAGAGTGACATGGACATATATATACTACCAAACGTAAAATAGATAGCTAGTGGGAAGCAGCCGCACAGCACAGGGAGATCGCTCGTTGGTTTGTGACCACCTGAAGGGGTGGGATAGGGAGGGTAGGAGGGAGGGAGACGCAAGAGGGAAGAGATATGGGAACACGTGTATATGTATAACTGATTTACCTTGTTGTAAAGCAGAAATTAGTGCACCATTGTAAAGCAATTATACTCCAATAAAGATGTTAAAAAAATAAAAATAAAAAATATATATAATGTGGATCGTATATAATTCAGTTGGAGAAGACCCTGTGGAAAATATGAGTTGTGAGCGATAGTTTACAGTGATGGATTGACCAGTCTTCTAGAGAGGATGAGGGAAACGGTTCCAGGTACTACTTCATCTCCTTCTTTATCAGTGGAGTTTTTCAATCATCCTAATCTAGCGGAACCTTTCTCCTAGGCTACTGAGATATATTTGCAGGAAACAGCTTTCCCCTCACTTAAAGAAATAGGTTTAACTCCTTCATTCCTAGAATGATATAATTCAGGAAAAAAGTGAGTTTTCCATAAGGTACTTAAAGGAGGAAAAAGAGATGAATCTATGTGGAAAATTAGATGAAGGAGTAGAAAATTGCATCTGCCATATAAGTCCAACTACATATAGATTATTCCTCCATGAAAAACTGGAAATTTCGTTTAAAAAAGGTACTTGCAAAGTCAGCAGCAGTTCTTAACAATGTCTTTCCTGCTGCTGACATCATATTTTTTCACCCCATAATAAGGGATAATTTGGACCCATTCTCCTTTTCATGTAAAGCGGTCCCTTTCCTTATTTGCATTTCTCCCACTGCTCTTCCCACATGAGAGGTGATTGCATTACTTGTGGAATATGATGAATCACTTCAACAAGAAACACGTGGCATCTGGTGAAGGCTCTTTCTAGCATATAAATTAAGCTTGAATGGCAGCTTGGTCAAAAATTTCCTTTGAAACTGGTCCCTGTGTGGCAGGTAGAATCAAGCATTATCATTTTATCAGCAGGAGGTTTTTCCAAGCTAGCTGATGCCTCTAACCTTTATTAGAGAGAAGTGGGTCACCCCCCTCCCTGAAAATAATTGATGAGATGAAAAGAGAGATCTGAGTGAGGAAACTGGAGAGATGTATTTAATAACTAGGCTGAGATGAGAATTGTTAAAAGAAAAGGAAACACTGGTAACACTGAATGATACTGCAAAAAAGATACCTATGGCTACAAAATAATATCCCAAGGAAGTAGCAAGATAAAGCAGCGTAACCATTCGATCAATTGAGGCAGACTAGCAAATATTTTCCCAACTAAAAAAAAAAAAAATCCCCAGTGGAGTAAAGAGAGGCTAGAGAAAAGATATTTTTCATCTCTAGTTTGTGATTGTTTTCTGAATTGGAAGGTTTCTTTTTCCCTTAAATCTGTCTCTTAAATCTGGGAAAGGTAGAACCAAAATTATCAAGTTTTAACTTTCTGAAATCCCTTCACTTTGTTTACCTCATGATTTTTAAACATTTTATTTGTGGAAATAATAATTACTCTTCCATCAGGAAATTCAATGTATTTCATAGAAAAGCCAGCAAAGGAACAAAAACATCAAACAAGGGAAGATTCTCCGACATTCCACATGATGGCAGAAGATCTTTTCCTTATTAAGTAGTCAAAGCTTGCAGTTTTGTATTATTCTATTAAATATAGCAAGATAAGCAATCTCCCATATTCTCTAAGCCATTTTAGAGTAATTTGTTCTCAGGACAAACCAGAAGGGATGATGTGTTTTCTTGTGTGAAAAACAAACAACGTCGGGGGAAAAGAAATACCAAAGCCACCTTCCTCAAGTCTTCCTAAATAATGTTGAGATTACAAAAAGTGCCTTTCAAAATCACACTTAAAATGGGATCTTTTTAGACTACATTCCCCAAATGTCAATGATCATTTTTTTATTGTTTATGTTGTTAATCACAGGAGACAAATCCTGTAAATGCACTTACGGAACAGGCTGCTTTGTACAATCCCCTTTGCCGATGGAGAGCTTCTTAGAGCTGAAGCTTTTTTCAGAAAATCTTTCTCTGATTTGCAGCATGGCTCTTGTCCACTCAGAACCTTAGAAAAGCACTGGGTCTCTTGCCCCACAACTAGATTTCTAGGCAGAACTAATCCAACAATGCGGTCAGCCCTGGAAGATAGTGATATTTCCTGTCTCATGGTGAGAATTTAGAAAACATGGGCTATAAAACTAAATTTCTCTACAATTTATAAATACAGCACCCCCTCTTATGCCTTTTGGCTATCTAGTTTATTGTCTCTTCACTTTGTCTTTTGTTTGTTTTTTGTGACAATGATGGTAGAATGGGGAAATGCACTCTAGTTTCACTAGCCCTCTACCTTCCTCAGCTTCTTAAATTCAAGTTATGGTCTGTTCTCATATTTGTGCTAATAAAGGGAAGCAATGTCTCCTATACAAAGTACAGATTATTACAAAAGTAATGTGCACAATGTAACTTATCTACCTAAGTATGATATTCACAAAATATTAACTGAGCAAAGCTTAGCAGGGCAATGGTTTACACTAATGCCTTCATTTAACTATGAGAAGAAACCAGCCAGGGAAAATAATAATACCTTCCATTTTTAAATTGCCTTTAGAGTGCTTACAATGGATTCGTACATCAACTATAGCATTTGATTTTCAAATATAACCTTATGTTATAGCTGTACTTGTCAATTTATACATTTTGTAACTGAGACGTTAACTTCTTCCTAAGATCATAGAGCTAGTATTTGAAAGGAGAGGAACTGAAATCAGAATTCTAGCTCCTATTTCCACTGTATCAGTTGAAGAGCATAAAAATCATAACTATAGATAGTAACATATGTAACTGATGATTTTAGTTTTATAAAAACATTTGGTCAAGTTTATTTTCAGGGAACTCTACACTGGGGATCAAGGGTCCCACAGTCAACTTGCTCCCTTGTGGCAATGTTACTTTCAGGATATGTTTATTACCTAGATTGAGGAGATGGTGACACAAATATGTACATATGTCCAAACTCACCAGATTTTATACATCAATTAGGGGCTTAATAAAGCTGGGTGAAAAAAAACTTTGAAACTTATGATTTTTTCAAATAATTTCGTTGAAATAATAGAAAATTTTTGAAAATAAAGATGAATTAAAACATTGAAATAAAAAGACCATACTTAGTTTGTGATGTGAGCACAGTCAAGATGCATTAAGTATTCAGAGTTTCTCTCTGCTGGAATATTTGTTTGACACCATAGATGCGTCAGTCTCACTGAAATGTCAATCTTAGTGTCAATCTCATTGAAACAACATGAAGCCAATCTTGGTGGGCCCACCAGTAACTGCTCAGGGGCCCTAAATGGTTGCAGAGGTGACCATTTCCAACACTTCACTATGAAAACGAATTGATGGTATGATCTTACCTTCAATGCATGTGATAGGTAAAAAACTCCGGGGGAAAAAAAAAAAGTCACTACTCAGTGATTATATGGGAACAAAGCTATGAATTCTTATAAGTGATTATTTCCTAGCAGAAAACATCAGGTTATTTGGCTCAGCTACTATGCTAATCTATCGATACTTTAACACTGTTTTAATAAAGTGCTAGCATAACGAATTATACAAGGCAGCATAATTAATATTAATGTCAACAGACCTGAGTAATATTGAGATTTCAAAAAGGATACCTTTCCCATGTATTCCTAAAAGCAGTATAGATGCCAGTAGAGGATAATCCCACTTACTATTTATGTGTTCACACATAAAAAGGAAAGTTCAGGATTGATACAGGTAATTTGAGCAAGCCATACCTGCCCAAATACTTTTTGATATTATTAACTAAGTCCCTGCCTTTGGTGTTTCTTATATTCTCCTAGACTTTTAAAACTAGAGGTTCTTAAAGACCATTCAACTACCATTCCAACTAGGATTTTCTATTGAGGAAAATATAACCGGAATCACTGAGACTTGCTCAGGCAGAACCGAGGCTAGAACCCCACTTTTCTGACCACTATCAAATTGTTTTATCACCAGGTTATTTCACATACATTTCCAAGTTTATAACCTTGGGATTGTTTGTCAAGATACCATAGTGACATACTAGATTTCATAGAATTCAGAAAATTTTATGGCCATTCAAGAAGTTATTGCCAAAACCAAACCTAACCAAACCAAACCAAAACACGATTATAACACTGGTTTCTGTCTGCAATATTAAGACTTGAATAAACCTTCCAGACTTGGGGGTAGTGTAGGAAAATAGAAGGCAAGTAAGAAGATGGGAAACAGAGCATATTGAAGTTTTTCTTCAATCCACTGGTTGATGAGAAAAATTGTATGCATAGAAACATGGGAGATGGTTTCTCCATCACTATCTCTGAGGTTATAGAATTTAGCATAAGATTGGATGACTTTGCACCTTTAGTGGGAGGTTTTTTAGTTGGGTGGTAAAGAGATCTCAAGGAAATCTTTAAGGGTCATGTCTCAGAGCTGCAAATCTGTCCAACAATCCTGCATAGATGTCCCATTTTACAGATGAGGAAAGTGAGTCAGAAGGTATCCTGGCCACTTAGGTAGTTGGGATTTAGTGATTAATTCCATGACATTTCGTGTTCTGTTTACTAAACCAGCATCAATGTAAGATTGCCCCTCTGATGGTAACCCATGGGTTTTATCTCAAGTATAATGTCATAAACATTTTAAATAACTTTGAGTTAATTATGTATTTCCTTAATTAAAATCAGAGATCTGTACTAATACCCTGATAAATTGTAAAAGGTTCCTTGTACTTGTCATCTTTCCCTTTTTCTTCCACACCATTTAGATGTTGCTTTGTCACATGAATTTATCATTAGCATACAGAGTGCAGATGGGGGACCCTACAATCCTGTGATAATTTAAATTGAGCAGTTTGGGGTTTTTTTCTAGCCCCACTAGTTTTCTTGAGGCCTGTCAACTAAAACTACATGTTCCAGACATTTTGTGGTTTGATGCGTGAAAGTAATAACAGGTTTAACTTTTTAAATTAATTCTCTAAATAAATATGATAGTTTGACATCCAGATTTTCCTTAACAATAAAGAAGACAGTTATTACTTAATTTTAAGCAATTTTAAACAGTGTTTCCAATAGAAGTTATTTATTTTTCCAGAACACTAGTAAATTTTAAACAGCCTTTGATTTACAAAACTTCCATGCTTCGTTTTGTGTGTCTGCATAAATCAAAGTGCAACTGTATCTTTCTTGACAATTATCACTTTAAAAAGTTTTTTTAATCTTAGACTGTGGTTCCAAATTTGAGTTGATGTTCCATTGCATTCTCTCTGTTGGCATATAGATCCTTTTAATGTAGTTTAAGAGAGAGTGATTGAGCACCTCAATGCGAGAGGAGAAGAGAGAAGAGGAGAGGAGAGCAGGGTAGGGGAGGAGAAGGGAGAAGAGAAAAATTTTAAGACACGGGATTTTGCAATGTACTTGGTATGTTGCCCCTAAACAAGAAATTTGTCAATATTTTGACATTTTATTTCAAACTACAAGAAGCAGAAGCTATTATCAACATTGGAGTAGCAACCTTTTTAAACAGCATTTTGAAATATATTTTTCCATGCCATACATCTAAACTAAACTCTTGTGCATGATTATAAAGTTAATGATTCTCATAGACCCACAGGGCCTTGACCCGAAAAGGATCTTGAAAGTATGCAGAGCTCCTGGCTTTTGGCAAAGAAGGTGATCATTATAGCCATATTAAAGATAACGCACTGAGGAATCATGTGTGTAAGGGGTTTTTACAGTGTCCCGGAATAACTCTGTACCATCTGCGACTTGGTTTATATGAATAAAGAGGTGTTCATGTCAACAAACTATGACTTTTAGTAGCAGTCTATAGAGAGGTATATCTTCATCATGAAAGGGGCGTCTGATTTAACTCTCTTGATTTGTGAATTGAATTCTTATATGTTAAATAGCACGGCCCAAATTACAGGAATAAGAAATAAAGCCAAGGTCTCTTGATTCCCACCTGGGTGCCTTCTCCTTTACTCCACATATAAATTTGAAATGGGCAGTGATGGATGGCTTTGATGTTTTTTGAGTTCTGTGTCTGAATATAGTTATTTCTTTCTGATTTCTGCAGCATAGATTGCCCATTCCATTCCTGAACCACCCATTTTTCCTTAGTTAGCTTTTGATGGCTTTTATAGCTTTGTCCCATCGTTCAATGTGAGTCTTTTGGTCTGAGAACAGGGTATTAAGTCAACTTGAATTACCCACAGTGACTGACATAATACTTTGTTCATAAAAATGCTTAAAATGGATTTCATTGATTAGGAAATTGATAAAAAGTCATTACATATGATACTGAATTTAGAATAAGATATTCAGTTCTCAAAATATTTAGATTTAGTACCCTTTTAAAAATGCTAACATGACATTAAGGAATTAAATAAAAATCAAAAATGATTTTGCTTAACAAAGTCATTTGTAAAAAAAAAAAATTCTCTCCTGTGCCTTAAACTATTTCCCATATAATGTTTTTTGTTTTTTTTTTCTTACTGTACGCGGGCCTCTCACTGTTGTGGCCTCTCCCGTTGCAGACCGGGGCACGAACCCGTGTCCCCTGTATCGGCAGGTGGACTCTCAACCACTGCGCCACCAGGGAAGCCCACCCATATAATTTTTTGATAAGTATTTTTGATTAACATTTATCTTCACAAAAGGAAACAACGGATTGCATGAGAAAATAAATGATATAAAGTAAAATACTTGCTATGTAGAACTCTCAGAGAATAACCTTTCAGCACAATAGTTTTCCTAAATAATAGTTTGCCCCTTATAAGCAACATTTAAGAAAATAATTTTAATTAAAATATTTTAAAATACATCAAGCATTTCTTGATATTATAAAACAGAAGACTTCTAAATGGAATTTAACATTCTCACTAAAAGCCCCAGAAGACTTCATTCTCAGTGACTGTTTCTGGTTTTTTTGATTATTTCCCTTCCCTTTAACTAAGACGTCAGCTATCACTTGCTGCTGTCAGTGTAACTACCCTTAGAAGTATATTTCCTCTCTTTAAGTTCTTGATGCAGGTGGTCTGCCAGGTTTGTTAGAATTGAGCTCAAATTATGTATAAACACGCTCTGGAACCCGAGTCCTTTAAGTAGTAAATGAATTTTAATTCTTGGACTTTATGAGTTGGATTTGGCTTCTCAGTGACCAGTTTTAACTAAATTTGTCATTCTTCTCTGTGTCCTAGATATATAAGAGATTGATGAATTATCAACGTTTAGGATAGCTGAACTGTAAATCTATCAGATCCCCGATATTACAAATTTTACCTGCCTGATAAAATATTTGTTTCTACTGTGTTATAAAAGGCACTCTGTATGTTGTATTCTGATACTGGTTATATTATATTAGTTCGGGGGTCCCCAACCCCCGAGCTGCAGACCACCGGTACTGGTCCGTGGCCTGTTGGGAGCCGGGCCGCACAGCAGGAGGTGAGTGCTGGCAGGCAAGCCAGCGAAACTTCACCTGCCGCCCCCATCGCTCTCATTACTGCCTGAACCATCCCCCCCACCCCGCCCCATCCGTGTAAAAATTGTCTTCCACAGAACCAGGCCCTGGTGCCAAAGAGGTTGGGGTCCGCTGTATTAGTTAATAGAGACTGACTAGTATTGATCTTTACTCCTTCTCAGGTGTTGAGTGTGTCTTCTCATGGGTCTTGGCTGATTGCAAGTAATGCCAACAACTCAGCAGCCTAGGTATGTGTCACCTTTACAAAACTGTCCCATCCGTGCTGTCCAATTTCTGACAACACGCTTTTCCTCACCTCTCCCAAACTCTCCAACTTCTCAATTTTCTTCATCCAATAAACTCTCCCTTCTTATTTTGCTACAAGTTGGTAGGATTGCTACTGTCTAAACTTTTCTTCAACTCTGCTCTTATACGGTAGGTCCATGAAGGGCTGATGGAATAGGTTTTTTGTTTGTTCGTTTGTTTGGAGGAATTATAGATTCATAGTCAGTGTGTTATATATGATGCATGGTGTGGATCAAAGTCACCATTTTTTTTTTTTTTTTTGCACATGGATATCCAATTTTTCCAGTACCTTTTATAGAAAGGGTATTTTTTCTTCACTGGATTGACCGTGCATCGTTGTCAAAAATCAGTTGTCCCTATATGGATAAGTTTATTTTTTGGCTGTCTACTCTGTTCCATGATCTAGTAGTCTGTCAAAATATCAGAATGGTGGTAGTCAGTTTTTAATGAATATAACAGTGTCCCTTAAGCTCAAAGCAGTGATTCTCTTTTCACACAGGTAATCCTAACAAACTTTTTTTGAAGTGCTGCCTTTAATTACTGGCCCCAGGGTCTGGATTTTTTAAAGTTGTTTATATATTAAGTGCTTATGTTTGCTGAGACTCAGGGCTCCCCTCAAAAAGCACCATGAACCTCCTTCCTATCCAATTCTTTAGACGCAAGTATGGAAACATGTGTTGAGAGAAGGAAATATGGAAATTTTAGCTTCAGGTAAATGCTTCTTTTTTTTAATTCCTTCAAAGTTCAGCAGGAGATAAAGATGGGTATTCAAGTGAAGTTGAGGAGCTGGAAGGACATTTGAGATAACATTGTTTAACATGGAGCAGACCATGGCTAAATGTGAGGGTCCCAAATAATGTTTAAAGATGTGTTGGCTTTGGAAAATCATTTGCAATGAAGCTCTGAACACGATATTTTCTAAAGAAAAGCCAATTAGATTCCATACATAATATTTTATGAATATTAACATGTGTATATATTACAATTAATTGCATATATATTAATTCAGCATGCATTAGCATCTATACTTAGTCACTCTCAAATTTGGTTAATTCAGGAATTATTAGATACAAAGAAAATCTAGAAAAATTACATTCAACGTTGAATATAAATTCAAAATTTATGTAACAAATAATATTTATGTTACAAAATTTATGTAACCAAAAATACATAGTTACTTCTTCTACCCAAATTATAGGTCTTGTCTTCTACTTTATTAAACTATTTTCTATTAAACTCTTTTCTATTCTATTTCTATTAAAGAATTTCTATTAAAACTTCTAGATGTCTTGGGAAAAACACTATTCAAACACTTTGAATAGACCAAATAAAATGAGCATACAATATCAGACCATACAATATTAGTAAAGTAACGATATAGTGGAATAATACTCTTTACAATGACAGCCCTGGGGACCAGGATCCTTAAGTGACTTACTAAAAGATACATTTAGCTAATAAATTGCTGGGGCTGATAGTTACACATCCACCCCACTTTTCTCACCCTTCCAAGTAGCGGTTAAAACCAATGTGTTAAAAGGCCTGTACTTAACACTTAGGATTGTGAAGATTGATGAGAATCTATCTCCACCCTCAAGAAGTTTAGCAGGAGATAAAAGGCGATGTACACATAAATATGGAGCATATATGTATGGTATTAGTGGCCTGAGAAAGGGTCGCAAATGGAACTGAGTTCAAATAATGGGAGAAGGAAAGGAAGAAAAAGAGGAAGAGGAGAAGGATGGGGCAACAACCCAAAGCAAGTTCTCTTCAGATTGAGCCAATCAGTAGAGGCCCTTGAGGTAATTCTTGCAAGTGGGAATTCGAAAGCTGAGGGTAGAGAAGGAAAAGGAACAGGAAGACATGTAACGATGAGGCAAGTAAGTCAAACGGGAAGACACCACATTTCTCTCTGCCACAGCCCTCCACGCACACACCCGCGCTCCCCGGAAATGTTACACTTCTGTGAAGCCCGGCTCTGCTCCCGTCGTATGACTGCAGCTGACACATGGCAGCAGGCACTTCGGCAGCCAATATCTGCACCTTGAGAAAGGGCCGTCCTCGCAGACACCGTCCCATTGCAGTCCACGTGCGACGAGAGGAAAACGAAACTTGATTGTTTTGTGATCAGCATTTGCGAGAAACAAGCTTTGTGTACCATTCCAACACTGATTTTTACACTTTTCTTTAACTAAAGGTGGAGAAAGCTTTTAGTAAAAACAATCCAGATCCCCAGCCTCATAACATGAACGTTATGGCCTGGCTGTTTTCCAGTTTCTCTGTGATAGGAGACAAGCACCCTCCAATTTAATAACTAAATTCATGTTTTCCTCCTGCAGCAGCTTGTGCAATGATTGCAGTCAGAAGACCTTGGCAGCCTCTGGCACTGGCAAATAGAATGTGGCATTCTCATCATATGATTAATTAATGTTCCTGATTCAGGGAGATATAGCACCGCTTTACGTCCCTTGTGTTATTGAATAACCTCACGCGCATTGTTTCGCAGGCACTTTTTACATCAATGCAAGTAAATCCCAAGGAACCGGCCACAAAAGCCTAAGTTTCTGCTGAAGCCCTGAGTGAGTGACTTGAGGATGTGCCTGGATGGGAGAGAAAAGAAAGGAAAAGAAGGAGGAAGGAGAACCTGTGTTAGCCAATCCATCGTGTCAGAGAATCGTTTTACTTCTTGCTTGTCCATGGTTTGCAGTCTTATTTGGTGTTTTGTTAATAACCTTTTTCCTTATTCACACGTCAAGAATGATAAAAATGGGACTTCCCTGGTGGCAGTGGTTAAGAATCCACCTGCCAGTGCAGGGGACATGGGTTTGAGTCCTGGTCCGGGAAGATCTCACATGCTGCGGAGCAACTAAGTCCGTGCGCCACAACTCCTGAGCCTGCGCTCTAGAGCCAGCGAGTCACAGCTGCTGAGCCTGCGAGCCACAACTACTGAAGCCTGCGTGCCTAGAGCCCGCGCTTCACAACAAGAGAAGCCACTGAAACGAGAAGCCCATGCACCGCAACCAAGAGTAACCACTGCTCGCCACAACTAGAGAAAGCCCACTTGCAGCAAGGAAGACCCAACACAGCCCAAAAAAGAAAAAGGTAAAAATAAACATCCCAGCAGACAGTCAAGAAACCTGCCTATGTGATCCTTGGAAGTTATACCAATTGGCCCCTGTATCAACTAGAGAAAGCCCACTTGCGGCAAGGAAGACCCAACACAGCCCAAAAAAGAAAAAGGTAAAAATAAACATCCCAGCAGACAGTCAAGAAACCTGCCTATGTGATCCTTGGAAGTTATACCAATTGGCCCCTGTATCAACGGTTTCAAACCATAAAGCTATTCTCCAGGGTCCAGCTAGTATAAATAGGACGCTTTGGAGAAACCATCGAGGAGATGTTATGAAACCAAGTGTATTCATCTCTCATTTCTAGCATATTCTGGACCCAATAAGAAAGAGCGACATTGTGTCGTCTAACAAGTTGTCTCAAGTACTGCAAAACAAACAAAAAGGACAAATTTATGCCATACTTGCTACTTGGCTTTTCTTCTTAAAGTTGAGTATTGAATTATTATAGTTGCACCTTCCCTCCCAAAAGGAGCAAATGTCTTTCTCACCGTTAACTGAAGTAATGAGCTATTTAGTTAGAAAATGATCACATCTTTTGAGAAATCTGTTCTCTGTATCATTAGAGACTTGGGATTTTATCCCTTCAGACTACTTTTGGGACTTCTAGGCATCGGAGAAGTGCTCCAGAGGAGTCTCAGTCCCCAGTGAAGAACTCATCAGACCTAGGAAACAGCCTCATCATGTTGAATGATTTCCCGGGTGAAAGGTTAGCAGAGAAAGAAAGTCAAGGAGAACGACAAATTGTGCCACAAACAGAAACTGAAAAAAAAAAAAGTCCAGAGAATTGCCAGGGAATAGTAACCAACATGTGTAGTGTTAGAGAAAGAAAATGCATTTGTTTATTTTTAAACCACTTTCGCACTCTGCCTTCAATATAATACACATCATAGAATCACTTTAAGTTTGCTTTTTTACCAAATTGAGATGCTTTCAAATGGAAAAAAATACCTATATATGGGTAATATGAAAGAAATAGATACTGACAACTCTTGAATAATTCAGGAATCTGCTGAAAAGATTTTGAGAATTCTACTTTCACAAAACCCCAACATTGAGATCCTTAATGTTGCTTTCTAGTTAAACTCCTAGAGTACTGATGAGGATTATTGAATTGAGCTAAGGTAATTGGTAACAGTCATGGAAAGGAAAAATAATTCTGGGTAAAAGAAAATGACAGTCTCAGTGTTTCTCCTTCATTCTGTAGTTAATTTATGCCTAGTAAAAGCACAGACTCTCGTAACCACATGGGCATTACTGAAATATTATGTTTCTCAATCCTCCAATGTAC
Organism: Globicephala melas; assembly: GCF_963455315.2. NCBI lineage: Eukaryota > Metazoa > Chordata > Mammalia > Artiodactyla > Delphinidae > Globicephala > Globicephala melas. The sequence goes on from NC_083315.2 coordinate 22,751,352, forward strand.
TTTGCTTTTTATTTCTATTTTCTTCTAATCCCCAAATATTTTTGTTTGCCTTTCTCTCTAGAGTTTAGTACATTTCTGTATCCTCTACAATCTCTAATGCATTTTTAACACTCAGTAAATTTTAATTAAATATAGAAGTAAAAATACATTCCAGAAATTAGTATTTATTTTCTACTATCTTAAAAAATTTACATGCCAGTAAATGACAGTCAAAACTGAAAATTCTGACAGCATTGACTAGTGCTGGCTCAGGAAATACAAGTTCGCTAAAATTTGAACCCAAAATTGCTATGTGGCATGGACAGAATTTTCACTATTCTTGACTCACTTTCTCCCTATTAAAAGAAGTAATTCTTCCTTCACAGGAAAGCCAAAAAGGCAAACATGATGCTCGATAAGTTTTGTTTTTTTCTGAGAGAAATTAGGCATTCTCAAAATTCAAGGCATCATCATTATTCATGCTCCTGACATCTATTATGATAGTAGAAGATATTATATTTAAACTTTTCTTCTGTTTTCCCCAAAAAGGCATTTAAACTAAGATGATAGCCTATCAAATAATTATTATCAAAAAAAGGTGAGAAAAGAAAAGAATTATGACCCAGGAAGCAGGACATAAGTAGTGAATCTAAATACAAATTTGTGATACCACTGCTTATTTTTCTTCTCTAGAAACATGCGTCCAGTTTTAAATATACAATGTCGGTATTAGCAAAGTACATTAAATCATCACGTAGCTTATCATGGATCCAAAGTGGTTCTGAAAATAAACTTGCGTTAAGCAGAATCAGTCATATTGGTAGTATGGAAATTTGGGTTCGGTTATAGTTCCCTGTCAACCAAAAAGTTCAGTGTTCACTGAGAAAATAATAAAAAATAAAAACCCACTGGGGAAAATTCTGCTCCCTTTAGTATGCAGAAAGCACATACTGGAAGTAGCTTCACCTGCCAGTTGTGATTAATTTGCTATTTCTTACAACGTCTCACTTTGATTATTAATGATAATGATTTGATTTATGAGTTCTGTCCACTGAATATTCTCAATTTCCAAAGATGTACTCTTTTGGAAAAAAAAAAAGGAGAGGAAATAAAAAGCTGTTGGGGAGATAACGACTCAGGTAACGCAACGTGGCATCATTTACCTCTAGACTGTGGTTCAAATCTCTCTCCCCACATTTTCTTAAGGTGTACAGGGAAATCTAAAGGCCAGGGCAGAGATATTGTATACAATGAGTGAGAGAGGAATATCACGATCGCATCTCTGTTCTGAGGTTTTGTCTCTTTATGTGTTATGGGAATGGAGAACATTTGGGACCAGGGCTTCTGGATTTTAAGGCTTTTCTCTGCGCAGAATTATAACATGTAAACCCTGCGACATGAATTGCATATTAACATTTTGTCATTCGTGCATATATTAAGAAGCTGAGATGTTTAAGACTGTATGAAAAGATGTTGGTTCTCAGAATAGAATTACAGAGAATTAAGGCAATTAGAACTCTGAGGAACCATACACAGCGTTGTTAGAATATCATATTTTCTACCAGCTGACCTCCTCGTTGATCACAGAAAAGAAAATTCAGTGGAAATTAATTTGGAGCTTTTCACAAATGCAAAAATAACTCAGGAATAATTGATTTTTAAAGGTTGAAAATTACAAAGGCTCTCATTTTCCTTGAGAAATATCTTCTAGGAAAATAAGTGTAAGACAGAAAAATAATGTAATCATCTTCGCCCAGATCATACCCTCCACTGGGAGTCTGAGGACCTGAAAAGATTTCAGAGTCCTCAGCACTACCTCAGTGAAGTACCCACTGGGAATTTATGAGCTTCTGGCCCCACTAAGTTTCCATAGAAAAAGTATTAGTAATAGCTTATCTTATTAGTAGTAGAGCTTTCCACAGGCTAGACGCCTTAGATACATAATCTCATTTAGTCCTCACAACAAGACAATGAGACAATTACTGTTATCCCCATTTACAGATGAGGAAAGTAAGGCTCAGAGAGATTAAGTGACTGCCCCAGGTCACACAGCCAGACATGGTGCCGACTGAGGCAATTGGATCCCACTGCTCTGTCGTGGCACCCTGCCTCTTCTTTATCCCTTGTAAAAGGACAGTAATGACATGGCTACAAACTCTACTTTCTAACACTACACTTTGTCATAAATGAATTCTATCTCCTGCTGACCACAGGAAAAGCCTATCCCTTAGAATGAGCTCAGAATGAGGGTGGTAGCTTTTAGCAGTTGGTGGAAAACAAAGAACAGCTGCTACTCCAGTGGCTTGCGTTGAGTCTGATAAGGTTCCTAAATCTGAGAAAAGGATCCCTCACTGCCTCGAACTTTTTAGAAATCTCCTCTCATTTCCATGTCTAGAAGTTCTGTACCTAGAGCCAGCTAAAGTGTTCCATTCACACATAAAAATCTGGTTTACGATGCCAGAACACTGGTTCCCCCGCCTGGGGCGCTTGTTCAAAATTCAGAGAGCTGAGACACTCTCTGAGACTCTGATTATTAAACCTGAGTTTAAGACTCCACATTGGCATTTTAAACTCCCCTGGGTTGGGCTGAAATGAAGCAGAGAGCCTGGAAGACTATGTGGGAGCATCCCCTTAACCTCTGCTTCCTGGCTGTTTTTTACTTCTTTGAGTCTAACAGATAGAGTTTCCAAAGCTCCATCATTCTATACTCTCAAAAGGCAATCTCTTCCACTCTCTTGGTTTCAACTGCCCATGGATATGCTGGTGATTTTAAAGTTTATCTTTCCATTCTAGACCCCTTGCTCATTCGAATCTCATGACTGCATTTTCAAAATCCACATTGTTCTTCCTAAACCTCTTCTTGTTCCTATGTTGTGTTGCATTGCACCTTGATAAAGATCAGTTCTATCTCATCTTCTCCATTCAGACAATTAATGCTGTAACTCAGGTCCTTATTACCTCTTACCTGGATTACAATGACGAACTCCTCACTGGTCTCCCTAACTTCATCCTAATCACCCTCAAAACCATCCTCCTCAGTGTCACCAAGGGAACTTCACGTATCGTGTTGCTTCCTGCTTAAAATCTTTCCAAGGTTCCCAAACCTTTACGCATAAAATTTGACCCTGCCTTTTTCCCTGGCCTAATCTTATGACAATCCCATCTCACACATTATACTAAGTAATTGAATACTTTCATATAACACCCTCCATGCCTTCACTGAAGTTATTTCCTTTGCCTAGGAAGCTCTTTCAACCTCTTACAGTGCCCTCAACAGCGTGCACCTTAAAGCAGGAAGAAACACTTTGGATTTAAATTATCCTGAGTTGGAACCCCAGTTCTGCCTTTTCTAATTGTGGGACCTTATGTAACCTACCTCACCATGTTATGAACATGAAATATAATGTGGCTGAAATATATAGTATGACACCTATATCCTGCATAGCTGTGTGAATTTGGGCAGGACACTCATCTCTTAGTGCCTCCATTTCTATGTCTGTAATTTATTTAAGTTGAACTAGATTTAGGAATTCTCTGAACTCTCGTGATGCACAGCCAATGTTGGTGTGTTCAGATTTACCCTTTCTAAAGCACTTTCATAAGCACCTACTTTGTCCCTTATGATGACCCTGTGAAGATGTTTCACAAACAGTTAATTAACTAGTTTTAGGTAACAGGGCCAAGGAGTGTGACTTAGTTCATTCACAGACCTGCAGGATTCCTAGCTCAGTACGTCTACACTCTACCACAGTGCTTGGCAGCAGGCTCATGAGTCACTGTGGAGAAGTCACATGTTGAAGCAAAACAAATCAAATAATTCATTATATATTCATATATTATTCATATAAATTTATTTATGTAAAGTAACTTAAACCAACATAGACTTACTCTGTTCTTATATCAAAGACAAGAGTGTGTTTGATGTTTCTTCTGCAGTCTTTGGTGCGTAGTAGTTACTACAGGGTTGTTCGTTAGACTCCTGTCCCAGGCAGCATCATAAACAGAACAGAGTCCTCCAGGGAACATATTGAAGGACCCCAGGGACACCCCTGTTTTAGATGTGTTCTCTGAACTTACAGAGAACATACATAGGTAGGTTACCTTGGGTGGTGGGGTGTCCTTCATATCAGGTGGCCCTGATGGCCTTAGGAGATGCAGGGAGGCCGGGCAGTGCAAGAAGCCTGCAGGGAAGTTTGTCCAGCCAGGCTCCCTGGAGGTCTGGAATGAGGATCAGGACATCGTCTGACTGTACGGCTCCATCCTTCGTTACGCCTTCTCTCTCTACCTGCTTCAGAAACCCAACTACCCTCCGTTGTACACGGAAGCACTGCCCTTCAATCAGAGTTCTTGTGCCAGGCACCTCGGGGCTGAAGCCCAGATTAAAGAAGGCCACTTGGCGGCCAGAGGCCAATCCCTGGATGGATGAAGCTGCCAGGTCACCTGACTCCAGTGCACATGCAGTCACTCCAGCCACTTGAGACGAAGTTCTTAAGGGGGCTGTGTGGGTGACGAGCTCTGGGACCTTCCAAGGTTACTCTCCAATTAGAATTAGTTTGGGTTACATAGCACAGAAGACCCAGAAGAAAAATGGCTTAAAGCCCTGAATTTCCCACTTCAGACTCCTTTGGTTCCCAGCAGTAGGAGGGAGGAAGGGGTGTTCTTCAAACACGTGCTTCCCATCCACCCCTCCTTTGGGAGACATCCCTGGGTGCCCTGCATGCTTCTGCTCATGTCTCATTAGCAGAATGTCATCCTCTTGTTGCAAGGGAGGCTGAGAAACAGCCTTTTACCAGGCTAGACTCAGGATTTGCTCACAAAGAAGCATGGATACTTCTGTAGAGAACTCGCCAGCTCTGGTACATCAGTATAGCTCCTACTCACACCTCACACATTCATTTCCAGTTGGCTATTCAATAGTCATACAATTCAAAGTAGAATACGGAAGAAAACAACTTTAAAAACTCAAAATATTACCTTTCAGAAGTATTGAACTAAGAGAAATTCAAGCCCGAGAACCTCAACTAAATTTATCTCACTAGCTAGTTATTCCATTCACTATCTTCTGAAAAAATAGGCCACGAGATAGATAAAAAGTAAGGGACCTCCAATGGTTGACTTTCAAGTAGAGGCTCCGACAAGCAGGTTCATAACATCAGGGTGTCCAAAGCAGGCAACCCACAATTGGTCTCTGAACCCTAAAATGAGGATAATCATGTCAGTATCATTGTTTTGTTTTGTGTGTGTGTGTGCAGATCAAAGTAGATAATACCCAGAGTGGCGGTGAGCACAAAACACGTTCTTATATCTGAATCTGAAACAATGCTTAGGACCAACTCTAGACAAAATTGTGGATGAAGCCAATTTTGTCCTCAGGATCCTAATCTCACACACACCATCCTCTAGATATCTCCCTTCCTTTATCTCTTTCTTAGGTGACAAATTACAATCCCTCTGGCCGACCAGAAGTCCCTCCCAGATCTGCTCTGCCAGGGCAGCCCTGTAACTCTGGGTTTTAAACCTGCCACCATTCCCTCTTCTAGTACCAACTTTTGATCTCATGGTTTTAGCGTATTGTCAAAATACAGAAGAAGGATGGATAAATTCCCTTATGGCAAAATTGCTATTGCATATAAGACTTTTTTTCTATAGTATTTGTATTTACATTTTAACTTAAAAGAAGTCCTTTGAGCCAAAAGAGGTGTATTTTAAGGTATATTTCAAGCATCAACATACACGGGGAATATATTCAATATGGAACCTTTCCAACATCCTTTAAAATTTCCCATATAGGTATAAAGTTTTCTTTCAATTTTATTAAGGTAGAGTTAATATACAAAAATTACACATACTTAATATATACATTCTGATGAGTTTACACATTTGCATGCACTCATGATACCATCACCACAAACAAGGAAATAAACATATTCATCACCTCCAAAAGATTTTTTGCATTACTTTGCTTTTTAAAAACATTTAAATATTACTATTTGAATTCATTTTCTTGAGCTTCAAACTGGCTAGGTATTCTTTCCTCAAGAAAAACATAAGCTTAAAAAAAAAAAGAAAAAGTAAAACATAAGCTTGATGAGAAAGGATATCAAGGGAAGGAAAAGATAAAGACTCTGGCTCCGTTTCCTTGTTAAGGTTGTACCTTCTCATTTTTACATTTCCAGATAGATGTAGCAATTTTGGCAAACTCCCAAATAATGCCAGTCAAAAGAAGACTGTCATGCTTTGTAATTTAAAAAGTATATTGCCTATACTCAAAGTTCCAGGACCTCAGTTATATCATACCCCCTATCCTGAGATCACTTTGTTTTATTTAAGAGCTCAAGCAGATAAAATTAAAAATCTCAGGTAGAAGGTTAGGGTGTTTGGGGGGCTCAACATAAGAGAACCAAGGAAGGTTCTCCCCCATCTTTCCCTTTGGATAAGGTCCCTGCCAGATTTCGTTACTATCAGTGAGGTTTCCAACAGCCATTTTAACATTACTTTTTATAAAATTAGAGGAAAATATGTGTATTAGATGAATAACTTCATAAACATTTAGGTTTGTTGCAAAACTGCTAAGAATGAGGCTGACAGAACAGTGTTCCTGTCTAAATGAACTTACGTGCTTTAGTAGAAAACCAGGAATTTCCTTGTTTTGCTCTTCCCGCACCTGTCACTGCCCCCGCTTAACCTCCCTGAAGGAGAATTAACACGACCTAGTCATGGGGCAGGAAGCACTGAGGACCTAGGAGCCTCCTTCATAAGTTGCTAAAAAGAAACATTTGTCACATTTTTGTTTAATTCATTAAATATCTATAGACACTAATGGGCTTTACTATATTGGAACACTAATGCAGAAGAAAACAACGTTATGGTATAAGGACAAAAATAATTGATTAATACCAGTTACCTCCAATCATAAACTGAAGTCCAAAACACAAAGCAGAGATTTTTTTCAATCTGTTGAAATGAAATCAAAGGGAATTTTTGAAAGGCAAGCTCTCACTGCTGAGCCCTGGGAACCAAGCCCTCGTTACACTTAATGGATGTTCCCTGCCAAGTTCCCCAACCCCTGGGGGTGAAAATTTCCCCTAAAAATACCTGGAAGGAATTCAAGGCTGCCAAAGGCTTGAATAAAACTTTACTTAATGTGTATTGTACATTTTTATTACCCTGAGATGATATGTTATAATTACGTTCTTAAATCATGTGAGAAAAACTTAAACACATTATTAACAAATGATAATATTCCCAAACCAAACCAGATTGGTGCCAGTCTCTCTAGAGAAGAAGATAGTAGGTAGTAAGCAGGCGAACAAAGTGGTAAACATGTCGGGAACGGGAACAAATATTAGGTACCCTGGTTCTATCGAAGGCACAAGACTTAAGAGAAACAACTTAGCCTCTGGTGGAGCTATATGGTAAAAGGACAGAGATCCTTTTGAACTTGCCTGAAATTATAACACGTGATTTCTGGATGTGCCATAAGTAATTAGCCAAAACAGAAATGTATGCTTCCCAGAATAAAATGAAGAGAGAAAAATATTCCACGAAGAATACTGATTTTAGCTTCTTAGAAAATAAGTTGAACCTTTAACATAGTTGAAATGGGCAGAAGCAATTTCTGATGGTGTTTGGAAATAAAAGAACTGAGAGTTAATTTGAATCCTTTGCTTCACCCTGCCTGAGTTGATCCGAACTTCAATATTAGAAATCACTCGCAGAAGGAAATGCCATAAGAATTCTTACATTCAAATGCACATTATGAAGTCTTTTAAGTGAAGCAACTTTTAAAGATCGTAGAACTGGAAATAAAGCTGGTAGCCAGAAGTGTGTTGCTGCTGTCTGGATAACCCTGAACTTCTTGTAGAAGGGAGGTTGTCTCCTTTCCTGGCATCCTCCAGGCTGGTGGGACCCATGGTGCACAAGCAAGCAGAGGCAGGTTCTCTCCAGGAGCCTCCACGGCGTGTTCTGGAAAGGGTTGGCATCCACCTGGAGTGAGGAACCATACATGGAGGCTGGCTTCCCCATTGCCTGCTTGAAGATCAAAACAGATTTTGTTTTGGCAAATGGCTTTTAGAAATCAAAGCCTCAGAGCATTTAAAAATTATCCTTTAGCAGCATATTAAGGGAGATGGACCAAGAGTCATTTTGCAGGAACTTGCGCTGTTAAATGTTGGTGGAAAGAAACTGACATGATTGATAATGCTAACTTGCTACACAGGAACCTTGAGTGTAGGGAGATGTTTGTATGAAGGTACAAGAGAAAGTAAAGGGCTTTTGCATTTCTGCCCTTGTTAAAGCTACACTGGCTGTACCTACACAGATCTAATTATATGTGAATATTAGAAATATGAATAAAATACACCAGTTACTTCCACTTGCTTTGAGTACCCTGTTTCTCCTAGACTTTTAAAATCCTGTATCATGAAAGAGATGCTGGATCCAGGAACAATGACTGTTGAGTGGGGAGCACATAGCTCACAAGAGCAAGTATATTTTTTATCATGAGTATAGTGTAAATATTACACGTTTCTCAATAGTTCGCAGTTTAAAGAGAGGTTGATATTCAATTTATGAATCCCTTGAAAAAATCATGTTCACAAATATTTCTGCACTATTTCAGGAGATAATAGTAAATACTCCCTCTTCGTAATCTTTCCTTTATTCCTTGAAACTTGTGATCAATTCAGGTTGGTCAGAACTGGCCCCTAAGGTCATCAAAAGAGATAATATCTGATGCACATCTATGCAGTAAAGTCAGTACTTTAATCTCTCAGAAATAGGCAATAAAATATGCTATTATCATAAACCCACATCTAAACTGTCAATAATTCAGAGGCTTGAGCAATCATCTGGACAGCCTAGAAAGTTAATGCAGACAATTCTACAACCATATTTTATTAGATAACTCTGCTTTGCCAATGTAGACATGATCTAAGTTTATCTAAAAGTTCTCTAGGGAAAATTATATACCTAAAGCCAGCCTCAAACTGTGACCATTGGAAACTTGCATAAATTCACTGAAAATAAATTATACCAATCTCACTTTTAGACAACATTACTAGAATGGTTTATCAGAGGACTGCCATGACCTTTTTTAAATTTTCTTATAATTCAAGTTTTATTGATAGCAATACCAAATTAGAAAGCTTTCTTTAAATTGCTGTAGCTCTTAAGCAACTTTAAATTTTTTTTTTTATTGGAGTATAGTCGCTTTACAATGTTGTGTTAGTTTCTTGCTGTACAGCAACGTGAATCAATCATACGTATACATATATCCCCTCTTTTTTAGATTTCCTTCCCATTTAGGTCACCACAGAGCATTAAGTAGAGTTCCCTGTTCTATACAGTAGGTTCTCATTAGTTATCTATTCGATACATAGTAGTGTATATATGTCAGTCCCAGTCTCCCAATTCATCCCACCACCCCCTTCCCCTCTTGGTAACCATAAGTTTGTCCTCTGCATCTGTGACTTTATTTCTGCTTTGCAAACACCTAGAGACTGTCATACAGAGTGAAGTAAGTCAGAAAGAGAAAAACAAATATCGTATAATATCACTTATACGTGGAATTTAGAAAAATGGTAGGAGATGAACTTATTTGCCATGACCTTCTTGAACTTCAGTTTTAGCAAAATTTTGGTCAATGTCTTTCAAAGTCATGAGGCAATGGGATATAGTAGAAGTAGAGATAAATGAACAGGATTCTGGTTTGAGTTCTTTCTCAGACGTGATATGTAACTTTAAAAAGTTATGTCACCGGGCTTCCCTGGTGGTGCAGTGGTTGAGAGTCCGCCTGCCAATGCGGGGAATACAGGTTCGAGCCCTGCTCTGGGAAGATCCCACATGCCACAGAGTGACTAAGCCCATGCACCACAACTACTGAGCCCGTGAGCCACAACTACTGAAGCCTGCACATCTAGAGCCTGTGCTCTGCAACAAGAGAGGCCACTGCAGTGAGAGGCCTGCGCACCGCAACGGGGAGTGGCCCTTGCTCGCCACAACTAGAGAAAACCTACGCACTGCAACGAAGTTCCAACACAGCCAAAAATAAATTAAATAAAATAAATAAATTTAAAAAAAAAAAAGTTATGTCACCAATTCTTAGACAAAGTGATAAATCGAGCACCTGTAGACCCCTTTCCCTCTGTTCCAAACACATGCACAATGCAGTTTTATGAAAATACATGAATCCGAAAAAATATGAATATAGACACATATGTTTAAAACAAATAATTTGGTTTGAAAGTAAGAAAGGAAATTTCCAGGAGTCAGAATGGAAAGGAAATATTTCAGTAAATAAGAGCTCAATTTTTGTGGCCTATAGTGGTGCTGAGACAGTGGGGCAGTTTTCGGAACTGTAGCCATTGGTTCTAAATGAGATAGGTTATTGAATTCCATTCATGAATCTGGGGTCCAGCAACTCACTGTTTTTGTTTGTTTGTTTGTATGTTTTGTTTTTCACAAGTAGGAATTCAGAATATCCCCAAGCAAGGTACCTAGATCACAGCTAATGCAAAAGACCTGCTGCTGACCATGAGTAGAAATAGTGCCTCAAACTACCTCAGAATCAAGAGTATGTGCCATTACAGCGTGTGGGACTCAGATCCATTCTGTTCAATCTATTAGATTCTACTGATTAGAGTATAATGACTCTATGTTGAAATATGACATTAAAACCTAGTTTGAGACCTGTGAATTTTGCATGTCATAGACAGAGATATAACTATGAAACTACTCCCAAAGCAAGGCTACCAAAACTATATCCAGTGGAAAATAATTACCATGAAAGGTGAGCTCTAAAAGAACCATTAGAAAACATACGGGAATCTTTTGGCTTCCTGGACTCAAGCCCAGTGTGTATGTGTGGAGGTGGGGGATTTCCCCCACACCAACAAAAAGCAAATCTCTGGACACCAGCTGGGTGTCCTAAAATTCAACTCAATCTGGACACTATCTACCTGGAGATAGCACCAGATCCCACAGGTCAAAGCTCAGTCTCAGAAGACTGCCCCTCCACCCCACCTCCTTCAGACACCAGCTGCAAGCCCAGGTAATTACCTGTACTTCTGATCAGCTGGCTATAAATCAGAGGTTCCCACAGCCCCCTCCTTCCTTGGATTCAATTAGTTTGCTAGAGCAGCTCATAGAACTCAGAGAAACATTTTACTCCCTAGATTACCAGTTCGGTATGAAAGGATATAACTCAGGAAGAGCCAGAGGGAAGAGATGCTAGGGCAACGTATGGGAGAAGGGCTTGGAGATTCTGTACGCTCTGAGCACACCGCTCTCCTGGAATCTCCACAGGTTCACCAACCCAAAATCTCTCTGAACCCCGTCCTTTTGGATTTTCGTGGAGGTGTCATTACGTAGTCATGATTGATTAAATCATTGGCCATTGGAGATTGAACTCAATCTCTAGCCCCTCTCCCTTCCCTGGAGGTCAGGGTGGTGGGACTAAAAGTTCCAACCTTCTAGTCACAAAGTTGGTTCTGACAACCAGCCCCATCCTTAGGAATGGTCCAAAAGTCACCTCATTAGTATAACAAGAGATACCTTGATTGCTCTCAATACTTAGGAAATTCCCAGGGTTTTAGGAGCTTTGTGTCAGGAACACTGGACAAATACCAAATATATATTTACTATAAGTCATAATATCACAGGGAAACTCTAGCATTTTTGGTCTGCTTAAGCTATCAGTTTCTGAGAATGATAATAAAAATATCTCACTGTGACTATGGTTTTCAATTTCTCAATTTTTCCTTTTCAATTTTTTTTAATTCTCCCCATTTTTACTTCATGTTGTTACTATGTTGTTAAAGTTTTAAAAATTCTGTATTATTTTGTTACTGAAAAGATATCCCTTTTCTATTTAATAATTATTTTATCCAAATTATGCTTCTAATGAAAAAAATTTATTGTTATAACTACATCACTAATTTTCTGGTTTTATCTTTCTTAGTCTCTTTACTTTCATTTGTTAAGTCCCTATGTGTTAGGGTATTATTTATATAGACAATTTGACTGAACTTTCCTTTTTAATTCAGTGTGATAATCTTTGTCTCTCCACTGGAGAATTTAGCCTTGTATTTATATTGACATCTATTACTAACCTTTTATTAATTCTACCATAATTTGTACTTTCTGATTATTTGTTCCTCCTGTCTTTCCTTCTATTGTATTAATATTTTTTCTTCATTTACTTTTCCTTCTACTTTTTTTGAAATATATGAGCTGTGTCATTCTGCTTGTTTCTTATCGATAGTTACTCTTTGTGCTTTTCTCTACTATGAAAATATCTCAAAGGTATAATTAATTTGCCCATCTCTGATGGTTAATTTTATGTGTCACCTCGGCTGGGCTAAGGGATGCCCAGAGAGCTGGTAAAACATTATTTCTGGGTGTTTTTGTGTGGGTGTTACTGGAAGAGATTAACGTTTGAAACAATAGACTGAGTGAAGAAAACTGCCCTCACCAGTGTGGGTGGGCATCATCCAACCCATTGAGGGCTCGAATAGAACAAAAAGATGGAGGAAGGGGAATTAATTCTCTTATTGAGCTGGACCATCCATATGTTGCTGTACTGCTATCAAAGTTCCTCAGTTATGCCTTCAGACTAGGAATGAATCACACCACCAGCGCTTCTGGGTCTCCAGGTTATAGGCAGCATATCTGGGGCTTTTTGGCCTCCATAGTCACGTGAGCCAATTTCCGTAATACATCTCCTCTTTATCTATCTATTTACCTATCCTGTTGTTTCTGTTTCTCTGGAGAACCCTGACTAATGCACCATCTAAATGTCAATTTTCTCATATGTAAAAATAGGAAGTTGTTCTAAAGTCCTTTTCATATATATATATATTCCCTCTTTTTCGATAGGACAAAGAAAATTAGGCTAGATCAGTGATCTTAAAGCAGCTTTATCCAAAGTTTTAGAGTTTTAAAATTCCCTTGACAACTTCAGGAGGTAAAGTCCTGAGAATAGGACCATGGTCCTCCCTCTGCTTCTAGAGCAATTCTACTCTCAGTCTTCGTGAATGGGGTTCTGTGTTGGAGGCCACTTAAACAGAGGTTCTTGAAAAAAAATTTTTTTAAGCGAGCAGAAAAACAAAATGAAATTTGAAATCCAGTAGAGAGATAAAAATAAAATCAGGATATTTCATTGATTATTGACTAACTGTACCCAAGATGGTCAAACAGTAAGATCCATAGAGTTCTGTAGAGCTTTGCCTGTGCCTCTAGCTTTTTATCATTTTCATTATATTTCTCCATGGAAGTCTACAAAATGTGCTTTTGTCATTTTGTTTATTATAAACTTGATAGAGTTGGATAAAATGCTAAGTCAAAAACTGAACAGGAAAAAAAATCCAGTATCTTCAACAGCAATTTTCATAAATATTCAGTATTTGAGGACATTTTCTTATACAATTACTAAGAGAGGATGGGATTAATCTCAATAAAAGAAAACTCATAAAAACGCAAAAAATAGAGATTTCCAAAGATCTGAAAAGTTATCATGTTTATAAGGAACTAATTAGAGTGTCTTTGGAAAATAATACTAGAAAAATGAATAGGTGACTCTAGGTTATTAAAATGAAGAACTTTCTAGCAATTACCACTGCTCAAACTGGTGGGCTTTCATTTACAGTAGTTGGTTTATTCATCATTAGAGGCATTTGAGCATCAGAATTGCTGGGCTCTTCCAGACAGAATCCCCATCATCGGCATAGAGTAGATAAAGATCGCCTCCAACTCTGCAGTGCTGTGCATTGCAAATTAAATATCTGGAGGCCGGTGTATCGTATCAATTCAGTTCACAATTTTAAGTCATTTTAAGAATGAAGCACAAGACTGATAAGTTCTCCTCCTTAACCCCCAAGACTCACATAACCTTGTCCACCACAGAGCAGCTCAAACAGCTGAAACCAAATTATATTAAGATTTATTCTGAGAGTCTTCATCTAACAAAGTTAGCATCTTTTTCTAAAAATACAGCTACTCATTTGTGCTTGCTACTCATTTTTTTCAAAACTAAAGATATATTTTTGAGTCTGTATAAATAGGTGATAAAATTTTAAATAAAATCAGGGGGATGATCAGCACACTATGCAGGCAAGTGGTGCTCTTGACATTGGGAGGAGAGCACAATTGTGGAAAAGCAGAGAGGTTCTTAAGGTACTGGCAGTGTTCTAAATCTCAAACTGGATGGTGCAAACATAGGTTTGTTTTATAAACTTCTTTAAACTCTATGCATAAATGTTACATGCTTTTCTGTATTATGCTACATTTCTTAATTAAATTTTAAAAATGTGTGATTTGAGTAAGATGGTCATAACACCTAACTCCCTAAACAAAGCAAGCTGGGAATATTTTCACAATTCCAAATGACTGGACAGTTTCCCAGAATGGCAGGTCACACAAAGTCAGGTTACTTCACATACTTAAATTTCGTTCTTACCTCTTGAGTTGTGGCACCTTAGTTTTGTTAAAGGATTATCCAATTTCTTTTTTAATGACCAGCTATATTGATGATGCACTAATATGCAATATGGAAAGTTCCAATTTGGTGACTAAAATCAAGAGTGTAAGTAGCATCTCTGCCTTTTGATTTAATAGCATGGAATATGGAGGAATATTAAATTTTGGAAAATAAAGCAATTAATATTTATGGCTTACGTATTGAAATCAGCCTATAGTTATAGATAGGATTAAGTAATTACAGGTTAGAAAGGCAGGTGCAAAGATGTTTTAAATCTATCATAATTCAAGAATCCTTATATTGTAATTGAATGTTTGGTGTAATAAGTATTTTTTATGTCTAGGCAATGAAAATGCCATAAAAAGTTTAATTAGCAAAAATGCAATGGATAAGAAGATAATGGAAACAAACTTTGGGAGAATATAATCATGTCTATGAATGTATATTTAAGACACCATCAAGAGTAGTAATTAAGTTAAGCATAATCAAAGAACATTGTTATAGGAATATATTAATGTAATAATTTCTTTTAAATTATTTTTAAACATTATATCTAAGGATCTTAATGCATTTTCTATTGCCAGTTAACTCTGTAATAAAGCAAGTATTTCTCTTTGTTTCTATTATGATCTTGCTAAACTGAGTCAAAGAGGAGAAAATTGTCTACCTATTTCACAGAGTAGGGCAGTGGTTAAAACAGGAACAACTTCTGTGACTATGCTAGACCAGTGGCATGAAGTATATACTCGGAGAGCTTCAGTGAGTCCCCGAAGTACCAAAAGTGATAAGCGTAAAAACCAGAAAGCTCTATTGAGGTGCTGATGTTGGATATCACTCACTGCAAATTTAATTTCCTAAGTGACTCACTCTTGCATAATCACATAACTAGTACTTTCCACTTCACAGCTATGCAAAATTATAAATCACAACATGCTGCACTCACTTTGCAAAAATTAAAAATTTATAATTTCAAGTGCTAAGAATTTACTGCATTTTTCTCAGTTGCAAATTTTGAGTTTAAAACTGTTGCCATACTAGTCCGGTTGTACTATTGCTTCTGGATGCCCCTCAAGAATGCTCATTGTTTCAAAGTCAATTACTAATCTTTATTGAGAGTTTACTATAGTCAGGAACTCTACTTAGAGCCTCCTGTGTGTTGCCTTTGTTTAATCTGCAAAATAATTCAGTAGGCGAGGTATTGTTGTCTCTGATTCCAGAAGGTTACAAGTCTTAATAACTATCCAAGTTTACACAATGGTAAGCGATAGATCAGGAAGCCGGGGGCTCAAGATTTTAAAAAAAAAAAAAAGACATTTTTGAATTCCAAAAGCCTACTTTATCATTTGAAATGTTAAATGCTGGAAGACTCAGCTTATAATAAACCAAAATGTGAAGGAAATACATAATGAATTAAGAGTAGTTCTACACAGAGGGGTCATAATAATATCTGCCTTGTGAGAAGGAGACTAGAGAAATCTCTGATTGGAGAACAGAGAGTAAAGGCTGGTATAGGACAATTTTCTCTTCTACTGTAAGTAAACATTTGAAAGTTTCATGTTCATGTCCAAGCAGAGACCAAGAGCACCATCCAATGGAAAGAGGCCTCAAGATTCCAACAGAAGAATTAAAACAGCGTACACAGCACAAATCATACCGCATAGTAAACATATTGCAGCTAGATCCATCCAGAGGTGGGTGTGTTGTAAGAGCAGATGTGTCCAATCCAAGATGAACATCAGACAGAGCCATCACCCAAGTCCTGATGCCAGGAACGTGCCCTCCCCTCTTCCCTTCCAGAGATACCAAGAAGAGACAGAAATTAAGAGGGAGAGGGAAGGAAAACTTCTCATTTGACTCACTACTCATAGGGATAAATGTATAAATCGGAGGTGACTGAATTACTACCATGGAGACTATATTTTTCTGTTTCTTCATGGAAATGAAGTTCTATAATAGAGATCATCTGTGGCCTGAAACCATGTTTACTGACTTAAAAAAAAAGACCCCTCTAAGTTTATCTCTCTCCTTCTTATCAAAATTCTTACTATTTTCTCTCATGTTTTCCATTGCAAAATT
Source organism: Globicephala melas (assembly GCF_963455315.2). Taxonomy (NCBI): domain Eukaryota; kingdom Metazoa; phylum Chordata; class Mammalia; order Artiodactyla; family Delphinidae; genus Globicephala; species Globicephala melas. Next base: position 22,767,883 of record NC_083315.2, read on the forward strand.
TTATTTGCAACAACGGATCTCCTTACTCCAGCTGTTATGTCCCCTATATTCTCTGTCATCCATAAATTAGCATGTACAAGTAGAGACATCTGTCTACTTGCTGTTTTCTTCAGCCCTTTGTTATGAACAGTACAAGTACAGGCCTCACATTCCTCTTAGAAAATGGGAGATTTATAGCTTTTGAAACATTATTAAGAACTTATTCCTTATGTATTAAAAAGAAGCAAAGGAATGTTTTTTTTAAGTCTCCTGTTTAAAAAAAAGAAGTCAGAAAATGCCGGACACTATTTATGGGACAAATATGTAATCTATAAACAATGATCTCTACAACTATAGACAGTAATCACTATAAACAGTGATCTCTGCCTCTTCATATTGGGGATAGGATCTAGTATGAAACCAAACTTAATAAAACATTCTTTAATGCATAGGACTCACATAGACACTTCAGTTGATCATCTCTAAGTGGGCATGGGTTTGGGTGATATTAAATCACACAAATTCTGCCTGATTTGATTAAGATGATTTAGACCAAAAACACTAAACAAACAAACAAACGATGAAACCCAGACTATTGAAGATATCAGGTATGTAATAGAAAAGAACAGCCTCATGAGAGATATCAACTAGTATTCCAAAGGAGAAATACCTGGGAAGGATAATGGAAATAATGCCTGGCCCAGAGCCTCAGAGCTCTAGCTACTAATGAGGAGACTATGGATATAAAAGAAGTAGACTTGCATTTTATCCTGTGAGCCACATAGGACAGAAATCATGATGTTACACAGTGCACCATCAGCCTACTGGAGGATAACTGGGAGGAAGACGGTGGAAAAGCAATAGAAAATTATGGAAAGAGCATAAAAAGAATCAAACCTGGATCCCAGGCTTAACACAGTTTGGGAGGATGGAGGGGAATTGGGAAAGATCACATGTGAGCTTAGGAAGAAAGAAGAATAAAAAATATCAAGTGAACAGCCTAAAGAATGAACCTAAAAGCAGATAGGATAGGATTCTAGACCAGATATACGGCAAGAAGAAGCCAACAATGCATAAACTCAGTCTCCATTTACTGTTTATCCCCAAAACTTGTAGAGATAATTTTCCAAATGTAAAAATGAGATCGTCTCCACTTGGAAATATAATGAAGTTTTTAGGAAGGACATATCATGGAGAGAAAGAAAGGATAACAAGAAAGTCTAGTTTTAAAATATTACCACATTTTCCCTGATAATCCTAAATCTAACTGAACTTTTAGAAAATACCTTAATCCCATAATGAGATATAAAAAAATAAAAGTTTAAATATACACGGGTGAGCATCTTTAGCTTTTACTAGTGGCTTTATATACATCATCTCTTTTTTACTGAAGATCCACAAATTAAATAAGATATTAATCGCTCTGTTTCAGAGACGAGAATGCTTAGATTTCAGGCAATTTAAGTAATCATCGTAAGGTTACGCAGCTAGTACTTGATGGAGCTGAGACTGAACACCTTTTTCACATACTGTAAATCCAGCACTTTCGTACTACATCTCACTGACTTACTACAGTACACCTGCCTGGAAATAAATAGGTCCTATTTCGAAGGCAGGGAAGTACCTAGGCAAAGACTTTGTACTCCAGAAGAGAGAGAAACCTTTTGAAGGCAAACTCAAGGAACTCAATGGATGACACCAACATCGCTGTTTATCCAACTGTGGGTCTAAAGATCTCCTTGGACTTTTGGATTGCTATTACGGAAAACAGAGATTAACACCTGAAGAAAAATGTCTAAGGAGACTTCCTTCAAGGAAGACAAAGCTCTAACATAAGTGCATGTATCACTTTAAGATTAAAGGATCTACTTTGAGGGGGTACTATCTTGTGGATCAAGGCTGACTTCAGAAACAAATAGTGTTAGTTTCATTTGGCCAAAGCCACTAAGCTTATTTTGGAGCTATCCAAGGTGCTCATCTCAGACCATAGCTGTCAGCTTACCAAATCTATGTAGCAAATTTCCTGGTCCTACCTGTGATATTGAAGCAAATGCCTTTTGATTTTGGGGGGGTTGAGGGTGGGGGAGGATCATAATATTTTATTTCACACTTGATTGAATTTTTAAAGGTCCAACTTTCATAAAGAATATAGTATCCCTGCTTTCAGAAGCAGTCAGTGGAAACATTAATAGGACCACATAGAGACATTTAAACAAATATTAGTCAGTGATTGACTGTGGTTTGTACAAACTGAATACTTAAAATCTTCAGGAGTCATATTTCAGCCAAAATGCTCTTCTATATTTATATGTTTTTAAGGCCTGGTATTGCCAAGAGTTGTGAAGATAAGAATGTTCTCAATATTTTTCTTCTGATTTTTTTACAACTTATAGTAAGTGAAACACACACATAACTACTCACACACACACATAACACATAATTAACCCCATAATACTTTCTATTCTACTTAGCTTTATTGGAAAGAAAAAGTTCTGATTATAACCCACTAAATGGATTTCAGGTCACACTAATGGATCTTGATCCACAGTATGGGGAAAAAAAAGAAACCAAAAAGGACTATTAATGACCGAGCTCACAGGATAATCTCCATCACATGTCTTATTCACTATACCTGTCTCCACCATCCTGCCCTGGACGTGTGCTCAGTTCTGCCTCTCTTATCACATCTTTTAAAAATAATGTCACTGCCAAGTCCCTTTTGAAACCATACTCAATCTGATTTGGCTTCTAATAAACATCTTCCGCTAGCCCCAGACCACTTTCTCTCATCCAAAGTCAGGTAATGAGATTAGAGAGAGCACAGTTTGGGGAAAAGAATTGGGATCTGAATAAGGGGTGATACAACCTATTCCAACGTGAAGTTTTATTGTGGTGATGAGTGGCAAAAACAGTGCAAATTCCTTTATTTCTAGCATTTGTGTTTTCTAGAATTATGGCTCTGCATAACTGAAATTTCCCACACTGTTGTGAATGCAATTATAATTTGCCATGTAGTTTGTACCTTTAGCAATAATATATTTCATACCTGGTAGTGGTATCAGATGAATAAAATATCCTCAAGAAAATAGACGTTCATCTGAATTTCAGAAACATATTGTTTTAAGGGCCCCGAAGTACTGAAGGCTGCGCCCTGATGCTGTCTCCATAGAAAAGTTCTATACTTAGTTATACTTAGTTAATATACTTAGTTATACTAAGTTAATACTTAGTAGTATTAAACCTTTAACCTATTTTTGTATATATGTTTTACTCAGAAACACTCAAGAATCAAACCAAAGCCATACGTGGGGCTGAAGAAAGAGAATATACCAAGGCTATGGATAAACCTACCAACTGAAATAATGATAAAGGAAATTATGTAAGTGATTTGTTTTTCAAACTCTCTATTTTCCCCCAAAATGAAAATGATGGGAAATTACTCTTATGTCCCATGTCATCTAATAAATTTTCTAGTTCAGATATTTTCTAACTCTGCTTCAGAGGAACATCTGTGTTTAACCCATTGAACTGAGACAATCTACCGAAAGTGACAGCACCGCCAATTAGTGTTAAAAAAAAATGTTAAAAAATATAGTGTTAAAAAAATAGTGTTAAAAAGAATAATGTATGCAATTTTCAGATTTTTTTCTCATAGGGTTTCTCTCAGCCTTTGGTAATGCATATACACTAGACTCTAGTACAAATGAACCTAGCTTAACACAAGCTATACATTTAGTTATCTTAAATTAATTGTGTCACTATTTCATTCTCCTCTCCCCAAAGCACCCAGGTCTAGGTGATAGCGATCCATGTGAAATCTAGAGCAGACATTAGAACCCAGTCGCTCAGTCCTTTCCCAGCATTTTTCCTTTCAGGTCTACATGCCTTAGTAAAATTTTTGAGACACTGAAAGGAGAATATTTCATACTATTTCTAAGATTCTTGATGAAAAAAATCACGTAGATCAAAGCAGAAGTTAGATTAAACAGTACTTCCATTTTACCATTCAGAATATTGAAACTCTCAAGTTGCAATTCCTTTTTAAGATTTTGAAGTCATCTCACAAAATAAACATGAAAAAAAATGAGTGAAGCAATGAATAGAGTTTTACCCAAATAGCGGTGTTCATTTAAGTCCTTCTTTCGATCATGCTTACTAAGAGGTGACTATTAAGACAGAAAACTAGGGGCTCGTATAGTAAAGGAAATCAAGACACCTAGGAGTTCATAATAAACTCATCTCTACAAACAAATAACTCTCAAGTAGTGATTACTTCTCTACCTATTTTCTACCTCAGTTTTTAAACGTAGAATTTTATCTTCTGTGATTCCTTAGCCAACAATTTCCAGTCTCTTTTATTCAAAGACAAAAATTTTTAAATCATCCTATCTAGGGTAAATTATAAGGCAGTTTGTTGGAAGCTTGTGGTCGTCCAGGGCTCCAGATGCCCTAATCCGAGTGCAGAGAAGGCTGAACAGTTCAATATCATGGCACACTTGCAAACAGGTAAATCCTGACACAGGGTTGGAAAGCCCACCTGACCACCACCCCCAGACTATCGCAATGAAGACACTCAATCTCTTATTGGTACTAATAATTGCTGGAAATAATTGTGTTTATTACCTGTCAAGTACCTTACTTAAGATCATGAGTGCATGATCTCAACTCATCCTTTAACCAAATTTATGAGCTTAGTAGTATTAAACCTTTAACCAAATTGATGAGATTAGAAGTATAAAACCAATTGTTTGGCCAGTAAAATTACAGGACTGGAATTCAACCACAGATCTCTAAAGCATCTAAAACACTATTCTCTACTACATCTCTTCAGAGACAGACATCTAAATGAATATTTTAAAATAACATAAATGTGCAATAAACAATCTGATAAATCAATAAAGGTCAATAAACAATCTGATAAACCAAACTTTAAATCCTGGGAAATATATTAGATTAATTAAAATCCATGAGTTAAAGACTTTTTTTAAGTCCAGGGGAAATCTATGATTATTTTATCAGGGGAGGAAAATGTAATAAGCATTTCTCATCTCAAATTCTCTGATACCAGAATTGTTATTTAAATATATTTCTGGAAAAAGGCTTTTACGTGGCAGACATTTTTTATTGGTACAGTTATCTGATTAGTTTTCTAAGAATGTCAATCTAAATAGAAGGGAACATATGCATCTTAACCCTTAGCAAAACCAAAAAGAATTAAAATAAAATAAAATACATATATATATATATTTTTTTAAACCCTGGCTTACATATGATTTTAATAAGAAACTCTATGTCATCAGTATTTCTAAATGTATTACCAAATAAGTAAGAGATTTTAGATAATTTTCAGTTCACAGTACAATTCTTTGAAATTAACCCACAAATTGGTTTTGCCTCATATTTTATCAAACCCATCTTTCTGACGTAGGCATTTCTTTTCTTGGGATTCTAACAAAGATAGTTATCGTGCACAGAGTACACTTTAGCCTTTGGTGGTTTTAATCTCACTTTAACATCTTTGTGTTTGTAAGTACATTTCTTTTCTTTCATCTGATCATGTACATGTTTAGATGTCAAAACTGAAGTCTACTGACATATCAGTCATAGGTTCTCGCAATGTTTCAAATCCCTTAAAGTTTAAAATTCAGTTTAAACAAGAAACATTTTTAATTCATCATAATAAAATAGAATTTTGAATCTTAATGTGTGAAACTTATAGTTGGGTCTACAGCAAAATATACTTTTAAAAAAAATACAGTTGGAATTGAATGTATGTTCTACAAAGAGGCAGTGAAGAAGCAGGTATTTTATTACAGATTGTCCTGTCAACTCACAGGGCAATTCATACTTCGATTTTAGTGCAATTCAGGTACAACATTGCTTGGTCATTGAGCTTTCTCAGGAAGGATTTTGTACTAACATGTCTATCAGCAATAAAATTTACTTAGAACACAGTTTTCTGGAAAACAGGCTTGTTCATGTGTTTGTGAATGAAGCTAATTTTTGTATTATATTTGCTGTCTGCACAATGCATTTCCCCTAAGGGACTAGCAAAGTTTTCCCATATTGGTGTGAGGTTGAAATTTCACTTAACTGAAAAACAAGAAAGGCAGCGATTGCATTTACAGTTAGTTGAACTTCAGAGGTGCTTAAAAGACAGAAACTGGGAGATTCACCTCTTTGACGAAGCTCATAACAGATCTCCAGACCTCCTTAACAGACAGCTCATTACTACAGACTGTCTATGCAAATTGTACACTGACTATGGGCCTTCAGGGGAGGGTTTTTTTGTTTTCTGTTTGTGGTACTAACCTAGTATAACTTGCCATATAACTGCCCTCTTGCCAATAATGTTAATGATGGTGATTATTAGTAATAACTCTGAGTAATGAGGTTTTTTTCCTTGTACTCAAAATAATTGCTCCACGTAAATCCACAGCAATTTTTATGGTGCACTAAAGATGAGTAACATTAGAAACTTGGCAAATCTTACTTATAGAGGCATTTTACCTAATGATCTAATCCATCAGTTCCCAGGCTTGACAATCTTGAGACTCACTTTGTACTGAAGGATCTCCCCTCTTCATAGCAGCACTAAGAAACAACTTAGTCACTAAACTGTATATTTAAGATCTTTATTAAAAGGACCTTGAAAGTATAATCTCTAGTTTAAGCCAGGGAAGACTCTGAGTGTAGAAATATATAAAATTTACTGGACATTAGTCCCATGGACTGAGCAAGACCTTAATTAATCACTAATCAAACATTTTTTAGTTTCAGAAAGAAGTTTAATATTTTGATTTCTAAAGCAATTCAAGATTAATTTCTAGTCATGTGAAACTTGTAATTTATTAATTATGTGAGCTAACGTATGAGAATGTCAACAAGGAGTTAGAAATATTAGCTATGCCTTTGGTTTTCTCAATCTCCTCACTTCTAAATGCCCCAGAATCTCCCATGGGAAAGAAAGAACATAGTAGGGAGAAAGTTACTCACCCACCGCTATTGGTCTTTCTACCCAGTCTTTCTCACTTGAAAGTCAGTTCATTCTGAGAAAGATGTAGGACCACTGATTTCAGTGAAGAGGGAAAGGAAGAGTAAGGCTATATATACATTTTGGCTCACTTGTCTTACCTTGACATTGTGCTATTTACAAATAGAACTAGGCTGCCCAGGGGTAAGAACTCAAGTTCAAATCCCACAAGATATCTTCTCGGTCCAAAGGGAAATTTCCACCATTGTCATCCCCACTAGAGCCTTTGATCAATCAGATCTTTTCAAAATATGGAAGGTAGAGTGGGTAATATTCCATGAAGTTTCCTACTTCATTAAGTAGTACTCAGAACGAACAAGAGTGTAGAGATCCGTAATCCACGGGTAATTCTACATCTATTGTACATGGATTTTCCACATATGTTTGGGTTTATTTATGTTCCTATTCCAGCATTATCTCATTTTATTCATTACAGTGTTAGAGCAGGTCTTGATATTCAGGAGGAGAAGTTATACTTAATGTTTTCTTTTCCTTTCATGATGTCTTAACCATTCACCACATGAATGTTAGACATCTTATTAAATGTCATGAAACTTTCTGTCAGTATTTTTATTAGAATTGCAGATTAATTCAATTGGAATATCCATCTTTGTGATTTTTGTTCTCTTATTGTGAACATGGTATATATTTATTTCCAATATATATTTAATTCAGAAAATAATTTGATTTCCTTGATGCACTCTAGTATTACTTCATTTTATACTTCATTTTTACTTTTATTTTTTATTTCTTATAGTATATGTTTTTTATATTTAATCTGGTGAATTTTTCTAGTTGGACAAATTATTTTCAATTTTTAAAATCAGTTTAAGTTGTATATTTACCTCTAAGGATAACTTTAACTACATCTAATAAGTTTTGTTAAATAGCACTTTCTTAGTCACTTAGTAAAAACTATTTTTATAAATTCCATTGAGATTTCCTTTAAACTCATGGGTGACATAGTTATGTATTGTTTAGCTCCCAAATATATTGGAATTTCATCTCCTTTAATTGTTATTTTCAATTTTTTTTCATTATAATCAAGTGACTAGATTCAGTTTCTTGTTGGAGGAATGTATTTGTGCTCTTCTGTCTTCCTAGACCTCTAACCCACATTATCTGTATAAGCTGGCAGCAATATTTTTCAGCTTCCTTCAAGCAGGTAGCAGCCCTCAACATCCAACTTTAAACCGAGAAACTAGCACCTGTCCTCTTTCTCTTATAGAGTCCTCTTAGTTTTCATCACCCCATGGGAGTGGTACCTAGAAGTAGTACAGTACACCAGAATAATGAATTTTGTACTTCAGTTCCACTTATAGTCCAGAGAAATATTTAACTTTTCAATCACCTGGTTATGACATTTATTATTTCTTTTTAAAAAATATTTTAACTACAATCACTAGGTATTTAGAGTATAAACAAGCACATCAACTCATGAATTTACTCTCGTATATTGGCTGGAAATCCTAGATAATGTTAGTAAATAGCTACATCAAGCATCTGAGTTAGATGTTATTATTCCATTACATAGATGGAGAAACAATCCTATGGAAGTTAAGAAACCTGCAGTCAGACTGAATTAAGCCCTTAAAAATAAGATGTGTTCTCTCAAGAAAACATTTTCACATAAATGTTTCAAAGAAAATTTAAAATTTTGACAGTTTTTAAAAATTCTCCTTTAAAATAATTACTTTTCAAAATGCTGAAACCCATGTTTGGCATAGCCAGTGAAATACCAAGATTAAAAGTCTGTTTCTAATCTCCCAGATCTTTTCCTAGGCTTGAGTAAACATATACAAACATACATATCTAGAGTTTATTTTTTTTAATGGGTCACAATTTATGTAGTGTATCACAACTGGTTTTTCTTAATACCTTATGAATATATTTTGGTGCACATTGATCTAACTCACTTCTTTTTAATAGCTGCAATGGCATTGCATAGAATGGATATATAAAATTTTGTTATCTATTTTATTAATGGATATGTGGGATTTTAGAAGGTTTTAGGAAATTATATTTAGTATTGTGAAATTCTTCCAATAAAATCTATATAGCCAATTCATTGCCTATAACTTGACCCTGAATTGCTCCCTTTGTAGATTTCATGACGTTTTCACTCTTCCTTATACTGTATATCTCACCTCACATGTCTGCCCTTGAGTTAATTGTACTCCTACATGAAAGGCCAAGTGACTGGGGAAAAATAATAAAACAGCACACCTCAAAACAACTTACAAATTTTCCTCAAAATATTTCTACTAGAATTGAAGAAGCCTTCTGAATTCTAATTTCTGAAAGAATTGTTTTTCAGTTGTCTTATGAATTGTGTTTTGAAACAGGGGAGTTCTAGGAATGACTGTTTATCATGGCTTGTCAAATTTGACCTTCCTAAATTTATTAGGAAAGTGCTGTGAGGGTTCTCTGGGTCATGCAGTCCAGCTTTCCCATTTCATTTTGCAAAGTATAGCAGTACACTCACTGGTGGCAAGGCTAGCAGAAGACTTGAACTACTGATCTGAAGAAGGGGCAATTCTCTCACTTGAACAGACAATAAAGAACCTCCTTCTGAAGGCTAAATGTGGTTCAACACTAATTAAGGGAAAAACCGTATCTTAAATATGAATTCCTTGAGTCCTTGACCTTCGTTACTTAGCATTGCTATCTTCTTGAGTCCCTTTTAGGATTCACCTAAAATATTGCTTCTAGAAGCATCCACAGAAAATGATTTCAAATTTTAAAATAATTTTTATACAGCAATATTTTATAAATGGTCACCCTAATTTTATATTCGCTTACAAACACGATGTGAGCCAGGAAACAGCAGGGTGTTAGAATGAGACAATAAATGCTAGATACCTAACTTTACCTATGCAAGCAATAAGATACATCATTAATACTGAAGTGAAAAGGCAATAATGTAAAATCAGAAGAGGGTATCAATATTCCTTAATTTAGTTGAACTATAATTATGTAATGAGAACATTGGCTCTTTTGAAACAATTTGAAAACTGTGCTGGGCTCTCTTGTCACTTGGACCAATGGATCTATTCATCCCAAGACTTGATTTCCTGTTCGGGTTAACATACCATTAGCTGAACGTAATTGTTGAGAGGATACTCTGTTACGAAAGCTACACAACTCTCAATCATTCCAGTGCCGGAGAGGTGCCCTGGCTAAAGGATCCTATTTCCCTAGTGTCCTTCATTATGTTTGTCTCTTCACACAATTGTGTGATTGTATACTGCTAAATAGTTATTTGGTGGTAATGGTGCATTTCAAATTGGTGACTCAAATAACAGGAATGGAAGAAAAAAAGGGAGAGAGTATGATCTTTGCCGAGCTATACACCTGCAGGTTTCAGCTGAGTCAATCTGGGAACAGAATCCCATAGTAATTAATTTCAAGACCTTTTGCAATGACTGAGTGAAATGGTTCTGTGAAGACAATATTTGAAAAATATTTAAATATTACAAGACTCAAACTCCGATTACTTAGACTTGCAGGTGCTGTCTTCCTAGATATGCAACCTCCTTCTCACTTCTGTTCTACACATTCAGTTCTTTGAATTGTGGAAGCAAGCAAGGCTCATCAACATTTTTTTCTTCAAAGACAGAATGTGATCTTCTGGATTGGCATCTCTTTAAATTTTTCTTCCACTTTAAAGAGAAAAGGCAGGACGTTTTCCCACAATCGCGTGCAATAGATACAGAAATATAGCTCCTTTCAGTGCATTAGCTTCAATACATTATAGAGGTGCAACGGTAGGAAATGTATGTTTCTTATGTTTGCTCTTCTTTTTAAATTACCTTGCACTTAATTATGTAGTGTTTGATAATTAGCAGATGTCATGCAATTTGGTAAACAGCATGAATTAAATATTGCCTTAAACAAGTGGGCCTTGAATATTGAAATATTTTTCATACTCTTTGGTGAAATTTTACCTGCACTGTATATGAATTAATACCTATGATGGAAGCAACTAAAGTTAAAAGCACTAAACATATGTACTTTACATTCTACAATTTTGTCTAGCAAACTAAATAATGGAGGACAGAACATGTTTCATTTAGCACTCCAACGTTTTAAAATTAGTAATATGCAGTCCTGAAAAAAAAAGGAAACTTTAAAAAATTTCAGATTAAGTCTATGAATGACATGAATTACACATCCCTGTGTGAGAATTAAAGGATAACTACAAAGAAATCACTCCTTCATTTGCACAAGAAGTAAGATGTGGATGTGATTTAATCAAACAGAGTTGATTGATTCATTATCTTTGACCAGCATCATGATAAATGTGTCTGTCAATCAAAGCTTAAGCCTTTTAAACCTCAGTTTATGCTCTAGTCACTTCAACTTAATAGCACTTACCTGTCTGACAGGCTAGTAGCTTTGGCTTCACCAGCTTAAAATGCTAGGAACTATTTTGTAAAGTATCAAAGAGTCTATACCCGTTAATATGTGAACATGGCACTCCAATTATTCATTTGATTTCACCTATTCCCATTTAAATCGAAATTTGAAATGCCTTTCTGTGTATTAACAAGTTGTTCTGCAAGAAAAGAATTACCAAAATGCAGAGTTTTTATTTCCTCTCCTCGGTCTGTCTGCAAAGATATGGCAGTGAGTCATGCATAGGAAGCTTATTTACACTTGCATGTTACACAGAGTTTCCCAAAATGTACTCATCTGCAAATGTCTTCCCCAGCTTTTCAAACAATTACCTTGGCCAGAACAATAGTGCATCTGTGTCCTAAAGTTCAGTCACCTGAAGAAGTAATAACTTTATAAATTGCCCAGTGATGAATTTATTGACTGAAAATTAAGAAACTTAATCAAAAATATCATGGTGCTTCAAGAGCAGTTAGGAAAAGAGAAATTTTATATGAAATCCGGACAGAAGTCAGATTTTTCTACTTGAATGTACTTTTCCCCAGCAAACTCAATAATGCAAACTTAATAGTTAAAGGGCTAGAGAAGATTATCCAAAATATGGCAGAGAGTCGGCCTGCCATCTCTACAGTCAGCTGTTTTACACCATAATTCTTCAGGGCCAGGCATTTGTGAATAAAGATGCGTCCAAATAACTAAACGGTGAGACTTTTATAAATTAAAATAATTCAAGAAAAAAGGGCAGGGGCTTTCCTGGTGGCACAGTGGTTGAGAGTCCACCTGCCGTTGCAGGGGACACGGGTTCGTGCCCCGGTCCGGCAGGATCCCACATGCCGCGGGGCGGCTGGGCCCATGAGCCATGGCCGCTGAGCCTGCGCGTCCGGAGCCTGTGCTCCACAATGGGAGAGGCCATAACAGTGAGAGGCCCGCGTACCGCAAAAAATAATAATAATAATAATAATAATAATATAACAAAGCCATAGAATTCTTGAAATAGAAGAGTAGGTAGACCAATAACACACCCAGAAATTGTAAATAGGATGCCAGGAGTAACGGGCCTCCGTATTGGCTCTGTTATAAAGTGGCCAGGTCACACTGGGGAAACAACAACTTTGGGGTCTTTCCCCTCAATAAAATTAAGGGGTTAGGCTAGACGATCTCTAATTCCCTTAAATCATTAAGATAATCACTCTGTATCTTACTGGAGTAGGATAATAAACAATACTAAATACTATGAAGACTAAAACTGCCTTTTAAATATTACAGAATAAAATGAATTATTATTTATTAAATATTTTGTTCATTCATCTTTTTTTTTAACATCTTTATTGGAGTATAATTGCTTTACAATGGTGTGTTAGTTTCTGCTGTATAACAAAGTGAATCAGCTATACATGTACATATATCCGCGTATCTCCTCCCTCTTGTGTCTCCCTCCCACCCTCCCTATCCCACCCTTCTAGGTGGTCACAAAGCACTGAGCTGATCTCCCTCTGTTATGTGGCTGCTTCCCACTAGCTTTCTGTTATACATTTGGTAGTGTATATATGTCCATGCCACTCTCTCACTTCGTCCCAGCTTACCTTTCCCCCTCCCTGTGTCCTCAAGTCCATTCTGTATGTCTGCGTCTTTATTCCTGTCCTGGCCTTAGGTACTTCAGAACCATTTGGTTTTTTTTTTAGATTCCATATATATGTGTTAGCATACAGTATTTATTTTTCTTTTTCTGACTTACTTCACTCTGTAGGACAGACTCTGGGTCCATCCACCTCATTACAAATAACTCAATTTTGTTTTTTTTATGGCTGAGTAATATTCCATTGTATATATGTGCCACATCTTCTTTATCCATTCATCTGTCCATGAACACTTAGGTTGCTTCCATATCCTCGCTACTGTAAATAGAGCTGCACTGAACATTGTGGTACATGACTCTTTTTGAATTATGGTTTTCTCGGTGTATATGCCCAGTAGTGGGGTTGCTGGGTCGTATGGTAGTTCTATTTTAGTTTTTTAACGAAACTCCATACTGTTCTCCATAGTGGCTGTATCAATTTACATTCCCACCAACACTACAAGAGGGTTCGTTTTTCTCCACACCCTCTCCAGCATTTATTGTTTGTAGATTTTTTGATGATGGCCGTTCTGACTGGGGTGAGCTGATGCCTCATTGTAGTTTTGATTTGCATTTCTCTAATGATTAGAGATGTTGAGCACCCTTTCATGTGTTTGTTGGCAATCTGTATATATTCTCTGGAGAAATGTCTGTTTAGGTCTTCTGCCCATTTTTGGATAGGGTTGTTTGTTTTTTTGATATTGAGCTGCATGAGCTGCTTGTATATTTTGGAGATTAATCCTTTGTCAGTTGTTTTGTTTGCAAATATTTTCTCCCATTCTGAGGGTTGTCTTTTCATCTTCTTTATGGTTTGCTGTGCAAAATCTTTTAAGTATCATTAGGTCCCATTTGTTTATTTTTGTTTTTATTTCCATTTTTCTAGGAGGTGGGTGAAAAAGAATCTTGCTGTGATTTGTGTCACAGAGCGTTCTGCCTATGTTTTCCTCTAAGAGTTTTATAGTATCTGGCCTTACATTTAGGTCTTTAGTCCATTTTGAGTTTCTTTTTGTGTGTGGTGTTAGGGAGTGATCTAATTTCATTCTTTTACATGTAGCTGTCCAGTTCTCCCAGCACCACTTATTGAAGAGGCTGTCTTTTCTCCATTGTATATTCTTGTCTCCTTTATCAAAGATAAGGTGACCATATGTGCGTGGGTTTACCTCTGGGCTTTCTATCCTGTTCCAATGATCTATATTTCTGTTTTTGTGCCAGTACCATACAGTCTTGATTACTATAGCTTTGTAGTATAGTCTGAAATCCAGGAGCCTGACTCCTTCAGCTCCATTTTTCTTTCTCAAGATTGCTTTGGCTATTTGGGATCATTTGTGTTTCCATACAAACTGTGAAATATTTTGTTCTAGTTCTGTGAAAAATGCCATTGGTAGTTTGATAGGGATTGCATTGAATCTGTAGATTGTTTTGGGTAGTATAGTCATTTTCACAATGTTGATTCTTCCAATCCAAGAACATGATATATCTCTCCATCTGTTTGTATCATCTTTAATTTCTTTCATCAGTGTCTTACAGTTTTGTGCATACAGGTCTTTTGTTTCCTTAGGTAAGTTTATTCCTAGGTATTTTGTTCTACTTGTTCCAATGGTAAATGGCAGTGTTTCCTTAATTTCTGTTTCAGATTTTTCATCATTAGTGTATAGGAATGCAAGAGATTTCTGTGCATTAATTTTGTATCCTGCTACTTTACCAAATTCATTGATTACCTCTAGTAGTTTTCTGGTAGAGTCTTTAAGATACTCTTTATATAGTATCATGTCATCTGCAAACAGTATAGCTTTACTTCTTCTTTTCTGATTTAGATTCCTCTTATTTCTTTTTCTTCTCTGATTACTGCAGCTAAAACTTACAAAACTGTGTGGAATAATAGTGGTGAGAGTGGGCAACCTTGCCTTTTTCCTGATCTTAGTGGGAATTGTTTCAGTATTTCACCATTGAGAACGATGTTGGCTGTGGGTTTGTCATATATGGCCTTTATTATGTTGAGGTAGGTTCCCTCTATGACTGCTTTCTGGAGGGTTTTTATCATAAATGGGTGTTGAATTTTGTCAAAAGCTTTTTCTGCATCTATTGAGATGATCATATGGTTTTTATCCTTCAGTTTTTTAATATGGTGTATCACATTGACTGATTTGTGTATATTGAAGAACCCTTGCATTCCTGGGGTAAACCCCACTTGATCATGTTGTATGATCCTTTTAATGTGCTATTATTTGCTACTATTTTGTTGAGGATTTTTGCATCTATGTTCATCAGTGATATTGACCTGTAGCTTTCTTTCTTTGTGACATCTTTGTCTGGTTTTGATATCAGGGTGATGGTGGCCTTATAGAATGAGTTTGGAAGTGTTCCTCCCTCTGCTATATTTTGAAAGAGTTTGAGAAGCATAGGTGTTAGCTCTTCTCTAAATGTGTGATAGAATTCACCTGTGAAGCCATGTGGTCCTGGGCTTCTGTTTGTTGGAACATTTTTAATCACAGTATCAATTTCAGTGCTTGTGATTAGTCTGTTTATATTTTCTATTTCGTCCTGGTTCAGTCTCGGAAGGTTGTGCTTTTCTAAGAATTTGCCCTTTTCTTCCAGGTTGTCCCCTTTTTTTCCATATAGATACTTGTAGTAATCTCTCATGATCCTTTGTATTTCTGCAGTGTCAGTTGTTACTTCTCCTTTTTTATTTCTAATTCTATTGATTTGAGTCTTCTCCCTTTATTTCTTGATGAGTCTGTCTGATGCTTTATCAATTTTGTTTATCTTCTCAAAGAACCAGCTTTTAGTTTTATTGATCTTTGCTATCGTTTCCTTCATTTTGTTTTCATTTATTTCTGATCTGATCTTTATGATTTCTTTCCTTTTGCTAACTTTGGGGTTTTTTTGTTCTTTGTTCTCTAATTGCTTTAGATGTAAGGTTAGGTTGTTTATTTGAGATGTTTCTTGTTCTTGAGGTAGGATTGTATTGCTATAAACTTCCCTCTTGGAACTGCTTTTGCTGCATCCCACAGGTTTTGGGTCATCGTGTTTTCATTGTCATTTGTTTCTAGGTATTTTTTGATTTCCTCTTTGATTTCTTCAGTGATCTCTTGGTTATTTAATGTGATTGTATTTCTTCCAGATTTTTTCCTGTAATTAATATCTAGTCTCATAGCATTGTGGTTGGAAAAGATACTTGATACGATTTCAGTTTTCTTAAATTTACCGAGGCTTGATTTGTGACCCAAGGTATGATCTATCCTGGAGAATGTTCCATGAGCACTTGAGAAGAAAGTGTATTCTGTTGTTTTTGGATGGAATGTCCTATAAATATCAATTAAGTCCATCTTGTTTAGTGTATCTTCTAAAGTTTGTGTTTTCTTATTTATTTTCATTTTGGATGATCTGTTCATTGGTGAAAATGGGGTGTTAAAGTCCTACTATGATTGTGTTACTGTCGATTTCCCCTTTTATGGCTGTTAACATTTGCCTTATGTATTGAGGTGCTCCTATGTTGTGTGCATAAATATTTACGATTGTTATATCTTATTCTTGGCTTGATCCCTTGATCATTATGTAGTGTCCTTCCTTGTCTCTTGTAACATTCTTTATCTTAAAGTCTGTTTTATCTGATATGAGAATTGCTACTCCAGTTTTCTTTTGATTTCCATTTGCATGGTATAGCTTTTTCCATCCCCTCACTGTCAGTCTGTATGTGTCCCTAGGTCTGAAGTGGGTGTCTTATAGACAGCATATATACGAGTCTTGTTTTTATATCCATTCAGCCAGTCTATGTCTTTTGGTTGGAGCATTTAATCCATTTACATTTAAGGTAATTATAGATATGTATGTTCCTATTACCATTTTCTTAATTGTTTTGGGTTTGTTATTGAGAGCATTTAGACCTTTTCCTTCTCTTGTATTTCCTGCCTAGAGAAGTTCCTTTAGCATTTGTTGTAAAGCTGGTCTGGTGGTGCTGAATTCTCTTAGCTTTCGCTTGTCTGTAAATTTTTAATTTCTCCATCGAATCTGAATGAGATCTTTGCTGGGTAGAGTAATCTTGGTTGTAGGTTTTTCCCTTTCATCGCTTTAAATATGTCCTGCCACTCCCTTCTGGCTTGCAGAGTTTCTGCTGAAAGATCAGCTGTTAACCTTATGGGGATTCCCTTGTATGTTATTTGTTGTTTTTCCCTTGCTGCTTTTAATATTTTTTCTTTGTATTTAATTTTTGATATTTGATTAATATGTGTTTTGGCATGTTTCTCCTTGGATTTATCCTGTATGGGACTCTCTGTGCTTTCTGGACTTGATTGACTATGTCCTTTCCCATATTAGGGAAATTTTCAACTATAATGTCTTCAAATATTTTCTCAGTCACTTTTTTTCTATTCTTCTTCTGGGACGCCTATAATTTGAATGTTGGTGCATTTACTGTTGCCCCAGAGGTCTCTGAGACCGTCCTCAATTCTTTTCATTCTTATTTCTTTATTCTGCTCTGTAGTAGTTATTTCCACTATTTTATCTTCCAGGTCGCTTATCCGTTCTTCTGCCTCAGTTATTGTGCTATTGATTCCTTCTAGAGAATTTTTACTTTCATTTATTTTGTTGTTCATCATTGTTTGTTCGCTCTTTAGTTCTTCTAGGTCCATGTTAAATGTCTTGTATTTTCTTCATTCTATTTCCAAGGTTTTTGGATCATCTTTACTATCATTACTCTGAATTCTTTTTCAGGTAGACTGCCTATTTCCTCTTCCTTTGTTTCATCTGATGGGTTTTTACCTTGCTCCTTCATCTGCTGTATGTTTCTCTGTCTTTTCATTTTGCTTACCTTACTGTGTTTGGGGTCTCCTTTTCACAGGCTGCAGGTTCGTTTTTCCCATTGTTTTTGGTGTCTGCCCCCAGTGGCTAAGTTTGGTTCAGTGGATTGTGTAGGCTTACTGGTGAAGGGGACTGTTGCCTGTGTTCTGGTGGATGAGGCTGGATTTTGTCTTTCTGGTGGGCAGGACTGCATCCGGTGGTGTGTTTTGGGGTGCCTATGACCTTACTATGATTTTAGGCAGCCCCTCTGCTGATGGGTGCGGTTGTGTTCTTGTCTTGCTAGTTGTTTGGCATAGGGTGTCCAGCACTGTACCTTGCTGGTCGTTGAATGGAGCTGGGTCTTAGCATTGAGATGGAAATCTCAGGGAGAACTCTCACTATGTGGAGCCAGGAGGTCTCTGGTGGACCAGTGTCCTGAACTTGGTTCTCCCTCCTCAGAGGCACAGGCCTGACACCCGGCTGGAGCACCAAGATCCTGTCAGCCACATGGCTCAGAAGAAAAGGGAGAAAAAAAGAAAGGAAGAAAAAAATAAAATGAAGTTTTTAGAAGAAAAAATACATTATTAAAAATTAAAAAATTAAAAAGTAATTTTAAAAAAATGGACAGACAGAACCGTAGGACAAATGGTAAAAGCAAAGCTATACAGACAAAATCACACAAAGAAGCATACACACTCACAAAAAGAGAAAAAGCAAAAAATATATATATCTTTTGGGAATTCTGAGGTCTTCTGCCAGCGTTCAGTAGGTGTTCTGTATGTGTTACTCCACATGAAGATGTATTTCTGATGTATTTGTGGGGAGGATGGTGATCTCCACGTCTTACTCCTCCGCCATCTTGAAGATCCTCCTGTTCATTCATCTTTTACAAAGAATGCAGCTAGTTGTTGACATTCTCTCCTTTAAAAAAACTGCTAATAACCTGATTTATTTTATACTTAGCCTTAATTTTATTTATAACTTTTGGTCTTTAAAATGAGAGAAAAAGAGAGAGAGGGATAGAGATAGAGACAGAGACAAAGAGAAAGAAACAGACACACAGAGCTTTAGGGAAAAGAAATCCAGGACATTGACCCTCTGTAAGTGTCACTATTTTATATAAATTCTGGATGAATTTATAACATAGACATATAACATAGTCTTATGAGAAACACATACAAAGACATATCTCTTTAGAAACGGCAATTTTTATGACCCATCTTCCTTAAAACAGAAAATTTTTTTTACTGCAACTACTAGCTAAGACCGTAGGATTAAAAAGAACAAAAATGACTTCAATGCAATTTTTCAGATTGCTTTAAGGAGATAGCAGTATTCCTTCATTTGAAAGCAATTTTTTTTCTGAATTAAGTGATGACAGAAATATAATTTTGCTGTAAAAATGCTACATGCTCTTTGTATTATGGAAAATGTACAGGGTCTCCATTATAAGCATCATGAGTCAGGTCCTAGTGAAAGAACTTCCTAGGTGGTCTATGTGCTTCTACCAACAGGTAAACTAACCCAGGAGCCCATTTTAAAGGGAATGTTTAGACAAACGTGTGTTTAGGTAATTGTTTTTAAATAGGAATCAAATTATTTCCTGAGAATGTGGTATATCTTTGTCATAATTCAAGGGAAAGCCAACTATGGGCCAGGTATGACATGCAGGATTAGAGAACCTATCATTCAGTTCACTGATTTGATAGTTCCTAAGTTTGTCTCTTTCATTCCTGTATCTACAATTGATCAAGGAGAGCTGAACTTGCACATAAACATCATTCCTGCCTTCAACCAACCCACCATGACTAGATCATTAATGGAATTCACTTAAAGTGACAGAAGGCCTTTTCCACCCTAAGCAGACACCGACTGCTAAATGAGATTTTTTTTCCCAGCAATGCAACCTATATGTACGAAAGAGCATGGGTATATTTAGGCCACTAACCAAAGCAATCATTTTACCCATTTTCAATAGGCCATTTAGAATTAATCCAAACAAACCCTGGAGAAGTTATGGAAAAATAAAAATGGTATTTCTGAAATCTTACAGTTCAAGAAGACATACATATTTAAGAATATTATGCCTATACCCCAGAATAACAAATCAGTAATTTTCTCCCAAACTCTAGCAGAAACTAAATTACAATTTTGAATTCCTTTATCCAGAATAAATGGTAGCAACCAGTACCTTTCAGAAATGTTTACAATTGGCTTTCCTTTTGGACTCTTCGGTGATTGATTTGAGGTTCAACAGGAGGTAAACATTGTGCTATTAGCAGCCTGGTGTTCATTCAGACATACACCAGCCTCTGCACAGCTCAGAGGATACAGCATCTTTGAAAGTTAACTGGGAACTTCATTAGCTAAAGAAATAACTAACTCAAAAGCATCTGGTGGTGAGAGCCAGGGTCTATGAAATAGGATCTTCCAAAGAGATGCATGAACACTGTTGATTAACAAGATGAAGGTTTCCAGAAGTTCCTTGAGATACCACATGCTTGTAATAAGTTGATAGTCAACAAGTTGCTAAATAATAAAGTCCATACTGTAAAAGATAGAAATTAAAATAGTTTTATTATTTAATTGCTTTCCTGGTAGAACACTATGATCATAATGAACATATGATGAATTAAGTTAGGTCTCTGCAATTTGACTTACACTGATTTTCATGCACTCTTCCCCCCACACCCTGCTGCAAAATAATCATCATCATAGTCATCTTCATAGCAATACAGACACACACCATGTTTCTGTAGCAATTTGTAATAGTTTTCTTTAATCGTCACGATACTCCTAGGAGAACAAGCAAGACGTAGTGGAAAAAGAAACAAAGTAGAGTTAAAATCCATAAGAGCTTGGCTTGAATCCCTGTATCATCTTTGTAAATTTGGGGAAATTATTTAACCTCTGTAAATGTCCATATCTAAATATTTAAACTGTAACTAAATAATATTCACCTTGTAGAGTTGCTATGGCCTTAGGAATCAGGAAATGGAAGTGGAATCGTTCACATATAATGGATGAAGAAGTTTAAGTGTAGAGAATTGAGGTGACTTGTATAAAATCACACAAGTAAATGGCAGGACCAGGACAAGAATGCAGGAATTCACAAATCCAAAAATTCCACTCTTTATATTTACTTCAGTTCTTATGATAGCTCTCAGATACAAGCTCAAAGAACACCTCTGCCCTGAAAATTGTGGGAGTAATTGTTACTCTTGTAGTCCATAACAGCCTTTCATTTTTCTTATTTCTTGTAAACTATCTGTGTACCTTATAAGAGACCTATTATCACATATTATAAATGATAGGAGACTTGATATATAGACAAATAGGTAGATGGATGAATAAATATATAGGCAGACAACATGAAAGAGATTTTCTTTACTTAAATGTCCAGTACCATACAAAGACAAGGAATCATACTTATGCTTATAATGCATGTGCTTGATATATATATGATGCTTTGACAAAGTTTTTCTACCAAATTAATTTAAAATTGGATTTTGACATACTTTTTAGGATGAGAATGATAGTCAACAAATGTTATAAAATGCCTATTAAATATTGTCAAAGAAATAAAACTTGTAGTGAATTTCACCATAAATTGTAATGACTCAGACTCCCCAGTATTCAGAGTTTTCCCTACAGTGGCTGATGTATCTTTCCATAATAATCCACACCACACAGGATGAATAATTGCCTCTGAAAAGAAAAGCACTCACACTCATAATGAACCTTTTACTGCCATGTCCTTGGAATGATTTAAATTCTTTTTTTTTTTTTTTTTTTTTTTGCGGTATGCGGGCCTCTCACTCTTGTGGCCTCTCCCGTTGCGGAGCACAGGCTCTGGACGTGCAGGCTCAGCGGCCATGGTTCACGGGCCCAGCCGCTCCGTGGCATGTGGGATCTTCCCGGGCCGGGGCATGAACCCGTGTCCCCTGCATCGGCAGGTGGACTCTCAACCACTGCACCACCAGGGAAGCCCCTGATTTAAGTTCTTGAAGCCCAGAAACTGTTCTTAACCCAAAGCGTGATGGTTCAGGCTGAACAGCCTATTAAGCTCTTCTTAACATTTTGGGTTGGATTACAGCAATGGCAGCAGCTCCTGGTTTCCATAGAATTCAATAACTGGACTCATCCTAAGTTATGTTTTTACATTAATGGATATTGAAAAGAGTTGACTAGGCAGTTAGTCCATATGTAAATCATTCCAAGCCAACTTTAAAGATGATTATGCAATGTTTTCTCACAGTTGTTCTTAAATCCTCATGCTATTTTATCACTGAAGCCAAGTAGTTAAACCTTGGGCCTAACAAAAGATAATGTTTTATTTTGTGTTTGCCCCAATCCAAGTTCTGCTTGAATATCCAAAACAGGTAATTAACCTTCCCCTCATAATAATTACTAAAAAATGTAATTATTAAAATAATAAGGGAGTATATTTTTGACAAGTCAAATGCTGTTTAGCATCTAATATACATAATTTACCCCAATTTTTTTATTGAGTTGGAACAAATCTAGTTACAGCCTGTTCATACACTCTTGTAATCATTTCTGAGCTGAAAAGGACTCTTCTTAAGTTAAACTATGCCCAGGTTTAACAAATGGACCCATGTTGCTCCTAATTCAGAAGGGACAGAGTTTTTCCTGTTTGCTAGTTAGAGTCTTGTTGTTTTTGTATACAGGAAGTATACTAGGAAGGTTGAATTTATAGCAAAACAAAATCAAATTTCCTTTTTGGAAAAAAAAAAATCCTTCCAACCCATTTCTAGTGAGTCTTCTATAGGTTCATTGAATATATGTTATCACATTAACACAAAATGTGTTTAGTTTATTCCTCCAATTCTAATAGAATGGGAAATGCCTAAAACCCACTCACATCAAAGTGCACTTACTATGTGATGTGTGTAGTAGACATTCATCTGCAGTTAGAATCCCATTTACTTTACAGGGAAATTTTCAAATGACAGAAGAAGAACAGCCCAACCTCAACCATGCTTCACTGTTCTATTTCCAACCCAAACCAAAGTGTTTAACCAGTTTATCAGAATTCAGTTAATCTGCATGTATCCTCAGAGCCCAGCACCATGACTGCAAGTGAATAAATAGTTGTCAAAAGAATGGGTGGCTGTATAGATGAATTGGGGATTTAGAGGCAAAATATGCAGGAAGTTAATATTTATTATTATTTTATACTTTATAAGATTTACTTTATACTTTATAAGGTTAAAGACCTTAGCATTGGTAGAGAATAGCCATAAATGTGGATGTG
Source organism: Globicephala melas (assembly GCF_963455315.2). Lineage (NCBI taxonomy): Eukaryota > Metazoa > Chordata > Mammalia > Artiodactyla > Delphinidae > Globicephala > Globicephala melas. The sequence goes on from NC_083315.2 coordinate 22,790,962, forward strand.
AAACACAAATCCAAATCTCACTCTTATTCAAGCAAAGCAAAGAGTGTTACAAGTTTTGGTGATTTTAGACAGCCTGGAGTTTAATGCTATTTTTTAGACTCTTATTTCTTTAATAAAATTTTAAAACCGATTTATAAAATGCACACCCTTTAGATAAAATTGAACTTTTCTTCAAGTATCTAGACTTTAACTTGTCATATGATTAGTAATGCCAGGATAAAACTACCCTGATATGTGAACGGATCTTAGTTTTCAAAAAAAATGTTTATTTACTCCATTTTCTTCTCTTTTACTCTATCACATACAAAGGATTCTAAATAACTCTCTTTTTCACAAAGTATGGAGGTTTTTTGCCTTATATTTAACTTTTCACAGCTCACTTATGCCAATATTTAGCTCAGATTCAGGGGTCTCATCATTATGCCCACAATATGATTGTCTCATACTAATTTCTGTGTCTTTGCTCCTGTCGAATCTTTTTTTTTTTTTTTTTTTTTTATTTTTTTGCGGTATGTGGGTCTCTCACTGTCATGGCCTCTCCCGTTGCGGAGCACAGGCTCCGGACGCGCAGGCTCAGCGGCCATGGCTCACGGGCCCAGCCGCTCCGCGGCATGTGCGATCCTCCCGGACCAGGGCACGAACCCGTGTCCCCTGCATCGGCAGGCGGACTCTCAACCACTGCGCCACCAGGGAAGCCCCTGTCGAATCTTTTAACATAGAATACACTCTCCTGTTCACAAGGCTCCAATGTAATTGCCCTCCCTCATCCCTTACTGCACCATATAATTTAGCGTGCTATTCTTTTACTGGCTTTGTGATCATTTCATGTTTTTTCCTATCTCTCCAACTATATCACAAGCATTTGAGAATAAAGACCCTGTCTTTTGCTTCTTCTGTGTTACTCAGATGGTCTACCACAAGCTAACTATATAATACATGCCCAATAAACAGAGCATTTATTGCCTTAGGAGGGAATTCCACAAGAACAATAGCATGTGTATTACTTAATTTTAAGGGTACCAAGCATAACATCCTGTTTTACTTAGAAACGATGCTAAAGAAAACCATGTAAATCCGGAATATGCCTGATTTTGTATCTTGTGTTTTAAATTACATTTGGAAGATGAGGGAAGAAATACCGAAGTTTACTTATTTAAAAAATAAAAAAAGTGGGAACAACATTTGCTTAAACTTTTCCAGACTGCTTCCTTATGCTTAAGGCCATTTCTACCCGGCTTTTTAAACAAGGCATTTTAATTTCTGTTAGGGACAACGAGTCTAAACACAACAAGTAGAAGAAAAAACTGTGTAACTCATATTAAAGAATCAATTAATATGTGTATGATGGATGCAGGCTCCATTTTACAAGCAGCGGCTTGTCCCTTCCAGAATCATATCAGTCTGTTACCATCCATCATAAGTCAACAGTAAAAACAGCCAAAGGGATATTCTAGACCATAAGTCAATTCTGACTACAGTGACTACATCTGTTTTACTTATTTGTATTAGTTGATGCTCATGTACTTTTATGACTGTGTTACATTAGAGATGGTCTTGCTGAAAGAGAAATGCACCAGCATCCCAGGAAATCTTAGCCTCCAATATGTGTCTTGGTCTGATCGAAAGCCAAGGCTAAAGATGATGCCTAACTTCAATAAACAATTAGCAGGTGAACTGATTTATTCACAACCTTTCATATTTGTTGAATGTTTATTCCATTTTTCCACGAACATGCATGAATATGTTTGAGACATAATTTCCCAGCAGCAGTAATAGTGATCCAGTATGTAGCAATGTGTATTAAGATTCCCATTCATTTTTGAAAGAATTTCTAACCACAAGGAAAATGTTTACATGAAAGTACATGAAATGACTACATTTTGAAGGGTCTTTCATAGGTCTCATTAAGTCCTATTACAAATGTCCTTTATGTCACAGCTGAACCATCCTCTTCTCTCACTTCTCTCTCTAATGACCTCCCCGCATCACCCCAGTGCAACCACCGTTCCATTTCAGGTCTCCTAAGCATGATGAGCTTCCTCTCGGTAAAATGTTTCCTCCTCCAACTACCAAAATCTAGACGTTTTTATAAAATCCCAAAGGCTCAGTAGTTGTGACCTTTCCTTTGCATCCTGCAAGTCCTCTGGTATAATTAAAGTCTCAATCTTGCCCTCCTTTCCCATGTCACATTTCCAGCTAATGTGCACACAGTGCAAATATTTTGATGTGGTAAAGCTGGTTCTCTGTCCACTGGGAGAAAGGGTACCTGCCAGCCTCACTGAACTCAAAAGGCAGCATAAATGTCTCTGTGTGACCCAGGCACCCCCTTTCTTGCCAGCATTCTCTCTCCTCCAGCTCATCCTACCTTGTGTACTTTTGGAGAGCAGCATGTCTGCAGAATGGGCTAGTGCACCTAATATGAGAGTGTTTCAGACTGTAATATTCAGCGTTCCCAGCACATGTTATCCAGAAGAAAGCAGGTTAAAATGAATATGAAAAGGAGTCTTTCAATAACAGTATGCAACCTGAATGCAGTAAGTAGGAAAGAGGAGCATTCTTTTACCACCATTTGATTTGCACTTAATGGAGAAAATGTCAACTAACTGCACCCAGAATAGTGCCTGCCACAAGTGTGCAGTAAACATTTTTGGACCAAATGAACAGTCTGACATCATGTATATGGTGAGCCACTCACCGGCTGATAACTGCCTAGGACTGGGGCTTGCTTTGCTGGGAGCCATCATGCAATAACGGGGGAAAGGAAGTTTGGAGTTTAAGCAGCATGAATCCTAGCTCTTTTGATTGATAAATGTGAGCTCTTGGGAAACTTACTTATTGGTGCTGTTCAAAACTTTGTTTCCTCAACTACAAAATGGGAGTAAAAGAATGTTTCTATTACACAGTTGATATGAGGATCAAATGAGTTGATGAATGTAAAAATTACCTAGCACGGTGTCCAATTAGACATTGCTTTAGTTCCTTCCCTACCATCTCCTCTCATGATTGCCCTCCAAAGAAGTGGTCCTGACCTAGGTAACGGACTTTCGGATGAGTCTGACCTGCCTGCCTTCCTGGATATATCAATCACCTCTTATCACAGATCCTCATTTTTGTGTGTACTTTCTGTCAATCCAGGTCCATTACTCATTTTTTTATACCAAAAATATTTACTACCATGCCTTCTGTGCACCTGGTTCTGTACTAGGCAAAGAGATGGATTGTTCTCATGGAGTTTTTCATCTGGTGGTGCTGGAAACCCTGATACAAACTTCTCTTTGTGCTGCTGTTTCTTCAGTTGTCATGTTCTGCCACTACCCTTAGTTATCTATCTGTCATCTGTCAGACCACATCTAACTCCACTCTATCTATCCTTCTACCCTGGGCCTCTTTTAGCTTAAGTGACATATCTGGATTAAACTAGTGACCTCATTCTGTATGTTCTATCTACTGCAACACATTTGTCTCTGCTCCAAGCATCTACCCTTTAGGCACTCAGTACTTTTTTTTTGTCACCTAACGATCTCAATGTGTGTTTTACTTTTTGTAATTCTAAAATGGTTCCCCAAGATTTCCTGTCTTAATCTCCAGGACTGTGAACAATGAAGAGCTACATCACTCCCATGATTAAGTTACATGGCATAGCAAAAGGGATTTTGCAGGTGTACTTGCAGTTACTAATCAGTTGACTTTGAGTTGGTGAAAAAAGGAAATGATCTGGGCAGGTATAATGTAATCATAAGAGGCCTATAAAACTGGAGGATTTTCTCAGGCTAGTAATAGAAGAAGAAGTCAAAGAGATTTTAAGCATGAGAAGTTGCCCACTAGGGAGCAGAGAACAGTGGGAATCAAGTTGCCCACTAGGAGCAGAAAACAGGCCTGCTGACAGCCAGCAAGGAAATGGGTACCTTAGTCCTACAACTACAAGGAAATAAATACTACCATCAACCTGACTGAGCTTGAAAGAGGTCCCTTCCCTAGAGCTTTCAGGTAAGAGCACAGGCTAGCATCTTGAATTTGTCCTTGTGAGACCCCAAGCAGAGATCCCATCTGAGCCCAATTGGACTTCTGACCTACATACTGTGAGATAATAAGTGGGGTTGTTTTTGGCTATCAAGTTTGTGGTGATTTGTTACCCAGCAATAGAAAACTAACACAGCAGTGTTTCTTCCCCTTCTAATTTAAAATATTCTGTTTATCACTGGTTTTCAACAGTTAAATTATAATGTGTCTTGGCACAGTTTCTTCATTTTACTTCTGTTTAGAGTTCACTGAACTTCCTTTATCCATAGATGTATAATTTTTAGTCAGTTTTGAAAAAATTCCATCATCTTTTCTTCAAATATTTTTTCTGTTCCCTTATCTCTTTCCTTGTCATTTAAGACTCCAATTATACAGGTGTTTGAGCTACTCGATGCTGCCTCAAAACTCACTGATGAGTTCTTTTTCAGTCTTTATTTTTCAATCATTTTTACTTCCCATAGTGCATTTTGGATAGCATATTTTGCTGTGTTTACAAGCCGACTAATTTCTTCAGCAATGTCTAACTTGCTAGTAATCACATCCAGTTTTATTTTCATTTCACATATTTTATTTTTCATCCTAAGATGTTAAATATGCAGATATATATATATATATATATATATATATATATATATATATATCTCTTCTTGTCTTTTGATTATATTCTTTCTTTCTTCTACCTTCCTTCCTGTACATATGAAGTACATTTATAATTTCTGTTTAACATCCTGGTTTACTAGTCGTCATCTCTTATTTTTTGGCTCTATTAATTGATTTTTCTTTTGTTTATGGGTTACATTTTCCTGCTTCTTTGCATGCCAGATACTTCTTGTTGGGTGCTGGAAATCACAAATTTTACATTGCTGGATGCTGAATTTTTTTTTCGATTATTTTTGGGCTTTTTCCTATGATGCAGGTATGCAGGTACGTTACTTGGAATAAGTTTGATTCTTTCCAGGGTTGCTTTTAAACTGTGCTAAGATGGGTCTAATCTGGCACCACTGCTGAGACTCAACCTTTCCGAGGACACTAAGCAATCCTCCCCTGTGTTAGGAGATCTTCTCACTCTCTCTGGCAGAAACACAAAATATTACCATCCCTATGTGTGGTCCATGGTTATCTTACCTGTTTCTTTCTAGCAATTCTTTCCCTACTCTGTCTCCTTACATGCATGAATAGATGAGTCTGTAGCCAAAAACTCAAGAGACACTCTGCAGATTTCTAGAGCTTGCTTTCTCTCTACGTGTACCAACCTTTTCTCTGGGACTCTGCCTTGCAGATTCCCCCCATAACTCTGAACCCATCTACTCAACTCAGTGAGACAACCGGATGCTCTTTGGATGTCCCCTGCCTGTTGTGCGTGCTGGTGACTCTCCCAGCAGTGAGCTGAAGTACTTGTGGGACCCATCTCGCTCATTTTCCTTCTTCTAGGGGATCAGTGTTCTGTGCTGCTTGTTTTCCAATATATGAAACTCATAGTTTCACATACACTGCCTGGTTTTCTAGTACTTGTTTAATGTATGAGGGTAAATTCAGGCCCTGCCATCTCATCCTGGCACCAAGTGCAAGTTTTAGGCACTCAGTATTCATAAACGCAGGACCATATACTAAAAGAACTTACAGAGGCCAAGCAAGTAATGCAAATTAATTAAGGGATATCAGTGGGAAAAAAGCAGAGCTTTGACCAATACTTTGTACTTAAAAAATAAAATATGATGCAAAAAATATTTATGGCCGCATCCAGAAGGCCACCATTTTGTGCATTCAGCGCTATGCCCTCTCTTCCCATCCCACCTTTGAGTGTAAATCAAAACCATTAAAAACTCCTCTCTTGCAAACCTCTGATAGGATGTGTATCTTTAGTGTGCATTTAATTCAGTACATTAACTTTGAAAAATGTTTGCATTTTCCACCTCTACTCCAGTTACGCAGTACTTCTCAGAAAAATTGAGAATTTCTGGCAAAATTTGAGGGAACTACTATTGGGAGATGGCATATGAGAGTGGAGTGGGGAATGGGAAGAAAGCAGGGTCGAAAAACAGAAAAACTCCACTAAAAACTCTGAAAATCCCACCTACTTTATCTTGAACGATAGAATCGGGAGAACAATGAGTCAATGCTGAACACTGTAGCGTGAGTGCTGATCGTTGTTATAATTCATTTTTTTCAGAAGATCACTGCAGTCTTCCAGCTAACTGGAGGATCTAATCAGCTCTGAAGGATTAAAATATAGACGTGTGCTTACAAGTTGTAAATACGTATTTATAGTTATTCCTAATTTGTTTAAAATTCACTGCAAACAAGGTACTTTCAAGAACATGTCAAAATGACGGTGTAAAAACGCTGTATCTTGAAAAAGCAGTCATTTTTTGAAAAGTCACAAGGAAGTGGGTAATTCTTGTTCACAAACATCCTTAAAATTTGATCTAATATTTTATCTCTATCTCACATACATGTAGTAACCAAACCACAAAATGAAGATCTAGGGGAGCATTTTCTAGATAACTATCCCCATCTATGAATTACAGCAGCAGCAACAAAGTCAGAGACAAAGGCACCTTGTGCCTCGGTGGAGTCATCAAGTCCCTCCAAATTCTGGAGGACTGAAAAGACACCCGGTAAAATCATCTGAGAAACATACCTAGAATGGTAGATTCCATCAGTCAAATTCTGTGAACTGGAAAGGTATTTTACACCTCAGAAATTTCGGGGGGATTTGGTGGGAACAATAATACCTGTCCAGTTTCCACACCAGCACCCTGGAAAATGAAAAGCTGATGTTTTGCATACTTCAACCTAAAAGAATAAATTTGTGAGAGAAACGCAGCTCTCAAGTAAGAATACCTGAAGGAACGTATCAGCCAACAGATGAACGATCAGTCACCACTGAATTCTCACTATGAGAACCTGTTTGTCCAACATGAGCTATACATCCCATTGTTTCCATGTGAAGCTTGCTGGGTGCACATGGCAGAAAGAGTCATTCATTTCTATAGCTCTATGCAAATTGTGTTTTAAAACCACCACACGAAGCCTAAGCCTTCTCAGACATAAAGCAAATGTAACTGTATACCAACTGCCATTATTTTAATCTAGCCATGGCCTTCCCCAGAGCTAATCTTAGGAGAAGCTGAAAGTACGTGGTGAGATTTAAGAGCAATCAGATAGCACCAACCACTCTTAACAAATTTTTAACAAGCTATTCATATATTTCCTGCAATCCACCAATTGCAGAACCACGTTCATTGACTAGCACAATGTGTATTTTAAAGGTGAAGTATTTACTGAAAGTGCTTAGGCCTGGGGAATGATTCAGGGTTTGCTATGAATTGTGTTAATTAAATTCACATATATCCCCATTTCCCTCAACTATTCAGCAATGAAGCCCTGTTGATCCCCTTCTTGAACTTTTTTTTGGGGGGCTCCATTCCCATTACAAATGCTCTCGTTTAGGGCTTCATCATTTCTCATCTGAATTACTACAGCAATTTCCTAACGGCTTACTTCACCCCAATCTTATTTTGTCCTAGCAGTGTATTTTAACATGATGTTTCTCTGCTTAACATCTTTTAATGACTGCTTAATACAAACAGATAAAGTGCAGATGTTTAATGAAGACTATAAGATACTGAATAATCAGGTGACTAACTTTCTCAATTCATCCCCCACCACTCTGGCCAAATGCTCCAGCCAAAACCCAGCTAACTAGAATCCCTAGAAGAGCTCGTCATATCCCCTCCGCTGCACATGCTATTTCCTGGACAGAGATTTCTCTGTCTGGCTCCCCACATATCTCCCTTCACCCTGGCTATTTATTCCTTTGACCTAGTGGTTAACTCCTACTTATCTTTCAAGACTCGCCATTGATTTCCTGATAATGCCCACGGCGCCCCAAGGCTATGGGAATTTATCTTCCTCTATACCCAGAGCCTTGGCACATAATCTTATCAGAGTAAAGACAGTAATCATGTCTCACAATGAGTAGCAGAAGCTACTTGAGGGCAGGATTGTGTAGTTAACTTTCCCAGTGACTCACATTGTGCCTGATAAAGTTTTGGAGTGAATGAATGACAACGCTGGGAGAAGTTACTTTGACAATAACAAAATCAAACCCTTGGAGAGGCTGCGAGTACTGTGGCAAATTATATTTGTTTTATCCTTACTACAAGCTTTTCTACAGATTCACTCATTTATTTATTTATTTATTTATTCATTTATTCATTCATTCATTCATTCATACAATAGTTAGTGAGAACTTATAATGGACCAGGCTTATGCTTGGGGTTCAGTAACATATCCATGAAGGCCTGGCAGGAAACTGAAGGAAAACTCAAAATAGTGTAATTTGGGGAGAACTTGATATACATGGTAACTTAGCAAGGTGTGAGGAAGGTGAAGGTACATCGCAAGTGCAGTGCCCATAAACCCACCCCTCTGTAAATAATCTCCTTGCTAATAGAATCTCCTTGAATTATCCAGGTTTGGGCGCACCATCTCTTGGCTATTAAGACTCTGATTGGTGCAAACATACATCCAGCATTCAGTCATTTCCCACCTTCTTCAAGACTGACCTTCTTAGTCCAAGCCGCCACATCCCTCGCTCACCTAGAGATGCTCTCTGATCCCCCTGCTTCCTGCCCTCCACATTCAGTTTTCCACAGAGCCACAGAGAGGATTTTTTAAATGCTGATCAGATCATTTCACTTTTTTGGGTTAAAGCTCTCTGAAGAACCACCATCACATTCAGAATAAATGTCAAATGCCTTCCCTCTTACTCCGTCTGTGTCCTTGCCTTCTTCATATTTGTTTAAAAGTGCCCAGCTCCTCGCCACTACCAGGCTTTACAGGGAGTGATGTCCTCTCGATCTTCATACAACTCACTCTCTCAATGCCTTTGAGTCTCCACTCCAGTGTCACCTCCTCAGAGAAGCCTTCCCTGACCACTCCACCTAGAATAGCTGCCCTGCCCATCATTCACTTTTTCCTTTTCCTGTTCTGTTACTTATTTTATTATTTATTATCACTTGTAATATCATTTATTATCATTTGTAGTATCATTTTAATACTTAAAACTACCTTTGTTATGTATTATTTATTTGGTTTGTATTTGCTTATTTTAATCTCTCTGATCAGAATACAATCTGTAACTAAATTAACACTGTAGTAATTAAAATAGCAAAGATCTTGACACAGAGTAGGCACCCTATTTGAAATACTCTTACAGATGGGCATAATGTGAGTATTATTAATAAAGTATATAGGATGCCAAGTATAGTGCTTAACATAAACATATTCAATAAATGATAACTATTATTATTATATATAAAACTAAATATAAAAGCAAAATAATATCTTAGAAGAGCCTTACAGTTTAGTTTTCAATATGTTACGAGTTAATGTAACTCTCAAATTCTTATTTTTGAATTCATACCTAAGATTTCAAATAAATTTGACCAAGTGTAAATGAAAATCAACAGCATTTTCATTGACGTGTGTGTATGTATATGTACACACACACACGCACAAATATGTATGTATATTCTTACAGTATTTGCAATTTAATAGATGCTCAATAAATGGTTCTTATTACTATTATTTCTTTAGATGAATTTAGGGAATATTAGCATTATGACAGTAAATATAAATATTAGCCCTGCAAATTTTATGGGTTAATGAATAAACTAAGTGCTACAATTAACTGAATATTTACCACACTTTTATTCCCAGGGAAAATGAGGTTTTTAACATTTTAATATGCTGATGATAGTAGATTTACGTTTCGTCATTTTTTTTTAAGGACAAAGGACAATGGATTGTCATTTCCATCTGATTCTCATGGACTCAGTAAGAGTTTTAAGTTTTAAACCACATCTTTGAATTTTTTAACAGGGCCCATTTACCAAATCTCGAGTAGTTTAACCTGTCTGTGATAAACATGGTATCTTATTTATAGAAACAAAATATACATGGTGTGCTTAAAGACTGTAGTTGTCTTTAAATAATATTAAATTTAAAAATACCTTATCATACATTTAAATAGGATCATATTTTTAAATCTCGGTACAACAATATCCATGAGCTTCCTGTTTTACCACTCTGTCTGTATAATCTTTCCTGCCTTTGATTTTTAAAAATTAAATTTTATCTTATAAGAAATGTTTTCTTTCATGTGGTCAAATTAAATATGACCATCCATTCATTCATTCATTACCACAGGGATATCAAGTGATAAATTTATCCCTCCCTCTTCTTTTTTCTTTTTTTTTTTTTTACCATTTTCTTCTCTATGATTTAGAAATGTAAAAAATGATCATTTTTTTTTCCCCAGGCAATTTAAACAAGGCAATAAATTAAGAAATCAATATAAGTCAAGTTGCAGCATATGCCCTGAGAAGAGTTAGGTAGGAATATAAATCAAGTAAATTTAAGTCAGTTAAATTCAATATTATTAAAAGGGTAATACAAATATAACTGTTATACCCCTCTGCTAAAGAAATCTCTCTAAGTGCAGTGGATATTTTTATAGGCAATAAAAATCCATTTTACCAAGTAGAGAAGGGGCTCCTTCCATTACAGTGTAAACTCTTAAAATCTCATGTCTATATCTTCCTCAATGATCATTTAATTTTATACTATTATTATTGAGAAATTATGTATGGTACACTGCAAATTCTACCATCTGCCTTTAGAAATTCACCAGAATATCTTTCAAAGATTGATAAATTATTCATTTCCTGAAGTTGTGTATCAGGGCTTTGCAGTTCATAAATAGTATATAATAAATTAGGCAGTGCATACCTTACAAACATGGGTTTATAAAGAGACCTTGCATGTGCTATATTCTTCATACAGGAAAAGTGGTTTCATTTATTGGTATGTTTTGACATCCTTCCAGATGATGATAAAACTTTATGTTATCCAGCAATTTAATTTGCATCCAAATAGATAGTAGATTGGACCAAATTTACTTATATCAAAAAACTGTCTTCCAGTAGCATCTCCTCTTCATTTTGGAAAAGGCCAGCGTATAGAAACCCTTTTGCTTCGTATTCTTTTCTGATCAAGCCATAGACTTCATCACATATTTATATATTGGATGGCAGAAATTTACCCTTAGCACTTCGTTTTTCTCATGTAAATTGAAATTCTTTTTCTGATATGAAATGAGGGGTTGTAACTTAGATTTTTGACTACAATCATATTATGATTCTTTTGGAACATTTAGACAAAACTGGACTCTTTGAAGTCCACCCCCTCCTCCTGTTCCGACCCCAAAGATAGGAAGGTTTTTCCTGTTAGAGCCTCCTTGATGTTTGTCGAGCTTAACAAAATATATAAATAATATATAAATATATAAATAATAGCAGGGGAGATTTCAGCTACCACATATCAAATCTAGGTATATCAAAAAGCTATCTTCCAGCAGCATTTAATTGTTCTGTATAGCAGAGCGCTCAGTGACTTCAGAAAAGCAACCAGTTTTTAGAACAGTGCGAGAAACACTGGGATATAATGGTGAGGACCATGCTGTGCTCCTCAGTTTGGCACAAGTGCAAAGCATAGACTCTCAAACCTGCTATAAAGCAAAACCTGATCTTCACTTTATATATATGTTTAGCTCCTGCATTTGAGTCTGTGCAAGATGTATCTTTCATCCTCTAGATTTCAAGAAGTAAAATCACCCTGCTGTGTGTGTCAGTTTCTACCACAGCAGAGCAGTCACTTGACTGTGTCCTGGAAATTCGATCCTAAGTATGTGCCCATAGGTACATATTCACCAAAACACAGGTACAAGAGTGTTTGTAGTGGTATTATTGGTAATAACCAATAATTAGAAACAAACCAATGTCCATTATCAATAGAATGAATAAATAAATTGTGGCATCAATGGGGATTGGTTCCAGGACCCCCCATGGACAGGAAAATCCACAAATGCTCAAGTCTCTTGACATAGTAGATGCATGTAATCTATGCACATCCTCCTATAATCTTTTTTTATAATTTTTATTGGAGTATAGTTGATTTACAATGTTGTGTTACTTTCTGCTGTACAGCACAGTGAATCAGTTATACATATACGTATATCCACTCTTTTTTAGATTCTTTTTCTATATACTTTAAATCATCTCTAGGTTACTTATAATACCTAATACAATGTAAATGCTATGTACATAGTAGTAAATACAAAGTAAATGCTTTGTAAATAGTTGCTGGCATGTGGATAATTCAAGTTTTGCTCTTTGGAACTTTCTGGAATTTTTGCTTTCACATATTTTTGATCCGTGTTTGGTTGAATCTGCAGACATGGAAGCTACAGATACAGAGGGCTGACTGTAAGTCCATGCAATGGAATATTACACAGCAGTGAGGATGAACACAATAACAGGGATTAATCACACAACATTAAGCAAAAGAAGCTCAACACAAGAAATACATGCTACATAACTCATTTAAATTCAGTTCGAACACTAATATATAGTATCAAAAATTAGATAATGATTATTTCCTTTGATGGGAATAGTTACTAGGAAGGATCAGGAGAGGCCTTCCAGAATTCTTGTAGTGTTCTATTTCTTCATCTGGGTGCAAGTCACAGAGGCACGTTCACTCTCTGAAAATTAATTGAGCTGTACCCTTTTGATTTGCCCACTGTTCTGTGTCTGAAACTTTTCAGTAACAAGTTTTAAAAACAAAACATAAAAAAAAAAGGTCCAAGAGCAAGCAACTCAGATCAACTAGAAGAATGAATGTTTCCCCAAGTTATCAGCTCGTTTGCAATTCAGGCACTAAAACTCAATGAATTATCAAAAAAAAAAAAAATAACATGCCTACCTTTTATGTCATCAGTTTGAAATTGCCCCAAAAGATTGATTTTATCTGAAGTTTCACATGTTTCTTTCAGAACAAATTGGAGTTCTCATTTAGCTGTATCAGTTCATACAGTGCTTTGCAAATGGGCTTCAGACTCTGAATAATTGTACAGGTCATCATTTAGAGATCAGGTAGGGGAAACTTCACTTTTATATGTGCTGTGGCTGTCGTGCTCTCATAATTCAAACAAGACACAAATCAGGAACTAGAATTCTGCCCTATGCTTCTTTCACTAAAGGTCAGTTTGCCCTGTTGACGAGATCTGTACAGTGATGCAGGCACGGCATTCTTGAGAAATAGCCCATTCTTGTGATTTTTTGCAGATCTCATCACTCTTCCAGTGATGTTATAATAATGGACTTCATCAGAGCTATTCACACAATCAATAGCTGATAAAATTAAACTGTCATATATGGGGCAAATGAAATTCAGACTCTTTGTTTTGTAAGGTTTGCTACATGAGTTTCTGATCCCTTGGAATGGTTTTGAAGCAGCAAATTCAGTGATGAGTCTCCTTCTGATTGAATTAGCACCCCAATAGAAGTCTGATTCTTTAATCTTCCTTCCACTGTCTACTATCCACACACACATGAGGATTTCAATTTAGAGGTGATCAAGACAGCAACATCTAGTTTCAAGGAATAATTGTCTCTTTTGATGTGATCTGTTTTACATAAAAATGAATGAAGATGCACATTTACAGAGAAGCACTTGCCATTTGAAAGCATTTTTATAATAAGCTAGCAATTTGCCTCCTGAGTCTCTATGTAAGGAATATTAGTCTTCCTCCACCAGCACCACCCCTTTTTTTTTGGTATAAAAGACCCTAAATCCAAATGATGTAGACAAAACTTGAATAGCAAGTTGCTGATAGAGCCAAATCTAGGACCAGGGGCCATTTTCTTGAGCTCTTCAAGTTGAAAGCATTTTTGTCTTGTGATCTTACTTAAAAAGGCAATACAAAACAACACAGTATGTACATGTAACATAGTGTTATACATGTAACATACTGTTATACATGTTTCCTGCCCCTAATTTCCTTGGTATTGGGGAGTGGCACAGGAGTTGAAAAGATAAACATTTCTTCTGGTTAAGATTCAGAACATACAGCCTGATGGACTAAGACATACTAAACTTTATATGAAATTTGTGTTTGTCCCCACAATCATTGGAATGAAAATGTTATGGATTTATACAGATAGACAATATGTTGAAGGAAACATAAAGAGAGAAGGATGCATAAAGATGCAAGCAACCTGCCAATGCAGGGGACACGGGTTCGTGCCCTGGTCCGGGAAGATCCCACATGCCGTGGAGCGGCTAGGCCCGTGAGCCATGGCCGCTGAGCCTGCGCATCTGGAGCCTGTGCTCCGCAACGGGAGAGGCCACAACAGTGAGAGGCCTGCGTACCACAAAAAAAAAAAAAATAAGGTAGAAGACTCAGATGACCAAAATCAGGCATCAAAGAGAAGACATCGTGACAGCATTACAGAAATTAAAATGTCTGTAACATAATGCTATGAACAACTGTATGCCAATAAAGGTATTGATTTAGGTGAAATGAATAAACCCTAGAAAGATAAAAATTAATAAAACTGACTCAAGAAGAAATAGATAATCTGAGTAGACCTGTAGTAAGTAAAAGAATTAAATTAGTAATTAAAAACCTACCCACAAAGAAAAGCCCAGGCCCAGATGACTTCATTGGTGAATTCTAACAATTTAAAGGGTAATATCCATACTTCTACAACTCTTTCAGAAAAATAGAATATGATGGAACACTTCCCAACTCATTTTATGTGGCAAGTGCTACCCTGATACCAAAGACAAAGTCAATACACAAAAAAAGGAAACTGCAGAACAATAATGCCTCATGAATATGGATGAAAAAATCATCAACAAAATAGTAGCAAATTCAACATATATAAATCGCTACACTGTAAAGTCAGGTGGGATTTATCCCAGGATTGCAAAGTTGGTTTAACATGCAAATATTTAATTAGTATCACAGACAACACTAATAGAATAAAGAACAAAATCACACGATCATCTCAACAGACACAGAAGAATTATTTGACAAATTCCAGCAGCAGGTCTTGAAAAAAATAAAACTAGGAATATAAAGGAGCATCTTCAATCTCCTAATGGGAATCTATGAAAAACCAACAGTTAATGTCATATTTAATAGTTCTATCAGTCAGGATTCTCTAGAGAAATAAAACCAATAGGACACACACACACACACACACACACAGAGATTTATTTTAAGGAACGGGCTGAGACAATTGGCAAGTGAAAATATGTAGGGCAGGTCGGCGGGCTGGAAGCTCAGGCAGAATTTCTGTAATAGTTTTGAGGGAGAATTCATTCTTTGGCAACCTCAGTTTTGGCTCCAAAAGCCTTATGTTTAAAAAAGCATAGATCCAGTATTACCTGCTACAAAATAGGTAAACCTCAAAAACATTATTCTAAGTGAAATAAGCCATAGGCAAAAGACTACATATTGTATGATTTCATTAATATGAAATGTACAGAAAATGCAAATCTATAGGGACAGAAAGCAGATTACTTTTTGCCTTTGGCTGAGGGTGGGAGCAGGGTTTTACTGCAAATGACATCAGGGATCCTTCTGAGGAGATGGAAATGTTCTGAGATAGGTTTGTGGTGGTGGTTGCACAACTCTATAAATTTACTAAAATGTGTTGTGTGGTATATTTTATATGGATGAATATGACATAATATTGTACCTCAATAAAATTATTTAAGTGTTTTAAAAGAATACATTTTATTTGCTCATAATTTAGTGGGTGGTTATTGCTTAGTGTCTCTCAGGCAGATGGCAGATGTCCACTGGGGCTGTTGTAATCTGAAGGCTCAGTTGGACCAAATGACCAAAATGGAATACAGTTGTCCCTTGAACAAGGGGGTGGGCAGTTAGGAGCACTGACCCTTTGCACAGTTGAAAATCCACATATACTTTACAGTTGGCCCTTCCTATGTATGGTTCCTCCATATCCACGGCTCTGCATCCGTGGACTCAGCCAACCACAGATCGTGTAGTACTCTAGTATTAACTATTGAAAAAAATCTGTGTATAAGTGGATGCACGCAGTTCAATGCCTGTTGTTCAAAGGTCAACCGTACTCCCCTGGCTGGCAGCTGATGCTCCTGTTGCTAGTTGCTGACTAGGAGCTCACCTGGAGCTGCGAACCCGAGTTCACATGTGACCTCTCCATGGCTTGGGCTTCTCGATGCTTGGCAACCAGTTTCTGAGAGGGAATAGCCTAAGGGGTCATAGCAGAAGCCATCTGATATCTTCTGACTTAGCCTGAAGACACACAGCATCACTTCCACCCCACTCTATTGATTACAAGAGAATCACAACAGGTATCACAGATTCAAGGGGAGGGGAGTTAAACTCAGCTCTTGATGGGAGGAATATCAAAGAATTGATGGCCATCTTTAATCTGCCAGTCAGACAGTCACTCTTGAATAAATGAGTGGCCTTTACTGAAAGAATAGTTAACCCTAATTTTAAAAGAGCGTATCTGAAGCACAAGCTGGTCAGTGGGTCTTTCAGATTTTTAGAGAACGCTCTGATCCATAGCTAGAGTGGTCAAGCATGGTTAATAGATATTCATATATATATATATATATTCATTTTCTTCAAACAGCAATACTCTTGATTCTTTAAATACTCTTATCTAGCTTTCTTAACCACAGTGAACTGTTTGGAGAAGCACTAAAATGACTAGATGATGAGGAGAAACCAAAGGAAAAAGGAAAAGCATCTAGATCATCTTCTCAAGATTGGTGGAGCACGAGATGCAATCAAATATGTGAGTTTCTCAAGAAGAAAGCCCTTCAGTTTAAGCAGTGGGGACATTTCATAATGGAAATTTTCCATGTGGAAAAGAAAGGCGCGGTACTGTTAGGGTGTAAGGGTGTGGTCAGGTATTGTGGGAATAAGACTGAGTCTCAAAGTATTGAGCTTCAAAGGTATACGGCTGCCGCTAGTTCACACCCCTCTCTTCGCCTGATCATAAAACATGTCTTCAGATGGTGGGAGGAACTAAAGCAGTGATTAAGTGCTTCCTAAATACTGTTTTCAACATTAACTGATGTTTTAAAGTCTTGGTTAAGACTGAAATTATTCTTGCGCTCAGTGGAGCTCATTCACATAACCAGGTAGGGTCTCTCTATGGCTTAATGTTGAATGAGTATCCTATGAATGAGAGAGGAAGGAGAGAAGGGAGACACTTTGTAATGAAGTGAGTGGGTGCCTGCATAAAAATGGGCTCATAATAACACGTTTGCATGAAAAGATGAATGAAAAGCTAATGATTTTTCTGACGCTTTCTGTGTGCCAGGCACCTTGCTATTTGCTACCTGCATTATGTTCTTAGATTTTTGCAGAAGCTCTACAAGGTAAATATTTTGCTGTTCCCATTTTACAGATGAATTAGTAGAGACCCAAGAAGATCAAATTGTGAAGCCAGATAACACATATACTGTATATTTATTAAATCACAATGAACGTAATTATACGACTTCAATCGCATGAGGCCAAGTGCTTCATTTCTGGACGAGAGATTGACAGGGGTTGCATTTTAAGACAGGTTTGTTTTCTCAGGACACCTAAGCTTCAAGCAAGGGTGTGTAGAGTGGGCTCTTCCCTGGAATACTGAAGATCAAATGACTCCTGCTTTTTTATCCGGCACTTTGTAGGTGTGCCACAACGTTGTCCATGCCACTCTGCAGCATTCTTAACAGGTATCATCATCCCAGTAAAGGAAGGTGTTTTACTCACTCCCAAACTTCTATACTGCTGAAGATTTACTGTCAGCTTCATTTATGAACTTCCTTCGCTCCAGTCTGATATCATTGGAATGCATGACCCTATTTTCTTTCTATTCAGAGTTTTCCTGAACATAAAAATAAACTGTGTTAGATAAAAATGTATGTGATATTCTGAGTTGGAAAGTGGGTCAACAGAGTAGGGGAGAGAAGGTCATCCAATGAAAAACACTGCAGTTCTGAGACTGAAAGGTATTCTATTCTGAACTATATCAGTAGCTAGTTGTGTTACCTTCGATAACTCATTTAACTTTGGGGTCCTCAGATTCCTAATGGTAACATGAGAAAAATACTTCCTGCCCAACCGTCTTTACACATATTAAATAGTATATGTTAAAGTGCTTTGGAAGGAATAAAACACTGTACAAAATTATAGTAACTTCTGTAGTATGCATCTTTGCTTCCCTTTCTGGAATATCTCCCACATCCTATAAACACTACTTCCCAACTCTTCATTTATCTATATCCTCTTGATACCTCAGCCCCTGATTTTACAGCTATTCTAGTTTAAAGATCACTGACATTGAAACAAAAATTTTGTGTAACCTGGAGAATGTAATTTGAAGTCTCTGAGACAGGGGTTTTCAAGGAACTAACCATTATTATAAAGTTGATGTGTATTCTTTTATATTTTTAATTCATACCTATCTATAAGCATTATATAGAACTGTTTTGTATGTTTTAAAAATTACTTAATTGAGATCAGACTCTCTATATTCTGAAATTTTGTACTACTTAAATTTTGTTTCCCCAGGTTTATCTATTTTGAGGTATTAACTCTAGTTTAATAATTTTAATGATGATACTCAATTGTGTGACTGTCAATTTTTAAAATTAATTTCCCTTCTTGTTAGGATCTTAGTTTTATAAACCATGCTGCAAAAAACACCATTGCACATGTCCCCTTTTGCACCTGAGAGATTTTCTGCTAAACTTTAGAGTCAGAGTTAATTTGCATGGTCAACTGTACTAAATATTGACAAATTGTTCTGAAATGTGATGATACTTACTTCTGCTCTCACTAGAACTGTGTTAAGTGTCTTTATTTTCCATGTCCAGCCAAAACATGGTTGTATCATACTTTTATCTTTTTCCTTTGCTATGAACTATATGATATATACAATATCATACATAAAACATATATGCATTTTAAAATTAACATTTAATTTGGGGATAATTCACATTCAACTATAAGGAATAGTGTAGTGATCCCAATACCCTTTACCCAGCCCCACGCCCCAATGGTAACATCTTACAAAACTGTGGTACAAGATCACAACTAGGATATTGACATGAACATGTGAAAGATGCGACACATCCATACCACAAAGATATCTCATGTTGTGCTTTGATAGACACCCTATGACCCTCCTGTCCTCCTTTCTCTCCTATGCATTGTTAACCCCTGACAACTACTAATCTCTCCATTTCTATAATTTTATCATTTCAATAATGTGATATAAATGAAACCATACAGTGTGTAGGCTTTGGGGATTGGCTTTTTTTTTTTTAACGTCTTTATTGGAGTATAATTGCTTTACAATGGTGTGTTAGTTTCTGCTGTATAACAAAGTGAATCAGCTATACATACACATATATCTGCATATCTCCTCCCTCTTGTGTCTCCTTCCCACCCTCCCTATCCCACCCCTCTAGGGGGTCATAAAGCACCCAGCCGATCTCCCTGTGCTATGCGGCTGCTTCCTGCTAGCTAGCTATTTCACATTTGGTAGTGTATATATGTCCATGCCACTCTCTCACTTTGTCCCAGCTTACCCTTCCTCCTCCCCATGTCCTCAACTCCATTCTCTATGTCTGCATCTTTATTCCTGTCGTGCCCCTAGGTTCTTCAGAACCTTTTTTTTTTTTAGATTCCATAAATATGTGTTAGCATATGGTATTTGTTTTTCTCTTTGTGACTTACTTCGCTCTGTATGACAGACTCTAGGTCCATCCACCTCACTACAAATAACTCAATTTCGTTTCTTTTTATGGCTGAGTAATATTCCATTGTATATATGTGCCACATCTTCTTTATCCATTCATCTGTCGATGGGCACTTAGGTTGCTTCCATGTCCTGACTATTGTAAATAGAGCTGCAATAAACATTGTGGTACAAGACGCTTTTTGAATTATGGTTTTCTCGGGGTATATGCCCAGTAGTGGGATTGTTGGATCATATGGTAGTTCTATTTTTAGTTTTATAAGGAACCTCCATACTGTTCTCCATAGTGGCTGTATCAATTTACATGGGGATTGGCATTTTTTAGTGCAACGTATATTCTTTTGAGATTCATCCAAATAGCTGTGTGTGTCAATAGTTTTTTGTTGTTGTGGAGTTGTATTCCATAATATGAATATACCACACCATGTTTAACCATTCAGCCATTAAAGAATATTTGGGTTCCCCCCTCCTAGTTTATATTACATAAAAGCTACTATGAACATTTGTGTTACTAAAATAAAATAATAGTGACAAACCAAATGCTGGAAAGAACATGAAAAAGCTGTATCACATATACATTGCTGGTGGGATTTTAAAATGATCTAGCTATTCTGGAAAACTGTTTATTCGTTTCTTTTTTCTTAATTTATTTTTTTATTTTTGGCTGCGTTGGGTCTTCATTTGCTGTGCGTGGGCTTTTTCTAGTTGCAGCAAGCAGGGACTACTCTTCGTTTTGCTGTGCGGGCTTTTCATTGCAGTGGTTTCTCCTGTTGCGTAGCACGGGCTCTAGACGCGCAGGCTCAGTAGTTGTGGCTCACCGGCTTAGTTGCTCTGCGGCATGTGGGATCTTCCCAGCCCAGGGCTCGAACCTGTGTCCCCCTGCATTGGCAGGCAGATTCTTAACCACTGTGCCACCAGAGAAATCCCTGTTTATTATTTTCTTAAAAACCAAACATTCAACTACCATACAACCCAGCAATTGTACTCCTGGGCATTTATCCCAGAGAAATGAAAACTTGTGTTCATACAAAAACCTGTATATATATATGCAATTTTGAATAATGATAATATGAAATAAACATTTACATTCCCACAACACAAAGTAAGGAATTGAAGTTCACCCCCCAACCCCCCTCTCCTGCACTCTTCTGAATTTGATTTAGTCATTCTCTTGGATTTTTTTTTATAGTTTAAGCATTTTTATAAACAAATAATATATTGTTTAATTAGGTTGTTTTTGAACTCCATATAAATGGCAGATAACAGTATGCATTCTTTTATATC
The DNA here is from genome assembly GCF_963455315.2 of Globicephala melas. Lineage (NCBI taxonomy): Eukaryota > Metazoa > Chordata > Mammalia > Artiodactyla > Delphinidae > Globicephala > Globicephala melas. The sequence goes on from NC_083315.2 coordinate 22,811,940, forward strand.
TGGCTTCGTTTGCTCAACATTGTATTTTAAATGTATTCATGCTGTTGAGTATAGCTTTAGTATATTTATTCTCACTACTCTATAGTATTTCACTCATAGAACATAAACAATATATTTAGCCACTCTACTATTAAGTGATATTTGACTCGGGTATAATTTTTTAAATTTTTTGCTCATCTTTTTCTTATGTTACTTCTCAATGTCATACTGATCCTGAGGAGTTCTTTGTATTGTGGATGATAGTCTCTGAAGATGGCCACCACCAATGTTGTCCTTATCTGCTTTCAAATACTGCTGCAGTCATCAAGAGATGGGTATTTTCCCTCTGTAGTATCTGGGCTGGCCATGTGATGTGCTTTGGTCAACAGCATGCAGCAGAAATAATACTGTGCCAGTCCCAAGTCTAGGTTTCAAGAGGGCTGGCAGCTTCTACTTTCCCTCTTGCATTTATTTCACTCTTATTCTTGAAAGATAGTTTAGCTAGGTATAGAAATCTAAGCTAAATTTGTTTTCTTTCAGGACGTTGAGGATATGATTCTACTATCTTTTGGCTTTATTGTTGCCGTGAGAAGTAAGCTGTCCTTTGTCATTCTTTGAAGGTAATCCCTTTCCTACCCTCACTCCTGGATGCAGTTTCACAATGCTATGTCCAGGTGAGAATTTCTTTTATTTACTTAATATTATGATTTTATCATGTATTTATTTTTATTCATGTAACTATGCTTGCATGTATATAGGTGTGCATGTGTGTATTGGGATTTATTTGACTTCTTTAAACTGACTTGTTCCTCTCATTATTTATAGAAAATTCTTAGCCATTATCTAAGAAAAACATCTTCTTCCTTAGTCTCTTAAAGGTTAGCAGCCGCATAGCACAGGGAGATCAGCTCAGTGCTTTGTGACCACCTGGAGGGGTGGGATAGGGACGGTGGGAGGGAGGGAGATGCCAGAGGGAAGAGATGTGGGAACATATGTATATGTATAACTGATTCACTTTGTTATAAAGCAGAAACAAAAGATAAAATAAAATTAAAAATTAAAAAAAAAAGGTTCCAGCTTAATATGACAAGAATCTCTTACTAGTTCTGGGCTTTAACTTATTCATTCATCATCTATAAGGTTTATATGAAATGAAGTCCATCTTTTCCAAGATGATCAAATGATTTAAGGAGTGAGGCAGCTTGAGGGCTCTGTTTACCTCTCTAGGTTCCCCTATATTTTCACCTGGTAATTTCTTGCTCTATGGATTTTAATAGTTTAAAAGTATTTTTATCTATCATTTAAAATTATTTTCAATGACAGGCTTTGTCCAAACAGCCTAGTCTGCCATGTTCTCGGAAACAAAAATGCACTCATCAATTTAAAATTTTTTATTTACTGTATTTTTCATATTCATATGTTCAATTTCATACTTTTCAAATATGTTTGGAAACGTGTTTGGAAAAAATGTTTAGGCCTCTTGTTTATGATGTTTTGTTTTCAAACCTTTCTTCTATTTCTTTAATAAACTAAACAAAATATTTACATACATGTTATCATTTCAATATATGAAATCGTTGCAGATCTGATAGCTAAGATTGTTCCTATGGACATTCATAAATCTTATTTTCATAATTTTCCAATGGGAGCTAATTTCCTTGAAACTTTATCAGTAGAAGTATTCAATAATTTGAATACTAGTTTAAAGTATATTTCACTGGAAATCCTTTGTGTATACTTCTCCTAGGCCTTTTGGAATGTTTTCAACCTGGCATGACTAAATTAAATTTTCCCCCTGATATTTTGTGAGTCATGGAAATACTGTGAATTCCATCCACAGCTATAAGTATGGGCTTATAATTAGCACATTTCAGGGAGGATTTTTTTCTACTCTTGTCAGGGCAGCAGTTGACACATGTAGCTCTTCTTTAATGGGTGCATTTTTCTTTAGAAAAATGAGTTTCTCATCCTATGAGCTTCTCACATGTTGCAGGTTTTTACGTAGTGGAGGAGTCTCTGATTTGAACTCTCACATTGCTGGGATACAGATTTTCTCTCCTATTCTCCACACACATGACCCATCAAAATTCAGCCCCTAGCCCACCAGAAATTGGCAAATCTTTCAAAGCCAAAACCAACCCCCATACTACCTTACCTCTGCAGAACTACTCTCTTTTCTTATCTCTGATTATTTCTCTTACTTCCTTATTCTTCATTCATGCTGTGAAAAGAGATGTTTCATATATTTTATCTTTCATTTTTATATGTGCTATATTGGAAGGTATTTTTTCTACACATCAGTGAGACATGTTCTAGAAAATGGAACTCCTCATACCCTTTAAAAACCCTCCTGACTAATTACCTTCCTTCATACTGCCTGGCCCTCCTCAATACTCAGTTTTATATCCCATTCATCATACTCACATAGATTCAAATCTCACTGAATGTTTGGTGAAGTAAATTATTGCTGAATGGTAAAAGAAAATGTGTTAATTATTTTTCCAAATGGATAATATTTTATCAGCAGAAGATTAGTATATGAAAAACACCTTCTTTGAACAGTTTTCAATTTTTAACTTTATATCTATATACATATGTAGCTATATTATTTATTTGCAAAACTAGCAAGTAAATCAATTGTTTTATGAGTTGTACATCTTCTGTTATTTTTTGTGTGTTAACATGAAGTCACATATAACCTTAAAATTTAACTTACAAAAAAATATATATATACATCTGGCCTCCTTCATTTATTATAATCTTACTAGTGTTCTCCTATCAACGTAGTTATTAGATGTAATGTCCATTTAAGCAAGAGCTGCTTCCAAAATCTAAGTGGGTTTTGGGGCGGATGAACAGTTGAAAACTCAGTGTGATCCATTGGCTTCACGTTAGTAATCTCAGGTCAAAACCAACATTTGCTACCTGAAGCAGCTTCAGATTTAAACAAACATGTGGTTTATGCTCTGTCAAGTCCACACATTGACACTTTTATTCTGCTAAGGCCTAAGTATGCATGGAGACTTTCCAATAAGGTATCTTTCCAACTGTATCTCAGATAAAATTCTGAGTGGGTGGTGGGTTTGTGAAATGTGAGTGTAAATGTATACTGACTTACCCTTTTCACTCAGACACATAAAGAACCCAGAGCCATGCCTTTACTCCCAGGAATCTGTGAGGAACAACAGAATGCCCTCCTTGGAAAGCTGGGTAAGCTGTGTAACACAGAAAACGTTACTGAGTCATCACAGAGGTTCCTGAGGGCATTACTCCCAGACAATGATGAGGATCCTAAGAAGAGACTTGCAAATTACTACCATAGATACCCTTTTCACAGTTATCGAAGCGCCCAGTTTCAGCGTATTTTAATTTAAACCTCATAATCCATAATTTACTCAAACTAAGGAACTTTTTTCGAGTAATTAGAATTTTTAAAAAAATGTCTCAACATATTTATGTGAAAAGGAAGAGTTAAGTGGAATTATGTTATAATGGAAGCTTCCCACTGAAAATTAGATGAGCCTGGGTGACTTCAGCTAATTATTACATTTTCCCCATTCTTAGCTGGGATGTAGGTGCTGCTTTGCTAGCCATTTTCTAAAATAAGAAACATGTGACTCTTCCCAGGGCCCAGCGATCATGCATACACGTATGAATTCAGTGCTGAACAGAGCATTTCAAGTTCTTACAATTTGCTTTAGCGGGGATACAACTTGATGACAGTCTAATGCGAATTAGTTAAAGATCTGGTTTGTTGTTTCACTAAACCTTAATCTTTCAGACAGATGTGTTTGTCTCTCTTTAATCCAAAAAAATAAAAGCCTCTCTACACCATCATCTCTCCTTCAGAAGTAGAAAAAAAAAAAAAAGTAGGCTTATAAAAACAAGGATATTTTAAGACAGCGGTACTTGACTTTTCCTGCCTAAGTGAGAATTTCCTGTCGAGGGAGTTGACAAAGTGGGTTTGAGACAGCTTTCCTGTAATTAATTTTCTTTGTGTGTGAATTTAATACTGATGCAAAGGTGTTACTCAATTGACAGCCCCAAGGTTTAATGTCTAACCATCCAACAGGAAAGGAAGAACACGAGTTCCCAGAATTCCTCATTAATTAGCTTCAGTCCCCACTTCATGGTACTCATCCACTCATCTAAAACTGCTAATTGTTATCAATTGAATGATTTTCAGAATGCAGTCAATACCTAAGAAGAATATAACTCATTTGACATTGCTTGTTGAACATCTAGGTGACAAGAAATGCTCATATTTATGACTCCCAGCCAGATCGGAACTTCTTGTTAAACAAGGAGGTAGTATTACGTGGTGCAAAGAGCATTGAACTTGAAAGAATAATGACTGGATTCTCGTTTTACCTGATTGCGGATAAATTAAATAACCTGAGGGCTGTGAGTCTTAATTTCTTCAATGGTGAAATGAGATGAAGTCAAAGTCTTTTCTGATGCTAAAAAACGGAAAAGAAATGAGTATTTCCAAGGCACTAGGCAAACTCTACGGTTTTGTGTGCTAGCGTGAGACTGAAAGCTATGTATTTTGGAGTATCAGGACTATTGTGTTAAATATTTCTCCACATTAGTCTTTAAGAATCCAGGGGAAAATAGAAACTTTGAAATATCTACATCTATTTTTATTTTCTTCCTTCTACTCAGTGCTTGGCTTTTATGGTGAAACTGAGATATTTGAGAATATGAGGGTTTTGGATGAATGAACATTAAGTGACTGAATCTCTCAAGAAAGAATTTAAAACTCTCAAAGGCACGCAGCCGTGTTATACAAACATGTTGAACTGTATCATCCCATCCACAGCACTGGCATCACAATCGTATTAAGTGAAATTCTATCCAAAAATTGGGGAAGTATTCTGAGCTTGTTGTCTGCTCCTCTGTTCTTCCTCAAAAAACTTTAGTGAAAACCCACGTACTGTAGACAAGTGTGTCCAGCGTTGAGGGTCCTAAGCAGACCAAGAACCTTGTAATTTCAGCCAACTTCATCAAAACTGCCATTCTAGCCTCAAAATGATCCCTGGGGAAAACATCAGAATTACATTAAGTTTTCTAGATGCTCGTCCCTTTGAACTCAGAGGAAATTTATTCTTTTTTCATTCTCCCCCTTCCTTTTTACTTTTCTTTTTTTTTTTTTTTTTTTTGCGGTACGCGGGCCTCTCACTGTTGTGGCCTCTCCCGTTGTGGAGCACAGGCTCCGGACGCGCAGGCTCAGCGGCCACGGCTCACGGGCCCAGCCACTCCGCGGCATGTGGGATCCTCCCGGACCGAGGCACAAACCCGTGTGCCCTACATCGGCAGGCAGACTCTCAACCACTGCGCCACCAGGGAAGCCCTCCCCCTTCCTTTTTAAAGAAAAGATGGTAGGTAGAGAGGAAAGGGTCATAGTTACATCTCTTTCTAACTTCTGAAATCCACAAGACTGTTTCTATGCTAGCCCATTATAGTTGTCATGAAAATGCATTCACTTATCTTTTATGCATGCCTCCCCTGCCCCACCAACTAAAATAAAGTTTGTATTTATTTTTCTGGAAATATCCAAAGTGGCCCTGGCTAAGCTTCAAATCTATTTTTCTATATGCTGTGGCTTTAAATTTTGCCGTCTGTACTTGGCAAAAGGAGATAACTGGAAAAAGCTCAACAATAACTGAACTTGAAAAAAAATGCAAGGGCAACTGACTTCCTAAAAGTCAAATTATGATTTTCATTTGAAGAATTGTAAAATCCTTTGATGATGCTAGTAAGGCTTCTTGTACTTATATTGCTTATATTTTGAAATAATTGCTGTGAATTATTTGTTTTACCCAGGCCTTAAACAAGAAAAGTACATCATTTCTGTTTGCATGCTATATACCATACGGAATTTAAGAACTCACCCTTTTGTTACAAATATTTCTGAAAAATTATTTTCACATTCGTTTCAATGACACAACAGTCCTTGGGTGAAGAAGTAGACACTGAGGCTGTCACCTACATTTCGATGAAATGATATGATATAAATATTCACGATTAAATTTATCTGCCCAGAAAAGGCCTTGAAAAGTCGTCTTCTCTGTTTGTCACCTTCACCACGCCTAACATCTTTAATCATTTAAACTAACTCAGAAAGACATTTTAAAATCATCTTTTCATTAAAGAATTCAGCCACTTCTCTGAGCCATAGTTCAATTTCCCCCTCAGATAATCTTCCTATGTCTAACTTGAATCCTTCCTGGCATTCTTATACTCATTTCTTCTTATACAAAATAAAGTAATCCAAATTTTAAATCTATTCTTATGCTTTTGAAAAAAAATATATATATATAATCTTCACTGTTTTTAGAGTTCTAATTATTTAAAAGATCATGTACACATATCTGAAATGGAATTGTTTAGAAAAAAAAAATAGTGATGTATGATCACAATATTTGACTTCTCTTTTCAACACTACCTCACGTCAGGAGTGTTATTTTAGGCCAGTTGACCAATCCCTCTGGTCCTTGATTTATTTGTCTGCGGAATGAGGAGCTTGTTTCTCTGTGTACTTGTTTACTGTCCATGAGAGAACACACCTTGTTGGGCTCCTTCACTGCCACAGCCCGCTTGTCTAGAAGAGAACCAGCAACACTGCTGCAGGGATGATGGAATGAGAGCGACACTTTTTATTTTTAGATCTGGTGGCTTTGTTACATTATTTTTCTTTGTGACCCAGCAAATATACACTATGAGTTTGCAGTTGATCACAAGCTGCAAGCTGAATTTTTGTGAGGCATTTAATACAATCTGTCTTTAGGCAATAATGGTAGGTTCTCAAAAAGAAATAAACGTCCTTCAAGATATTTAGGAATAGACCCTAAAATGGAAATTTACTGTACATTCCATTCTGTAACTTTTAAAAAATACAGTCATCCCTGAGTATCTGTGGGGAATTGGTTCCTGAAGGCCCCGAGTATACCAGAATCCATGGGTCCTCAAGTACTGTAGTCAGCCCTCTGTATCTGCAGTTGCATATCTGAGACTTCAACCAACCGTGGAAGGAAATTTTGACCCACAGTCGGTTGAATCCTCAGATTCCAAACATGCAAATATGAAGGACCATCTGTATATTTATTGAAAAAAAATCCGTGTATAAGTGGACCTGCACAGTTGCAGCTTGAGTTGTTGAGGGGGCAACTGTGTAGCATAATACTTTGGAGGTTGATTTTTTCTTCATGAAAAATAAAATAAAATTGTTTCTTACTTTCCTGAAAGGGACTGCACATGCCTAAATTGCCCAGGTTTCCGGTCTTTATTTTTGTTTACTATCTAACAGTAGTGGAAGATGGGTAAACAAATAAAAACAAATCACAGGATTATGTGGTAAATTGTAGAAGAAGGAGCCATCGGGTTAATACATTGGAAGTTACACGTGTTCAGATGAAGAGAGTGGACATTCAGCTGCCTCTGTCAAGTCACATCTCAGGAGCGATGATGGGAAAGCAGCCGTGGGAAGGGCATGAGTTTACTTGAAGTCACTGCAGTGAAATTTACATATGTGCAAAGAGCAAGAAGGGAACGTGAAAACAAGAAAATAGTTTGTGGGAAAAAAAAGAAAATAGGAGTAGTGAAAGTAACAATTTGTATTTCTTCTGTACTTTTCCCTTATTGCTAAATGTATACAATAAATCAACAGAGAGAACATCCTTTTACTTTAAAGAATTTTTTTCTGAAGACATAAAAGTTTACACATTATTTCTTCTTTTTACTCTTAAGAATTTGGGATGGGTTGCCTGTTATTACCCCTATTTACTAAATAAAGAAATTAAATCTAAGAAAATTTTCAGAAAGACTTAGGAGTGAATATATTGGGTTGGCCAAAAAGTTGGTTCAGGTTTTTCCATAAGACGGAAAAACCCAAAGGAACTTTTTGGCCAACCCAATATAAATGGTGGCTCAGACCCACACTATTGGGCAGCTGACCTCTTGTTTCTCTAGAGTTTCACAGGTATAAAACATTGTTTTAGAAATAAAACATTGGTCCCTAAAATTAAAACACTCATGTTTGTTTTTAACCAACTGTACTGGAATACAGTTTTAATTCTTCAGTATTGTTCATTATAACATTGTTTTTCACTATATAATTTATTAAAATACTGTTTCCATCCTTGAATCTTTCTTCTTCTTGGCACCTTACAAGGTTTGAGACTTTAGAGGAATTGTGAAATAGAAAAAATTAAAAACTAACCGTCTGCAGCAGTGAGAAAGCTCTAGCAAATTGCTTTGACTCCAATGGAGGTGATTTGTGTGTGTGAAAAGCCATGTAGAGGCCTGAGTTAGTCACCAGGCTGATAAAGAAAAGGCCAGTGGCCATCGACAGCTTCACCAAGCTAAGTGCTAACTTTACTGTACCCACCTCAGCCTTCACTAGAAGAACAAACTTACTATGAAAGGGACTCCGACATGGACACTGTCAGCGAGTCTACTTACATATGCTTCTGTGATGGGCATCTGAGCCAATGACTAAGCTGATCAGCCTTTCTCGGTCTGAAGGAAGGGGGACCTGACGTGTCTCTGGTATTTAAAGCACGCATCTTGAAACAGAAGAAGCAGAGCTAACATGCTGCTCCAAACGTCCTCTGTCACGTTTCCGCTCCAAAATGAGCCTTCGGTTTGGAGGGAGAGGCAAACAGCTGGCTTGTCATACAGGCACAGGTACCCAGCCCAGGCTCATTTTATAGTGTCGGGCAGGGTTCCCTGCATACGATGCAGGGTGTCAATGAGCCTATGCACATGGGGACTCAGACAAAAGTCCTGGACACTCTCACCACCATCAGTGTCCCCAAAATGTTCGTCCATACGGCTTCCCTGGTGGCGCAGTGGTGCAGTGGTTGAGAGTCCGCCTGCCGATGCAGGGGACACGGGTTCGTGCCCCGGTCCGGGAAGATCCCACATGCCGCGGAGCCTGCGCGTCTGGAGCCTGTGCTCCGCAGCGGGAGATGCCACAACAGTGAGAGGCCCACGTACGGCAAAAAAAAAAAAAAAAGTTCGTCCATGTCAAATATTTCATTCAAGGGATGCTCCGACCCAAGTAAGCTAAATGGACTGCCTGTTGTCCTAATCTGTCCTGCCTTACTCTGCAGACACATCTGTTAGTAAATAGGAGTAGATCTACACCGAACTCTTCCCCATCCGCACAAGAATTGTACTGCATTTCCAGTGTCTCTGCAACGTGCACCCTGCCTCAGTCTGTCATTGCATTTGGCGCGTGCTTGCTGTGGAGGTCGGCTGGCAGCTGACTCTGATTTCAGGGGTCAAACTACATCCCAGTTCCAATCTCACTTGAAGGTGGTATCCACCTTCCCACAACTCTCCTGATGATTGATTGCTTAGTTAGCAGGCCCGTTTGGAAAGCCTGTGGACAGACCGTAGTTTCTAGTACAGCTTGTTTGCAGATCTGCACTGGAAACCAGTGACTGACTTACACTTTCCTTTGCAAAAACATTCTGGCCACAGTTTCTACTCTGGAAGAAAAAAAAAAGCGCTAATACAAAACTCACGAATCACTTTTAACCAAACCCTAACTCTATCCTCTAGACTTCCTACTACCAAAAACACTGAATATTTAGAGTTGAGGGTTCTTCTCTCTGTTGTTTTCAGCCTTTTATTCTCAAAGTCTGAGGAGAGCTTTATAGAGTAACTTTTTCTGAAAATCCACAGACTAGAGAAAAAGTTCAACTGTAAGTTCACCATCAGTCTGAGTTTTTTTCCTTTCCACCATGGATGAAAATGTAAAGCCACCTTTATTATTAGTTTGAGGGAGGAAGAGTTTCAATCCAGTCAATGTGAAGCGGCTAGTGTTCTGGAAAATGAACCTGGGGAACTTTTCTCACCATCGTGAGCTGAGCTAACCTGATATGCTGTGGGAAAGGACAGCATATTACTCTGAGGAAATGAGAAGCACACAGAAAATAAAATTGTTAGGTTTTGCTTGGAATTGAAAATTGTTGAAGGTTGAAGACTTTAATGTAGGGAGGTTATCAACAGCAGCAGAATCAGTGGTTTTATCAGACCAGCAGTAAGGTCTGCAAAAAGGCACTTCCTGCTGATGAAATTATATAACGAGAGATTTGGGTCCAGATTTCATACTCAGGAAGCCCTTGAAAACTTGTTGGCTGCTGTCATGCTGAGGGAATTAATAGATTAGACATTAACCACTAACATTTTTGAGGTATCCCCCCAAAATACAGCATTTACCAAGAGAGCAGAGCATCCCTCAATTTCCTAATAAAATATGAAAAACTTCATTTCAGATCAAGGTTGTTTGCAACAGCTTCTGAAGCGATGTTTTACAAGGAGGAGTTACCTCATAAATGACTCTGAGGCAGTCCACTCATAAGTGGACTCTGCCTTTAAATTAAACCTGAAGTATTACCAGTAAAAGGAAAAGAGAATAAGTGACAATAGGCAAAACAGATTGGATGTAGTTACTTCTGCTATATATTTTTGGGTTTTGTTAATGTATTATAGAATCATGTAGACTTCCATATATACTGTTCAAACTATTTTGTACATGTTAAAAGTATTTTAAAAAGAACGACTAAATAATTTAGAAATTCAAATTATATCCCTTCAGGGGATATAATTTAGATTTCTACATTTTTGCCTGTTCCCACAAAAACATTTATTATCCAGTCATCAGATATTTATTAAAAATTGCTACATATTAAAGCTGAGGGGAAATAGGGAGAAGTTGGTAAAAGGGTATAAACTTTCAGTTATAAACTTTCAGTTACAAGGTAAATAAACTCTGAGGATCTAATGTATGACACAGTGACTATAGTTGCTAATGCAGGGAAAAAAAGAAATAAAATTGTATAAGATAGGCAAAAAATAAAATGATCAGAATTGCCTTAAAGGATGCATTAAATTCAGAAGAATCTCTCTTGTAGCTACTGGACTTTATGTTATATGTAAAGTATTTGAGAAATCATGGAGTTGAGCACTTCTTTCATAAGTCAATCAATATCAGAACAGAATCCCGGCCCTCAAAACTATCAGAATATTCTAGAGGATACACAGAAGTAAAATAATAATCATAATATTGTGGGAATACATTTATATTACAAATATGCTCCAAATAGTAAGGAAGTTCAGAGGAAATGTTCAGAAGAGGACACTTAACTCAGTTGAAGAACTTCCAAAAGGAGATGATTCTTGAAATAGATCTTAAAGGAGTCACAATGGGAAATAAGTTTATCTGAACAAAGGGAAAGCACAGTGAACGTGGCATTCGAAACTATAAACAGAAGGGTTGGACTAGATAATTTGTAGTAATATGATGAGAGACTTGGTTAGAAAAGTGGGCTGCTACCAGAATATCAAGGACTCCTTGTAAGTCTAAACTTTTTGCTGAAGTCAACTAGGAGCAAATAAAGGATTAAAATAAAGGTGTAAAAGTTTATTAAAAAGTTTGGCTGAAAACAATATGGAGAATTAATTGAAGGGAAGCTAAATTGGGACAAGGAGACTAAATAGAATGAGAAGAATTTTATCGTTCTTCAGAAGAAATTTATAAATTGTAGCCAGTTATTTTTAATGGTATGTAATACCTACAAGAAAGACTAGCAAATTCATGAACCAGAGTTTAACTTAAGCTATTTAGTAGCTTAAGTCATGTGCTGGCTTGAGTAAATTGATATGCATTGACTATGTCTGCAGCTACCCCAGACACTTGACTACCCTCACGTCTCTACTATGAACTGCAAATTATACAGTTGATCCTTGAACAACTCAAGGGTTAGAGGCATCGACCCTTCCTGTAGTCAAAAATGCATGTATAACTTTGTAGTCAGCCCTCCATATACCCAGTTCCTCTGTATCCACGTTTCTGCATCAGTGGATTCTACCGAAGGCAGACACTGTAGTACAGTTGACCCTTGAACAACATGGTATTGAACTGCATGGATCTGCCTATACAAGAATCTTTTTCGATAGTAAATAATACTGTACTACATAGATACGGAAGAACCACATATACAGAGGGCCACCTATAAGCTGTATACGGATTCTGGTCTGTGCAAAGGGCTGGGCCAATGATACTGTACAATTTACAATTGAAAAAAAAAAAAGTATAAGTGGACATTCCAAACCCATGTTGTCCAAGGGTCAACCATATTCATTTCAAATACATTTTGAGAAATGTAAATAATCATACTCATTTCTAGGAACTAATAACTGGAAGAAAAATACTTCGTTTTCAATAAAATATTCATTTTGGCAAGATTAATTAACAAATTTTTCTTCCCTCCTGTGGAATATCCATCGTTTTACCTTCAGATGTTCTACAAACATCACATTATCTATTTCAAAAGTGTTCCTACAATTACTTAAGGTAGCTAAAGTAATCCCTGGTAGAGCTGCAGTCAGGGACATCTCTAATGTCATTCTACACGGAACTATTCATTTAACTTTTTACTAAAGAGTCAGACGAATGGGTTAAAATCTTTTTCTGTGCATTAGCTGTATAACTTTGGGCAAATTATTTAAGCTCTCCGTGCCTCAGTTTCGTCATCACTAAAATAAATATAACAAACGCCTAATTGAGTTTGTGTAAGGATTCAACGAGATAGCCTCTATAAGGTGCTTAGCATAGTAGCTGTCCCTCAGTACGCACCCAATAAGTAAATCTGAGGCTTTATTGGCTTTGGAGGATAGAATTTTGCTTGGGAAAAAAAAAATCATTAAATGTGGGAAAAAAAAAAAAAGCTGTATTCCCGCTGTATTCCCACAGCAAGGAATGAACAAACATTAGTGCCCATTTGAAAATATTGGCTTAGAGAAAAATTAGAAATCTTACCTGAGACTAGCTTCACACAAGATTTACCTTAAAAAAAAAAAAAAAAAAAGATTTACCTTAAAAGAAATGACCTCATTGTAGGAAAAAAAAATCAAACTAGAAAGATATAAATATTGGAATTCATGTTATTCATGAAATGTAGAATCAGAACTTTTTATCAAGGAATATAAACGTCATCAATATCTCTAGTAAGTAGTAAGAATAATGCAATTCAATCTAAGAAAGAAAGATAGACAAAAATAAACAAAAAGAGAAGTAATTCTCCAATGTTAAGGTACAGATCCTTGTCATCAACAATTTAAAGAATTTAAATCTGCTCTCAATTATTTTTCCAAAACATTAGTATATATGAAATCTACATTTTGATAGTTTACTTAATATTTAATGAAAAATATATAAACTATGAATTCACAATACAGTTAATACAAAATAGCTTTCCCTTATATTTTCGATATTTAAATATGGGGAATTCTTTTAAACATATCAACCATACAGAAATGGATTTATTTACTTTCTGTTTAGTTATAAAATTTCTTAGACAAAGATTGAAGAACAAATCTAATAAACATAAATTCTTTACAAGAAAAAAAAACGGGGCTTCCCTGGTGGCGCAGTGGTTGAGAGTCCGCCTGCCGATGCAGGGGACACAGGTTTGTGCCCCGGTCCGGGAAGATCCCACATGCCGCGGAGCGGCTAGGCCCGTGAGCCATGGCCGCTGAGCCTGCGCGTCCGGAGCCTGTGCTTGGCAGCGGGAGAGGCCACAACAGTGAGAGGGCCGCGTACTGCAAAAAAAAAAAAGAAAGAAAGAAAAAAGACGAATGAAAAGATTAACATCATTTTAGTTTTCTTATTTTCCGTTTCTAAATTGTAATTATTGAATCATGTATAGTACATAGAATTGATTTTCACATCTGTGATGGTTTTTATAGGCAAGGCATGCAAATAAATAACTGGCCTTCTCAGAAGCAAAAGGCAACCGGTCTAACAAAGTTCCAGAGTTAAAAGAAAAACTTCCCAACGTGAAATTTAATATAATAGGGGTTTGTATGTTAATAAACGTGTAGAGCAGTTTTCTGGGGAAGCAGATTTATTTGTGTACCTGCATAGGATCACTTATTTATAATCCTTTACAGCACCGTTGCCAAAACTTACATCATACTAATGCGATCCTTCTTCATACTTATGTACGAGTTTTCGAAGTGGTATTCAAACAGGGTTATTAGCCACAGTCCACATGCACACTGAATGATGCCTGCACACAAAAATAAACAGAAGTTACTTTCCCTAGGTTGCATACTTACCAGGCCGCCCAGAGAGCACAGAAATGTTAACTGCTCTTTTGCCTAATAGCATATAGGAAAACCTATATCTGAGACCATCTGGGAATCAAACTAATATGATTCTTTACAAGCAGGGATTCGGAATCATTCAGAAGTTGCCATTCTCCACTTTTTCACCCTCAGCTTCAATTTCAGGTGCTGTCATAGGGCTCCTCTGAGTGTCCACTAAATATTAAGAATGTCTTCTGTCACCTCTAAGCTGTTCGCTTGTTGCAGAAAGCACATCATCTTGGGAATAACAGTTCACTGAGCAAAGGAGTTCTCCACAATCTCTTCTAACAGGAGTGAGTTTAGGAGAGCAGGAACCCTGCTACCCAGTGACTGCTGAGGCATAAATGGTCCTGGAATATTTTTCAAGCCCAAATACATGGGAAATAGCTTGCTTCCATTGTTCAGAACGACTGACATTTTGAGGCTAGCTGTAAGTTTAGGAACATCATTTCCATTTCAGGACGTGGCAATCAACTCCTCATTTACTTATTGCTAGTAAAGAAGTGGAATTTATTATTATCACTTTATTTAGTCACCTTCACTATATGCTGGCTAAGACATAGGTTACGTAAAAATCAAGTTTCATTCGTAACAGCTTCAACAGTTTAACCCCAGACTGATCAGATTGCAAAAGTGTTAAAAATCCTTCACTGATTTCATTAACTAAGAATTTAGCAAGACAGAATTTAATTTTTATTTTACCTTAAAATTTAAAGTAAAGCAAATTCCATAAACAAGTAAGTAATGCTATATTTCCAAGGTCAGATATTAAATCAACATTTTGAAAAGAATTTCTACTATGATTATTTTGGAAGGCGAGTGGGGGAAGGAACTTCCTATGTTATGGCAAGATTGGTGGTGCTTTTGTTGCTGTTGCTCCTTCTGTCTGTTTGTACGTCATGGGTTTCTGTTCCCTTCTATTCGTCCACTATAATGTGACCAACTGGCGTACAGGGAATATTTGCAAAAATCACAAATTCCCTTCCTTTGAACAGATAGAGTCTATTTTTACTCAGATTATGAGAGGTTCTGTATATGTTCAGACCGACATAAAGAATTTCACAGATCTGCTTTCCATGGTGTGTACCTTTTAGTTGCAATGTAAAAACTGGGATAGGTGAGCACAATTCTTATTCATAAATATGAATCGTTATGTTTTCCTGTGACTTATACTTTCTTGTGAAACAGACTGCAGAAATCCCATAGCCCTTTTCAGGTCTCTATTTTTCGAAAAGTACAAATGAGAAATACGAGAAAAGAAACTACTGCGCAGTAACTGAAAAGTCGTTTTTTTTTCCTCCTGGAAACAGCTGTTTTTAGAGCAGTCCAGCTTCCCCTGCTGGAGCTGATGAGGTCACCATCACCTCCATCAGCAAAGGAAGTTAAATTCCTTCAATGACTTTGTCTGCCCAAATTCTCAATTTAGGAAAATAAATTTTTAGTTTAATTTAATTATGAAATTATGAATAATTCACATTCTGGCCTGTGCAACCATGTGAAGGACAGTGTCAGTCTACAGTATGGTCTTCTTTCTCTTACGCTATGCATGCAAATTTGAATGTGTGGCTTATAGACTGTGTTTCATGACTTATCAGAGCTTTGGATCAATTACAACAAAACCTCATCTCTGGTCTTATTCCGGGAGATTTACTTACAGGCAAACTGAGGTAAGGAAGCCAGTCTTTCAGGTTCATAAAGTTTCATCAAAGTTAGTGTTCTAAGTCGTTTCTTGCCAGGTGATCACAGCTTTTTTTTTTTTTTATTTTTTAGCCTCTGTAGAAATTTAACAGTTGTGACATTTGCTTTAGATATTTTATTTTCCTAAATTGAGAATTTGGGTGATT
This sequence comes from Globicephala melas, assembly GCF_963455315.2. Classification (NCBI taxonomy): domain Eukaryota; kingdom Metazoa; phylum Chordata; class Mammalia; order Artiodactyla; family Delphinidae; genus Globicephala; species Globicephala melas. The sequence continues at coordinate 22,827,926 of NC_083315.2, forward strand.
TTTTAAAAGCAAAACAGTACCCCCAACTAAATGATTCATATGAATATGTATATAGAGAGTGCATTTCATAACATAAAATTATATATAAGCACTATTTTGTTAAGACTTCAGATTTAACTCAATCCTTGAGGCATGGTCTGTGTAAGATCTATAGACTTCAGTAACAAAAGGTGTTACCTTCAGTGAAATAACATAAAATCAATAGATGTTTTAATACATATTTTACATATTTTTGTGAGCTTCTAAAAGTGCATGCAATTTTTGTGCTGGAAATAGTATATTAATTCACATTTCCTAAATGTTACCTAGTGCAACATATCACATCTGATTTATAGGAGAAAACAGCCTCATTCCCTCTAAAAGCATTCTGGAAACATTTTGTGTTTTAATAATTAGGTATCCCTTTCATTTAAATGGATACATTTAAATGGCTAAATAAATGGCTTCTATTTACGACTACATTCGAAAATGAGAAAACTAAGAATATGTCTTGATTTCTCAAGAAAGAAATCCCACTAGACCTTCAGGACCACTTCATTCATTGACTCAATGCATTCTACCTCATTCCTTTTTAGGTTTTAGATAATTAGAGGATCCATCTCCTCCAGCAGCCACGCAGCATGGCAAGAATTAATGAACATGCAATGAGTGCATGTGACGAGACTTCAACACTTTACTCTGCCTTACGAAGATCAGTTATGAGCAGAAAGACACATCTGAGACTGGGCACTCAGTAAATAGTATGACCTTGGAGTCGTTTTTCTCCTCTGGCCCAAATTTCCTCACATTATGAATGATCAGGTTGGGTGGAAATCCCAAGTGTCAGATTGGTGGCTGGTGGGCTGAAAAGATGCTCTGTTTCGTTGAATTGAAAACGTGCTCACTGCATCAGAATCCCAGAGACCTCGCTGTGGTCTTACCTCTAGTCACCCACACACGTACAGTTGCCTGATCTGGCATTGGGTTTACCACTTTTGTGCCAGATGATGTTTAAAGACCTCGCCAACCCTAACACTCCAAGATTTTTAATTCACCACACTAATTTCCAAGCTAGAATCTTATCCTGCGAAATTATGTACAAAAAAGCTTCTATACAGACTGAGATCATGTACTTAGGAGACTTTAAAAATTCGTTCCCAATATTAGGAAAGCAATGAACTCTATATCCAATTGAATGAAAGAAACTGTATAATTGAGGAAATTGTTGCTAACGTGTAATTGCTGAAAAGTTAGACTTTCTGTGGGTGGTGAATCTGTTCATTAATTGGAGAAATAGAAAGCATTTTCAAATTTCTGCAAATATATCTGACTTTAAGGGAAAACAAACGTGTACGGTAAGCTTAGTCCAAAAAAGAATGCCGTCAATGACAGGAAAAATCATAACGATGACTGATTTCAGCCTCTAAAGAGGAGATAAAGAAGTTATTCTACCGTAACTTACGATACATTGAATCTCATTTCAGAAAAATTGCCTTTCAATGAATAACGTTGTGAAGAGAAATTTGAATGAGACAGTCATATAATGGAAAAAAGCAAAACAAAATTATTCATATTAATTTTATAACAAATAGGGAAGGTGAGTGTTAGGATATACTTGTTTTAAAAGCAATATAATTCATCTTCAATGAATGTTGACAAAATAGCTTCAAAATTGCATCACACTAAGGCATGTTATGCAGGCATTTAGTTAGGAATTTCCTGACATTGGCCCCTAGATGACCTCACAGTTAAATGGTTAAAGCAAACTAAAAGGAACTTAAATCTTGCATGTTTATGGTGCCATTCCTACTTTATTTATTGATTTTTTGTTAGCTTGGATTAATAAAAACCAGGTATTATACTGAGGGGCAACTGCAATTCTTTGAAATGTTACATTGGAAAAAAATCAGATACTCTTTTCAGTTTTCATCCCTTTTTTTGATGCTATTTTGGTCAATTTAAAGTGTAACAGCATTAACTTAATGAAGCTGGAGCCGCAGCTTAAAAGAATATCATAAATTGACTTATTCCCTAAATTCAAATGAAAGTTGACAGTTGAAGCTCATACCATAAGAGAATTCTTTATTCTATTCTATGTTAAAGAATTATTTAAAATATATTAAAAATTAAGTGAAAATAGAAAATAGACATTTTTTTCATTTGCTTTTGTAAGAATGGTCATGGTAGTGTAATTCTTAACCAACCACAGTTTGTCAGAGCATGGATAACACAAAAGCGGGTATTATTTGATGTATTTGGTATATAGAGAAGGAAAAAATATCTTCTGTATAATATCTGTTGCATCTGGAGGTTCATAAATTTCTCAGCAACATTCTTACACATTTAGATTGACAGTACAAACAATATTAGAATTCAACAGAAAAAATTCAACGTTCTATTTACTAATCTTTAATGAAATATTCATTGAATCTCACATTTTAAAAAAAGAGAATATGATCTTTCAACAACTTCATCAGAAACCATTTGAAAATCGAAGTTTCTATCTGAGAAGCAATTTTCTTTAAAGCATATTTCTATCATTCTAAATTCCCTTGAGCCTTATTTTAAGAAAAGATCAGATTCATTTTACCTAAAGAAGAGCTATTCCAAGACTTAGGAAAGTAAGTTTCTACCATTTCAACCTGTAACATTGCCTTAATCTTTTTCATTTGCATTTCAAAACTTCTCGGTCTCAAAGGAAAAAAAAAAAAAAAGGCAAATGTATCTTGTTTATCCCTTCCTGCTGTTTTCAATTTCAGTGTATCTAGTCACCAAAAAAATCATCATTTGTGGCATTAACATGTATAGTTAAGGACCCAAGGCCATCTGTGCACATTCGTTTACATTCGGAAGGCCCAGAGCCAATCTTTAAAACCTGAACGGTCACATCAGGACCAGGTCTAAAGTACTGAACAGATGAAGCCCAAGATACCAGTTGCCCTAGTTTCAAAGCAGCCACAATTGGTTTATAAATCATTTTCAGAGAACCCTGCCAGTTTCCACCAGCTAAAGAGGGACCCCGGGCATGTCACGATACGGCAGAGAGTGCGGTAGCTAAAATGAAAAAGAGCTCGATTCAAACCTGGGCTACAGTCTTGGCAAAATACACTCAGCTCTCTGCTTTCCCCTTCTGTTGGTGCTCTGTACTGAAAGAGGAGTACATAAATGTTAAAGACATTACAACTTTAAACTTTCATTTTTAATACATAGTCAAGAAAAAGAGAGTCAACCACTGCCTTCCTTAAGAGTTTCTAGAGTGGATAAAATAAGAATTAGACAAAATCTATTTACTGTATACTCTCTAGCACAGTAATTTCCAAATGACTTTCAAGTGTATATATATCACCTCATGTAATTTTATAACCTGTTCTCATAGGTAGGCATGTCTCTTGGCCCCAGTTTGGGGATGAGGAAGTCAAGACAGGTGGTTGAATTTCTTAGGGCATGCAACAGTGGTTAACTCAAGCCAAACCAGGTTTTTTGGTGCTAAGCTCTTTCCACAACACAGTATTGACTTTCTACGATGAATAGCCCACCCTGATTAATTCCAAGAATCAGAGGTTATGTAAATCAAATACTAGAATATTGAAAATTCTGCTTCCACTGGTTTAATGTCTGTACGTAAATAAATTTGCCACTCTCTGTTTGTTCTCCATTTTCCTGACTGAGCAGAACCCTAGGTCTCTCATTCATTTTTAATATTCTTGAGATTTCTCAATATGTGGGTGGACCTTATACGTATATTCATTTCTCCTGAGGTTTCACTTCTCCTGTGTCACTGTTTTCAAAGTGGGTACCATAAGGCTCTGCATGTTTTTCAAAGGGACTTCAGGGACCACTGTGCAAGATCAGTTGTGGGGAGCCAACCAGGAGAGATTTTGGCTACTTCAGCTTTTCTTTTATATATTGAGGTTTATATATACTATATCAGTTTACAAGAGGATTTCATAGGAAGGAAGGGAGGGAGGGAGGGAAAAGGGGAGGGAAGGAGGGAGGGAGAGGAAGGGAAGAAAGAAAGCTAATAGACATTATTCTAGAGGTTGTTAAGGTTAATGAGAAATTTGAATTTGGAATCGGGGAGCATCAGTTTTGAGGTTTTCATGATAAATATAAAAAATAAGTCAGAGAGCGAGATAGAGTATTCATAATACTGAATCCTGTTCCATGCAGGTTTGGTGACCTGTCTGACTTCTTAGGAATACAGGTAAGCTCTGAATGTCTTAAAGGTGCACCAAAGAAGCTTTTCCTCTCAGGTGACAGGCTTTACCAAAAGAAAAGTCTATGCAGTACTTCAAAGACTGTCCAGCTTCTTGGATACCTCCAGGGCCTGGGATCCTGCAAAAGTTACAACTTTGCTAATACAGGTCTCTCCCGCACCTTTGTTTCTGGCACCAAACATGCTTATAGAAGCTCCAAAGAATGTTCATTATTTTCTATAATATGCTGGCAGGGGTTAGCAGTGAGAGGTATCACCTAAAACAGTGGTTCTCAGCCATGGGTAATTTTGCCATCCCCCACCAGCCAGGGGACACTTAACAGTGTCTGGAGGCAAGTATTTTGGGTAGAGGACAGAAATAATGCTGCTAAATATTCTACCTGCACAGAGTAGTCCCTCCAAACAAAGAATTAGCCCGGCACAAATGTCAATGGTGCCAAGGTTGAGAAACTCTGATCTCAGATCCCAGAACTGTGAACTTGATTCTAAAGGCATTACTTGGACTCCTTCACATAATTCTGTGTTCTCCACATCTGAGCTTCGTTGGGAATTTATAGAGGATATCTGCTACAGTTATAATTGGTTGTATATGGGGCAAGAGGAGGCAGAATGAATTAAAATGTATCTGTGTTTCAGGGAGACCTTAGGAAATTAAAGAGAAAGTATGGAGGCAAAATGCCATTGGTCCAAATGGCTCTAGTGTTGTCAGTCATTTTGGAGACCATTTGAAACAACATCCCCTAAAGCCACATTAGTGGGTTTTGCATATTATAGAAGTTTAGTTAAATTGAAAGTGTTCCTCTTAACAGGATTTTTGACATTCTTCTTTGACATGCTTTTTTGTTTGTTTCTGAGATTCACTCATGTTGTTTTATATATGTGTGTGTGTATAATTTTTCAGGTTTTATTGCTATATAGTATCCCATTGTATGAATATACTCTAGTGTATTTTCCTGTTCCACTGCTGTGGATATCTGAGTTGTTTCCAGTTATTTACCATTAAAAACAATTCCGCTAAAACCCTTTTTGTTGGTGTGTTTTGGTGCACTTATCAAAAAAATGTTTTCTTAGGTATATATACCTCAGAATGGAGTTGCTAGGTCATAAAGTATAACTATATTCAAGTGTATTAATTATCTCAAAAGATTTTCCAAAATAATTGTGTCAATTTATATGCTGACAAATAGGTCAAAGGTGTTCTGGTGATCTACATCTTTATCAGGGTTTGATATTGTCTGACTTTTAAATTTTTTTAATTTAAATTAACTCATTTTGTTTTAATCTTCATTGCTTTGATTACTAATTGGGTTGAGCTTTTCCCTTTATATGAATTAGCCATTCTTGACTTTATTCTTTTTATGTGTGTGTGAGGTGCCTGATGGAGTTTTTGTCCAATCTTTCTAATGACTGTATCACTTTGCCTAGTTAATTTGTAATTTGTACATTCTAATCCTTTGTTTTACATGTTGCAAACATTGTCTTCAATGTGGTGGCTTGTCTTTTTATTCTGTCTCTGTTAACTTTTGATACAGATGCTCTTTTTTATATGTTAAAATTTATCATTATTTTCTTTTATTGATAGCACTTTTTGCATTTTGTTTAATAAATCCTTTCCTACCTCAAGGACATAAATATATGCAAATATGTTTTCTTGTTAAAGTTTTATAGTTCTGCCTTTTACATGTTGGTCCTTTATTCCCTAGAATTAATTTTTGTGAAATGTGAGGTAGGATCCACTGGGTTCTTTTGTAGTAATAACCAATTCTCCCAGCCACATTTAATGAAAAAGTTATCAGTCTGCACTGATCTATAATAACAGCTTTGTCATAAGTCAAATTTCCATGTTAAATGAGTGTGTCTCTGAGCTCTATAGTTTGTTCTATTGGTAAATAAATCTATCCTTTAATTAACATCCTACAGTCTTAATTACAGTAGCTTTGTAATTAATCTTGATATCCAGGGGGTAAATTACTCCCACCTTTCAGTTCCTCTTTGGGATTTCTTGTGCCGCTGTTGGGCCTGTGCTCTCCCATATCTATTTTAGAATGCGCTTGTCAAACTCACATAAACACACACACCTGGGTGCACTGGTTGGGATACTGATTACGTTTGTTTTGAGTGTTGAGATTAATTTTTGTGGAATACAGGCTTCTAAGACTTTCTTTTTCATAATGTCTTTTTCATAGAATCTTTTAAAGTATTTCAGAAATACTTTTATATATTTATTCCTAGATTATTTTAATATCTAAACGACTTAGAAAAAGTATCAAATATGCTTTTTGCTTGTTTTGGTGCATTTAATTGCGTTTGAAATGCAACTGATTTTTGTATATTAATTTTGTATCTAGTCACCATAAAGGCTTGTATAATTCCAATGATCTAGCCACTAAATTTTTTATAATTTGGAAAACAATCCCATTTTTGTTTCATCCTTTCAGACCTTACGTCAATTATTTCTTTCTCTTTTATTACTATGCTCTCTAGGTCAATATTATCATGAAGTTTGCTCTAATTTGGGGGGGACTGAGGGGAGAGGATATATATACCATTCATAAAAGTAAGAAAATGACTTTCCTTTTTGTGTTTATCAATGTTTTTGGTTTTGTTTTATCATACTGCATGTTGAACTTTTTGAAATTTTATCTATGCATTTGATTTTTTTCCCTTTAATCTGTAAATAGGGTAAATTTTACTATATTAATTCTTAATTATCCAAACATATAATAGTTCAAACACAATAGAAGTTCCAGTCAGGGCTGGTAATTAGGTTGCAAGATTCTCTTCTCTCCTCCACAGAACCATTTAGAGACAATTTGACAGTGACCCTTTAAACTTCAGTTCATGGCCTGTAAAGTCATTCCGGTGCCAGTAATCCTGATTGCAATCCATAGGAAGAGGTAAGGAACTTGGTGAAGCACCTGTGAGGGTGGGGAGAGGGGTATAGGCCAGACTTGGAATTTGCACTTACCAGTTCCTCTCACATTCTCTTGGATAAAATTCAGCCACATAGGATATAATCTTTAGTACCCAAGAAGAAGTAAGCATAAATTGAGTGAGAAACCACCCTGCTATATTAAATGAATCATCTGAATTGATTTTCTAATATTCAGCCAGTCTTTTATTGATGAATGGGCTCAACTAGATGTATTATGTTTTAAATTCTAATCTTGATTCGAGTAGCTAATAATTTTATAGGATTTTTGCACCTTTTTACAAGACAGAGATTGGTCAAAAATTTCCTGAACTCAATAAGACTTTACAATTATTGTTTGCATGGTCAATATTCAGTTTTATTTCTTCATATATTGACTTTTATCCTGCTGGGTTTTCATGTTTATTGGGAATCTTTTTCTTTTCTGAAGAAATATAGAGTTAGAGATATAGTGCAAGTTTACTGGAAATGATGTTTTTGATTATCTTGCTTCATTTTTTAAAAATATTTACACTGAGTGTAGAATCCTAGGCTAGCAGTTATTAGTTTCATCTTGTTAAGTATTCATTCCATATTCTTCTGCCTTCAATCATTTAAGTTGAAATGTCAGCTATCAGTATAACTATGCCCCCCCTGAAGGTAATAAGTCTTTTTCCTCTTTATGCTTTTAAGATGTTTCTCTTTGTGTTTGGTTTTCAGCATGTATTTTGAAACTCAGTTATTAATAATATACATACTTAGGATTATTATGTCTTCTTGACTCATGAAAAGGTACATTACTGAGCATAAACATGAATATCTCATAATGCATACTAAATTGTCTGCTATTAATATAGTGATTTCAGATTTTCTTTGATTTCTTCTTGCATAGTATATTTTTTCCATCCTTTTAGTCTTAGTGTATCATTTCCTTTTATCTAAAGTTTGTTTCCTATAACCAGTACATAAGTTGATTCTTGCTTGTTTTATCCAATATGATTTCTCTGTCCTTTATTTTACTCTGATAGAGTAAATCCCTGTGACACACATAGGAGGCCCACAAGGTTTTTCAGAATATATATCAGTAGACACTCTGCTGGCATGCTGTGAAAGGGACAGAGAGACGACAAAAGGGGAAAAAAAAAACAAACCATCAGATTCCCAAAATTCTACATGCAGGAAGTAGGCTTATGAAACTACTCAACTTTGAACATGTTCTATCTTTCATGAGAAAAGTAGGATGACTCCAAGTGGGGAGCAGTGGGCCCAGAAGGCAGAGCCTCAGACCACAAAAGATTATTCCCAGGCCTTGAAGTCCAATGGGATTTGGATCTAATAGGGTTTGCCCAGTTGGATTTCAAAATTGCTTGGGACCAGTGACTGCTTTTTTCCTGTAATTTTCTCCCCTTTTGAATGGGGATGTCTATAAAAAGAATTGAAGAAACTTTAAGCAGAAAGAAACCGGGATTGATTATTTACCATGCAATTTATTTCTTTGTTTAACTTCATGTTATCATCTAGTATCATTTTTCTTCTGCCTGAGGAACTTATTTTAACATTTCTTAAAGTACGGAGCTGCTAGTGTCAAATTCTCTCAACTCAGTATTTCTGAAAATATTTTTGTTGCATCTGTAAATATTAATTTAATATTAATTAATTATAATTATTTTAAAATTATTTGATAAACAATTCTTGGTTGACTCTTTCATTTCAGCATTTTAAAGAAGTTATACTACTACTTTCTTGCTAATGGATATCAGACAAGAAAGGTATAGTCATTTTTACCTGAATTCCTCTGTTCATAAGGTGTCCAAGTAGAAATTTAATCAATATCTACCTTCTTTCCAAAATTTTGAATACCCACACTCGCTCCAATTTCTCACATACCTTGTGCATATGATAGAGCTGTTGTGTATTTCAGTGCTGTCTTATGTCTTATTTTTACTCTTTATGCCATTAGTATTGTTGTTTTAAGCAGTCAATATTTATCTAGACTTACGTGTGTAAGTCTCAATTTATTTGCTTTTTATTTCTTTTTTCATCACAGACCTTCCATTTGGAATCACTTTCCTTCTGCCAGAAATAAACTGGAATTTTCTCTAGTAGGTTTGTTTGTGTCAATCTCTCTCACTTTGTATTTCTTTAAAAGCTTTAGTTTGCCCTTTTTCTTGAAATATATTCTCAGTTTTCAGTTATTTACTCTTAGAACATTGAGCATTGAATATGCTTTCTTCGGTCTTCAGTTTTTTTGAGAAGGAAATTGTTATTGCAATTGTGACTTCTCTAAAGCTAATCTATCTTTTGTGTCTGGCTGCTTTTAAGATATTTTTTCTTTGTCTTGGTGTCTGGAATTTAACTTTGATGTGTCTGGGTGTATTTTTGTTTTTGTTTTTGTTTTGTGGTATGTGGGCCTCTCACCGTTGTGGCCTCTCCCGTTGTGGAGCACAGGCTCCGGACGCGCAGGCTCAGCGGCCATGGCTCACGGGCCCAGCCGCTCCGCGGCATGTGGGGTCCTCCCGGACCGGGGCACGAATCCGCGTCCCCTGCATCGGCAGGCGGACTCTCAACCACTGCGCCACCAGGGAAGCCCTGTCTGGGTGTATTTTTAAGTTTTAATCTTGCTTAGGAATCATGGTATTTTTGCCCCAGTGCACTAGTTAAAGAGCCTGAGCTGAAACACATATTAAGTAGTCATGCTTTAGTTGGGAAACAATATCCCAGAATGGAAAGAGTGAGGGGAAGACAAAGTGAGGCAGGGAAAGATGGGAAACAATGCAAGGTGATGCATCACCATTCTGGCGTAGGATTCACATGGTGTTGCAATGTGACACAGCCAATAGTTCAGCAGGTATGTCTGCTCAACGACTCGGGACTTTTCATATCGGCTAGTGGGGGAAAAAAGTGCCTCAGAGCAGTACCTTAGAGGCGAGGAAGCATAATTGTACAGATTGCTCCTATTTCTTGTATCCCATTGGTCAAAGTTTGCCCTACTTACAGTTTAAATAATCCAGCCCCGTTGACAAGGAGCTTAAAAAGCTAGATCACCCATCCTGCTACAGGGTAGTAGTTGATACAAGTCAAAAGTTTCAGAGACAGCCAGAGGTTTCAAGATCCATCTGGCTGTGCAATGTCAGCCAAAAGCGAGGGCTAGTATTTCCAAGCAGGTAATTGGCTCTGCAGGCAATGGATCTACCTAGGTCCACCCAGTGTCTGTTAGCTGTGCCAGTGCTTGAAGTAGAGTCAAGGGCTAAGCATCAAGGAGACAGACAAAGCTGAGAGTGCCCGGGGGAATATATTAAGATGTTCCTGACACAATTGGAATTCTTCTATAGGTGGTGTCATTCAGTAATTCTGGAAAATTTTCAACCATTACTACTTCAGATGTTGCCTCTACCAAGTTTGCTTGTTCTCGCTCTCCCTCTCTTTCTCTCTCTCTCTCTCTCTTCCCCTTCTGGAATACCTATTGAAGCTTATGTTAGCGTATTTCTTTCAGATTTTCCGCCCTTTCTCAGTGTTGCGTTCTAGATAATTTCGTCAACTCTAACTCCCTATACACTAATTTTCTCTTTAGTAAAATCATTTTCTGTCAAATATTTTCAGGTTTTTATATCAATTATTATATTTTTATTTCTTGAAGTTCTATTTAGATCTTTATAAAATCTGCTTTGTCATTTTTTATACACCCAACTTTTTACTAATGCTAATTGGCACCAAGAGTGCCAATTCTTTTTTGATTCTTTAATTATATTATATATGTTTAGTTTATATTATGGAAGTATGAAATTCTCACAATTACAACTTCTGGCATATTTCTGTATATAATTTTTCTCTGTATTGCTGTTGCCTCTCACGGTTCCTTGTTTTTTGGATTTTTTTTTAATTTTTAAATGATTTTTATAAATAAAGCTCATGCATCTTGGAATTGATCTGTGAAATTCTTTGAGGCTTGAGATGAAGTTGTGTGCTTCTGAAAAAAGGATTTGCAATTATTTCTTCGAGGAATCTGGGACAGTATAAGCCCAAGATCATTTAAGATGTTTTGTTGTTTTGTTTTGTTTCGTTGGGCCAACTAACTAGTATGGATTTCCATTGCAAACCTGTGGTGTGAGTGATGGCTGTAGCAATGAATTCTTAAGGAATTTTTTTTTGTTCCTAGTCCAAGGTTTGATACACCACTCTCAAGCCCCCAAATAACCATAAAAACTTAAGTTTAAGTTCACTTATGCCATCTTCAGTATTCATCTTTTGACTGGAGTGTTCTTCACTTTCTTGCCAAATTATTGAGACGCTTAAGAAAATTATTGGGTGGGAGGGAGAGAGACGCAAGAGGGAAGAGATATGGGAACATATGTATATGTATAACTGATTCACTTTGTTATAAACAGAAACTAACACACCATTGTAAAGCAATTATACCCCAATAAAGGTGTTAAAAAAAGGAAAAAAAGGAAAATTATTTTAATATCTCTTCAGCTTGTTTAATTGTTTTCAGCCAGAAAGTAAACACGTCAGGGGTCCTAAAATGCTTCATCCCAGGAATTGGAAATCTACCTCACTTTTAAATAGCATATTTTTGTCATAGAAGCAATGAACTAATCAATAAATACTATGCCTACTATCTGTATTTTGGTGAGGTTATACCATTTTAAGTATCAGAGTAAGGATATCTTTCAGATTCTGCAAGAGAAATCTCTAGTCCAGCGTATCTACCACTTAGGTCATCGTGATACTTAGAAAAAAATTTTTTTTCTTAACTCAAGATAGAACAATGGAGCTTGAAATGGGCAAGTTATTTTTTAAAGGCGAATAAAAAGAACATATCAGAAAAAGCCAAAGTAGTAAAATGGAAAATCCCAGTCAACCTTCAGACACACTCATATTCACCCAACGAGAAACAATTGTTCACTTGCAAATTACATTTTCTCAACTTGCATAATGATTTCTCATGAATGAACTATCACAACCTAATTTTGCAATGGCACAATTGATCCTGCATTTCATCCAAGTGAGTCATTCCTCATAAGGTAGGCAAAAGGTTCGAAGTTAAAATACCATGACCAGCAACAGCTCAAAGAGATCCTGTCCCAGTGTCTTTAAAGGAAATGAGGTTTATTTTCTATGTGTTTCCATACTTAGGAAAGTTAACAACTTATTTGAGATGGCACTCTATAACCAATGCTTAAAAGGAAGACATTGCAACATTACCCAAATATAACCTATTAACTCTTAATGAGCTCTATTTTTTGTATAACACTCCATGAAAATGTGAACCCTCCAAAAAGGTAATGTGTAAAATGTAATTTTAATAATTTTACTGTCATTTTTAATGTAAATTAAGTATAAAATTTCTTGTATCCCGGTGGGTATTTTTGTTTCCTAGATTAATCAGGCTGTTTTGTTATAATGTACACACCTTGAAAAGAAATTTCATGAACATGATAAAAATCATCTCACCGAAGTAGGAATCAAGTACTTCCCATGAAACATTAATGCTAATATCTTAGTTGTTGCTGATTAGAGTGTAAATTCTACACTGAGCTCACTTTGCTTGCTAAATTTGTATGTCAGGGGAAATTGTCCCAAACCCTTCAGAATATTGTCTTACTTTTTTTTTTTTTTTTTTTTTTTTGCGGTACGCGGGCCTCTCACTGCTGTGGCCTCTCCCGCTGCGGAGCACAGGCTCTGGACGCGCAGGCTCAGCGGCCATGGCTCACGGACCCAGCCGCTCCACGGCATGTGGGATCCTCCCGGACCAGGGCACGAACCCGCGTCCCCTGCATCGGCAGGCGGACTCCCAACCACTGCGCCACCAGGGAAGCCCTATTGTCTTACTTTTGTCACCTTTATTACTGAATGCTTTTATTTGGTGCTCACAAAATACTAAATATTTGGATCAGATTTTAAAATTTCAGATGGCAACACAGAAATACTGTCAAACTGACAACTTAAATTGAAACAGCACAGCTTTTATAGCGTTTAAGAGACCTAAAGATTAGTTAATTCATGTCCCTCACTTTACAGATAAGTAAATAAAAGTCCAAGTTTGCAGTGTTGGTAATGGCTGGAATTAGAACCTAAGATTTTGTGTACTCGGCACTCACTATTTCATAAACCATATCATATCAGCACTGATTCAAAATCACATCATTTCAAACCTACCAGATGTCAGTCTCACCTGTGCTTCTGACTGAAGATTTTCCCACGGAGCCACAGAAGAAATAGAAGCCTGAAAGTGAGGCATGAAAATCAAAGCTCTTTTGCATTAAACTTAACCTGAATTCTGTATAGCCTGAGGACCTTCAGCAATCACTTTAAGTATCTACTCCGTATTTGTGCTGAAACAAATCACTTCAGGCTTTGTGAATTTATAGGCAGTAAGTGGCATGAGGGGAAAATGAACCCAGTCTACCCTCATTGCTTTGAATGGTTCTAGAAACTTCCTTGACTGACTTTTTACATAAATTAAATAGAAGGAGTACACTAACCCTTATCCAGAAAACATCCTTGTAAAATTACTAGTTTTTGTGAAAATTCATGGAATCACAGAACATTGAAAGAACTGTGAAATAATCACATGAATCTACTTGATTCATTTTATACGTGAGAAGACAAAAGGACATAAAGGTTAAGGTTCTTGTTCAGGTTTATGCAGTTAGCTATTAACAAAACTGGAATTAAAATGAAAAGCGTCAGACGATCTGGACAGGTTATTAATTCTCCTGTTTTTAGAAACAATGAAGACATTAAATCATGTGATTTTATATCCCCTCCCATCATTCTTTGGAATGCACACTGTTTCATTTCTCGTTCAAATGATGAAATGATTGTCCTGGTTTTTAATCTCAGTTCCCAGATGATATTGGTGCTGTGATTAAGGACTCAAACTGTTTTCTTTATTTTTTGAACCTGCTCTATTACTGATATAGACAAAGAGTTACATTTATAACATTTTCAAAACTGAGGAGTCCTCTGATGCTTAATGATCAGACTTCAGTTTGTACATCCCTGAAAACAGAAGCAAGGCAGTACTATCCTGCTTACAAACATTACATGAAAACATCCAAACCAAAAATTGTTTTAAATTTCATACTGCAAATGCTTGCAAGAAAGATGCTTTCCTTTTCCCACCATGCCTATCCTGCCTGGTTTTATTTTTTAAATTTTTTTTAAATTTATTTTTTAGATTAATTTTTATTAGAGTACAGTTGATTTACAATGTTGTGTTAGTTTCAGGTGTACAGCAAAGTGAATCAGTTATACATATACATATATCCACTCTTTTTTAGATTCTTTTCCCATGTATGTCATTACAGTGTATTGAGTAGAGTTCCCTGTGCTCTACAGGAGGTTGTTATTAGTTATCTCTGCCTGGTTTTAAGTATTTGACTCAAATGAGCAAATTCCCGTATTCTTAGATTCAGCTTGTGTGAAAGTTTTAATTGGCCTGTCAAAACCTAATACTTCTATAGTGGTTGATTTTTATACTCTATTTATGAATACACTGAGCTAGTCAATATGAAGATATCCTTAAATTTCCTTGTGACTACTGACTGGAAAGTTTTGCAAAATTTGATGTACACTAACAAGCACAGTAGTCACATTCTTGTAACCACAGCTGTTACATTAGTTTTCTTCTACCCAAAGCCATTTATTAAATGTTATGGAAAGTCAGTAAAGGTTTTTTTTAAAATATGTAATTTAATATACAATTTTATATTGTATGCAATCATTCAGAAACATGTCTTGTGAGGAAAGTTGCATGAAACCATATAGCTCAAATGAATAAAAAGTCAGGTTGGCTAGCATTAAAAAACTAAAACATTTCAGTTATAGAAAGACCATGGATTTCTAGGCCACAGACCCTTGTTTAGTCCTAAAATCTTGACTATGGAAGCAATTGTACAGAGGCTTGTATTAATTTCCTAGGGCTATTAAGCCCATCCAATGAATTTTTCATTCCAAAGTCTGTACTTTTCACTGTTAGAATTTTCATTTTATTCTTTTTTACAGTGTTTGTTTCTATGAGAATTCCCATCTGTTTAGTGTTATCACCATTTTTCCTTTAATTCCTTGTAAGTCCTATCTGCTAGAACCAACATCTTAGTCTTGAGTCTATTTCTTTTGACTGATTTTTCCCTGATTGTATTTTCCTGTTTCTTTACAAGTCTGATAGTTTAACTTTTTACTGGAAACAGTAGATGACACTTTTTAAGAACTCTGAATTATAGAGACTCTGTAGATTTCTCAGAAGAGTGTTGATTTTAGATCCACCAGGCAGTTAACCTTCTGGCTGATCACTATGTACCTGCAGGGAGATGGCTTTACTTTGCTGTTGCAGCTCTGAATTGTTTTTTCCCATCTTCAAACATGAATCCCTTGGCACTGAGACAGTGTTTGCTCCTAAGGCATAGCCCTTCTGGAATTCCAGTGAGTTCCTGAGGTGTTACCAAGCCATTCTAACTGGGCAGGCCTCAGATTCCAAACTCAGTCTCCCCTGTGGTGGGCAAGAGCTGAAATCTCTGTCCAGTTCTTCCAGCCTTCCAGCTGTGCTCCATTGGTCTTCTCGAACTCCCCTCCTACATGCACAGTGCCAGCCCAAAATTGGCTGAGTATTTTAAGACAGATTTTGGAGCTCCTTTCCTCTCCGTTTCCCTTCTCTTTAAGACTTCCTCTCTTCACTTCCAGATACTAGGAATGTCCTGAAATCTGTCCTCTAAACATCTCAAATCAGCTGCACGTTTTGGTTGAGCTTTTGATGCTACAGCTTAGGGACTGGAGAGTGCCTTCGTGGAAAAAATTCTAGAAACATGGTGCTATCACAATGTGGTTTCCTTCTTTCCAGGGTTGAATCCCTTCCAGTTTCTGCCTACTTTTGGTCTCTTTCCAATACCTTCAAATAGCTGCTTACCTTCTCTTTAATTTTTTTAAGTGTTTTAAATGCTATCCTATAGAATCCTTATTCCTCTCCAAGCATTTGCACCATTGCTCCTTCTGGACTTATCTTGAGTGAGAAATAAATAAACTTTGATGTAATTTAATCCACTATTCTTGGGTTTCTGTTATGGTGGAGCCAAGCCTAAGCCCAAAAGACACAGCTAGGTTCAGAATACTCTCCCTAGGGGAATGGACAATCAGTCTCATGATGAACTTGAGATAGGAAGGAGGCAGAGTGGCTTCCCTGGGAAGGCAGGTGATTCAGATGCCATTGCAGGACTGCAAAAAGCAGCCAGCAGACACAGAAAAAGAGGCAGTTTTGCCAGCGTTGACAGTAAGACGTTCTCATAAAATTAACCCAGAAGTTTGAAACAGAAAAAAACTAAATGGGACACTATTTAGTGTCCAACTTATTTTCCCATAAGTTTTTTACACATTCAATGATCACAGATTCCAAATTCAAAAGATTTTCAAAACATTAAATATGCTGTCCCTAAGTCATATGATCTATTCTGACTGTCCATGCCACCGAATTTTTGGTTAGAAAAACATGCTCACTACCCCTACACGCCATTAAGAATGCAAGATGACTTTTCTTTTAGATTGGATTTATTTTTGTTTTCACTTTCCTAAATATGTTAGCCAAATGGCTGCACAGAGTAATTTGCTCCCAACTACACGTGCAGATCCACGGATATACATTCCCACAGAGAACGTCCTTCCCTGGGATTCCCAACTAAGACCAGAAACAGAAGCTTGGACACAGAAAATGATCAAAAACCATTGGCTAGTGCTACAGTCCTGGCACCAGGTTGGAATACCCTCAAAGCTTTTACACTGTATTTATCTTTCACTCCCGACCAGGCATCAGAAGACAAAGGGGACACAAGACAAACACAGTGAACTGGATGATGTTTTCCTAGTTGAAAACTGTAAGTTGAAAGAGAGAAACAATGACATTACAGAGTTGTTTATATCTACCCATTTTCTTTTCTAATTTATTACTAAGTAAGAAAGTGATTTGAGTTGATCATATGCAGTCACATTTGCTTTCTGAATAGGTTCGGTCCCTGCCACAAGTTTGGGAAAGCTCTCTTTATCAAACTGGAATCTCTTCATGGAAGAATAATGCTATTTTTGTTATTGTCACCTGTCTCCAAGAAATTGAGAGCGGTGGGAATGTGTTTCCTATTAGACAATATTATCCTTAGTTCAATTTCTCGTGTGTCTTAATGCTCTATGGTCCCCCACCTTCTGTCACTATTGCCACTTTGTACTAAGGAAGGTCTCTAGGAGAGGTCTGTACGGGGTAATGTTTATTGACATCTTCCTACCCACCCCTCACACAGTCACCCTGTAACCAGAACATTCCTCTCTAGCTCTTTCTCCCCATTCCACACACATACACACACACACACACACAAAATAACACCAGGAGGGTTCCTTAACCATTTTTATTTCTGTCAATAGCATTGGAAAGCAAAGTCCTTGGTTTATCATTTTGTATAAAATATTTCCCAAAGCATTGCAATGTGTACCTGTTATCATCAGCTCCATAATTCTTTTCCCTGCCCGCAGTCTCTGCATCCTGGCAGTTTATCATCTCTGCATGCTCTGTGCTTTAGATTCAGTCACCTCTGAAGCACAGGCAAAGCCTGCGGCAACCAAGCAGGGCATTGCTTCAGTCTGTATGTAAGAGTTAATTGCAGTCCCACTCCTTGAAGTACTGCCACAATTCCCTGCTTCACTGAAGGGTCTTTGATATCAACCTACTGCTCTTGGGAAGATTACAACTTGTGCATTTGGATTCTTCTAGTCAAAGTACGCGAGAACACCAGGTCTGAAAGCAAAATTGCTTTCTGTGCAGCATGTAATCTCCACACCTCTCAATTCCCATGGTAGGGGCACTGTAAACTGAGGAGCAGGCTTGTCTCTGAAAAGTAGCTCTTCACTTGTAGTTTCAAAGCAATTTTTCAGTCCCAGAGGATAAACGTCTTGCATATCTGCTGCAACTTGCTGAGAAGTTACGGTCCTTATACACTATGCTATTGACCCACCACCAATAGGATATGATCTCTTGAGACAGTATTTCCGAAAGAAAGCATCTACACATATTTCCAAAAGAAATCCTCCACATTCATTTCTGGATTGTGTCTTTGAAAAAATGGAAGTCATCTGCCGAAGAGCTGAAGGTGGGTTTTCTTTGTTGTGTATGGATATCGGACCTGATAACTTAGGGCATTAGGAAGAGTAAGTGACGTAAGAAAATTTCAAAATTTCACGTGTTTGAGATGTCTATAAAGTTTAAAGGAACTTAAATTATTTTTAGTCTTTTGGAAATTTTAAGGAAAAAAAGGTCTTTTTCTGGAAGAGTTCTCATTTTTTTTTTTTTTTTTTTTTTTCTGTACGCGGGGCTCTCACTGTTGTGGCCTCTCCCATTGCAGAGCACAGGCTCCGGACGCGCGAGCCCAGCGGCCCCGCGGCATGTGGGATCTTCCTGGACCGGGGCACGAACCCGTGTCCCCTGCATCGGCAGGCGGACTCTCAACCACTGCGCCACCAGGGAAGCCCAAGAGTTCTCATTTTTAAAACATTTTTGTTTCACTTCTTGACTAAAACCAATACTAATTATAACAAAGTCTTTGTTCAAACGTTAAAACCTCAAGTGCCCTTCACCTGGATGCCAACAAGCACACGTGGATTACAACAGAGACCACACAGTTACTTTGGAAATTGACTTTCAGATGTGTCTTCAGCACATTACTTCTCAAATTGGGGTGAAATTTAACGGGAATTTTCCAGAAAGATGAATATATAATAAAAACCTACTACAATACATTTTTAAAGCACCAAAATCATTCTACCTCTATTTGGTATTTTTGTTAAACTCACCTTGAAAATAAAAAATAAGCACACTGGAGCAAAATATATTCTTGCATCCTTATGTTCAAAGTTAGTGATTAGTGATTGCTTTTTCTTTTTCTCTTAAGACCAAGCAGCAAGTTGATGACAGAACTAGGAATGAGCCTGGAAATATCAATATTCTTTGGGATTTTACAGCTCTTTTCATCTTCAAAGTGCTTTACAAAATTTTCTAATTAGGCTCACATGTCCTGTCTCCTAGTTAGGCTCTGTAATCAGAAGACAGCATACCTGTTCTTCTTTCCTTAGCTCTAAGCAACATGCTATTCTTAATCATTTCTAAATTAAAGAAAAAAGTGTTTGTAATAATGTCGACTTAATTAATGACAAATCTGGACATTACTTTAAATACGGATCCAATTGCCTGGGCCCTAATCTATATTAGCAAAGCTTGGCTATTATTTATTCAGAGCAAAGATAACTTTTAATTGTAAAATTATCTGTAATGAAATGCCATGGTTAAAGTAGTTGTATTTCTGACCAACCTAAAATATTATTCGAAAGGCTTTCACTTTATTTCCATGAAAAAATATTTTGTTTGACATATCCTTACTATTTTAAAAATCATTTTTTAGCAAGCTGTGCTTTTTAGTAAACTTTTAAGTAGGCGTGAGATAGGTTAGTCTTTAAAATGAGAACTAAACATGGAAATGAGGAAATCTGTATTTTATTTGCGTTTCTGTCACTAACTAGCTGTATGATTTCGGACAAGTCACTTATTGTTTCTGGATCTCAATTTCCTCCTTTGTTAATCAAAAGGGGGTTTTTTCCCCCCTCTGGCTCTGTGACCCTAAGAGTAATTGTGTGCATCTCAGGACGTCCTGCGTGCATGGGTGCTTGACCGTCTAAAGCCCCTCTGGTACCTGCTGTCATCATTGGGTGTATATGGAGGTTGAGGATCAGAAGTAGCTACCTGGTCAGCAGGCATTTCATCCCTCAGCCATAATATGGCCAATTAAATAGCAATAGATCAGGTCAAAAATAGAAGCATCTGGACATCCGTCTTCACTCAAAGCATCTCTTTAGTTTGACCCAGTGTTGTATGGAGAGAGACTACAGACTCTTGGAAGACTTTTCCTTCCTGCCATTTCTCCTAACCCTCCACCTGTAACAGGGGCCTTCTTCTGAAGTAGTTTCTTTCTTTTGTGAGGCCTGTTAGGGAAACGTATGAACATAAACCCCCATTTTAAACTTTATCAAGTGCTTGCACCTTTGAGTGAAGGGGCTGTTGTATCCCTTTCTGAGAGCATGTGTTGAGCCTGGAGAGGAAGGTGAAGCTTCGGTTTGGGGGAGGGTGGGTGTCAAGGGAAGTAACTCAAAACTCCATCAAACCAAAAGAAAAGAGGAGAATGTGAATGACGAAAACGAAGAATGCAGGAAAACAAACTTCAAATGTTATCATTTAGGAAGGGGAAAGCCCTACCTGCTCACATGATACTAGCAGAGATGTCGGGCTAGGCCACAGGACCTCTAGGTGTAAGTAGGATTCCCTGCATTTGCAGTGTCTTGAGGGCATATTCGTTTCAGGCCCTAGAATATGTATTCAAAACAAATGTATCCCAGCAAGTCTAAGTTCCCCAGCTCTATGACTCCCTGTGTGTGTTGGTGAGGAGAGGCAAGGAAGAGAAAGCAAAACACAAACTCCTAGAACAATCTCACTTTAAAACAGCATGTTACTGAGTGGAAAGGCAGGCAAACAGAAGGAATGCATCTTCCTCCTAATAAATGACAGTGGCTTGAGTTGTAGCAGAGCATAATATCTGCACAGGTCATTGTGTTCGCCGTTGTTGGTGCTGTGAATTCTCCCTTTGATGTAATCTATTTCCTCGAGTATCTCAGCTTGGAGGTGGTCTAAACAAATACTGCTAATAACTTCAGAAACAAACTAGGACTCCAAAATATTCTGATTCAATGTTTTACTCAGAGCGGAATGTTTTGTATTGGAAAGTCGCCGCGATGTTCCTCTATTAGGGAGATAATTAAAATGTGGCATTTTTCTTTCAGGAGAATATTCAGTTAGGTGTTAGTACTGGTGCTTTGGCCAAACACTTCACAACGGATCTATATTCATGAAACCCAGTCTGTGAGCAATGATGATTTTAGGGTAACCACATTTAGCAAATAAAGATATGAGATGCCCATTTGAATTTGAGTTTAAGATAAAGAACAAATATATATTTTATTACAGGTGTGTCCCACAAAATATATGGGGCATACTTATGCTAAATTAATTATTGTATTTATCTGAAATTCAAATTTAAACAAGTGTCTTAAATTTAATCTGACAACCTTCAGTGGTTTTCAGCAGAAACATGAACCCTTTGAGCCTACTCTCAGTGGTGGCTTGGATTGCAATACGGAGAGAAACTCTGTTCCTAGGATACCTTTCACATTGTCTTATTTTACAAAAGAGCAGGAGGCCGACAAGTCCCCATAGGTTTGCAATTAAAGTACCAAGTGTGTGACCATGTGTGAACACGACCTCTGATCCAAAGTCATCGTTTTAAATAATTATTTCCAAACAAGGGGATGGTGTTTGTAAATTATAGAAAAGTTGCATCATTCTCATACTGTCACCTTTAAATTTGGGTTTAAATGAGTCGTATTGAATGACTTACTGATGCTTTGTTAACCACTGGAATTGTGGAATTGTATATTTTTTCCGTCTCTGTTTTTTTCACTCTGTCCATCTTCAGGAGACACTGTGCATTGTTTCCCTGTGTGACGTGCTCCCTGCTCCAAGACTGCTTCAGTCACGGTCACAGCGAGGGCTGCTCCCAGAGCCCTGAGGACCCAGTGTCGAATCCTGAAGGCAGCCATGTGCTCGTGACTTGAACAACTTCATTCTGAGTTTGCGCCATCGGTAGAGCCTCTTAATAGATTAAATTGACTCATTACATTTCATTTCAGCAGCTCAAATCTTCCACCTTCTAAGCAAAATCTATGAATAAGGGAAAAATACTCAACTGGGAAATTAAAAAAGCATAAATCTTTCCTAAAGAGTCTTCCCCAGTCTCCTTGTTAGTCTCAGTAGATACCTTCCCTTTCAGTGGCAGAGAGAAGCGCCTTCAGGTGGGAATCACTCTCCACCTTACTCCCCGCCCACCTCCTCTGGCGCTTAGACAAATATAGAGTAAGTTTTTCTATATGAAGATTTACTTCGTTATAAACTTTTACATTTGGCTTCTCTGTAATACTTTTTGGTCTAAATTCATAAATGGTCAGTCCAATGTAGTAGAGATGACTCAGTGACAGACCTGATCATATAGTTTATCAAACATCCAGTTAGCCATCATAGAAACAGTTATTTATTGACTGTTTACTAGGTGTGAAGTGCTCTGTTAAACAGTTTACTTAAATTATCACATTTAATCCCAAGAGTAACTCTCTGAGGTAGGTAATATTATTTTTCAGGTTTTATAGATGAGGAAATGGGATTTAGCAAATTTAAGGAACTTGCCCAAGGTCCACAGCGTGTAAGCAGCAGAGGCAAAATCCAAACGTGCTTCAGTTATACCAGGATCTGAGCTGTCAGAGGAACTATTTTGTTATTATCACTAAGAGAACCTGCAATTCCTCAGGCCACATCAACGTAAATATTTTTAAGCAGCATTGGATTATTTCCCCAAGTAATTTCTCACATTTTCATTTCTGTTCAACACCTTTTTTTTGCCATCTGCAGTCTATAGGGCCCTATACATGCAACTGTAAGCAGGAGTTAGTTGCTCAGAGAAGTGAAATTGGGTGGCCATTCCTGGCCCTTCTTAGCTTATTGCTAGAAGCTAGAGTGGGGAGGGGGTTGTGGTGGGTTGTCCTTCTTAGAGTCAGTTATCTTAATAACACGAGAAAATCATCTAAACCAACATTGTTCTTTAGACTCTACATGCATGTAACCCATAAACACCTTGGCTAAATGCTATTTGATGTTATTACAGAAAGAAGAGCAGAATGAAGTTCGTAGCCAGATCTAAATGCAATAGTAAAGTATTTCAAAGAGAAGTTCTCCAACTGCTTCACAAATTAACCATAATGGGTAGTTATTTTTCTGGAAGGCTTGGTCCATCAGTATATATTTTTTCTTTGGGCATTAGGAAAATTTCAGTTAAATTTACTTTTCAGTTGTCGTAAGAATCTCAACCTTATGTTCCTAGACAGTTTATTTTTCCAAAATGGTTTCCAAACTCCATTTTTAATTAATTAAAATCTGCCTTGTTTTCCATATCCTTTCATGTTGAACAATGTTACAAACTAATTTTTAGTCACGCACAATTTCTAAATAAACAGACAAGCATGAACATCATCAGTAGACAATATTTACTTCTCTCTAAGGTGTTCCGTTTTCATCTTTTAAAAATTCCACTTTTTTAAAAAAATACCACATACACACACATCTAATCTGCAGTCACATAGTGTCTTTCTCTTTAACGTGTCTTAGTTGAGACCATGGCCCCTGCACTTGAATCACTTCAATCTCCTTCCACATGGTCCTCTCCCTCCCGCAGTCCTGTACTGTCAAGTCACTTCCTTGCTAAAAATACTTCCAGAATTTTCCAGATATTCTGAGTCTGATTTGATTCACAAAGCCCTGCCAGATCTGGTCTTCTCACCCCCAAATACCTCTTTCTATCCTAACACTTCATATTTGGGCTGTGTTACAACTTTTCATTTGTGGTGCTATATACACAAAGTATTTGGAAGATTGTGCTGATTCTTAGTAAGAGCTCTCTAAGGGTTATTCTTGGTGGTGTTATATATAGAAGTGGTTTTTAAATTATTATCCAGTATGTATCCGTGATAATTCTTCTCCTCGATTGAAATATATAGTTACTTTCTTTTATAATCAGTCACCAGAAATTCTTTCTGGATCAAAGTAAGAGATTCATTCCTTTAGAGAAATGTTTAAATGTACATAACACTCTTAAAAGAGATGGGTAAAACACTTGATAAAGACCAAAAATAAGATCATTTTCTTATTTCTTTTTTTGTGCTTTTTTTCTTTCAAATTTGAGATTGGGAAAGAAGCTTAGAGAAAGTTGAAAGCAAGGAAGGAGAAGAGGCTCCAGCAGGGTTAGTTTGATCGATCTCTTAGTTTGAAGCAATTGTACACATTGTACATTTTATATGTGTGCTTAGTGCTTATGTACTCCAGTCAGTATATTCATACTGGTAAGAAAGTTCCTTACCTTCTACAGAGTCTCACATGATAGGAATACAAGCTTATTTTCAAATTAGAAAATAATCTTTCAGTGCATCCACCAGTATGTGCTGCCATGTAAGTGCTCAAAACTAGCAACAACAAAAAATGCAGAAAGGAATTAAGAAGTGTTTTCAGTTATACAACAGATTGTGTATGTACTTGTGTCAAACTGCTTTCACTACTGAACAGTATTTTAACTTACAGGACATATATGTCATTGGTTAAATGTCCTGCAATAAGTCATCTCTGTGAAATCAAACTAGGTTTGCACTTAAAGCAAAATTTTCAAGTTTGTTAGATGCTGGTAATTGTATGTGTGTCAAAGATTTGTGTTGCTCTGGTGATAGGAACTCAATGTTAAACTAGATTTTAAAAAATCATTGTAAATTAATTACTTATTTTTAAGTGATAATAATCTCAAAAACTAAGTTTTTAAAAATGGAACTCCATGAACAGGAAAATATGTCTGCAGGTACTTGTCTCAGGATCCCAGGTCCTGGTTCGCCTTTCCTTTATTTGAAAGGTTATTTACCTGTGGTTCGTGGACCTTGTGAAGTGGTTTTCTTTTTCTTTTTGAGGTGAGGAGTGGAGAGAGGGAAAAAACATTTACATTGAGGCTCTTCCTTCAAATTGTCAGTTGATAAACATAATTTCTCCGTATTTTTGCTTCACTGATCGGAAAGGCTAGTAGTTAATGGCCTTTTATTACAAACTTCCTTTAGCACGCAGCCCAGCAGTTAGGCTTGAGCATGCTCCGTGACCCCTCACTGCCTCGCCACCCGCTTTGATCAGAATTTTGCTCAGTGACACACATCTAATAACCAGGAGTGGCATGAACTGAACCACCAAGACCCTGATTTATTCCTCAGCCCACATCCTCAGCCAAATAGGGGTGTAATTAGCTATTATGCCAACTGCCAATATAATCTGACCTTGTGTTCAGGCTGGGGCAAAAGCAAAACAAAACAAAACGAAAAAACAAGAAAGGCATGCCTCTGTACCAACAAAAGCATGAAGATAGCACAGCAGGAATTCAGCCTCTGGGACTAGCCAGCACAGTAGCCGGGAAGCAAACAAATTTTGCAATCAGTTTTGTTGCTTTGTTTTGCATAACTTTTTTAGCTAGTACAATAGCACGAAGAAAAGAAAAGACATGTTTGGAATGAAGACTTCAGATGACAAGCAAGATTCTTCTCTAACATTCCAAGCTGTATAATCCAAACTTATGAGCCTGTGATTGGGAAGAGAGCTCTTAATGTAGAAAAGAGTTGAGAAATGATCGCCAACACTTGTTTTTAACTCTTCACTAATGGATACAGAAAAACGAAATGGCTCTGATTTATACTACCTGCTCCAACTATGCAACCCCAAGGGCAACATAAAACAGGCCAACTAAAAGTCCTATAACTGAAAGTTCTGCATCAGTGGTCTAGGACTGTAATACTGTAATGTTTCACAAATCACCTAGGGATCTTGTTAAAATGCAGATTCTAATTTGGTAGGTCTAAGGCAGGACCGGAGTTCCAGCATTTCTAACAGGCCCACAGGTGAAGCCAGTGATGCTGGTCCCTGAACCACACTTTGACTAGACTCTCAGAGAGTAACCATTTTTGGCCTGGTTAATCCTCAGCATGGTCTCAGTTTGTCACTTCATTTTGCATTTAAAATATTCTGGAATTCCCAGTCGCCTCCTGCCCACTGGATTAGAAGTATCATAAGCCATGTGAAATGAGCTCTGAGGAAGATAATTAAGTACGCTTCCATAGAGAATTTAAGAATAGGACTTTGTGAGATAATTTATAAAGATTTGTTTTTCTAATTATTGTGGAAAATTTGGAAGATATAAAACAGTAATCAAGATAACAAAAATCACCCATAATCTCATCTTTCAGAGATGGACTCAACATATTTTTGTATATTTCTCATTAGAATCCAAGATACTTACATATTTTGGACCTAATTCTTTTCGCTTAACGTTTTATTATATACATTTGCTGTTTCATCTGAAAATGAGATTTAGTATTCTGGTCTATGGAGGCACTATAACTTATTGAATGGTTTTCTTTCATTCAACATTTACGTTGCCTCCAAAATTTCCTTGTTTAAAATATTCAGAAATACAGTAATAGAATTTTAAAAATAGAGTCACCGTTACAACTTACTTTCTATAAGTCTTTTAATGGGGAGGATTTCTCTTCACCCATGAGGATGTTCTCTTATGCATTTTCTTTTCCACTCTCTAAAAGAATGTTCTCCAGAAGCCAAACCTACTGCTTTACTGTCTCTGTACTTCAAGGCAGAGAAAAAAAAAAAAGAAGTCACAACCGTTTTCCCACCTGTAGTAACCTAGGTGCATCTTAACTGAAAACCACGGATAATTCTTCCATTTCTTCTCAGTTTTAGTGATTACATTCTTTTTCTTCTGAAGGATATCTTTTAGCTGTTATTTTTCTATAATTTATGTTTCAAAAATATCCCATTCTCAATTTATACACGTGGTGCTACATTATTAAGCCATTGTTTTAGGATAAAAATGATCATAATGAAAGAGTATGTTTTATCACGTATTCTTCCTGAGACTCAGAGTACTATCACATAATCGAATTTACTTTCTCTCCCATCTCCTCCTCCCCAGGCACACATAGCCCTTCCCTCCCAGCTCCTAGGAGAAGGGGGTGGTAGTTTTGCCAAAAATACCACCTTAATGACCTGGTTATTCTATATGAACTACATCAAAATAGTTGGTATTAGATGGGATTCTGTTGGCCTCAAATGATAAAAAGCAACTCAAACTAGCTTTAAAAGGAGTGGTAGTGGAATTTATTGACTTGTGTAACTGGGATAATCAAAACGAGAATTAGCTTCAGCAACTGATGGATTTCGTGATTCGACTAATGTCATCAGGGCATATAGCCACCAGAAAGTCAAGGTTTTATACTCAAAAGGGAGGGTTCCTTTCCTGGAAGTCCCAGCCAACCATTTCCCCAGTGGGAGGGATGATTGAAGCCCTGGCCTTTGTCACGTTCCTACTTCTGAACCAGTAGTTCAGAACCAGTGGTGAAGGGATTCAGTAGTCTGGCCATCTCCTGTATCGTGTATCTGTCCCTGATGCCATTAAATAGGGTTGACACCACCTAATCCACATGGATTTAGAGTGAAAGAGTATGGTTCCCTGAAGAAAAAATTAGGACACTGTTATTAAAAGAAAAGGAAAAGGATAGCAGGGAAGCAAACTAACAGATGTCCACTGTAAGTATGGTGACCATATTTCTCAGTTTGTCCAGGACAGCCCTGGGTCACACCTGTTTGCATTTGTATTGGATATTTTCATTTTGAATGTGTTAGTATTGATAGTTGAAATAAAATAAGTCAGAATAGATTAGATAGACCTCTACTCTGTACGGATCGTCCTTGACTCAGGATGGGGTTATGTCCTAATAAACTTACAGTTAAGCTGAAAATATCACAAGTTGAAAATGCATATAATACACCTAACCTACCAATCATTATAGCTAAGCCTCACCTACCATAAACATGCTGAGAACACTTACATTAGTGTACAGCTGGGCAAAATCATCTAACACAAAGCTTAGTCTATAATAAAGTGTTCAATATCTCAAGTAATCTATTGAATACTGTACTGAAAGTGAAAAACAGAATGGTCGTCTGGGTACGGAATGGTTGTAAGTGTATCCGCTGTTTACCCTGGTGATTGCGTGGCTGCCTGGCAGCTGAGGCTCGCCGCTGCCCAACATCACGAGAGAGCATCAAACCACAAATCACTAACCCAGGGATCCGAAACCTGAAATACGGCTGCTACTGAATGCACAGTGCTTTTGCACCAGCATAAAGTCGGAAAATCGTAAGCTGAACCGTGGTAAGTCGGAAACTGTCTATACTTCCAACTTATGCCATAACCTCATATAACAGTGTGTAAATCTACTACAAGTTATTCACTTTATTGTTGGTTCTATTTGTATATTTTATAACAAACCGTTTGGGTAACAGTGAAAAATAAGGGGCATACTTAATGTAAATTGAATGATTGCACTTCTGTTCCTCAAAAAAGTTGATGATGCATGTGTAAATGGCACAAAATGTTTCAATACATTTATGTTCCTCTGTGGAGGCTATTGTGATATCACTCTGGAAAAATAAATTCCATTGTCCCACAGGAAAAATGGAAGACATCACTCTGTGAAGGAAGAGTGAACAGGTCCTTCAAAATTTGGGAGTTATGTGAGAAAGACTGTGGATGAAGAGAGAAGCTTAACATTGCTCTTGCAAAAAGTATGTGTGTATATCCCTCTGAGAAACATGACTTTTCATTTAGATCAAATGACTACTTTTCTAAATTAATTTTGCTCATTTTGAATTCCAAGTTTTCTTGTACACATGCCAAAGTGATAACTATTAATATTTGGGCTGTTTTCAAAAAACTAAAAAGAAATTTGAAAAAAATTAAATGATGAAAGTTTTATATCGATGTCAGGTGTTCAAAATAAATTACTTAAAAAGTTGTCTCCATTTTTATGTCACTTATAGATGGAAGCTTATTTTATTTATTATAAACTTAGATATTATTATAAATGGTATCCTAAAGTCAGTTGAAAACTTCAGTCCTGAAGATCAAGTTTTTGTTTTTTTTTTTTTTTAAGGTGATAATACAAATACAAATTTGGGAGAAGTACAGAATTATGCAAGAAGTAATGCCCTTACTAAATTAAGAGCTCTATAAAGTAGTGATATTCTACCAAATTAAGTATAAGCCATGTTTCTTAAAATCTACAAATACTGGGCTTCCCTGGTGGCGCAGTGGTTGGGGGTCTGCCTGCCGATGCAGGGGACGCGGGTTCGTGTCCCGGTCTGGGAGGATCCCACGTGCCGCGGAGTGGCTGGACCCGTGAGCCATGGCCGCCGTGCCTGTGCGTCTGGAGCCTGTGCTCCGCGGCGGGAGAGGCCACAGCAGTGACAGGCCCGCGTACCGCAAAAAAAAAAAAGAAAACTACAAATACTTTTATCCTATAATATGCTTTTTTCTGATGAAGCTGATGTTGAATACACATACACAATTTAGGATGGCTATAAATGTCATCATCAAGGATTCTCAAAATGTTTGGGTGTTTGAAAAACCACTTTATAAATTAACATAGGTGTTCCACAATTATATTGAACTTTTTGAATGAGTCATCTAAATTTTACTTGCATTTTTTCAAAATCAGTTGGAAATCTAAACAATGGAACAATAAAATAATTCACCTCCTGAATGTTTTAGCACACGGCAATTATCCATAACAATATTCGTAAACAGGAGGAGATGATTGAGTATTGAGAACTAAACTGTGTGCACTACTTACACTTGAAGTTTTACAATTGTGCTCTGTATTGCCTCAGCTTAAAGGCTATATCTTTGGATGATTTCCCTTCTATGTACTGAATAAATATATATTCTATTAACAGGATAGAATGAGATTGAGAAGTGCTAGATTTCCATAGCATCTAATTTATGTGAAATGTTCAAAAGAATCATTAATAGGGACAACTTGTATGGTAAGTTTTGACTAATAAAAATATGATCCTTTTTATGTGTGTGGTGTTTGTGTGTGTTAGAAACATGAAAAGAGAGAGAGAAAAAGAGACCTTTATTTCTTCAAAGAAACACAAACTGTGTTGACCATGGCAGCCTCCAGATAGTGAGACGGAGGAGTCTGAAAGGTAGAGAACATAGTTTTTATTTTGCATCTTACTATTTTAAAAAGTTATCGAGTATACATTGATTTTATAAGAATAAAATTATGTGTATGTATAACAGATTCACTTTGCTGTACACCTGAAACTAACACAACATTGTAAATCAACTATACCCCAATAACAATTTTTTTAAATCTTGCAGAAAAAAAATAAAATTATTTCTGAATCTAAAGACATAGAGAAATAAAATATTTTGAAAATATTTTTCTACCGTCCTTCATGGGTATTAGAGAGAAATTTAGAAATCTTTAAAAATCCAAGTTAATCATTTTAATGGTGAGAATTTTGCAAACTGTTCCTAGCCTGAGAAC
The DNA here is from genome assembly GCF_963455315.2 of Globicephala melas. NCBI lineage: Eukaryota > Metazoa > Chordata > Mammalia > Artiodactyla > Delphinidae > Globicephala > Globicephala melas. Next base: position 22,858,147 of record NC_083315.2, read on the forward strand.
GACATGTTTAGACATTGGTCCAGGTTTTAAGTATTGTCAAGGTGACCATTCATGTTAACAAACACGTCTTGCTCACAGGGCTGCGATTTTTTTTGGTAATTTATTTTGTTTCCATATCAGCCACACACAGTCACAAAATTCAAGTTCTTTTCCATGGAAAAAGGAAAAATAATATGTTAATCTTGGAAGTAGGTAATTGACTATTTTAAGGCTGGAGAATTAATAGATATTACCTTCATATATTTCACTACCAGTGTAATCTCAAAGGAAAGAATGAGCAGAGTAGCTACATCTGTTGAACTTACCTTGGCAGCAAAGAGCACTTTTTCTGGCAGTGATCATGTACTTAGCTGATAAAGGAAAAAATACGTTTGGGAGACCACACGTGAGCATTAGAAGCCATTACTTTCCTTGAACTCTTCTTGGTCCCAAAGAAACTGCTAGTTGCCCTCCAAACTGCAACCCAAGTGATGCTTTGTCTATAAGACCTTTTATATCTATAAATAGATAAAGACATAGATGTAGATATAGATAAAGGTACCTTGCAATATTTAGGCATTTGATGCTAAGTAGATAAAATACTCAACAGACAATTGACTGATTTTTTTTTCCACACCAGATGGCTTTGCATCATGACACAACCATAATTTCTTTCAGGAGACAAACAGTTTTGTATCTGCAAGGGTATAACTCTAGATAAAGTGTTAGGTCTCAGAAGAAATTTAAAGTTAACCTCATCTATCCGTACACTCAATTCTAAGAGAATGTTTTGTTTTCCCAGCTTTAAGAGGTATCAGTTCTCCCTGTGACACCATCCCAAACCATTTTAGTCAGAAACAGGTGAAGCAAAGAATGTTATAAAATAACCATACTGGATGAATTTCATGAGCCATTGACAGCCATGACACAATCCAAAACCATTTTACAAAACATTTACATTTCTCAAGAATTAGTTTCATGAGTTCAGAAGGTTTCTACTGGGAAACTTGCTGAGATTCGGTCATGAACTTTGAATAATGTCAAGAGCTTGACCTCTGAATGTGGTGACTAGGTTGACATTCTGCTGGTGCTCCCATGTGCTTAGTCACTGTGCAACTGAAAATGAGCAAATAAAGGTAAAATGTCATGACAGCTTAGCTCAAGGCAATCGTCCATGTGAAATAAAACGAGAGCATATGCAAAATTATTTTATCCTGTGGTGTGCCTGGACTCAAGGAAGCTACAGTTTCTTCTTCCCTTTTGAAGTCTTGGTCAGGCATTTAGCTAAACATGGTCTCTTCTCTGTTCTCAGAACAAGTGTCTCCAAGTGCACTCCAAGTGTAGTGAAACACCTTCTCTCTTTTTCTCACATATCCCCTCTAGAATAGGGGATAGCCATGACCAAGAAAAGAATCAGCTCACAACTGAGCCTCCAAGAAGGAGTTTTCTTATACAACTGCTTCTACTGAGCCGTGGGTGGGGTGGATGTTGAGGAGAGGAACGTAAAGGACAGAATTAAAATGCCACCAGAAAGCACAGGACTTGGGGGCGGGAGGGTGGGGGGGCGGATGGGGGAGTAAGCAGAATTCTAAGAGGGCCTTCAAGATTTCTGCTGCTGATAAACGAACACTGTATAATCTCCTCCCCTGAAGTATGGGCAAAAGTTACAGCAAGAATAATTTGAGAGTATTTTACACTTTAAAAAATCCTGAATTTTCTTTTAGTATCAAAGCTAAAGTTTATGCCATAAATGATAGATGTGGGAAATATATTTGGTGATAGAAGAGTCCATTTTTCTGCCCCAGACATGATCATTATCCCATGATCTGATACAGTCAGCAAGGAGCGTGCTGGTGAAGTCCTTGAGAAAGTTCCTTGACCTGCCCCCTCCCCCAGCAGGGGCTCAAGGCCAGAGAAGCAGGTAACTAGCTTCCCAAGAGGCTTGAGAACAAGCTGAAATCCAGCTGTGCTTCAATTCCTACGAAGCTCTTTGCGGGGAGGGGTTGTGGAGGAGAAGACGTCACACAGAGACTCCTCATATATGTAGCGTGGCAGAAGTGAACGGAAGCAAGTGTGGAGCTCCAGGAGGGTGCTGGAGAACTTCCAGAATTCCTCATGCACAGAGAAAGACAGGGAATGATTGCATTCAGAAGACCTACTGACCCCGTGTCACCAGGTGATCGCCCTGCCTCTTCCAAGGCTGATATTCCAGGACTCCATAACAGGTACCCTCAGCAAGGTTGAGGAGGGAAACTAAAGTTGAAGTCAAGTGACTGGAGCAAAGATTAGCTCATCCTCTTCAATTATATGGTATGTCTCACCCTGCTGTTGCTCTTAGCTGTTCATTCCCTGCCCTGAACACACGGTGGAAATTTGAGACAGCATAGATTTCTTTCTCCAAATGCCCTGTATTTTATTTTCCTTTGCCCTGTCATCCAATATATTACCACACTCCTTAATTGGTAGTTTGGGGCCTTCGCTTCTTTCTTTCCACACCTAGATTCTTCTAGGAAATCCACTGGTTCCCCATCCCTTTGGCAGTGCGGTGAGCCACAGAAAGATGACTTACAGGCACGTGGTACCTTCCCATTTTGATACAAATTGCTAAAGTGCATATTTTTTCAGTGGTGTAGTGGGATTAGCACTCTGTGGCGGGGCTCTAGAAATGCAGATCAACTCAAACTTGTTAAAACAGTGGCCCAAATCCCAAAAGAGACAATTGGCCTTTTGTGAAGCAATTTGCAAGTATCAAGTTCCACCTTTAAAACTTACTATGCCCTGTTATTATGTGATTAGTAGAGTCAACAACAGCAGCCATGTTTTCACCTAGTTCGCATACTTTACAACATCACAAACCAGGCTTTGCATGTGGTTCTGAAATACAACAGTTCCTCAAGATCTATCAGTTAGTAACCGGCCCACTGTGGCAGTACCAGTGTGCTCTGACACAGAGCATAACCATGGGTGGTACAGACAACAGTCACCAGCACCCTAGATATGGTTTACACAACACGTGTTGATATTATGAATGATAAATATTAACTATATCTTACAGTAAAGGCAGATTATAAAAATGTGCAAAGTTAGATTATTTCCCCGGCTATTATTTTCTTTTCAAATGCAGAATAGAATGCTCTGCAGTTTGGGAGTACACTCAGGTGGTTAGTGAATAAAAAGCTTGAGCAAAACTTTAGAGAGACGCTTTCCCAGATTTATGCAATGCAGTGAGAATGGAGGAAAGAAGGTATGTACATTGGTTATATCCTCTGTGCCCTTCAGTATTCTGTTAAGAATATCTTCAGTGTGTACATTATCAAACATTTATTTCCATATATACCAATCACCACCCTCAACTGGATGGTACCTCTTTTTTCTAAACCTCTTTAGCTCCTTTGTATACATATTTTATGGCCCTTAGAAATTCTGTTTAGTAGTAGAGATATTTCCTCTATGTGATTTGAAGCAAGTTGTGGGCAGTGACATTGAACAGAACATAATTTATTGAATGTACTGCTATTCGGTGTCTAGCAAAATTCATTGCATGTATTTCTTGCTCAATAAATATTTTTGAATGAGTGAGTGAGAGAGTGAATGAGTGAACGGGTGAATGAATTTAAATGTAAACCAAAACGACACAGTGAGCTCTACTCTGGCTGTCACTAGTCTTCACTCAGTGTGTCTTTGACCGGCTCCCATACACTGATAGCAAATACACTAAGGAAGCTGAAGACAAAAGTTCCCAGATGACTATCCAGTAGGTTGGATGCATGTTAGGTCCACCTCTGCCTTGTTCTGCATTTTATACTCATGACCCCTTTCAGCATGGAAGAATTACTACATTGCAAGGTCAGTGTGCTAGTAAAACAAACTTGGTGTGTGGTTAATGTCTTAGCAGAAGTAAGTAGGTATCAATAAACTTAATTCAAAAGCAGAAGGTGAGTGGTAATTTCTGACAGTAAACAGCAACCTTGCACCTGCTACTGATGCCTTCCCAGCGAACTCTTGCAAAACTGCTCACTTCACACAATAAACCATGAATGGGAGATCAAGTCCCATTCATTCTCTTCAGACTTGAGGTTGCTTCTTCCTGGTTTTTCTCTTCAATATTTGGTTTACGCTCCCGTGTCTACAGAGAAAGTTGTGATCACAGGATGGTTTTTGTTTCTTGTTTTATATGTATATGTTATTGCACTTGGTCAAGAAGCTCTTTTTCAATGCCTTTCTGTGTGACACACATAAGTTAGGTGCTGAGGAACAGTAAACAGAGACAGAAAGCCCGCTCACAGTTCTGTGTAGAGGCACACAGGTTCAAGTAGACTACCAGTCTCCAGGATTCTTGAAACTAGCACTCCATTTTTCTTTAAAAACTGAAATTCTCATTTCAGACCCAAAAGATGAATGACAACATCTTCATTCCAACAGAGGATTTAAAACTTTTGAGCAAATCTGGAAATAAAAAGGACTCCATTCTTCGGTGCCACTGTTTGATGCCGATAGTGGAAGTATTGCTTGCGAATGTGGTTTTACCTCTTAAAATTAATTAGAGTACATTCACAGCAAAAAAAACTCAGGAGCAGTGAGATCCTCAGATAGTGTGTAAGAATTGAGGGTGTTTTGTTTTTTCTTCTGAATGTACGGTCACATTAGGACGTAAAATGAGTAGTGTCTTTAAAGGTGGCTATTGAAAAATGCTCTTATCTATCTTTTCATCTATCAACCAACAGGAAGCATTTCTCAAGCTGTGTGACTCAGGAACAAAGTTCACAAGAGCTTTCTGTACAGAATATTTTTGAATGAGTTATGTTTTTCTTGATAGACCTTTTAGGAAATTGTTGTTGTGTTTCTTCCCCTTGTTGTTATTCTATTTTTTCTTTTGTCTCCAGTCTGAAATCATTAGCGATCCTTTCTATAGCTCTGCAAGAGAATCACCAGATCTTATCCCAAAGGATGACACATGGGAAAAGTGCATGGATCTCATCTAGAAGAAGCACAGACCCTTTCCTCTAACATATGACTGTCTAGAACTTAGTCACATGACCTCACCTGAAGCAAAGGAGCCTGGGAAAACATATTCTAGCTTGCAGGACACTTCTATTTCACATGGAAAGAGGTAAGATGGATTTTAATAGACAACTGTAGTCCCCACCACAGCTTCATGTTTACAGTGTCTTATGATACTTATGGCATCTTCCTTTGAGGAGCAGATAGGAAGATGAAAACAGACAGAAAATATTGTTTCAAATGATGCACAATAAAATAGATTTCACATGACAAATCTATTTCATTAACCTACTGGAAATTGTAATCTTGTATGGAATTAGGATGAGAGACAGACCCAAAAGCAAATTATGTAAGAATTAACATAATCCATTTTCCTTTATTCCCTTAGACCTGGGTTATGAAAAACCCTGAATGTTTCTTTGAAACCAATAGCTATGTGATTTAAAATGTAGAAGAAAAAAATGTAAACTTCTAAAGTCAATGTTTTCTATTCTTCAATGCAGATTTTTACTTTCCACAAGTAATATTATGTCACTGAGCTCAATAGTCCTGAGAAAGGAACCAACTTCTTTTATGGTTGTACCTTCCTCCTTTAGGCCACCTTCATCATATATACAAAATGTTATGTGCACAGAGGAAGGATGCTGTCATTTTCATGGCACAGTACATCAATTTTGTTTTCTAGATAAACGCTATATGAACTTAACAGAAAAGAGCAGTTTTTTCAATGAAAATGCATGACAGAAGCCAAAAGGTTTTAAAGCAAACACACAAATGTGTCATCTAATAGTCCATCAACCAGCCCTTGTCACACTGATAAACCTTTTATCTCCCGTTCCCAGATTTTAATCAGTAGCTTGGTTTGCATGTTTCTTGTGTCACTGCAGCAACCAACCTAATGGGGATTCTTTATGCCTTGAGAAATCAACTCATTTGGGCCTAAAGGAAACATTTCCCTGCCTTGTTTTATCTCCTTCTCTATTCACATTAACATAATAGCTTTTAATTGGATTGTATTTGTGATTAGAGTCAGCAAAGGTGGCATTCTCTCAAAGGAAATTGACTGCAAGGCAAACTGCTGAGACTCCATCTGGGAACATGCTTTCAGCTCTTGCCACAAGGAGACATGGCCTCAGGAAATACAGCCTTGGGAGTCACCTGATAACTCATTTCTCCTAACAGTGGAGTCTACTACATTTATGATCAAGGCTTACACACCCCCATACCTGAAACATTTTGTTAACATTCAAATACATGTCCTCAAAAATAGAGCATTTACAAAAGGACATGACAAAAAAAGGGTGAATTCTTATATAATTTTAGAGGTAGAGGAGGCCTTCCTAGGTCTGATTTCCAAAGCAGAAACTAAATAACAAATGACGGCCACGTATAATTACACAGACACATAATATATCTACATATCAAAAGACTATAAATAAAATTACAGCAAACTGAGGAAATATATGTAATTGATATGAACACCAAAGGGTTATTATTCTTAATATATAAATTCTTACAAATTATATAAAAAGTACAAATGGTATATGTGAATAAATGGTAGAAAAAGAAATTTGCTAAGGAAGTACAAATATCCAATAAACACATGACAAAAAATATTACTCTTCAGGTCTGGAAGATGTTTAAATTAAGATGACATTTCTTACCTGTTGAATAAATAAGTAAATAGCAAGGAGTTCAGTGTATCCAGAAAACAAAGTATGAATACCTTTGAATATTCAACATACTTTTAAAAATTATTGCTAGCAATTAGATAAGAAAATAAAATTAAGGGAATGTAGATTGGAAAGATAGAAGTAAAACTGTCTATTCACAAGTCTATGTATATATTTACATAGAGAGAAAATTCTGAGGATTCTACCAACAACTTTTTCTTTTTTTGACCACACTGTGTGACATGCAGGATCTTAGTTCCCTGACCAGGGATTGAACCCATGTCCCCAGCAGTGGAAGTGCAGATTCTCAACCACTGGACCACCAGGGAAGTCCCTACCAACAACTATTAAAGCTCATAAATGAATTCAGCAAAATCTCAGAATGCCAGATCAATATACAAAGTCACCTGTAGGGCTTCCCTGGTGGCGCAGTGGTTGGGAGTCCACCTGCCGATGCAGGGGACACAGGTTCGTGCCCCGTTCCGGGAGGATCCCACGTGCCGCGGAGCGGCTGGGCCCGTGAGCCATGGCCGCTGGGCCTGCGTGTCCGGAGCCTGTGCTCCGCAGCGAGAGGCCACAACAGTGAGAGGCCCGTGTACCACACACACACACACACACAAAAATCACCTGTATTTCTATACTCTGGCAAAGAACAATCTGAAAATGAAACGAAGACAATTCAATTTATAATAGTGTCACAAAAAATAAAATACTTAGAAAAATTTTAACAAAAGAAGTGCAAGATTCGTATATTGAAGGCTATAAAATCATGATGAAAAAAATTAAAGGAAACCAAAATAAGTAGACAGGTGTCCTGTGTTCATGGATTTAAAGACATAATATTGTTGAGATGGCAGTGCTGCCCAAATCGATCTATTGGGTCAATGGAATCGGTGTCAAAATTCTAGCTGCCTCTTTTGTAGAAATTGGTGAGCGGATTCTAAAATTCATATGGAAATTCAAAGAACCCAGGAGGCAAAATAATAAAAATAATAATACTAATTTATAAAGAACATATTGAGGAACTCACACTTCCCTATTTCCAATTTACAGCAAAGCTACAATTATCAAGACAGTGGTCCTGGCATGAAGATAGGCCTATAGATGAATGGAGTAGAATTGAAAGTCCAGAAATAAACTCTTACATTGATGCTCCATTAGTATTTGACCAGGGAATGAACGCACAAGGGACCAGGTAGTATCAAAGCCCATTTAAAAAGTATTATTTCTATGTTCTCCCTAAATCCCAATGCAAGAAATTCTCCTCCCTTTTATCCAAATAACAACAACAGAAGTCCATCACGGAAATCAACTCAGGCATATAGATGTCTATCAGCCCCACCTCCCCCAACATTGCATCAGACACACAGGATAACCCATGTAGAGAATTGTCAGAAAAGGAAAACTTAGGAATATCTTAATCAATGCCTATCCCATTGAAAGATGAAAAGCCAGAATACAACAAAATTTAGATGTTGAATAGTTTCCAACAGTAATTACAACAATTAAATTAGATTTTTTTTTTCTATTTTTTGAATGTATTCACTTATTTAAGCCAAATGCATTTTCTGGGCCTACTATGTATCGCATGCTAGGCTAAACACTAGGAATATAAAGAGGATGCTATTCAGGCTCCATCTCTAAAATGCTCACAGTTTAGTCACGGCCAGAGAATTCATTCACTGAGCATGTGCTGATTTTGACCTAGATCAAGAACCAGACATTGTGCTTGTTTCTAAGGATATGAAAACATTTAGGACACAGTCACTGCCTTTAAAAAATAGTTGGTCCTCTGTAAGAGTGGATGAACAGATAGGTAGGTATATAGATGATAGGTGGTTAGATAGATAGGTAGATAACGAGATACAGATTGGTAGGTAGGTAGGTAAATAGAAATAGAGATGTTCAAATAAGTATAATAAAATTGCATAGATGTAGTATAAACATCTTTGCAGAGTTTGGTGTGGTAACAAAGGTGGTAATGGTCAATCCTATGGAGCAGAGAGAAGGTTCAAAGGACTTTGAACCTAATCCCATAGTCGATGGTAAGTCTCCAAACCAGAAAGGACACATTTTGGCTCTGGCCTGTGGTCCAGAGGAATTAAACACCACTGACCTGATGTCACTACAAGTGCAAGCGACGTTATTTCTACCCTGTAAAAAATAATAGCAGCCCTTAGAAAGATTTTTCCTAAGTTTCATTAGCGGTTGTAAACTAAACAGATACTTATAAAAAATGGCCACTTAAAATGTTAATTTTATGAATGTTTATAATAATCAAAGTAAAAAAGGGTTAACAAGCCTAAAAAGGACAGTGATAAAGGATGGTAAATTTATTCAGTGTCTTACAAAGTATGAACGAGTCATAAGTATTTACAAAATAATAATACTTTGTGTTTATTACATTTTACAAGAGAAATTCAAAAGTTAGGAAGTTTATTACTAAAAAAAGTGAGAGTCAGACTGTTTATTATTCAATATCTTTACTGGGGCCAATGCCAACTGGAAGGTACTTGTGTCTCCTGGACTGACGGTCCTCTGTGTTTCTCACCAAAGGCTGTGCAGTTTTCCCTTTTGACAACTGCATGAGACAATACCACTGATATTTCAAAAGAATGCCATTTCAAGTTTACTTTTAGCACAGTCTAACCTTTCTATGTGTTACTCGCAAATTGGCATACTCCCCAATAAGTATAATTTGTGATTTCTGATCAAGCATGCTGAATTTACAGACATCCTTTGGCTAAATACTGTGCAAGCAGGTTCAATAGCCATAGAAGTAACTTTGGTATTATCATACACGATCCGTCCATTCCGTAAGAGTGTCATGACAAGCTAATAACACAAAGTTATAGTCTCACCTTCTATGTGAGCGAATTCTTCATGTTCAAAATATTAAAAAATGGTGGCAGATTCTGTCATGATAGGATTTTCTTAATATTCTAAAAAAGACATCTCATTTTTCTTAAAACTTAATGGTATAATTAACGGAACAAGATTATGTTTTCTGAGACCCACAATCCAAGGACCATTTATATTAAGGAAAGGCTGCTGTCAAGGACATGGTGATAATTGCCACCATCTTTTTGAATGTCCATTGTATGCTTGGCACTAAGGCAAGCGCTTTCTATAAGCTCAAGTACATTTCATATGACCCTTAAAACAACTCTATAAGTATTACTTATAGAGTAAGTTATTATACTTATAGAGTAAGGTATTACTACCTTCATTTGACAGAAAAGAGAGCAGGCTTGGAGCTTGGAACAGTGTGACGTACCAAAAGTTGCACAAACAAGTGGCAGAGAAGAGATTCAAACCTAGACCCACCAAACTCCAAAGCAGGTTTTCAGAGAGTTCACATTAATTCCACATCACTGATGAGTTGGGTTTTGGTGTCAGTCATTTGTCTCTCTTGGCCTGAGTTGTATCATCTGGTAAATAGGTGAAGGGTGAGGAGACTCACTACACTCACTGATGCTCTTTTAAGTAGCAAGGAAGGAGCTGCAGGAGTCACCATATAATTGCTAAGTGGTGGCAAACACCGTAGCGCGGTAATTGTCACTTCCTCTTTTAATATTCAAACATCAAGAATTTTAAGCTCTGTCATAAACTGAAAGATAGAAGCTGTGTCTATGCATGCAAAGTTTAATAAGACCATATAATAGGTTCTATCCAATTTTTTCTGCATGTTTGTGAGATGACATAACTACAGAGTGAAGGATAGGGACACAATGCCTAGTTGCATCACCATTTTAAGTAGGCTCTTGACCAAGTCCACAAATATAAAAAGGTCTCTGATCAATTCAGAGTATGTGTCTTTCCAAGTTTTTCTCCCCACTGGTCCTAGTTCTACCTTCAAACGCAATTCCCTCTTCCATCTGACAGTGTAGCAAAACTTTCAAGACTGGTTTAAAGGTCACATCGGTTTGATGTTTTCTTTTCCTATAATGATTCCTCCTTCAGGAAAACAGCCTTTTGTCATCAATAATCAGTATCTATTAAAAAAAAAAATAGCAAGCTTAAAGTTTCCCTGCCGTTCTTCATTCCCTTCTCTTAGGTAAAAGCTGTCCCTAACACAGTGTCTCTTCTATTTCTAACAAACTTGTGTTTGCCTTTTTGACCCTACTTTTCATAGACAGATAAAGAAAAAAAAAAAATACGATGGGGAAAGTAAGAGTATTGCTAGAGGCATGAAATCGCTCTCAATACTGCATCTCAAAGATCCATTTGGGTTTTTCTCCAAGGAATGCTTAGCATCTCCCTAAACCTCTCAATCTCTAGGTCTTAGAGGTTTTAGCAGTTGGTCCATCCGATGAAAATTGGACACATACGTACTTCTGTTCATTCATGAATTTTCCACTGGAGAATAATTCCTTGAATAGGAAAAATCAAGCCAGTTGGAACCTTTTTCTAGTACAAGCTTCTTGTGCGGTAAAGCAAAATATAAAAATGGAAAATCCAAGTTTTGACCTCTAAATCTATATTATCATGTGGATCCTAACTTTAAAAACTTACCTTTAGATATTCTTCTCATTTTTCTACCCCTTGTTTCTATCATTTTTGATAGCCAAAGCTTTTTGTAGCCTTTTCTGAAAATTCTTTTTTGTGTGATTAAAATACAATGTTGAACTTCCAAACTACCACTTGTTCTATCTTGTCAAAAATCCCTTCCACCTTCCCGAATCTCTGATAAATCAATAGGACCAGAAGCACTGTGGCTCTTTTCCTGTAAGGCTAGGAGGCTTTCCAGGTCACATTTAGGGCTTCTGTAGCTGCGGTGGGAATACCAACCTGAGAGGTATCCGTGCTAAGTGAGCTTTTAAAGTGGACCTGGATCTTGAATGGTACTTTGACAGCAGATGCAAAGAGTGGAAAACAGGATTTTCATGCCTAATAAATCTTTCCAGAACGTTTCATCAAAAGGGATCTTGGGGGCCTTCCCTGGTGGCGCAGCGGTTGAGAGTCCGCCTGCCGATGCAGGGGACACGGGTTCGTGCCCCGGTCCGGGAAGATCCCACGTGCTGTGGAGCGGCTGGGCCCGTGAGCCATGGCCGCTGAGCCTGCGCGTCCGGAGCCTGTGCTCCGCAACGGCAGAGGCCACAACAGTGAGAGGCCCGCATACCGCGGAAAAAAAAAAAAAAAAAGGGATCTTCGTAAACAGGTTTAAGCCATAAATATCACCAGATTACAAAGTGAGTAAATACAGTATTACCAATGGTTGAAAAAAGGATGCCAGGAGAAATGCCAACAAGATGTTTTCCCCCCGTGAAAGACTGATCTCAAGTCTGCATCCAGCTTTGTTCCCAGGCATGTGCTTTGATTGGAGGTGTGCATTCAGAGATGCTTTGATGCTTTTTGATTGAAAGTATGACCTATCTCCCCATTTTTCTGACTACAGATTACTACCGAGACCCTTAAAAGAATCATAGATTAGCGGGTCCAGGGTAGTAGTGCCCATTCTAAGGGTAAGAATGTAAATCCCAGGAAACATTATATCATCCTGTGCCCTTCATTTGTTCCTGACAGGACAGTAGTAACTGCTGATCCCACGGATCATATTTCCAGCTCACTGAGTAGACTAATCATCTCCAAAATGATGCTACATAATTCCAGACAAGCACAAGATTAAAACAGAACCAAAATTTATTGAGCACTTAATATCTGCAGGGCTCTGTGTTAAGCACTTTACATACAGTTTCTCATTTTATCCTTAGAATACTCAAGAGAGGGACGTATCACTAATCCCAGTGACAGATGAAAAGACAGAGTTAGGTCACTTGTGTTGAGCCATTAAGAATTAGAGCCATATCCCTTGTGTTCTCAATCACTACAATGTTCTGTCTTCAGTGGGTCTGCAATCTAGTTAAATAAGACATTGTCATGTGAAATGCTGGCCAACCACACACATACGCGTGCACGCACACACACATACAAAAACAAAACACACACACACACATACACACACAGGAGAAAATAGCATAACTAAATAATTTATTGAGGGGAAAGTATAGAGTTACCGTTATTAAGAATTTTGCGGTACACCAGAAACTAACACAACATTGTAAGTCAACCATACTCCAATTAAAAATAAAGAAATAAAAATAAAAAGTTCATCTTTTCCCCACCAGAAAAAAAAAAAGAATTCTGAGGAATTCAAGAGGAGAAAATTTTTAAACATCACTGACATACATCTTAAAAAGAGAGATGAAATTGAGTTGGTGTTTGTGTGGCAGGTAGAATTAGAAGATCAGAAGGGTTTCCAGTGTTGTACAGAGGATCTTGAGGCCGTGTTTATATTATAAACTGTCAATACTTCCACTTAATCAGCAGCTTCAGTAAGAATAAGTCACCCTTTCCATGGGTGCTAATACAAGTGGGAAATGCAGTTCCCTATACAGAGACTTATTAAACTTCTTTGACTTTGACCCTGTAATTCCATTTCTAGAAATCTTTCCCAGGGAGATAGGAAGAGATTCAGAGAAATATATTAATTAATGCAAAACGTTTTTATTGAGCATTAGTCCTGTGCTGGCCGGTGCACGTGACCCTGTGATATAGCTGTGAACCGGGCCAGGAAGTTCCCCTCAGAGTTTCCAAGCGTGTTCATTGAAGCATGACTTAAAACAACAACAAACTGTTTTCGAATTAAATGTCCAACAATGAGGGGATGCTTAAAAAAACTGTATTATGTCCATAGGACTAAACACTAAGCAGCCATGGAAAATCATGTTTTCAAGTATATTTAAGAGCACTGGGATCTCCCAGAATAATGCATAGAAAAAAAAAAATCCCTCTAGGATTATGTGGCTTTCCAGGTCAAGATCTGAGCTTCTCTAATTGCAATGGGAATAAAAATCTGAGAGAGACTCAAAGAAAGTAAATTTTAAGTGGTCCTGCTTACATTACGATCCCAATTTTCAAAATATATGTGATAGTATTCCAATTTTAAACACATATTTGTAGATATGCCCAAATGAGTGTGATTATTTCCTGATGGCAGCATTATGCTCAATTTTTATTTTCTTTTTTATATGTCTTCATGTTTTCTAAAATGGGCATGTTTTACTTTTAACACCAGAAAAAAAAAATTGAAATAACATAAAAACGAAATATTTGGCTCCCCTTCTTTTAAGTGGTGTGAGAATAAATAATTGTTATATTTCTTTACATTGGAGGTCTATCCCAAGCATCTTCAGATTTTTTAGTTCCTGTTTGTGGAAATAAAGCCCATACTACAGAAACGCAGCAGAATGATTTTGGATGATGAGATGCAGTTAATTCCATTTCTCCTTCAATTGGTCCCACATCCAGGAACTGGAAACACCGGTTCTACCTCCAATATCACCTGCAAAGAATCAGGCCATCCTGCCTTTATGATTCCGTGTCCATCATGTCGGGGCAGTTCCAGCTGGAGAGACAAACAGCCCTGCAGCAAATTTACAAGGTGGATTGTGAGAACCTCACAAAGTTCAGGAAACCACAAGTCACATAAGACATGGGACTGAGAAAATAGTGCAGGATTTCTAAACCCTCTTCTTCAAAACAAAGTGACTAATAGCTAAGGTATCTCTATAAACGCGCTTGACACACAGTAGGCATTAATAAACATTGCTTTCTATTCTCCTTCCTTATTTATTTTAATCAGACCTTAAAACAACATGTATCCATAAACTTTTACAGCTGAGTCAAATTGTCAGAAAAGTGGAAGGAATACGTGCATTGCCGCTGTGATAATATTGTTGGGGAAAGTTAAGGCTATGAAAGGTTGGAATTATTTCATTTTTAATAACCTAATAGTCAACACAGTAGTAATACATTACACGGAGAAAGGTGATCACTGGTAAGACTCAATATTTACAGTTAACGAGTGAATTTTTTTTTTCCAATAAAGTAAGAAAATCTAAGCTGACGATACATTTGTGGGGAGGAAGGGGTCGTATGATTAAATTAGGCTACTTCTTTAAAATTAAGGCTTGCTTCAAAAGGAATTTCATTATGCCTTGCTCGCCTTTTCATATTCAAACATTGGAGCCAGGATTGAAATCCTGGATTTTTCGGGCGCCTGCATTTTAAAAGATTTTGTTTATGTTAAGGCTTAGGTCACTTTAATAGGTATGTTTTAAGGAAAACATTACCTTTGGGTGACCTCTGGGATTTGAAGGTGAAAATTCAGTCACTGGGAAAAAAAAAGGCATCTGAGTTGTCATGGGTGAAATATCTAACCTTAAAGACAATTGTGTGTCATCCTGTGTCTTGCTCCAGCAATAAAAAACAGTTGAACCACAGCTGGCACAAAGTAGGTCCTGATGGATCATGATTCTTCACTAGAAAAACACTGGCGGTTAAAAATAAACATGTTAATGGAAAATAAACTAGCGGAATTTTATAGGAGCAGCAAAACATTTTCAGTGATCTTTCAGGAAGCAGGTTCCAAACCATTCCCCCCAATTCTTAAATTGTTATTATAAGCGAAGCATTTTACCTCTGGAGAGAAGAATAAAATCGTGCTGGTTATCATATATCAGAATTACACAGGACATCATCTGTTAATGATCGTTTATTTCTAGCTACTTGAAGAATAATTCCCAGCAATTATAACAAATGTAAGTCAGAGTAATAGCATCCTTTACATAGTAGAGTAATTATAAGTTATGTCCATGCACCTGGGACAATGGTCTTTTATGCTCGGTATTGAATCTGTGCTGCAATTTATTCACAATGCCATCACTAGGACTGAAGAAAGGAAGCTCGCCTGTAGAAAGGAAACTTGTCCTCCTTTCACACTTGCAATAAGTCATTTGAAGAAAACTGCTCTTTGCATGCCTTGCTAAACCCAATTACCACCAAGACATCATAAACAAATACTCATTGCACTTACAGCTGGTTCTTTATTGCACAATGCAAAATGTACTGTTAAAATTTAAACCATTTAAAGGGAGTCAGCATCCAGATTTCTGCATCTATTTAACATTTAATTGAAAAAAACCTCAAGCATGTGTTGCAATATTTTCTTATTTAGAGACTGCTGCTAAACGAACAATCATATAACACTTTCAAGTCTAGCAAAAGCCAGACAAGAATGTAGGCAGGCGTCTCTGGCTTTGATATTTGTTAACACTGGAATCTACCAGTTTGCTTAAGTGCAAAGACACTAAATACAGGTTTTGTAAAATTTTAGGATGAAATGGAACCATTAAAAAGAACGTTATGGACCCCCTCTGAGTAGAATCAGTCACTGTCAATCTTCTGGAAGCTCAATGCAGGCTTAGAAGGAAGTATTGAATGCCACTGATGGTGTCCTAACTCTCTGAGTTAATGGGTCCATTAATCATGCATGTGCATCATTCTCGTCTATAAGAGAAAAAATTAGACTAATAACTCAAGGGGAAATAACTCTCATTGAAAGAAAAGAAAAACAATTCTTCAAGGCTCTTCAGAATTTGGCCCTGCCAATCTCTGAGGCCTAACAACACTCTTAGGGGTAGCTCTAGCCATACTGAAAGAGTCTCCTTCCAGGCTTTCTGTCCTGCAAGCAAATCACTCTTTTGTAACAGATACCTCTCCTCTGGTTCTTCACCTGGTACACAGAAACCCACCAGTCAGGTTTTAGCTTAAATATTTCCTCCTCCAGAAAGCCTTCCATGCTCCCTCCCAAACTGTGTAAAGTTACTCGCCATTGATGTACTCTTATGAATAGGCTTTGCTTTTCCCTGCAGCTGCTTGTTTATTTCTCTACTACTCTCTTCTCATCGTGGGCAGGCAGGAGACTGTGCTGGCTCAACATTAAGTGTCTAGTACCTACCACCATGGCTGGCACAGAGCAAGAGCCCAACAGATATGTATTTGTTAGTGGATGCCCCTAGACCTGGCTTGTCATAGTGCTGTCCAGAGGACAGCTTTGGGGATGGGGTGGGAGAGAAAGTCTGCAAGAAGGGGCTGAAGAATATCAGGACATATGCTGGGAAAAAGTCTACCTTGGTGCAATGAAGTTTGATCATTTAATCTTAAAGCAGATTTCTTTCTTTTACCTTGTTTCCTTTATCCTTCCCTCATTTAATTTTATATATTAGAGCTTCTCAGAGCATTTTAACATATGCTAATGTTTATTATTAAATTCTGTGAAGGACATTTTCCAAGTTTACTTGCTCATGGGACTTTTTGTTTGCAAGCAGCCACGAAGATATGAGACATGTGGTTCTCAGGGAACACAATTGGAGAAGATCTGTCCTGGCTAAACCTTTCTGTAATGCTATATAATTTTTTATCACTGTATCTATAAAACAGGAATAAAAATTATCTGCAGTAATCTGATAGGAACAATAAGTATGTTATGAATCAAAGCATCTATTGATCTCATAGATCTATTGCATAATAAAGATTTGTGGATGTCACACAGAGGGGAGGTATTCCTTGAATGAAGAAGGGAAAAGAATCCACATAGAAATGTCTGTGTATATTCATGAATTTCAATTCTACAAATTTCCAGACTCCCATTTGCTTATTATCAAATAGTATTGATTAAGCATGTGGTTCATATGTCTTTGTTTAAGTAAACAATCTTCAAATGAGTAGATAAATGAATACGTGATGACGATCTTCAACAATTTGTCTTTCTCTTTAAGACCAAACCTCCCAATAGAAAGCATAACCCAGTGAAGAATGCATTTGGGAAGCAATCCATGCTTTCTACCCCTCCCCAGTCTTGCGGCCACCACGCCAGATATGCTCTATGCAATACAGGTAAGGATGAGATTTTGTTTGTTTCTTTGTTTTCCACTACATTTGTCCTTCTAGAATAATATGGATACTAGGACAGCTAAACCATTGCAAGTGGCCAGCTTCTTGCATTCTGAGCAGAAGAGAGAGAAGAAAGGGCCAGATGAGCAGATGCTATTATGTCCAGGAATAAAAAGCAGGAAATTAACTACAAGCCTGTAGTGTTATTAAGTAATTTTGGAGAATCACACTAAATTCTCACTGTTTATGCTGATATTTTGAATTTGAGTTTCACAATATTTTTATTATCTACTGTCTACGAGGAGACTGGGAAAGGTATTTAGGGGATTAGAATTATTGCTATTTACTCAATGGTGAGAATGCAAGCATTTTGAAATTGGGGTAAATTGTGTTCAAACTGAAATTTTAGAAAACTGGAGGAAAGATTCTGGGAAAAGAGAAAGGGCTACAGGACTCTCCATGAGTCTTATCCATGTCAATTACCAAAATTAATGAAATTAAGTGATGTTAAGTCAAAAGGGTACAGCCAATGCTTTGAATATGTTTACTTTTACATTTAGCCTATACACAACATCAAAACATCAGTTTCAAATGGAAAACATAAAGTTAGACTTTTAAACATTATAGTCAAATATACAGATACCTTGAAACAGCTAGCAGTTTTGGCTATATGACGCCATGATCAGACTTTTCAAAAATACAAAAGAGTAACAAATTCCCATAAACTTAGCAGCATAAAATAACATACAGTTACTATCTTACAGTCCCTGTGGTCAGAAGTCCAGGCACGGCTTACCTGGCTCCTCTGCTTAGGGTTTCATAGAATTGCAACAAAGCTATCATCCAGGGCTTCGCTATCATTAGAGGCTCGACTAGGGCGGGGCCTGCTCCCACACTCCCCCCGGTTGTTGGTGGAATTCATTTCCTTGTGGTAGCAGGACTCATGGAACCTTGCTTTGAAACGTCAGCCCACAGTGGAGTCTCTATAATCAATGCGATCACAAGAGTGACATCCAACGCCTTTGCCCTACTCAGTGTGTTGGAAGCAAGCCCCAGGTGCTGCTCACTCTCAGAGGGAGGGGATTACACAAGCACATCTGCACCAGGACCAGGGATGTGGGGTCACCTTAAGTCCATCCACCACAGCCACCAACAGCCCGTGAGCTGTACACCTTTCAACTTCTACTCCTGGAAAAACATGGATTCTTTTCATTGGTATCAGTTTGAAAAATACTAGGGACGTATTCTAAGTGGCCTAGCTAAAGTCAGGGATCCGTCACTGGACCAGTCAACTGCAGCCAAGGATGTGTAGCCCCCAAGTTATTCAGGAAGACAAGCAGGAAAAAGGGCAGACCCCAAGAAATGGGGGAGAATGGTACAGGTTCCCAAATCCTACTTATTCCAAACCAGGTTTCCACTATCTTAGAAAACCTGAGTCATTATATTGCTTTATATGTTTTTGGCCTTGGAGTTCTGGCCATCTTCACAGTTTCAATCAGACTGAGGAAAGAAATCAAGAAATCTCCTTTTACTCACAAAGACTTACAGATACGTCACAGCCTCTAGCTTTGGGATATGGTCGTATACATTTTAAGTCTAACAAACAACATCTGAAATAATTCTTCCGTAGCAAAATGAAGTACCTTAAGGTAACTGCTCAGGGTGCATCTGTTCTAATGTTTGCAGTAGTTTAACAATATCGATTCACTCTCTTCTCAACAACCTACTAAGGTGTATCCACACTGCAATTACAAAACACTGCTTAATTTTCTCACATTTTTAACCACGTCAGATGCAAATTGCAAGATTAAAATTCAGAAATTTTTTACAGTGTTTTTTACCTCCCTGGCCTAATTGAACCTACACATAAGTAGATAAGTAATACTGTAAAGTTAGTAAACAGGGCTGGGGGAACATTAATCATAAATATGAAGAAAATAGGACCCCACCACTTAGAAACCAGTCAAAACACCTTCCTGTATTTGGAAACAATCCCATCATCTTGACCTTTTAATGATTTTTAGTTAATAATATTTATTTTTAGAAATCCAAAGCAACTGAAGTCTTTATTCCTAACCTTAATATTTTCAATTTGCATATTGAACACTAAAACCGCTAAAACCGCTTGAAAACCGCTAAATCAAATATCACTGAACTTTTCACGATAACAGGAAATCCTGTCACTGCAGCATGTTCAAAATTAGGAAAGCATTTGATCATTTGATAAAGAAGTACAAGCTAGTTAGACCTGTGATGCAAACTTTAAGAAACAATATAAAATAAGGATAAAGAAGAATTTCCAGAAGAGCTGCTTTGGTTTGTTTGAGATGTACAACCAGGAAAGTAAATTGCCAAATAAGAACAGAGGCATAAATTAGTTCAAGAAACAGCTCAGACATCTTTACTGAAGAACATTGATGGGTCCAGCCTCAGAGCACGGAGGTGGAGCTAAAGGGCATGAGTTTGTCTTCTCTCAAGCAATCCTTGAAGGCAATGAACAGTAATGTCTCTAAAAAATGTCACTTTTCAGGATATCCTTTTTTATATGCATTGACCAAGCAAGGGCAAAGTGGGAGGACAACCCTTTATTGGAGCGGCCAGTCTGTCAGCTAAAACTAGACTTCCTTGGGGGCTTCCCTGGTGGCGCAGCGGTTGAGAGTCCGCCTGCCGATGCAGGGGACGCAGGTTCGTGGCCCGGTCCTGGAAGATCCCACATGCCGCGGAGCGGCTGGGCCCGTGAGCCATGGCCGCTGAGCCTGTGCGTCCGGAGCCTGTGCTCCGCAACGGGAGAGGCCACAACAGTGAGAGGCCCGCGTACCGCAAAAAAAAAAAAAAAAAAAAACTAGACCTCCTGGAACCAGAATCTCAAATATTAGTATGATTGACCCAACCCCTAAGATTTCCAAGTTGACATTGCCCTGTAGTTAACATTCTGAGGTCTTTTTTTTTTTGGATAAGTTCTTAATAAACAAACCTTGTTCTGAATATGGTTACTCGGAGGAAAATGAATCCTTATTGATTTAAGGATATTATAAACATCTTTATGACACACAGAAACATAAATTCTTAGATTACAGACTTAGCAGGCAGTTTAAAAAATAGTACTCTAGACAAAAACAAAACAACCCTCTGATTTGTGTCTTGTGAAAAATGTGGTTGTTATGGACTTCACGAAGGAGATGGTCACATAGAGATCTTTACAAACTTTCGATTAGTAACAACTTTAACCATCTCTCAAACCCCGGTCCTCCAAATCCTATGAAGTTGATTATAGTCGAGAATAAATGGTGCTCTGCTGTGTCCTAAGTAAGATACTTAATACAGTGATGGTGACGGTAGTTGCTTCCAACCTCTGACCACGTTCTAAAGAGTCAGCAGGGCTTCCCTGGTGGCGCAGTGGTTGAGAGTCCGCCTGCCGATGCAGGGGATGCGGGTTCGTGCCCCGGTCCGGGAAGATCCCACATGCCGCGGAGCAGCTAGGCCCGTGAGCCATGGCCGCTGAGCCTGCGCGTCCGGAGCCTGTGCTTGGCAGCGGGAGAGGCCACAACAGTGAGAGGCCCGCATACCGCAAAAAAAATAAATAAATAAAGAGTCAGCAAAGAGAACTAGTGGTGAGCATAGACTTTGCAATCCAATTACAGAAGCCTGGGTGAGGGTTGGCACTACTTAGAGTTGGCCAATAAACCCCTTTTTAAAAAAATATGTTAAATGAACCTAAAAATAGTATCTACCAGCTGTAGGCATGATCTGAAATAATTTATATAAAGTGCCTAACACATAAGGAAACTCAGTAAGACTAAGTTATAATTACTACTCTCTACCAGGTATTATTTTACTAAAAATGTTTCATTTTTGTCTCATTTAGTTCTGGGAGCAGCCCATTCACTTCACAGTTGAAGGAGGCAGACCCAGCAAGGATCAGTAACTTGCAGGAGGCCACGTGGCTGGTAAGTGACAGAACTAAAATTTAAACTCCAGTCTGTCTGCCGTCAGAGCCTGTTGTTTGCCAGGCAGCAAGGTGGGAGGAGGGCTGGAGTTTTGTTGTTGTTTCCCTGAAGGTCAAAGAACACGGTACTCCAAAGAAAAGAAGGAAAGGAATCCTACACTCTGTAGCTCTTCTGATGCTGAGTCTGATGTCTGGATCTACCAGAAAAATTCTGACCAGTGAAATAACTTCCTTTCTAGTCTTTTAAACACTATTTTGCTTTTTCTAAGAAATTTCATTATGCATTTGTTGATTCATTCATTCAACAATCGTAAACTACCTCTTATGCACTGGACACTGGGCTGGGCTCCATGTAAATGCCATCGATTGGAGAAGGTTGACTTGAGTATTAACTAAGGGTATAAATTCCATTTGGTGTGAGAAGCAGAGAAGCTTCAAAAGAAATACAATTAAATCAAGTTAGGGAGCAGAGTAGCAGTTCAATTAAGAGATGGGTCCCATCTCACACATTTTTTTTGGACAAGTTGGGTAGTGGATGAAAAATTCAAGACCTGTGAGGGAAATCATGTTAGAAATTCGAACAAAGTTTCTAAACCAGGATAAGTGTGTTGATACTAGAAATGCAAAAAAAAAAAAAAAAAAAGAAAGAAAGAAAGAAAGAAAAAAAGTGATGGGTTATTTGAAGAAACATCTCCTTCTTAAAGTCATATGCAGCACTGGTTTTCTAGTCAACAAATTGGCAAGACCATACCCTAAATATCTGCACATCAAAATGGATATTTCCAGGTTGTTCTACCAGGTGCTCAAGGATTAATTATATTTATAGAATCAGAAGCCTGTGCCTAAAATCGTAAATGTATATATACATCCTTTGTATTTGAGAAGAGGGGATTGTATTTCTCTCAGCCTATGAAGTATCATGTATGCTAGCTATTGGACAGTCATCAGTGTCGCATGTACATTGAATGATACTGGTTTAGCTCCATTTTGGTGTAGCACCTTTTCCCAATAGACATTACATTGTGACTACTTGTAGAAGAGTCATCTATCAGTCGAACAAATGATAAGGTGATACATAAAAGTCTGACTCTCTCCTCCACCTTCTCAATTCCCAGCAGCTGTGGTTGCTCCAAACTCTGAACTCTGGTTGCTCAAGCCAGAACATCTGCGGGTTTTCCATTGAGTTTTAACAGCTAAGCATGATGTAGCCTGGGGTCTGCCAATAGTCTCACAGCCGTAAAAAAAAGGAAACTCACATCAAGCAGTTTCCTTCTCCCAGTGTCAAGTTGCCTCCTGGATCTTCCTGCTTTGGGCTTCCTTCCAATGCCCTCACATCGTTATTTTTAATGTTTTATCCAGAGTGTACAGTTATCTGCAAGAGGGTTAATTCCATTGGAGCTTACTCAGCTGTAAACAAGAGCAGAACTCCAGACTTGAAGGTCATAAAGTCAGAATTTCACTATTAATATCACTTTTTTAAAAAAGTGCTTCAAGACTATCAAAGAAGACTCTTTCAATATCTTTTCTCTTTTTTTTTTTTAACTAAATGTGAAAAATCTTTGTCTCCTACAGAGAATTTCCATACAGCATTCACAGGTCTAAAAAAACTAGAGAATTATTTTGTAATTTCAGACTGATTTGTTTCAAACACCCAGTCACTACTAACTTTGGGTGGTAATCAAAACGGCTAATTTAGGCAACTGTGAAATAGTTTTAGGCCACTTCTTTACAAATAACCTGTGAACATAAACTAAAATTCAGGGATTTCCAGCCATCGCATTTGCCTAATCAGCTTCCCAGTAAAGGTTAAGAAGTTGGACACGAAGAGGGGAAAGCGGGGGGTGAGGGTGGGATGAATTGGGAAATTGGGATTGACATATATACACTAATATTTTTAACTAATAAGTAAATAAATAAAATAAATAAAAAGGTTAAGAAGTTAGCCATACAAAAATAACTATCAGAAAAAGGAGGTCCTGAAATAATGAAACATGCTGATACACATGTACATCATAGAATTTGTAATCTAAGATTGACATGTTTGAGCTTGAGATTCAGAATTGGAAGACAGATACTGAGAAGTAGATGAAAGAGGAAGAACCCGTTAAAAACATTTGTCAGGCTATTTATTTTGTTGCTAGTTTAAGAGACTTCAACCAGTCTCAATTTAGTACAGGATTATAGCATCTAGAAATTTGCCATTTACTTTATTAGAAATATGAACTAGTAAATAAAATTGTATTTCTTTTTGAGAAACAAACCTACCTTTAAATTCTTTTTCATCATTCTTTTTCATTCCTAAAGCCCTAGTATAACAGTATTTATTTATGCAATTCTGCTCAATTATTTTTTTATCACTACAAAAATAGATATTTGGCCATAATAAAGATAGATGCACTAGTATTGTTTGCACATAGGCGATGCATTGAAACACCTATTTCTATCTCATAAGTAATAGGAAATGACATTTGAGAAACAAAGTTTAAAATTAAAATTTAATGAATCCAACCAAAAAATATGCAAAGTCAGCTTAGAAAGATAAAATGAATTCCAGGCCAGCAAGATTAGATAGTAAATGGATTGTACATATTAATATGTCCATAGAGAGATGGTGTGGACAGAAAGGGACTGCTCAGCTCTTGAAGAGAAGGAAAGGGAATCACAAAAGCAAACCTTAGCAATGTCCGCTCATAAAGGGCAAGGTTTTAAGCAAAGAAAAGGTAGAATTTAATTTCAGTGAAAGTTGCATTTTTAAAAAAATGCCTTCAGCAGCCCAAAGCCATAACCAGTAAGACTACCCTGATGTCAGTTATAACCCTACTGTAAAGACGGATATATCAGAAAATCTCATTCATTCACTCACTCATTCATTTATTTCACAACCTTCTACCGATGCCAACAAAATGCTGATGCAGGGCAAGAGGCTGACCATAGGATGACGAGCTGACAGACAGAATCCATATTCGCTAAGCTTTCACTATAGTAAGACTGATAATCAGTAACTGGGTATTCACAGCTACAATATGATTACAGATAGTGATAAGTTCTATGTAGGAAATATTTAGGAGGTGACAAAAATACTAAGAAATGGGCTTAGGGAAATTTGGCAGTGTACCCCAAGATCACACTATATTAAAGCGATGGTGGAATGTGATCCCTAAATTCTGTTTCCAGAACCCACCTTCATAAATTACATATGTGTCAGCAAAGCAGACATGCAGAGAAAGGAACTTTAACTTGTTTTCAGATGCATCTTTTATTATCAAATTTATTCTTGCTATCAGGCCAGCTCTTACAGAGTTGCCTAGTCTCTGGTCCTTTGCCTTCCCCACTCATTTAGATTTCCTTTCCCACAAACTGATCCTGAAAGCCAGGGTCAGATTCTCCTTCTACGGACTTGCCAGTTCATGACCCAGCCTTGACACTATAATACAGAAAGTGCATATTGAAGGGATCAGGTTCATGGTGTTTTCACCCCAGTGGTTTTACCTCTGTACTGATATCGACGTTATAAAGACCAGGGGGAGGCAGGCCCCATTGTACACGGGACATGAGTAAAACAGTGTATTCTGAAAACTGCAACAAAAAACCATTGCTTTTCATTCCACGTGTGGAATTTTGATACTAAAATAATTCTTTGAAAAACTCAAAGGGAGTGCAGCCCATTAAGTTTCTTGAAAAAAGGACAATCCTTTCTAGATTCCCTGGTCTAATGTATGACAAGTTTCATTGCAAACATGCTTTAAAAACAGGATGTAACTCTGACAAGTCAGACTTTGTAACTTGGCCGAGGCAAAGATTTTGAAATGTACTTATGTATGTGTTGGGTATAAACTGTTATTGTACTGGAAAACTTCTTGAAAGGGATTTTTATAAGTCTCATCTTGTCTCTCTCTAGTGGCTGTTAAAAATAGAGTTTATTGGTAACTATTTTTCCTTGTGTTAGAGAAGGATTAACTTAATCCTGGTGAAATATCTTAACATTTCACTGTATTCAATTTTATACAACTGAATTTTTATTAAGCACAATACTAAAATAACTGCAGGTATCCTAAGTGATCCAAAAGTTATACATTTGTCAAGTTTGTTTTTATAGACTTATGAAACTTAAACACTGTTCTCTAAATGAGGTCGTTTTTGCTTTCCTATCTATATTTAAATTATTTTAATTCTGGATTAATGTTTATACCTTTTTTTTTTTCTATAAAATGTTCGAAGGTTCCTGTATGTATTTACACAGCATGGTAGAATTAGTCAAGGACCCATTCCAGTTTTCAGTATGGTGTGCAATTTACAGAGCTAGTTGAGATCCTTTTAAAAAAAAGTCACTCTACTCAGGTTTATAACATTTATGTGTACTATCGCTGTTCTCTTTTCCAATAATAAAAGCTCCAGTTATGACTCTGGTCCCTCACCTGCACATTCTGAGCCATCCAAAGGCAAGTGAAATAGGCAAATGTGTCCTAACACCCGATCAACCGTTTCGGCTTCTTTTTTTTCTTCTGTGGGGTTTCCTCTATTCATTTCTCCTCCTCATTTTAAAATATCCACTGACCTTCCAGGAGCAAAACCTGATATCAAGAAATAATCTGCCTTTGTCGCTGATAGAACAATTTGAATGTATCCTTACTCATTCTCTCTCACTGAGACACTCATCTTTTTTTTTAAGATGTTTTTGATGTGGACTATTTTTAAAGTCTTCATCGCATTTGTTACAACATTGCTTTTGTTTTATGTTTTGGTTTTCTGGCTGCGAGACATGTGGGATCTTAGCTCTCCCACCAGGGTTTGAACCCACTCCCCCTGCATTGGAAGGTGAAGACTTAACCACTGGACAGCCAGGGAAGTCTCTCACCAAGATATTTGTCTTTTTTTTTTTTTGCAGTATGCGGGCCTCTCACTGTTGCGGCCTCTCCCGTTGCGGAGCACAGGCTCCGGACGCGCAGGCTCAGCGGCCATGGCTCACGGGCCCAGCCGCTCCGCGGCATGTGGGATCTTCCCGGACCGGGGCACGAACCCGTGTCCCCTGCATCGGCAGGCGGACTCTCAACCACTGTGCCACCAGGGAAGCCCAAGATATTTGTCTTTTAAAACTTATTTCTACTCTTGAAATGTCCTTGTTAAAGGATTTCAAGGAATTTTTTGTCTCTCGTGTAAAGGTGTGCACCTTGTAGAGACATGATCTGTACTTTGGAGCATCCCAGGTCAGTGACACAGGGAAAAAGAGGGATGGAGGAGTTGCCCTGGCTCTTTCTTGCCTCCAAAGTCATCCCGTCCCTTCCTGGTCCATTGGCCAGGAAAACTCACGTGCCTCCATCCGATTAGGAGGGGAGTTAGGAACTACAAGCAGCGTGTGGCTGTTTGCTGAACAAAAATGACCTTGCTCCCTTCTTCCTGTACAGAAAACACACCCAACATCTCCCCAAGGAGAGAAACCCAAATTCTGGCTGGTCCCTGCACTCGACTCGAATTCCAGACAATGCTCCGTGGTGTCTTCATCAAGACTAGAGATGATCTACTTGACCTGGAGGTGTATGAACTGAAACAGACATTGTCCTCACACACTCACACCCCAAAAGCCACAGGGAAGCAACACCAGAGTGATCCCGATAGGCTCTTGCATTCAGAAAGGGGAAGGACATGACCTGGAGGTGTATGAACTGAAACAGACATTGTCCTCACACACTCACACCCCAAAAGCCACAGGGAAGCAACACCAGAGTGATCCCGATAGGCTCTTGCATTCAGAAAGGGGAAGAACAGAAATCAGAAAGCAGCCATGGTCCACGGCAGTTCTGAAACGCTGCTGGTAGATGTGGTGGGGCCTCCACCCTGAGGCCTGAAGGAGCCTCAGCTGGATCTCTTGCTGCATCCCAGGCTCCATCGGCTGGGGGTTCTGTCTTGTCCACTTTCCAACCTGACCTCATACTGGGGGGACAGGTCCTCTTTTAAGGACTGTTCAGCTTTTCAGCCCACTTCCAACTTCTGGGATTTCGATGACACAAGAGGTGCTTTAAATTTCACTGAAGGTTATTTTTTCCAGGTGCGGTTTCTTTGGCAGTTCATTTCACCCCAAGACTAAATAGGTTTCCGAACTTCTTAGTCTGGAGCGGGTGGCCTCTAGCAGAGGAGCTGGTGAACAGTTTCTTCATTTACACTGTTACATGTAAAT
The DNA here is from genome assembly GCF_963455315.2 of Globicephala melas. Classification (NCBI taxonomy): domain Eukaryota; kingdom Metazoa; phylum Chordata; class Mammalia; order Artiodactyla; family Delphinidae; genus Globicephala; species Globicephala melas. Next base: position 22,885,655 of record NC_083315.2, read on the forward strand.
TCAATCCTCCCAAAAGTCCCGCGATGAAAGTATTGCCATTTTGACCAGTTTAGAGATGGAGAGTGTGGGAGAATTTATTCTGAGAGGAAGAGTATCCTTCTTAGAACACCTTGAAATCTGCATGTAAGTAATGCTAACCTTGCCACTGTGACCTTATTTCTGGCCTGCTTTAGGCTTTTGGTTGGTTGCTTGCTTGCTTTTAAGCCAATCACTGAGATGTTAGATTTTGGTCAGGTAGAGGCCTCTCTCTATGATTTGGGGTTCACCAGGATAGGCTGGATACCCCTTATTTATTTGTTACAACACTTGAAAACCTTGCCTGGCACATTAGAACTTGATAAGTACATTTTACTGATTATGAGAAACATAACATTTTTTAAAAAAAACTTATTTCTTTTTTGTCCCTGTGGCTTAATTCGTACAGGCACAACTGAAGGTGACAAATATCTACTTGTCCTGATTTCTCACCATGAGTTTTAAACAGCTCACGCTGTGGGGACTGACATTTCCAGGTCACAGTCAAAAGGCACAGCGAAGGCTTTTGGTTGTGTCTAATTCTACACCGCACAAGTGCTACCTTTCCTCAGAGCATAATGTTGTTTTAGAAATGAATTGCATTAGAGACACCTCACAAGCACTGATTTCAGTCCTGCCCTGCCAGCCCTCTTTGGGGGATTCAGTTACATCTCTGAATTCTCTAACTGAAACTTCGACTTGATTCCGGTAAGTTTTAAAGAAATACAAGCCCTTGAAAAGTTTTCCCATCTCCTCCTCTTCAATTTTTTAAAAACGCGATTGATAGAAAAGATCTCAGAACATTTCCAAATGCAGATTGTCCCTGACTTGGGGCCCCATCCCCATGTAAATTGTAGCAGGGCCAGGATTAGGACGAGGTGTCAGGGGAACTCTATTGGGGCACGTGATTTAAGAGGTGCCCAAAATAATCAGTATCCAGATTAGAGATATTTAAATTCATGTATTAAAAATTAACGTAAAAAAATCCGTGATGAACAAACTATCAAATTTTGGAATAAAGACACATTGTTCGTTCGTTTTACAAACAAATATTATGTGAAGGGAACAGTCATTTCCAATCAGCTTGACATCAGAGAGGTCCTGGCATTCCTAGCAGTGGGATTATAGAGGGTGACAAACGGCCAGCAGAGAGATAGGGCAGCACAGGGCTTTCTATATAGTCTTTTATTTTTTTCTGTAGAGCTTGTATTACTGTTTCTACTTGGTTCGAAATATGAGCGTATATTTTGATAAATGCATATAGGGGCTGCACCTTTTTCCTTTCTCCCCAGGCTCCTATATGACTTGGCCAGCTCTGAATCATGGCCTCCTGGCCTCCTCCTGTCAGAGCTACTGGTGCCCACGCAGCTCTCTCCCACCTTTAGCTTCTCAACCTTCAAAACTGCCCAGACTTCCTCCCCATCTAGTCTCCAGGTCCTTCCGGTCAGGGTTCAGGCAATTCCAGGCTTTGGATGCAAAAACACCTGGCAAGAGACTCAGAAGAATCTAGAACTTGGGATCAGAGGTATTCACGGCTGAAGCCAGACCAGAATTCGTGATTTTAGGGAAACTCAGGATTCCTGAATTCCCATTTCTGTTTCAACACATCTCATGCTACACTGCCGTGGGCCACACTGAAGACCTGCTTTCTGGTTCTCACTCTCCTTCTCTGCGAGAGTGCATTCCTGATCCTACAGTCCTTACTGACTTACAAATGAACTTGAAGGGCACAGCTCTGTACCTCAAAGCCTGGCTGTGCTTCTTTAAGAAAGCTATCTGTTTGATGCCAACACAAACTAGAAAAATGCAAATAAATAAGTGTCTGGTTTACTATACAAGATAAAAAAATTTTTTGATTTTTGTATGTTGATCAGTTATTTGGATGTTTCCATAACCGATGATTCCTTTCTAACAGAATGTGTAAAGCGTATGTTGTTTAAGGTTGCTGTGAAGTTGTTGTATCTGAATGTTTTTCTCTGGTACATATGTATTTTCAATCCATAAAAATTTCCGAGTTCATTCTCTTTTGGAGCATTCTGTTTTGCTAGGTCTCATAAGTGATCTTTTTTTTTTTTTTTGTAATTTCTGAAAGAAAGGTGCTTGCATACCCAGGGGTCTCAAGAATTCTTCCCATTTCACTGAGTGTGTATCAATCAAAATAAAGGAGGATGCAGTGAAATATGTTTCTACTACTCTGCAAAGCCCCCAATAAAGAGAAATGTTCATAGTAAATGTAGCCCTTGTTTCACACTTTCAGCTGGGTTTCGATTGATAAAAGTGAACTATTTTGTCTTCACACATGTCACCAGAGGCTGGTTCAATAGTTGCTTAACCAGGACAAGTCCCTTTTCCAGAGCCTAGCCTTTCCTCAGTGAGGAGGCTCTAAGCTACCAAAGAATCATAGTAATTGACCTGGGTCTATACATCACGTCTAAATAGACACGGAGTAAATTGCACAGCATTTGGTAAAACAAGTTACTCGGTGTTCCCCTTTCAACCCATAATGACAGTAATTCAGTTAGGCTTATTGCCTGTTATTTAATATGATCCTACTGTAAAATTGTTCCTTTTGCAATACAAAGTTTAAAGAGCCTGCTTTTCTTCTTAAAGCATGCAGGCTCTCTTGTATTGGAATAGGATTTCATTATATTTAAAAACTTTTTCCACTGTTTACTTTATCACTGGGGTCAGATAAAGGAGCCAGAGTCAAAATTAGTCTTTGCGCTGGGATAGGGGAAGTGAAGAGAGAGAAACCCCAGTGGAAATCAATGGTGGATTTATTTGTATTTCCATAGTGCGGAAACTACAGGAACATTAGTAATGTTGGAAGAAAAAGCACGGGGAAGCGGGGTGGGGGGGGTGTCCATATTTTCATTATTATTATTACTCTTAAAATACACATAATCCTGGGATATTTTGCTACCAGGCATTGAAAATAGTCTCTGATTCATAAATAATTTCAGGCAATCTCAAAATTTTTCACTGTTTAAAAAAAAACTTCCCAGGCTGAGCCTACCGAAAGGAATTTATGAATAGTTCCCCTTATCTGGCCATGAAAAATGCCTGGATATAGAGTTAACTTTTACATTAAAAATTTTTTTTACAGGTTCAATGAATTTTTATGCAGCTTAAAAAACATATCAGATCTGAGTAGATATGATCCAGAGGATGGACCTGATTTATCATCTGTGTGACGAGCTGCTAGTATTCTCTATCTTTTGTGCCAAAGAGGATTTTTGTGAGGAGGAAATGAGTTAGTACATGTAAAGTACTTAGAAGAGTCCCTGGTGCACTGCAAGTACCCAAAACAAAACAGCTGCTTCACTCTCATCATCACTGTTATTATTATGTGGAATAACATTGCAAGTTTGTTCATCCTACAAAGTCTATTTCGATTCGTACCTCCATAGAACTCATGATGATGTTGGATTCTTTTCAATGAATTTAGTGACCACATTATACAATTTAACACATAATTCTACAGCAGAAAGTCTGACTGTGAGCATCCTATTTGTGGATATCTCATACATATAAATAGACTGCTGCTTCTTCCACCGATCAATTGAAACTTTGAGGAAGCTTCTCGTGCTTCCCTAAATTAGACGTATACTCTTTTGGACACACACACACAAAGACACACACGTATGTGAGGCCATAACTAATTTACATAATCTGGGTGAGCAAGGATGATAACTTATACAGTGCCTAGCACCCACTAGAAGCTTAGGAAATATTTTACTAAGTTTTGATTTGACAACATTGGTCCATAATAACATAATAACAACTCTATCAGACTGTATCAGTGCATGATCTAGACATTCACACAGAAGACACAAATTTACACAAGATATTTAAAATATTAAAGAATATGTGTTATAAGCAATTGTTTTTCTTCCTAAATTGCTTAGAACATGTCCAAATGTCCCCCATGTCACTGTTATTCCTCAGTGATGGAAGCCAAAACTTGTTCTTTTGTTCAGATACCCTGCTATGCATAGTATTTACATTTCTCTGACACTGTATCCAGTTGACTTGGCTCAGGGTCACTTATTCCGAAATCACCATGAAGTCACAGGGAACGGAATTTTACTCTGAACAAGAGAGTCTAGACATTTGCACTTTGTATACAAGCATCTTTTAGTTTTATCATCATGGCCAAAGTCAGTCAACTTCACGTTGTCAAGTTTCTTAGCTGTCAGATGCCTTATTAAAGGTGATAAATTCAATTAGTTTGTTGAATTTATAGAATGCCAATCAATTTGACGTGTTTCTTTTTCTTTCACCACAGTAAATAAACTAACCAGTTTTTTTTTCTGCCTTCCCCCTCTGCCCCCCACCAACCGATAGAACCAGGCATAGGTGTCACTTTGGAAAGACTTGGGTTTAGTTTATTTATTACTCATTAACTTTGTTTCTTGAACACAGGACCTACACATTGGTTACTGAGTATTTGTGAGATCCAGAACATCAAGCCCGGAGCAGTGACCAGCACATTGCAGGACCAAGAGACCAAGAAAAAAGATTGCTTCAAGGTCACAAGCATGAAAAAAGAAGCTAAGGTAGGTTATGGGTGCGTTGGGGGATGCTGGCAGTAGTTGTGAAGCACAGTGGCAAAGATCAGAGTGATGGAGAAAGGCAATTACAGAAAATAATGTAGAGAAATCCAGAAAACATTTTATAAAAAGATGGTGGGAAAAAAAAAAAGATGGTGGAGCACAAATTAAAGAGTCAAGAAAATGTAAAAACCAAAAAGTTTAATATGGACAAGTAACTGGAAGTTGTGAGTTCTGGGTGCATAACTGCTTTCTAGGGCTAACCCATGCAGGCCCACTTTGTGACACTGCTTAGCTAATGGAATACAGTTCTCCAAAGCAGTGTTTTCGATGTTTCCTACTCCTAATGGCAGAGAAAAAAATGAGCCTTTATTCACAGATATAAAACCCCTTCAGCTACCTCAAGCCAAGCTATGTCTTGGAAGTAACATATTTCATTTCAAAAATTCATGTATAATTTACATGCTATTCTATAAAATACCTGTGTTCATCTTAAAGATGTTTTTAGCCAAAATTTGAAGAAAATTGAAAGTTCCAGGAACCCCAGCATGTCTGTCCCTGAAGTTCTGCACACCCCTGGGCATGCTACCCTCTAATTCCCAGGAGTGTAGAATCATGGTCTTGAAGCAAAAGGTAAAGAGATACTTTCAATATTGCTGCAAAGCAGATGATAAAAGTATTCAGGGGAAAACAAGCCTTTATTTTAGGTCATTTGCAAGTTCCTTGAAGGCATGTGCTTTTTTAAAAAAAACGTTTTATTTTATATTGGAGTACAGTTGATTGGCAATGTTGTGATAGTTTCAGGTGTACAGCAAAGTGATTCAGTTATATATATACATGTATCCATTCTTTTTCAAATTCTCTTCCCATTTAAGTTGTTACATAACATTGAGCAGAGTTCCCTGTGCTATACAGCAGGTCCGTGTTGGTTGTCCATTTTAGATCTAGCAGTGTGTACGTGTGCTTTTTTAACGGTGGTTATAGAGTTCTTGATCTGTGCCGGACCGTTTGCATGAGCTCTTAAGTGTGTCCAAGGATTGGACAGAAGTTCGGGAAAGGGATGATGTGTTCACAAAATAAGCCCCCAAGTGTGTTAACTATTGATAATTATGTGCTACGAGCAACTGCAGTTCAACACGTCACTTTTGTCAGAACGTCTTCATTTGGACTGGTGGCAACATGGGACCAACTGTGCCCGACACCCGGAGTGGGTGACACTGACACACCTCCTGGCTGTACTTGTGCTCACTGCACCTCCTAGAAAATTAGGTTGTTCTTAGTTAACTAAGGAAAAAAATGTTTCTTTTTTGACAGTTGACAGACTTCCATACCCCCAAATACCAGTCAAAACGTATGCCTAATTATTTTATAAATTATGTTGTGCTGTCACAGACCCCTTCTGGGAGTCAAAACACTTCTACCCATCTTCACTCCTCCCCTGCCTGGGGCTGAGGGAAACTCACCAACTGCTACCTGTCCTGTCTTGTTCATCTATCCTTGCTCCTGTGGGAGTTCTGTTTATCTTCCCATCAGCGGGTGGTCCCTCTCTAACTGCCTTGGGTCGGTATAATGGGACACCCAGTTTACCTTCCACGATCTATGAAGGTATTTCTTAAAATGCCCTCTTCCTGGGAAGGTGTTCACCTTCATGGGTTTTCTGTTCTGCTCGCTTTCTGCCACAGCAACAGGGAAAATCATTCTTCAAACACCTGCAATTATTTTTTATTTTCAATATGAAATATTACAAGCAGTTTTGTGCACTGGCAATATGAGCTTCTGCTCGAGCCCTCGATGTAGAATTCATCCCTGAAAATTCTTAGCGCAGGGTAACACCTCTAGAACTGTCTGAAGAGCCCTCTACAAGTTCCACTCCCCACACACAGGGACACATACAGTCACTACACTGTCATCTTCCCTATTCTGTTCTGATGCTTCAAATTCCTACGTCAGAGCACATGTATTTCATTCACAGAAAATGTAAAATACAGATGCTCTTGAAAGAGTTAATAATTGCCCTAAAATCATGCTGGAAACTAAATAGAGACTAATAGATCCTTCCTCTGATCACGTGTAACAGTTATCATGCTTTTGGCTGCAATTAACAGAAAACCTGACTCAGGGAGATTAAACAATATGGAAAATGTCTCAGCTCACACAAGGAGACATCCAGAGACAGGGAGCTACCAGAGTTGGTAAAGCCGGTAGCTGAGCAGCGTTGATCAAGAGCACAATTCCCTCCACCCCGTTGCTCTGTGACCCTCACTTTGCCCCCTGTATCCTGGAGCTTGTCCTCTTGTCAACAGATAAATCCCTGCAGCCACTTACGTGGTCAAACAACACTTTCAAATTCAAGAAAGGGATATGAGGGCATATCCAGTCAGATTCCCACTTTAGGAGTGAAAAGAATTGTAGAACAGCCCTCTGGAGAATTGCCTCCAGATTTTACTCACCAGAATTGTGTCATATGGGCCTCCTACACCAATAGTGGACAGGGAGAATGGAGTTGTTGTGGTTTTCTTAGACCAGTGGTTCTCAGACTTTGACTCTCATCACGGTACCTGGAGGGCTTATTACAGCGCAGATCGCCAGACTTCACCTCCTCAGGTGACTTAGTGAGTCCAAGATGAGGCTCAAGAATTTCCATCATGAGATGCTGGTGTTGCTGGTCTTGGGACCCACAGTTTGAGAACAAGTATCTAAGCTTATTGAAATGATGAAAGTGGACCGATTGAAATGGTATATAAGATAATAGATATTAAAATATACTGTAAATACTTAAATATAAACTATTAGCAACATTCTAATCAAAATTTGTTCCCATGTCTCTGGTTAAGATGCAAGAATTAGGGAATTCTGGATCAAATAAAAATTCAGGTTGGTAACATTGTCTCAAATTGTATTCTTGGTTACCATCCTTTAAATAATGAGTGTACTATGAAATATACAACTTTAAAACTATTTTACACATCTACTGTAAAGGTATTTTCTGTATACTATTTCTTAAAGCAGATCACTTTATAACGTATGCGTATTCATGAATGCTGTGTAATACTGTATTTCACTTTGTCATTGAATTTCACTTTCAGACATATTCTTTTTAATTGCCATAGATAAGTATTCTTTTTTTTTTTTTTGTGGTACGCGGGCCTCTCACTGCTATGGCCTCTCCCGTTGCGGAGCACAGGCTCTGGACGTGCAGGCTCAGCGGCCATGGCTCATGGGCCCAGCCGCTCCGCGGCATGTGGGATCTTCCCAGACCGGGGCACGAACCCGTGTCCCCTGCATCGGCAGGCGGACTCTCAACCACTGCGCCACCAGGGAAGCCCATAAGTGTTCTTTTACATGTATAAATGTTCCTCATGCTTAAGAACCAAGTAAAAATGAGGAAATTATATAGGTTATTTTTTAAAGTCACATAAACTTGAATTTTAATAACTTCTATACTCCACAATCCTTTAAAAGAATTTTTCTTCTCAGATTCCCTCGAGAATTGTTTTGTAAGATGGGCAAATCCAGACTTGAGAAAAACATTACAAGTACAAAGGTTTGTGCATCTCATTAAATGTTGACACTTCATCAAGAGCTCTCTATGTTCAGCTGCTGGAGGTATAAGAAAGTGAAGTGGAGACACAAGGCAATTCGTGAAACAAATCAAAGTTCCCCACAAATCATTTTCCATTGAATCTTTCTTTTAAAAGCCAAAAAATGATATCCCTGACTAAACGACATGGACAATTGTGACAATTCTTAATTCTATTTTTAACATAAACAGACACAAGTTATTGAATGCTGCATAGTCATTGAATGACAAGGGTCTTTGAAGCCAGAGCACCTCAGCCACCTTCACAACCCCACCAAGAATGTTCAGGTTTTCCATTAACCAAAGACACATGGGAAAATGTCTCTAAACACAAAATAGGAAGAAAGAAGTGGCAAGTATATATATTTTTTTACTTCCTTCTTCCCGCTACAAAGTTTAGCTCTCCACCCTCACCTTGTGAATTCACTACAGAGAAGCTAAGTGATTATTTTATTGCATCTCTAGACCTGAAAGATGACAGTGTGGTTGCAAACAATATATTCATTAAAAAAAAAAAGCTTCGTTATAACAGCAAGTGTTTAACAGTGCTTCTCTGCATCAGTTACCCAGTTCCATGGGGCACGCTCTCAGAATTACCTGCTTTTATACTGGGGGTTTGGTATGTGGAGTTATTTTAATGTATTTTTAAAAAAATAACATATAGGCCAAAGATAAGAAAAATTTAAACAGAAAGGCCAAAATTGCTTACAAATATTTTTAAAAGATGCTAAAATAAAGTTTCTTTTTAAAGGACTGGTTTTATACCAAGTGCTTTCTTTTACTATTTTATTTTGGGGATAAACTTTGGCGTTTTTGAGACACCTAAATATTGGAAAATCCTATCAACATACTCTAGCAACTGCCCTCACATTCATATAAAATAGTTAACTGAAGAAGTGTCTCCTTAATGGAAATATTTCCTGTAACAGCTACTAAAACAGAAAAGAAAAAAACATAAAAATTTGATCCTCAAGTCCAAGCTTTTTTCTGTGGCTTTCGAGACACTCTACTACATTAGAATAGTCTCTAAAACAAGTTTTATCTCCTACAAATCCTCTTCTGTTTCGGCCATACAATATCTTTAACATTCCTAATAAATTATCCTTCTTAAACAGCTGCTCTCTATTCTAACTGTACAGTCACCGGTGAATTTAGATACCGTACCACTTCCCTCCATAAATGCTTGCCTTTGATCACCTAGAAAAACAGAAATATAATGCAGGCCACATAGGTGATTTCAAATTCTAGTAGCCACATTTTTTAAAGTTAAAAAAATAATAATAAAAATAATTTTCTATAATAGCTTTCTCAAGATATAATTTGCATACCATAACATTCACCTTTTTAAAGTGCACGGTTTGATCGTTTTTGGTCCATACACCAAGGTTTGTAACCACCACCCTGAGCTAATTTTAAAACATTTTCATCTCCCAGAAGAAACCCTGTATTCATTAGTGGTCACAGCCCAGTTCCTCCTCCCCCGCAAACTCTGGTAACAACTAGACTCTACTTTCTATCTCTATGGATTTGTCTATTCCAAGATATTTCATATAAATCGAATCATAAAATATGTGGCCTTTTGTGTCTGGCTTTCCAACATAATGTTTTCAAGGTTCATCCATGTTTCAGCATGTATCAGTCTTTCTTTCTTTTGTATTGATGAATAACATTTCATTTTATAGATAGACCCATTTTGTTTATCCATTTATTAATCTATGGATATTTGGATTGTCTCCACTTTTGACTATTATGAACAATACTGCTATAAACATTTGTGTAGAAGTTTTTGTCTAGACATGCATATTAGTCAGCTTGGGCTACCATAACAAACTACCAAAGTCTGGGTGACTTAAATAGCAGAAATTGACTCTCACTGTTCTGGAGGCTAGAAGTTCAAAACCAAGGTGCCAGCATGGTTGGTTTCTGCCGAAAGGTCTCTTCCTGGCTTGTAGATGGCCACCTTCTTGGAGTAGTCCTCACATGGCTGGGAGAAAGAAAGCAAGCTCTCAGGTGGCTCTTCTTATAAAGGCACTAATCCCATCAGGAGGGCTCTACTTTCATGACCTCATCTAAACCTAATCATCTCAAAAAGACCTCATTCAAAATACCATCACATGGGAGTTAAGTCTTCAACATATGAATTTGGGCAGGGGGACACAAACGCTCAGTCCATAGCAACATGCTTTCATTTGTCTTGAGTATATACCAAAGAGAAGAACTGCTGTGTCATATGGTAACTCTGTTTAACATTTGAAGACTGACAGGCTCTTTTTCAAAGCAGCTGCGCCATTTTACATGTTCACTAGCAATGTATGAAGGTTCCAATTTCTCCATATTCTCAAAAACACTTGTAATTGTCTATGTTTTTTACTTTACCATCCTGGTGGGTGTGAAGTGGTATCAAATAGTGGTTTTGATTTGCTTTTCCCTGATATCTAACGGTATTGAGCATCTCCTCATGTGCTTGCCAGATATTTGCATGTCTTTTTTGGAGAAATACCTTTTTAAAACTTTGCCCACTTTTAGTTGGGTTATGTCTTTATCACTGGGTTGAGTTGTAAGAGTACCTTATATATGCAGGATACAAGTTACTTACCAGACATATGATTTTCAAATATTTTCTCCCAACCTGTGGCTTGTCTTATTACTTTCTTGGTGGTGTTTTTCGAAGCACAAACATTTTTGCTTCTGAAGATGTCCAGTTTATGTATCTATTTTTGGATGTTTGTGTTTTGGGTGTCACATCTAAGAACGCATTGGGTAAAATTAATTTTAATAACTATGTTATTTAACACAATTTAATCAAAATATCATCATTCAATGTAAAATGAATAATTATAAAATATATAAATTTTAATTCAATATAAAATATAAATCAATATAAAAATTATTAATGGATACTTTTCTTTCTTTTTTTCATGCTAAGTCTTTAAAATCTGCTGTGTATTTGAAAAAACAGAAGCCAGTGTTATGTGGTGGCAGAAAAATTAGTGAAACTGCCACCCATAGTAACACAGAAGATGGAAAAAGCACCTCAAAACTTGTAGATTTGGCCAAGGAGATTCCAGAAAGGAATGTTGGAGGTGTAAGTTATCTTCTTTCAACTGTGTATAAGGTAATTCTTATGTACTTCTTTTAACTGTATATACGAGAGAAATAAGATATGAACGATATAAAACTGTTTAGTTTTTAATGAGTTTAATGGAAATATAGAGTGCCCAGGGAAATGTCTCTAGTCAGCAAAATATCCTCAAAATTAAAAATGTTCTTAAGGAAAAAAGCAATTACAAGGCTGCCAATAGATCTTGCCCTCAGAGTCAGACTAATTCAAGAATTCTTTCAGGGTCAAGGAAGTTTTCTGGTAAAGACCTCAGAATGACAGAAGTCAGTGAATCATAGGTTCTGCCATCTGAACAAAAGGGCTTCTAAGAGTCTTAAGGGCATTGTTTCATCCCATCCTACTCACAGGCCGAAGTAGAGAAAGACCTGTCTTGAAGAGGTCTGTAAGGATGGCTTTTCTTTAATGTATTTGACTATTATCTGATACACAGGAAACCCACAAAATTTTAAAGGAGATTTTAGCTGATAAACTAGGTAATTCCAAGATTCAATTAAAAAAAAAAAGAGTATAAGAGAATTAAAAATTTCATGTGTGAACATTTTAACTTACCAAATTATCATAAAAGATAAAATCACATAGCCAAATTTGGAAGCATATTACAAATATATTTGTCCTTATGTTTAAGTTTGTAAAGAGCCTTCTGGCTCTTTTAAGGAATTAAATTTACTATGAACAATCTATGCCCGTTTAACAGCTTTATGCACATATCTATATGTATTTATATGTATGTGTGTACATGTGTGTGTGATAGCTAAATTGCCCTGTCTTTTGTCATCATGAAGCTTCCCGTGCTTTGTATGATGGCAAGGAAAGTAACTGACCTAGTTAAAATGAAGATTTAATTTATCCAAAGCAACTGCTTTAGTAATCCCATGGTAGCAACTTAACTTCATTGTCCTGTTTTTCTCTCTGATTGCCATAACTTGCTCTATAAGAGACAAAGCATCATTTAAAAGAGTATAGGTTTATACCAAGTAAACAGAAAGTAAGAAGTTGATATAAAGGTCATCCATTATGAACATTACCTGTTGAGCCCTTTGTGGTTTATACTTGACATTGTCAAAACATAGCTGGAATGTTATGCCTATAACATGATCCCTTATCTGTCATCTACTTCACATAGGCCCACTGATTTTAAATAATATCTTCAGCTTTACTAAAAAATAAATAAACCAAAAATTTCAATGACTGTGTCTAATTTTTTAAAAAATGGCATTTCTATTTTATTTGACAATTCCCTTAATCTCATTGCTGCAGCTACAAAACAGCATTTAAAATTTCCAAGATGCAGACATACCTCCTTTGCTTTCACTTGCTTGTACACTCACGCCCACATTAAATGACATTATAAAGTATTTCCTTTCAATTCTTGTTATACATAAATACACATGTTACATGGATGTGTTGGATTTTCTTTTGGATTCAATAAGTGGAGGTTCATTTTTTGGTGACATCTTTAGGCATCCTTCCAAAAATAGCAGCACTGTTCAGCCTCTACAGATGTATGGCAGTCTGTGCATTGTGGTTGGGGGCAACGTGTGTACGTGTGCACACATTTGTGGAAAGAGAAAAGTGGTTGGGGGAATGAAGAAGAGATATTTTCTATTAGATGGTCATTATACTGTACCGATTTTGTAAGCTATTCCACACCATATTGGAACCAAATCAGCCCCAACTTTAGAGGTTCATCTTCGTCACTCATCTCCTTAGGGCACATTAAAGTGCCAAAATCTGGTAAATTCCTTTCTGTGCGAGGCCACTGTTGCTGCCTTATAAGAATCTTTTTTCTTGTCAGAAACATTCAGTCGCCTAACTGGAACACCCTCTCATTCTAAATCAACTAAAAATTCTCAGCTTATATTCCAATCCCACTTCTAGGCAAGCCTCTGCTAGCCCCTAGCTTCCTCCTCTTCTAGGAACACATGATTTTTTTCTTTCTGAAGCATGTGGCTGCCATTAGAGCTTGCCCCGCAGGGGAGGATAATTTGCTCATTGTGGATTAGTTGCCTTCAGCAGGTAAGTCTCACCTGGGTCACATCCTTTAAGGGTATATCCGTGGATAGGACTGCCTAAAAACTTTCACTGGAATGTGCGAAATTCTGCCCTGGCTTGTCTTGCTTTCTGTTGCACTATCCAGGGCTAACTTTTTCTCAAAAGTTAACACCATTATGACTGAATCAGTAACTTTTTCTGCATTTTATTGCATCCTTTTTTGGTTTTCCATGCTGCATGTCAGACAAGTTGTACCTGAAGGAATGCAAACTGGCATTCTGGAAATTTCTGACTCAGCTATTACACAAAACCTCTAAAGAAGTTTGCCTTGATCTATTCAGCCTAGTTTCTACATGAGTTGAATAAACTGATAGTTAGTAAATATATGTGTATGTTGGGGTAGGAGGAGTGTTCTTTTGCGGTACGCGGGCCTCTCACTGCTGTGGCCTCTCCCGTTGCGGAGCACAGGCTCCGGACGCGCAGGCTCAGCGGCCATGGCTCACGGGCCCAGCCGCTCCGCGGCATGTGGGATCTTCCCGGACCGGGGCACGAACCCGGGTCCCCTGCATTGGCAGGCGGACTCTCACCAGTGCGCCACCAGGGAAGTCCAGGAGGAGTGTTCTTGATGTCACATACAGCATGTGCACCTAAAATAAGAAATTGGGACTGTCTGGCCAACAAAATATAAAATTCTTGATATCCCATAATCTGCTCTGTTTAATATCATGTATTTCATGTAAAGGCTAAATTTTGTTGTAAAGAATCTTATTGTATTCTTGCTCGTTTTGACGCTGAAAAAATATCTCTCTGAACCAGCAGCATCATTAAGAAATGGGTGTTACCATAAACGACCCTCCTTACACTCAATTAATAATTTTAATCCTGTAGCCTATGGTATATTGAAGTTCAATTTATTCTACTTACAGCTTCAGGAGATCCACAAATTTCATGAATTGCATATATATGCATTCGGGAGGGAAAGAGTGGTCGTAACTTTTATGGTATTCTCAAAAGAAACTTACTCCTCCAAAAAAATGTTAGTAACTGGTGCTCTAGGTTAATTGATATTTTGGAAGATATTGAAAATACACGTGCAAGATGGTGGTTTAAATGATTAAAGATCATAGTGTTTTTAAAAATTATATTTACATGACTGTCTACAGCTTTCCCTCTGTATTAATTTCCCATACTCATTCATCATTCCATTATTCATCATCACATGGAACCCACATTCAACTGCATCTAATGTGCTGTGCTTTTTCAAGCACACTAAAAATGATGGTCATTGTCTTCTGGATGGAATCATTTGAAAGAGAATACGGAAGGGAAAAAAATTGTGCAACTATAGACTTTTTGCTGCGTGAGTTGGGAGTAGTTTGTAAATGATGGGGGAGTAAAAATAGTTTCTGACAGGAAAATACTTTACAATAAATTAAAACTAAGGAGTATATGAAAGAAGGAAACTTCTTTCTTAATAAATTTATTTATTTTATTTTATTTATTTTTGGCTGTGTTCGGTCTTCGTTGCTGTGCGCGGGTTTTCTCTAGCTGCGGTGAGCGAGGGCTACTCTTCCTTGCGATGCGCAGGCTTCTCATCGCGGTGGCTTCTCTTGTTGCGGAGCACGGGCTCTAGGCACGCAAGCTTCAGTAGTTGTGGTACCTGGCTCAGTAGTTGTGGCTTTCGTGCTCTAGAGCGCAGGCTCAACAGTTGTGGTGCACGGGCTTAGTTGCTCCGCAGCATGTGGGATCTTCCCGGACCAGGGCTCGAACCCGTGTTCCCTGCATTGGCAGGCAGATTCTTAACCACTGCGCCACCAGGGAGGCCCAAGAAGGAAACTTTTAAAACTCACAGCAATAAATTAGAAGCAACAAATATGTGTGTGTAAATGAGCCAGATTAACTAATTTCTAAAATTCATTAATACTTTTCTTGATAGTTTTATTTCATATAGTGCTTATAACTCCTAACATCACAATATGTCTTTCTTGTGCCAGCTGTATCATTATGTTTCTTGCATAGTTATGAAATTCCCATTATAAATCATGTAAAAAATACTGCATATACACTTACAAAGCTTTTTTTTTTCAAAATAGGAGGCAAGCTCATTTCAGCTGTAATCTTGTGATTGCTGTTTCCTTGGATGAATATTCACAATTTCTTTAAAAATGATAAAGAGAAAAAAGGGTTTTTTCCAAGACACTATATGATAGCCATAATCCAAGATGTCCTCTGATGATCTCTGTCTCCTTGGATGCAAACACTTGTAGAAAGGATTCAAAGGATGAGAAGAACTGAATGGATCATGGCTGACTTGGAAGATAGAAGAAGCAGAATGTGGGCCAAAGAATTTGGGCAGCCTGTAGAATTTGTGAAGGGTTACCTGATAGCTAACAAGGAATCAGGAACAGCAGTCCTATAACCACAAAGAACTGAATTTGCCAACAACTTGAATAAGCAAAGAAATGGATTCTCCCCTATAGTCTTCAAAGAGGAGCACAGCTCTGCTGCTGTCTTGATCTCAGCCTTGTGTGACCCATGTCAGACTCCTGACCTACAGAATTGTATGATGAATTTGTGATATCCAGGCCCCTGAGTGTGTGGTAATTTATAATAGCAGTGACAGAAGACTAACACAGGTGCATTTTGCATGTGGGAGGGATGTGAATGATTGAGTACCAGAGGGTAGAGTGCGGTAACCAGCCTCCAAGATGGCCACCAATGACTACTGCCTCCTGAAATTCACATCCTGGTGTAATCCCCTCCCAGGGTGTGCCAGAGATAGCCCGTGTGACTGTTAAATATGGCAGAAGTGATGGTATATTACTGTGCTATTGCTTTATTGCCTCAACTTCACCTTTTTTGCCTGTTCAGTGAAGATGAGCCGTTCACATACTCTGCCTTTGCCACCTGACACTATGCTAAACTTTGTCAATAGAGGGTGCTGTAGAGGCTGCAGGAAGAAAAGGTTTTCCCTTCTGGTTCCAGTGGGCTCACCTGTCCAGCTCCTGAAGCACCTGCGGTTCTCTAGCTTCTGTTTCCTGCAATAACACCAGCTCCTCCAGCACAAGCTCCCAAGAAGCAGGTGGCTTCTAAGTGTCCTTAGTGAGACGCAACCCAGAACCTTCGAGGGCAGGTTTCCAGCAAGTTGCAGAAACCTGATTTCTGGCAAGGTCCACAGGTGCAACACCATGGAGATTCCTCCCACATTCAGTGAGTCACGGTCACACCTGCAACAGGGTGTGGATCTCAGTCTTGGGGAGGGGTCTCTTCCTTGAGTGTTCTATCAGTCCTAGAGGTTCCTAATTTTTTCTATTCCTACATTGTTTAGAGTTCTTTTTACATGTTAGCTAATCCTTCATTATTCCAACCCCCTGCTTGGTTAATGATTCTTTATATTAAACTTTCCCTATCCAAGTTGCCATGTAGTTTCTCTCTCCTGATTGGACTCAGACCCAGTCACTTCTGGATTTGGTTATAAAAGGCACAGTAGGTTCTGTCTTGTCACACATTCTCTGCCCATGTGCTTCGGGGGGAGATAGCGGCCATGACCTACTCAGCAACTGGCGAGGTCCACGCAGTGAGGCTCTGAAGCTACTGGCCGGCAGCCACGTGAGGGAGCTTGGACGTGGGCACTCCGGCACCATCAGGCCTTTGGGCGAGTCTGCAGCCTTGGCTGACATCGTGATTGTAGCCTTGAGAAACCCAGACCCAGAGCCACCTGGCTAAGCTG
The DNA here is from genome assembly GCF_963455315.2 of Globicephala melas. Taxonomy (NCBI): domain Eukaryota; kingdom Metazoa; phylum Chordata; class Mammalia; order Artiodactyla; family Delphinidae; genus Globicephala; species Globicephala melas. The sequence goes on from NC_083315.2 coordinate 22,902,646, forward strand.
CTCACAGATTCCCTGCCTCAGAAACTAAGTGAGATAATAAAAGTTTGTGGGTTTAAGCCACTAGGTTTTGAGATAATGTGTTAATGTAGCAATCAATAATGAATACACTTGGCTTAAAGTTTATTCTAAAAATTTGAATTATTTTTGTACAAAATCTTTACACTGAAACCTCTTTGTAATCAAGAATTTTGATCAGTCAATAGAACATTCTTATTCCACAAGATGCTAAAATCGATGCAGAAATCTTATGTAACATAGTGTGAAGATCACAGGTTCTGTCAGCTGCCAGAGTATGACCGGGGGAACTATTGTACCTGCTGAGCATGAGTCTCTCAGAATATGACTAATAGCACCTGCTTCAAACAGCCATTGGTGTGAATTAAATGGGTGAGTGAATGCAAAAGACTTAATAAGGTGCTTGGCGAAGAGTAGACTCTATTACAATTAATACAATAAAACTTAAATCCACATAGAGAATTAGAACAAGTCATAACAGTTTATTTAAAAATAATTTAATCTGAAACATATATTTTTATGGACTCAGGTTCCAAGCATGCTATGCCAGAACCTCATCACTGTATTGTACTAGCTGCTCATTTATTTCTCTACAATTTCCACTAGACTATAAGCTTCAGGAAGGCAGATATTATGTTCCTCTTTTTCATGATTGTAGCCACAATACCTGGGATAATATCTAACATTATAGTCAAATAATAGTATCTGTTAAATAAAGAAGGGCTCAATGTCATACAATAAGATTTCTGAAGAAATTTTAGCTGCAACTAAATCTTTGGTAGTGTTGTACTGAATTTAAAATATCTTAGCTTTTAAAATGATATTACTATTAAATGTTTGTGATAACATCAGATTCTTTAATAGCAAATGCCACTACAATTATGCTTTATAATCTTTATGGAAATAAAATGCAAGAATACTACATCCTTTAACAATATTTCAAAGCTCTTCCCATAGTAATCAATAGTTTAAGAAAACTACACTGCTTATATTTTGTAATTCTTTAGCCCTTAATAACAAGATTGAAGTTTTTTACTAATAATTTTCACTGTAACAATTACTGATATTCTAGAACAATACTCTATTTTTGTTTGACAATTTCTCTCCTCACTACTAGCCAGTGATGTCACCTCTTTCATCATATGGAATTCAATACATTCCAAGTCAAGGACAACGTGTTCCACATTTACAATGAAATTATGGTTTCCTCATTAAAAGGCAAATCCTTCATTTCAAAAATTTGAATGATTCTTAAAATAGAATGCCAGATGGCTAAATTTAGGTTCTGAAGAAAGTCTAATTCAGGAACACTTTATGGCATCAGTCCCAAACATTTTCATTTGATTATGGATTGAATATATTTTCATTCATTTTAAACTCATGCGTCTCTGTATGTTGTTCTGAGATAGGAGAACGCATGTTGGTAGACAAATTGACCTAAAAAAAAAATGCCACTCTGCTTAAAGGACCTATTTCTGTTGACATATTGGAAAGATGGACTTATGCTTGGTGACAGGTTTTTCAGGTATCCAGGTCATATAGGTTAATGGTCAAATGTACATAGGTAGCATTCTGCTTCATAATGAATGGACATCGCTGAAATACAACAGGTAAACTGCAATCCACAGAGTTTGCAAAGGCTGGAAAATACAGACCACATAGAACTCTCTACTATGCCTTGATATGTTCCACTATTTTCATCTGTATTTTTTGTTTATTTGTTTGTTTGTTTTTGCAGTACGCGGGCCTCTCACCGCTGTGGCCTCTCCCATTGCGGAGCACAGGCTCTGGACGCGCAGGCTCAGCGGCCATGGCTCACGGGCCTAGCCATTCCGCGGCATGTGGGATCTTCCCGGACCGGGGCACGAACCCACGTCCCCTGCATCGGCAGGCGGACTCTCAACCACTGCGCCACCAGGGAAGCCCTATTTGTTTTGTTTTTGTCATCTTTGTCTTACCTTTGTTAATCTTCCTTATGCAGCTTCATCCTAGCTTTAGGTTGAAAATAATTGTTAAAAGTGTATTTCTTTACTAATCATTATCATAAATTCATGAATTATTTCAGGTTGTATGCAGGCTTTTTAAAAAATTCATTGCTTCCCATTTTTGGATGAATTTTGGTTCCTTCGGTCATTCTTCCTGCAATGCTCTTCCTGTTTAGGCCAATGCACTGTGGCATTCCCCTTGCTATAACTTAGCTATTGTAGTAAGCCAGAGGAGGTCAAGTACATCTGTTTGAGGTTCAACACCAGCTCTTACGGTGAATTTCCGAGCTGCACTTTGCACATCTGTAAAATTGTGTAATAACAACTGTCCCACTTATACCACTGTGTTGTGGTGAGAATTGTATGAGATAAGGCTTGTGAAAATGTTCCAGAAGCTGCAATGTCTTCTAAAGCCACGAGGGATACTCTGCTTATGTTTGCCCTCTTCCTTAGAATTGCATCTTTGTACATAAACATCCTCTCCCCAACCTGCTGCAACTGATTCATCCTTAAAGACCAACTCAGACTCAACTTTCTCCCAGGAACCCTCTCTCACCCCTCAAGTGAGTCTTCCAACTCTGAGCTTCTGTAACTTATTAATTGTATTCATTGATTTCAAATTTGTCATTATGTCCTACATTGTAGGATGTTTTTACTCACTGGGGTTCCTCATGGTAAACCCCATACCCTCCTGATGATTGCATCTCCGGTCCACTTTTCGCTGGTCTCCTGCACACACCTGTGTGAGGTACGTTATAAGTTACATTTCATCTCACACAGCCTCTCTCTTTACATTGTCACTCATAGCTCAGAATCCTCTTTCCTCTCTCCCTCTCCAAGCCTCTTGGCCTGAGATGCTTCCATGAAAATATTGCAAAATGACTTCAGAAATTTAAACTTTTAATTTAAATTTTATATTAAAATATTTACATTAAATTTTTCACTTTAGATTTTTAAGTTACAGTTTTGATTTTTATTTCTCAGATTTTGTCTATAGCCACTCAGGATGGATACCTCCCTCTAGCCAATGAACAGAAAAGAATAAAATTTGCCATACAATTGATTAACTGAATCATCTCTTTAAAAGATGCCATTCAACTTGAACAGCAAACCCCAACCCAAATTTGGATGCTGATTCTGCTTAGAACGATGCTTGTCAACAAATGCAATTAATTTTCCCCCAGGTACTTGTAAACATTTTTCAGGCCAAATATTTTGATTGACAGTGAAAGGGTATCTGGCTTACTCTGTCCTGTCTTTAGCATCATTGAGAGCTCCACTGAGACAAAAAGTAGATTGAGAAATTTGACAATGTTTTCCTAGGACTCATCTTCATTTATTGGCTTTTCAAAAATTACCTGGGAATGAGCCTAGGCACACAGCATCATGAAAATTCAAGAACCTGTTGTTGAACTATTCATTATCTTCCAAGAATATATTTTGTAGCCAAAGAAAAATATGTTACAATATTTTTTATTCCCCTCGTAAATAGCTTATGAACAAGTATGTTGATTTTGACATTTAAGAATTGAATAGGCATCCTGTACCTCACCTTCCCATAATAAGACTTTTTGCTAAACAGAATATAATGCTAGGAGTTTTCTCATGGTAATTTATCTATCTGCTCTCCAAGTGATATGTTCTCAAAATATTCCATTAAACATAAGTTTTTTAAATGTGCCTTGTCTAAGTTTGTACAATCCAAGCAAAGTTCACAAAACACTTTGCAAACTTTGTTTAATTAAACACAATACCACACCTTTGCTTTAAATGTAATGATCATAATTTCTTACAGACAATTTTTAATGAGTTTGCTCTTTGCTATACCCCTCATATATTTTCTTCTCCTTCCAGGCACAGGTGATGAAATTGTGATCAACATTATGAAATTGGATCACACTTATTTCTTTAATCAAAACGAACCAAGCCTTTTGCCATAGGTGTGGAAAACCATATTGCTATGCTATCTAATTGCAGTCATATTTTGTAATCAGCACTTTTGGCCAAACACATGGTGTAAATTATGTGGAAAATGAGAAGGCATGTTCTGTCTCATGCCGTTGCCAGGTATGTTTCATATTTAGATATAAACAATGAGAGACATTCAAATTTCACAACAGTTGAGTCATTTCTGCCACTGTGGATGCTTGTAGCTTATTAATAGCAAAGCTGTTTTCTTGTTTGAGATTTTTTTTGCACTTAAATTAGTATGTTCCCACCATGCTACTCATGCTTATTTCATTAATTGCTAAGCAATAATTCAATAAAAGCTTCTCTCAGAGAGAAACTCAAACCTCAGATACTTATCAAATGCCCTTCATGCCTGAAGCAAGGAGTGGGCTGAGGAAAAAAATACACTATAAGACGTAATCACAAGGTTGCTAATATCTCACGCACATCACATCTAAAATCTAGGATTCCTCCGAGTTAATACCCATGAAGTATACTTTAAATACCCCCAACAGAAACATCGTTTATAGCTTTTTTGCAGAGGTGTCTATGAAAAAAATCAGAAACAAGCCAAATTGTTTCTCCTTCCCTTACAATTATATTAAGGGGTTGAGATCTTTAAGATGGCCTTAGGATGGCACCTAGCTGAGTGGAAGAATTGCCTTACAGTCCAATAGAATTTTCTGATTTCCACGTAAAGTACTAGAACACATTGCAGAAAAGTCTCCACTTCCATACAATGAGAACAATATAGAGAAACTGCTTTAAGAATATATTCACCTTGGCCATTCCCAGTTTTTTAGCCTTTGTTTCAAACACTAATTTATTGCTCTCCAAATCTTTGAGAAAGACGAGTTCCGTGAGATTAAATGATTGAATATCATAAAATAATGATCAACATTCTTATTCTGCATTTGCAGTTGAAATTCCAGTGTGAGTAAATACATACTCTGGACACCATTATAAAAGCAATGAATCAGGGGTACTCATAAAAAAGGCAGAAATTTTTTATGAGTATCTCTCCTGCCTTTTTCTCTAGCTCTTTTCTAGTCTAGAAAATATATCTATTACTGTACGATCGTTCAAATTATATTCTGATTTTAATAATAATCACAAATTAATGATGTGTAGTCACGTGTCCATTTTCTCAGAGGAAAATAGCCATATGCTTCAATAGCTAAAACTTCTATTTCCACAAACTAATTAAAAGGCCTTTTGGTACAGTAATCAGAAAAACAGGTGTTTCATTTAGTTTCTCTCCCTTCAAGGTTGAATAGTTGCAATTCAAACTTCCCTGCGATTCCTTCAAAGTCAAGGGATGTCACATAGCCCCACATTGCCTGTCACACAACAATATCCTTCTGTCCCACCCCAGGATTTTGGCAGAATGCAAATCAAAGGAAGAAAACTGTGTTTAGCGTACAATATGCTAAATTATGAGTGGGATTTTTCACAATAGATTTTGGAGATTTTAACTCAGCAAAAGGAAAAAAGACTCGAATCCTGTTTACTTTTCTCTTTGATAGATTGAGTACATACACATATTTTTTCATCTTTGAAAAGATGAGACCCGCTATAGGAGAGCTATTCCATTCTTCTTTCTCCAAATGTAATCATCGTATCATAACCACATCTCTAGGACATATTCTTGTGAGTACAGGGTGCATTACGTACGATTTTATGACACACACACTAACTTTGGAAAGCTTCGGCCTTATTCCTGTTGTTAATTATTTAGACTCTGACATATTGCAATAAAACATTTCATCAAGCACTCCAGTCCAGGGAACGATAGGCATCAAAACTGTATTGGTAATGCAAAATAAATGGATCGGGGTTGAAAATAATGAGTTTGGTGGATTACATCTGTCACTGTGAATTATTATTGTTGAACATAATAGGGCAAAGCACTACAAAAATAAAGCTTGTCTTCTCCAGTTAAAGGTGAGACAACTACCTCTAATGAGATACAGAAATTCAAGTGTGAGTTATTAATGATACACACAAAAGGTGTATCTGCTTACCCAATCTTACATTTCTGTATGTATATCACTATAGAACAAAAAGTCCCCATTGCTAAAGCTGGTGATAGCTCACAGTGGCTCTTGCCAGAAAGTGGAGAAGACATTCCATTTGGCCACATTTGACCATGCAAGAGGGAAAAAACAAAACAAAACTAGAACGCTTGACTGAGCCATAGCAGATCTAGATTCTGGCACTGATGCTTCTAATTTGCTCTGTGATACACGTGACTTACCTCTGGAACTCAGGTTCATCATCTGTAAAAGTAGGGCCTTGAATGAAACGGTCTTTAAATTCAATTCTAGCTTCAAAACATTCCTTGATTCTTTATGCATAAAATGGAATTTGTAAAAATTAAGTGAACCTGGTAGCTTTTTGCTTCTAGAGGCAGAAAGCTTGGCAGAGAACTTACTGGAAGAATAATCCAAGTTGCCTCTCTTGGAATGCAAACATGAGGGAAGTGGATGCCCATTATTCAGGAGAAAGTGTGTAACAGAACATTCTATTACACTAGGCAATGTTGCCCAACCAGAGTAGGAGGAGAGAAAAGTTGGGATTGCGTCCATTTGCACAGAGGTTTCTGGAAAGGGAAGAATAATAACCCACAGGCTTCAATCCCACAGATTTTGAAATCAGCCCAAGCTGGTTGAGTAGAGTTTAAGGATCCCCTCTCCTAAGTTCCCCCGATGGAAATGGACACCAAAGTCCCTGGAGGGAGGGGGAGTCTGGGTGGCTGATCTGGGCTCAACATTCGTAAGTCTGTGGGGAGCTGGCTCCCTCAGACTGTCTTGACAGTGGTGGAGAGGAAGCCTCTCTGGACCTCTTCCTCCTGACTCCTTGCTGTGCTCTCGTCCACAGTCACCACCAGGAGAGGGGGAACTGCAAGAGGGCTTTCTGTACTACCGGGAGGAACGGAGACTGTGGAAGCATCACCTCAGCTGCTGTACAGCATCTCCCTGAGGGAGCTGGGTGAGTCTCAGAGTTGCATTCAAAAAATGGTCCCAGAGGACCACCCAGAACTTTCAGTTCTCTCCTCCACCAGACATGTGAAAGTGCACTAGCCTTTTTGAACCCAGTTGGGGTTTTAGAAGAGGCTGAGATAATGAACTTCCTGTTGGTAAGCTCAAGTGGCATTTCAAAAAGTTAATTGGAAAAAAAAATTTAATGTGAAGAATTTGTAACCAAAGTTGGTGAATGAAGTCAATTGGTTTCATTTTTTATTAACTTTTTTAGAAATACAAAGCAATGTATTTTCAGTGCATAAAACTTAGAGACCCTAGATAAATATTGAATAAATAGAAAAATCAACAGTAATGTCTCCATTCAGAAATAATGACTACTAGTTATAGAAAACAAACTTGTGGTTACTAAAGGGGAGAGGGACAAATTAGGGGTAAGGGATTAACAGATATAAACTTCTATATATAAAATAGATAAGCGACAAGGATTTACTGTATAGCACAGGGAATTATACCTAATACCTTGTAATAACCTATAATGGGATGTAATCTGTAAAGATATTGAATCACTATGCTGTAGTGCCTGAAACTAACACAACATATGCTGTATGCCTGAAACTAACACAACATTGTAAAGCAACTACACTTCAGTTTTACAAAAAGTCAGAGCTTAAATCTCCCATCAACAAGAAATAATGACTGCTAAAATTTTGAGTCATCCGTGCTAGACACAGCTATATCTTTTATAAAAATGGAATCAAATAGCTTTGTTTCCTTAGCAAAATATTGTAAACATTTTACCATGTACTTAACAATTCTGTGATATGACTTTAATGGGTATATGATTGGGTGAGCACTTTTTATTGTTGAAATTCAAATGATTTCCAGTTTTTAAAATAATTCTAAAGTGAATATCCTTAAGCATGCCTCTTTATCGATATCTCTGATTATAAATACATAGGTGTTAGAGCTCTGAAATATCTCATATTTCATTAATATGGAACTGTTGGATTAACACATAATAGTTTATAACTTTTGACACAAAAATGTAGTCAATATTTTCTCTCTACTAATACGAGGCCCTGTGGCATAATGAATTTGCATTTTGAACCTACTCAAAGGGGCACTAGAAAAGTACAACAGCAATTGAAAAAAGAATATGGTCCCTTTGAAAGAAACCAGGGTGTGAAGCTTACAAGGAAAGCAGAGAGTATTTGAAGAGTTTATATATGAACCACAAATAACATCGAGGAGCTGTCAGCATGATAGAAGAAATTTTTATAGGAAATAAGCATGGAGGTAAAAGAAGAGGTGATCATGTAGAAAGTAGAAATATTCACACCTTAGTAGAAAACGTCAAATGATGAAGATTTACATTGCTTATGTCTAATCTAAGAATGTAATATTTCTCTTTCTGCTTCTTCTCACAGAAGAAAAAGCATGAAAACAATTAAATTTAAGGAGTTAGAATGAAGGTCAATGTCATCATTTTTAAAAAACCTCAGACATCAAGCCTGGAAAGAGATTGCTGGTGATTGATATGAAGAGAAATTATTGGCATGTGAGAAAAGCTTTGGGGGAGAGTTTTTGATGCCACGGTTCTCTGAAGGAGCAAGGCCCTGTATGGCCTTATCCATTTCCCAATATGATGTGATACCAGATAACACGTGGTGTAATTTTTCTCAAATCACAGAGAAAAGCTGGACTCTATTAAGAATTAGTGGGCAAGTATAAAGTAGCAAGTAAACAATGTATCAATAATTGTATAATACCTCTGTCTACAATACCTCTGTCTACCTCTGTCTCTTTTCAGGGTAAATTCCTTTTTTTCTTGGTGTACTTCCCAAAGTGGCTTTTCTATCCCTTTTACCTTGAGACTCTTTTCCTCTTGTCACCTGGAAAAAGTGACACATAGTATCTTTATTGTGTCTCCCGGGAGACCTATAGGGTCCTCAGACATATAGAGTCTCCCATGGCCTCACCTAATTTCCCAGAGTTCCTGAGTGGTATGCAAATTAGCACCCCTGCATGAAACTAATTATAACCCTTACCATATTTTGTTTTATGTCTTATTTCTCCCTCTCTCCAAACCAAATTATAAGTTACTTGAGGACAAGGCTATTTTCTTCCTCATAGCATCTATGCCCCTATGGGTTCTAAGTAAATGGTTGTTACTTGACTTTCAAGACTGAGGCAAAAAAATATCCAATATGTCAGCTTTTCACTATAAGGAATTTATAGATCTTTTGATATTACTTGCAGGTACTACCATATTTATTTTAACTGTTTATTTCAAAACATAAATAGTATTTTTTGTGTGTGGTAAACATCCTTAAATGTTAATGAAATCAGGAGGTAAGTAACGGCTGTAGGCTTTTCATCAGACACATTTTTCTCTTGAATAATATATATTTTGCTGAAGCTGTGGAAACAGAACTACGGGGACTCCTATGAGGCCAGGCTGAGATTCTTGGTTTTACACAGTGTTAGCAGACAGTGTCATCTACTTCCTGATATAGCATATGCAGTATCATACTGCCTTGTATCTAGAGAAATTGTTATTTGATTGCCAGGAATAGGTGTAATTTAAGGTACTTCTTATTCATAGGGGAAGACTGGTAAGTTCTCTTAGAACTCTGCCTTCTCAAGTGGCATGTCTTATTTCAACACTAATTTAATAACAAGCTATCCCCATTAATCACCTCTTTAGTTCTTGTAAAGTATCTTTTTCTAGATTTGGGCCAACGATTACATTAAATTTGCTACAAAGACAATCTACTCAGTGTACAACTGAAGACTAGAGAAGGAAAGAAGCCAATGCTTTTCTAGAAAGATTTATCACAAGAAAGATCAGCTCAGGGGTTTGACGTTAGGAACGTGCTGTGTTCTCTAGTGGGAAGGTTGCAATCATCAGTGAGGTCATGCATTTATTTAGAACTGCATACTTACCAAACGGTTTTCACATAGAGGATTTCATTCCATTAATTTGTGGAAAGGCCAAATGGAATCCAAATAGTCCTCCGGCTATGTGCATCTCACGTTCTTTATGTTCTGCATACGCACAAGACAGCTTTCCTGAGCCCCGCCTGCCGAAAAAGCGAAGTGAGCTGGCAGGTAAGAAACACAAAATTGACTTCAAGCCAGTTTCTCCTTAAAGATATCATTTCCCTCAAGTCATTATGTAAAATACCCCCAATAGGCCAGGCAACCCAATTATTCCCTTGGAATAAAGAGATCAATTATTGATTAATAAATGTATCTTTTCTCTTGACTACAAGGTGTTTGAATTAGAGACTCTATGGAATGATTCCACTTGGACACTCAGCTCCACCAAAGGGCTCAACATTTATATTTTAAACAATTTTTATTAGGTTGTGTTTATGTAATTGTAGACACAGTACTTCACAAAGACTATTCCAGTCTTCAAGGAGCTTAGCTGCCATCGTTCTCAGAATAAATCTCTGTATTTCTTCACATATAATCATATATTTTAAAAAGATATGAAATTATTTATGTGTGTTTAACCTGTTAAATTCCAAGACTTTGGGAGGAGAAGTTTCCTGAATGACAAGATCTTTTTCAGAAAGTACTTATTTGCACTCCATGTTGAATGGAAAGTACCATCGAGAGAAATGCCACCAAGAATGTTCAGGCCAATTATTTATGCTATGAAGGAACACTATTTGGCGTACTGCATATTTACAGGGAGTTCTTCACTGGTGATGTAAAGGTGGGATTGCAAAATCGGCCCCCAGATGCTGGGCTCGAGCTTCAGGTCTGATGGAGGGGGAATATTATGTCAAATCCCTGTACTGAACATAGTCGTGAAACCACACATATGTGGCACAGTTGAGGTATTCTTTAAAAACAAAACAAAAAACTCTGAACACCAAGCCCCGTGGCACCTGGACAGTCTTCAGGTGCTCTGAGCCCCTCCCCTGGGTGTGCACCCCTGGCTTCGTGCCTCTCTGAGCTATCTCTTCATCTCCAGCTCATCTTTCATCAGCGCCTGTCAGTGGAATATCACAATTCCAGGTTGGGAAAACAATTCTGACGGGGTTAGGGAAATGAAAAAAGTTTCTGGTAATGGAAATCCCCTCCACTTTAAACCAATATTTTATTCATGTTTGGGAAATACCACTTTGTTGCTGTTTCCATTTTAATCTGCTTCAGCATTTCCTGTTTTAATTCAGAAACCAAATGTGTGACACGCCAGGAGGGTCTTGGGCCAATTCCAGATCAATGAAATCAGAGAGGAATAGCCAACTCACCAAAGCTGCTGTTCTTGCCAGATTCTATGCAAAATTTTTAAAAACGGATACAAGTTGCATAAGGTTATGGAACTCAGAGTTTCAGATATGATTGGTATAAAAATCAAGCAAAGAGAATCAGTGGTCAGCCACATTTCTTTTTGTAATGGTCAGCCACATTTAAATGTGATCTGAGGAAGAAACATGAGTGAAGCATAGAAAAATATCTCGTTGATTTTGTCACTTAAAAGATGAATTGCCTTTTGACTTACACATCCGATTTTCCTTTCCTTATTTCTTTCCCCTGCTTTGATTGTCAGCCTTTCATTAGTATACCCCGAAATTCATTCTGTACTTCAGATTCTGTATTTCTGTAATAATGATCATCACAGAGGAGTTTGGAGATAGAAGGAAACTGAATCTAGCATTCATTTATTCGGCACTTATTCTGAGGCACTAGGGTAACCCCATCTTACATACACATGACGTCAACGTGTAGATTTAATGACTGTCTGAACCGAGGTCACTCAGTCAATTAGTATCAGAACCCGGCTTACAGGTATCTGGGACTCTTGAATCCAAAGCAATTCTTTCCCTCTGGGCCATGCTGGTTATTCCCCACGCTTGCTGAGCCATATTGCACCCCCAGACAATGTGCCAACGAGACCACCTGTTGTCTCCACTCGATACACAATTTGATATTCATTTCGGGAAAGTTTGTAAATAAATGAACAAATTGCCTAATTGCTAACCTGGACTAGGGACTAAACGAAATCTTAAAAAGAAAATTATGAACCACAAGCAATAAAAATGTTTTTTAAATGAAAACAAGGAAACATGACCCATTGAACTGTTCATCAAAGAAAAAAATCATCACATCAAGTGACAAGATCTTTGTCTGCAAGCCACTATGGGGAAAAGGATGGAAGAGAAATTCTGATAAGTTTGTGGTCTTAAGGCAATTGATAAGTAGGCCCTCAAGTGATGAGAATTTTCAAAGGCTCTTTAAGGGAAATAGAATGCCCTTTTCATACCCTTCTTTAGATTCGTAAAGACCCCCAGCTTCTGATGAAGAGTCACAATATCACCAGTAATACACCAAATGCATTTCTGCAGAATGAATGTGTCAATAACTGCATTTAACTTTCCGGGAGGGGTACTGAATTTTGTTATTCAACATCTTAAGCATTTCTTATATTTCTATTTATAAATTACTTTCCCAAATAACATATCATGTTTCTCTTATTATTTTTTTCAAAACTCAGCATTACCATCTCATTTTTTCTCATTTTCAACAGTTAAAATTAAGAAAAGTTCACCAGTGGCAGAGGTTCTGCAATCTATAGCAACCCACAGAGCAGTCCGCTGAGACAAGTCGCCCCCCGTAGCATCCTGGTGTGCACGGCAAGAAAAATAGAGTCAACGTCCACTTCTCTCAATGGCTTAAATAATTTATCGATCACCTAAAAGCTAGTTTTTAACCCAAACCATATCTTCTACCATGCCTACTTTCCTTCTATCAGTTATATCTATTCCGAAATGCAAGCTCATGTTAATGTGTGTCCAATTATGAAAGGTAAATGAGTTACTAAAATCATCCTAATACATTTAAAGTCTAAGCGGCAAGTCTCTCTCTTTAATCATCCACAAAGATATTCCATTGATAGGCGTGGCTATTGAAGAATTTATTGAAGCATCAGAATACTCAGAACAAACTCATTGAATGCATCACAAATTACAGCAGTTTGGTAAAACATGGAGAATGGCAGTCAGATTTTGCCAATACAGTTTTACCGTGGGGTTCCACATCTATATCTAATGACAGGGCAAGTTTCCGCAGATTAGTTTGAGGCATAGAAATGGGGAAAGAGAAGACGATGGTACTTAAATTATTTATGTGACTGCTTTCTGTATGTCTTTGTCTTCAACTGTCTTCAAACCCTTGAGCTGGTGACTGAACCATGCAATCTGGACACCACGAACACTGCCGTTGTGGATCCCTACAACCACATCTTGAATTACGCCAACTAGCCTACAAGTGGCATAGCAGAATCCATTAGTCATAATAAAAATGCTGTTCTACCTTCAACTTTAGTAAAGTTAATTAACTCATTTTAATAATAATGTCTTGGCAAGCCCAGATGAAAAAATCTTATATTAATGCAGTCAACTACTTTTCTCCAGATAATTGCCATTTGGGCTGAGAAATTGAAAGCATGCCAACCTAAAATGCTTTTAAAGACTTCAATCAACATTCTCTCCAAAAAGGAAGAAATAAAAAGCCAGAGGGCAGAACCGTGGGTCTCACACTCCATTCTTAACATTGCCCAGCAACACATATTTATATTACTGGGACTTGTCCTCCAAATTTGACCTGGGGTTGGCCTCTGAATTTGTACAGCAAAACGAAAGGACAGGGGCTGTATAGTCCTGGAAACTAGAAACAAACTGTCTTATTAAATTACCCATATTTGTGACCAAGCTTAAAATAACACAGATCTGCCAGTCTTCAGACCTAAGGTCTGCAGCTTTCTTTCAAATATAACAAAAGGACGCTATCGTTTTTGCCCCCATTTATTTTATTTCTCTGACTCTTTATGAACTTCCCAACAAATGGATAAAAGGTTTTAGTTCCTCTCTTAATTTGTTATAAAATCTTGTTTTAAAGCTAATGGATACTTCCCAGATAACAACGGGTAAAGATTTTCTTTTTAGAAGCAGTATTTGAATAGGTTCTACTCACTCATAGAAGAATTTTTAGTTATTAAAAAAAAAAAAAAACTAAGCATATATTTATTTTCAGGAATGAATTTTGAGGAAATTTTAAGTCTTTTGAATTATAAAATACAAAAGAGGTGTGGAGAGGTGAGGTTTCTCCATTTTCACCATAAGTAGCTTTAGTCTGTATTACTGCATCACTCAAGACCTGGGTATATGAATAGTCTAACTGAATTGGGTCATTCAGTTAAACAACATATAAAATATACATAGCTCGACAAATCTGTTCGTTCCATATACATATATCTTTATTCTGATTATTTTTGTTGAATCCATTACATCGATCTTGTTAATATCTCTTATTACAAGGAGAGTGAGATCAAAGCTACATTACACTGGAGGCTTTGTATTATGCTGTCCAGGGTGCTTGGTGACCTTAAGTGGTAGAGAGTACACCTTTACACCTTAGATAGTAAAGAGTACATTTAATGACACCATTTTTGTACTTGAGAACTAAATCCCCTTGGATGAGGTCCAACAGAGATGAACCTTAAGACAAGTTCCATTTTATGAAAAGTATAATAAAAAATATATTAGAAAAAAACTAGGGCTAAAAATGTTACTAGTAGATGCTATATAATAAAACCTTTTAACTGAATCACTTAATAATCACACATTATCTTTATTATCTTGTAATAATTGAATACTTCATAGAAATAAATATTTTGAACTGTGATTATGCTATTTGGCTAATATGTAGGAAATTACCCTCAAGTTAAAAAAAATCATCCTAAAGCTATGTTATAACAAAATTCATGAAGAATTTTTTGGTTTGTAAAAAATGTGATCTCCTATTAAGAAGCCTAGGAGGGGAGAATTTTTCCCATTTTACAATCCCTGTGTTTAAGTAAACTTCTCAAGCTCACACAGCTAGCAAGAAAGTCTTTCCCAAGTTGTAGCTGTGTCTCTGTACTTTTGAGATCTGTTCTCATGATTATTTTTAAGTTTGGGGATAACTTTTAATGATCCTAAATGGTTTTCATTTCCATCTTTAGACATGCAAACACTTCGGTGATAGACACCCGTCAGAGGGGCTCACCCCCATCCCCACCCCCTGCCCAAGGTCAGCTCCCCAGCTTGCTTACCTGGGGAAATTACCTACTTTATCTGTGTTTCAGATTCCTCCTCTATAAACTGAAGATAATAATAAAGCCTACTTTCTATGATAGATGCAAAAATTAAACCGGATAACATATATTAAGAACATAGTAAGTCAGTAAGGATTTTCTCCATTAGTAATGGAGTAAATAGTCAACTTCAAATTTTTCCAACTTCATCCAATTTATTCCTGGGCTAAGTAAGTCCCTTACAAAATGTGCTTTGCTTGCAGCACCTGCTAAGAGAAGTTACCCAAGGTTGACTTTGAGGTGTCCATTAGTTGATCCAGAAGTGGTAACTTTATTTAGGGACAGCCAATCCTTGAGGTGGGTTGGTGTCCAATGATGTAGTTTTGCTAGATCATAAGGACATACTCTTTAGACCAACTGGACGCTGCAATTTTAATGACGAAATGGGGGTGAATAAGACAATGGAAGAGTGGACTATTGGAGATAAAATCATGGGTTTTCAAGTCAAAGAGACCCGCAATCAAATCTGGTTCTGCCCACCTGAGATCTTTGGGGAAATTGCTTCATTCAACTGAGACTCAGTTTCCTCTTTCATTCCCACATCCCCTGCCCTCGTTCAAACCATTCATTGCACACCCAACTGGTTTCCATGCCTCTTGCCTAAGTTCCCCCAAACCCACCATCCACGTGGTCACCAGGCTGGGGTTGCCAGCTAAAACAAACAAAAAAAACAGTTAAGTTTGGGCTTCCCTGGTGGCGCAGTGGTTGAGAGTCCGCCTGCCGATGCAAGGGACACGGGTTCGTGCCCCGGTCCGGGAAGATCCCACATGCTGCGGAGCAACGAAGGCCCGTGAGCTATGACCGCTGAGCCTGCGCGTCCGGAGCCTGTGCTCCGCAACGGGAGAGGCCACAGCAGTGAGAGGTCCGCGTACAACAACAACAACAACAAAAAAAAAAAAACCAGTTAAATTTGAATTTCAGATAAACAACAAATAATGTTTTAGTATAGTTATGTTCCATGCCAAAACACTATTCTCTGTTACCTAAAATTCAGGATTAACTGGGCTTCCTGCTCTTTTGTTTTTTCTCTAAGTTCGGCAACTGTACATCAGAGTCACTACCAAAACCATAAATCCCACCATGGTATCCCTGTCTTTAAATGGTCAAATGGCACCCTAAAGTGAAGTGTTTGGTTACAATGTTAATCCATTTTTAAATGTTTTCACAAGTCTTTTCATAATATAACTACTTTCGATCTCTCCAACATCATTTTCTACCACCTCCCACTGGGTTTCCTCTTCTTTTGTTTTTGTTTTTTTTTTCCCTAAGTCTGGCAACCATCTACCAGAGTTACTTACCAAAAACACAATCATATATACATACATATGTATCTAATGATGATAGAAATTTTCCGGAAAATGTTTTAGCAACGTTCAGCAAACAGTTGCCCTGTATTCATGCACAAAAGTCCTTCTGCATTTAGAAATCTCTTCGTGTTATTCAGTCGTTCCTTCAAAAATCAGTTATTCAGTGACTATAAGGCATTAGATAACATGTGGGTGAGACAGAATATGAATGTACAGCAGAGATGAAGCCATTTCTGTGTTCAGCTGGGCCAACAGTCAAAGTACCCAGAGCGTACTTCCTTCTCTACCCAATTCCCCTTTTTTCCAACACATGAGGTACTTTGGAGGAATCGCCCCTAGAAATGCCACAGCAGCATGCTGGTAGGAGATTGTCACTGAATTAAATTGTATTATAGTGACTACTATTTATCATTTGAGACTCATCAAAAAGGAGCATCATAAAGAAAGTTCTTGTTGAATTGGGACTCTCAGTGGGAACAGCTGGTAGAGAAGCATCAGTAAAGGATTCCTCAAGCTTTAATGCACACAAGGGACTGAGCCCAAGGTAACAGATGTGCACTGACCTACACCGAAAAGAGTGGGGGGCAGCACGAGTTACTGGAGAGCTCTTGGTTTAGACTCTAGGAAGATTCCTGCAGGTCCAAAGCTGATAGAATGAGAGTTAAGGTCGCATGATCCCCGTCCTTGGGCAGAATGTATTCATTGGGAGTATCGATCTCCCCACCCCAGTGTCACCAGCATTCATTTTTAGAGAAGTAAAGCCGTCTGTGCTTACAGAGGGCCCCCCATTTTGAACCCTATTCTGAAGTACTCCTCCCCGGAGTGGTCTGTTATGAAATTTCATTATTCCTAGACACTGGTAGGTAGAGCTTCCTCTTCCATGGAGATTTGCATGATGACCAGGACACTTTGGACAAATCAAGAGAACTGGTCATGGCTATGCGTTTGTATTTCTCAGTGAATGTGCAATTCATATACAATATGTGTCCTAGAGTTAGTGCCCTCCTACGCCCCCAGCCTTACTTATAACGTGACTAAGTTCGCTGCGGTGCTTCATCCCACATGACTTCATTTTTGCTGCCCTGTCTTTCTATGCTGCTGCCTGTTTCTGTCGTCGTCCGCAGACACTCCTGTCACTAGGCCAATTACCAGCATCTATTGAGCTTTTCCTCCTAATCCAATGGACTTCTTGTTCTCCACCGATGACAGTCTTAGAAGGTGACAGCCAAACTGGCCGTTAGCTTCTGACCTCTCTGTAGTCGATCTTATTATGGTAATTGCCAGGCTGGAAGGAGCAGACACTAGGCCAATTACACCTGTCCCTGTCCCAGTTCAGCCTGGGCTTAAATTACTCCGCGAAAGCATGGTTTGCCTTTACTGAACAACAACTTTTTCTCTATTCTTGTGAAATTTGGAGACAGACATTCCTAATTATGCTTGTCAGTGGGACATAATGACCCAGTATTTCTTTAAATGGCATCATTCTTTATCAGGGAAGCCGATGCACTCCATTAATAGATAACTTGACTGGGGTATTTTTAAGCAAACAAATCTTTAAAATGTGACTCTTTGATATACAAGCAAGCGTAAACTGAAAACCACACAGCCGACCCTTCGCGGTTATTTTAATATTAATGCTATACATAGATGTATGTGCGTGTTGAATATTAATTAGTCTATAAATATTTTATTTGTATGGACTTAAATCTATAAAACTATACATAGGTAATTCTATAAATGGATACCCGTGTGGCATATATACATAATTATATTAGAATATGTGCACATTATGGCTACATGAATTAGTTTTTTAACTGCATTATATAAAACATTAGGAGGAGGAACCTTTTACATTCATTTGAAAATTAAACATTGTTCTTGTTGAGCACTCTAGAATGTATAATAATATGTATAATATTGTATGTATACCATATATGTATAATATGTACAATGTATAATAATATGCCCCTATAAATCTAAATTGAAATTAACTACACATTCTTTTTATTTGAGTTAATTATTAAAGAATGCCCTATTTACTTCCAAGTCTTATATTTCCAGAAGTGCTTACCTACTCATAAGAAATTATTCATGAAAAATAATTTAAGAAGGAAAAATATCAGAGTTCCCAACTGGTTTGGTAATTTGTGAGTTCTTATAGAAGTCTTTGAGGATGGACCTTGTTTGAAGCAAGTTCCTCCAAGCATAGAAATCCCTGAGACCCTACATCGAAAAGCTCCTCTGTCTTCAATCCCAGTGTCATTGTAGGTTCCCCCTTCAGTCTTTTTTTATTGGAAGCAGCCACTTAGGAGACAGCAGGACTGGGCTCTATAGACAGCCTGCTGCCTGGAATGGAAGAGTTTATTCTGCATTTATTCTCTTCTCCATCATCCCCATGAGATATTAAAGGCAATGTCCTTCTCTGGACTCCAGAAACCTAACCAGGATAATTTACGGTCTCCCCAGCTCATACCATAAAGTGTCCTCATTCAATTCGTCATTTCTCCTTCACTGAATCCGGCATTGCTTTTACATCTACTGGAGGTCTGCTTTCCCCCAACAAGCCATAGTCGAAGATGTAAGCTGCAGGGCTCTGTTCCAATAACCCCAGTACCGCTAATGAAATTGCTTCCTCTCTCTCAGCCTATTTCTTACACAGGGGTGATAATCACCACCAAAAAGAGGATATCATGAGATTTACAATTCTCAGCTGGTTGCTTCACAGGTAGTGGGAATTTAGCCACGTTCATCTTCCAAGGGTGTGCGGTCAGCTCCCGTGTTTACAAACTGTAGAAACCTTGAGCCAGTCACTGACGTTCTCCAAGTGTGACTGCTCCACAAGATAATGTACACCAAGGTGTTAGCACTCTCTTGACTTGCCCCCCAAGATCTCATTGGTCCTTGAACTTTTCTTTCTTTTCTTTTCTCTTCCCTTTCATTCTTTCCGGGGATAACGAAGTCATAAATCTATACATTGCATAAGGACCACACATGGTCACATCATTGCATTTCGATTTCTCTGGAGGAGTATTAAATTCTTCCTGTTTCTCCTGATTGGTCTTGTTCATGTGATGCCTTGGCCATCTCCTCTTTTTCCATGGCTGAGACCTCCAGTTTTGCAATTCCTGGCATCAGGGACTGATAGGCAATCCTCTCCTCCCTCTGAGATCATTTCCACTCAGAATGTCTTCATTGAAGGATCATAGTGTCAGTCACTGGGGTTGATGCACTTGCAGTGGCTATTGTACGAGGTCCCTGATGGAACCCCAAAGACACTGCAGAAAGTAACTGAGGTTCTGTCCCTGTGCTTTCCCTCAGATTCTTCAAAAGTAAACTGGTACCCACCCAAGGAATCAGTTCCTTCAGAAATCCTCTTTGGTCTCTTTCCCCAGCAAAAGTTTCCAGGGTCTTTTTTGTTGTTGTTAAAGTCCTAAGTTGTCTTACCTTGAAATTATAGAGACATCTTTCCAACTCCAATCAAACAACAATTTAGGAGAGTCTCTGCTTTGGGGTTTTTACACCAGTTGGCAGCAAATAGGGCTAACAACAGAGTTGCCTCAAAACCCTTTTGATAGTTGAGCACAGAAAGCAGAGATTCTCCAGTGGAATGTGCCTCAGTCATCTGCGGCGTTTGTGAAAGCCCAGGCTGTTGTTCCCCTCGGAGGTGCTGATTCCATTGGTCTGGGTTGGGGCCAGAGGATTTGCATTGCTAAGACGTTCCCAAGTGATGCTTGTCCAGGAACCCATCTTTGAGAACGACTGATACAAAGCATAAGGGGCGTATGTGAACCCTCTTCATCACAGTGTTTCTCGGCTGACCTTCCCCACTACCTTGGTGATTCATAAAGATCACTTCCTTGGTGAACATAAGGAAGGCCTTGAACCTTGTTGCTTCTAAAGAGGCTACTCCTTGGAGACTAACTGTTGCTGCTGTAAATGGCATTAGGTGAAGCCTGAGCCCTGGGGGTGTATATGGAAAGGAGGGAGAGGACAAGAAAAATTACAAAGTGTGCCTCCAATTTCATCATTCTTGGATAAGACCTCAGTGATAGCAACATCTACCCCAATCAAAGCTATTTTTTTAAACCCAGACTGAAATAAACACAAAGGATATGGAGAGAGGGGGAAAGTCTTTTTTTTTTTTTTAACCCAATAAAGCACACTATCTTTTTCTCTCTCCGTTAGATGAACAAAATGGGGTTGCCTGGCTTGAGCTCGTCATCTGTGTTTATCTCATCTGGTTGTCTCTAATTAGATTGCAGGCCCCTTTGGGCAGTAGCTGTGCAGTTGTAATCCGATTTTGTACAGTGCCTGGCACAGTCTCTTAACCATAAAGAGGGTGCTCGATAAATATTTATTGGCGATGGTTATCTCTAATTCCTCAGGAAGTCTAGGCAATTCTAGGCCACTCCACTTAGCTGAATGATAATGGAAATTGATAAACTATCATAGGGGGAAACACACATGTAGTAGGTTTTTCAAAACCAACCCACCATCAAATATTCAAAATGAGGATGTAGCCTTTAGTAGCCTATGGGCGTTGAAGGTTGAACATATTTCTTTGTGCCAAACTCATAGGAGTGATCCAGTGTAGCATGGAAGAGGCAAGCTTTATAAACCAGTGAACCTTCTGACACTTTCCTTAGGTGAAGCCGAAGTTTGTAATATGGTTTTCTCTCCACCCACCACATTTTCTAATAAGTCACATAAATTGGTCTATAAAGTCAGCAATATTTTAATTATTGGCAAGTGTATTCATCAACCCCCAGATGGTTTTTCTTTGCTAAAAATCATGGAACTGACATCACTGGAAACATGACACACGTTTTTGGCTGATATAGTCTCTTCCATCTACAAAATATTTCTAACCTCGACGGATAAAGCCTAACACAAGAAGTGAAGTAATTGGGGATTTTTTTCCCCAACGTCTGAAAAAAAAAATATTTACTCCGGAAATGCCTCCAAACACGTATGTCTAATGAAAAGCACACTTACAGCCAGAAAAAGAGCGGGTGCTGTGTCATTTATAGGGGAGAACGAGACAAGAAATTCCAGGACACAGGAAAACCTGGAGAGACTTTATTTCTAGGCATGCTTAGGTACAAAGAGAAGGCTGTGCCTCGATGGGGTGCTAGGGAATCTAATAGCTGCATCGGGTAATGCACCGCTGGCCGCCCAGCCACTCATGGTATTTGGCCGTCCTTCTCATACACTAACGGCAAGAATTTGGGGAAACCGTAGACTTTGTGAGCCTTTCCCCTACACTTCCGTGCAAATATGAGGTTAAAGAAATGCATTGTGTAAGAGGTAAAAGGGTGAGCAGCGGAGACAGAAAACAAGGAGTTCAAGAAGAAAGCAGTGAGGTTGCTCAACGTGAGTTTGTCCTTTGGGAACACTGTTTGAAGAAGACGTAACCCATTGTTTCTTGCAAATGATTTCTTTGGAATTCTTTTCTTGGCTTCTGAGACTTGTTCACCTTGTGACCTTAAATATTTTCCTTGCTGCCTGGTTCTTTCGCCTTTGTGTCTCCCTCCTCTCTTCTGTACAGGGAGCTTCTGTTGATTGAAAAATGGATAGAAAATAGATGAATTCTGCAGCCGCGCAGAGAATGAAGACACTTCACCCAGATCTCTCTCACCAGACCTAAGGTTAGAGCGTCTGTCACCTTTCACCTAATCAGCACTGAGAAAGGTTGCCTCTTCATAGTTAGGGACGTGATTTTGGGGGTATTTTCTCTTGTTTTTGATCTGCAAAATGTTTGGGGTATGAGCAGTATAGTACATTTGGAAGTGGAGAGTCAAAAGTCCATTTCATGACTTACAAGGGATTGGAATTTTGGCTTTCAGACGCTGCCTTCAGTTTCTTGGAATTGGAGTTTCACATGCTAGAGGCTGAACTGCACTTTTCCTGGTATTTCCTACAGTATGAAAAAAGTAAGTAAAACCTGAGAATTTGTGTGTGTGTCACTGAAGATGACCAGAGAAAATGAGGTGGGGAATGATGTTGAGGGACTAGAAGAATATAGTTTCCTTCAAAGAAACTGCCCAGTGTTCAGAAACGTCATTTCCAATGGGGGCCCTTCTCAATGGAGTGAATTCGTGCTGCTGAACAGGATGCCAGGGTGCTGATCATGGCCCTTAATCAAGTCTATCTCCTTCTACTTGGCTCTGATTCTTAATTGTCCCTTCTATATAATAAGCAATTTGGGGGAAATGACTGGTCCGACAGTTCAGAAAAGTAGTCCATGTTCATCAAGGTGCCCAACAGGAAAGATTCTGCTGCAAAGGTGTGTTTTAACCCCAGGGTCCCTGCTGACTAGCCGTGTAAATGTCTTGGGCAAGTGTGTCATCTCTCTAAGCCCCAGTTTCCTCATCTTAAAAATGGGGATAATGATGGCTGTCTACCTGAATGCTTACTGAGGGGATTAACGAAGAAGACGCTGCTCATAGGGGGCTTGGCACAAAGTAAGGGCTAAGTAGTAACTCTCAGGCGTCCTCCTGCTGCTGTCGTCAGCACTGCGTTTATTCCAGGATCGCAGAAGCACATTATCAGAGAGTATTGTTAGTCGCAAGGGATTAAGAGCACAGCGTGTGGCCAGACTGCAGCGGGTGGGTCTCATCTTGGTCACTGAGATGACCACACAACTCCTGGCATTCAATTCACAATTCCCATTACTAGATTGGTCTCTTATCTCTAAAGGTTCTGTTGCCCTTGAGGGTGAAGTCCGGGGCTTGGGTAATTTTCTTTTCACCTTTATGCTTTTCTGTGCATTCCAAATTTTCTACAATGAGTAGAAATTAATTTTAAAACAGAAAAAATAAAAAAAGCCCTTTTCTTGTGTGTTTTAAATATAATATCAAGATAAGGGTAGGGGATTAAGAGATACAAACTACTATGTTATACACTGCAGCCATCACTTTTAATAACTTTAATTATTAATTAATTATATATATTAATTAATTAATATATATAATTAATATATTAATTAATTAATATACTACAATTAATTTAATTGTAGTATAATCTATAAAAATATTGAATCACTATGTTGTACACCTGAAACTAAAATAATGTAGTAAATCAACTATACTTAAATTAAAAAAAAAGAGAGATGATGAATGTAAAGTATTTAGCACAGTTCCTGGCATATAATAAACAATAAATATTGGCTATCATTATTTTCCAGAAAAAACTATATCCTATCAACCCGATCTTAGACTAACCATTCACGAATGCATAAACTGCTATCTTATGGGTACAAATCATTTCTTTGTTCAGAGTAAGTTTGCTTCATCCTCATTCAAATTGTTGTAATGGGGAGCGAGTCTGCCTTTATGAATCAGCCTGTCACACATCCGCGGAAATATTCTGAAGACTCCAGGTTTCAAACTGTTTTCTCCCAGCAACCTGAAATTTCTCCCCAGAGCTTGATTGCTATAGGGTAAGACCTTGTGACACAGACGAACACAAACAAGTTTCTGGAATAGTCCACAGGGGGAGACTTTTAAAATTGTGAGTTCAGCAGGGACACAAAGAGACTCTGGGAAGGATGCGGTGACCGCAGAGACAACTGACCCTATTTGTGGCAAGGGCAAACTCCTCTTCCTGCCACAGAGGCAGGAAAAAGCCCTCAAATAATGCCTTTCCTCGCTCTAGATTATTAACTACAATGGAGGCTTCTTAGACAAGAAGGAAAAAAGAAAACATTAGGAAGATAGTCAGAAAGAAAACATTTTCAAGGGGATGAGGGAAGGAGTGTGGCGGGAATATATAACACAGTAAAATGGAAGAAGAAACAATTTCCTGTGATACTTATGAATAAGGAAGATAGTCATATGAATTTATACACGTACAACACTGCAGTTTATTAAAAATGTTGTGCTTATCAAGGCTTATCAAAGTTTCCCACTAACGTGTGACTACAGGCAAAGTGACCACGTGTGACCCTTGTGTGCATCGAGAGGCACGTGGCAAGAGAAGGAAGAACAGGCATAGCCTGTACTAGACCCCAGAAAGCTTGAAGTTTCTTTCAAGACCTGGGATTTAGTCTTAAAACGATATTGATTTCTCATTGCTCTAGAATAAAAGAATGGGACCAAACCCTGGTTGTCTGATTCTTGGGCCCACTATCTTTCTAATTTATCACACTGCCTCTTCTTCATGGCTAGCTGTAACACTCTGAAGAAATCCCATCCTTTGTTCCACTGAACACTCGACTCCACAGTTGCTAGCAATTATGAAAAAGGATGTTAGTGTCCCAGGAGGAAAAAGTAGGACTGTAGGTGGTAACACCCTCCTGAGTGGACAGGGAGATAAATATAAATAGTTCTGAGAAGGAAATTGGGAGGACTGCTATCTTCCTGGGGCACATATGCAAGCTGGGACTGAAAAGCTGCCAGGAATAATCAGACAGTGATCACTCCCCAATTCTGCTGACTAAGGCAGGAACAAATGATATAGTCATTAAAGATCTACAGTACACCTCGTAGGACTTTGAAGTTCAGGTCAGGAAACAGAGACCTGAGGGCACAGGTAGTATCTTTATTTGTCTTTCATCACAGAGCCTGACCTCAGAAGCGAAGCTAGTTGTTAACCATCGGTTAAATCGATGGTAGAGCAATAATCAATATTTTGTTTTCTAAATTAAGCCTTTCTAACTTACTAAAATAAAAAATTGCAATATATATAGTAAGAGGGTCCTTTCCCATGTTAATGTTATGGGGTTTTTTTGTTGTTATTTTTGTTGTTATGGTTTGATGATAGCATTCTGACTGGCAAGCGGAGTTTATTTTACAAAGAACAGGTGGGAAATGCCTTGCCAGTGGCTCAGAGATGCCATCCCCGAACAAATTTAAATTGAATTTGAGGAGTAGACAGTAAGAAATCCAGAAAAAAAACCCCACAGATTTTATGGACAATATGACTGATTTGGATTAAAAAAACAACAACAAAGTGGCAAAGATGCTTCTAAAGAGATAATTATCTTAGGAAGATCGTTAGGAACAGTTTATGAATATGATATGTAGAATCAGAAAACAAAGTCAATACGGGTCTTTTTGTTTTTTCAAATGGAAACTAAATGATATTGTTTAAAAGGAAACTATCTACCAGAAAGAAAAGCATGGTGAGTTTATACATGATGAAGGTGTATACTTATGTGGAAATTTACCATCCAGAAAGTGAAAGCATCATGAAGGCCATTGAGATTAGGATTAAAAATTATAGAAATACTATCACTGAGGGAGAATAATAGAGGCAACTCAGATCAATGAAGGCCCTGTATCGTGTTTTCTTTATTTTATTTTTAATTATGAGATCTTTGAAACATATGTAAGTGTATAAAATAAAGAAATCCTTTTAACCTATCACCCCAATGAAAAAGATATTAACATTTTGCATGTTTGCATTAGCTTTCATTCTTTAATTACTTTCTTTTTAATTTTCTTCAGTTTTTTTAGATAAAAAAATTACAAACAATAGCAAAAGCCCCACATACCATGCATTTTCCTCTCTCTAAGTAGAAATAATCACAACAGAGGGATATCTCTTCCATTCTTTTGATTTTTACCCAGGTGTAAATTCACAAACAGTACACTACGTGGTTTACTAGGTTAAAAAACTTATCTGAAAGCATCCCATCATATATATCTTTTTACAAAACTTGCTTTTTTTCACTTGACATAGTGTATTTTACAACTATCCCTATTAATTCACATAGATCTAGTGTAGTTATTTTAACCCTGTGTAGTAGTGCAAAGCAAAGCTTCCACCACTGATGGACAATTGGTGTTTCCACTTTTTTTTTTTTCTGCTATTACTTATAATTCTGTTACATACAAGATTTTACATATCTCCTCTGCACATTTCTAGAATTTTTCTTTGGGAGAAAACTAGCAGTAGAATTTGAGGTAAAAAAAAAAAAATACACATCTTCCATTTAACTAGGTAACAGAATTGTTCTCCAAAGTGGTTTCACTAATGTACGTTACATGCAAATATTTTTTCACCACATACTCAGTAATACTTGGAGTCCTCAGATGTTGCCAAGGTAGTGTGTGTGTGAAAGAGCATCGTGTCATTTTAGTTTACATTTTCCTGGTTAATATAGAGGTTGAGCATCATTTCACGTGTTTATTGCCCTTCCCTCTATGTTTACTCAGCTTCCCTCATCTTTAAATCATTGCTTATATTTTTAAGTTGGTCACATGTAGAATGTTCCAAATGTTCCATATTTAAAAAAGTTTTTTTCTTGTTGAGTCTTGCTTGAGAAATTGTTCCTTCACAAAATATCATAAACATTTCCTAACCTAAGTTTTAAAAAAGCTTTGTTTTTCATATTTAGGTCTTTATATATGAAGTGGAGATTTTTCATCTATTTGGAGAGTTGATTATCCCAGAACTAGTTATTATTGATAAATAGTCTATCCATTCATCAATAGTTTTTAATGGCTTTTGGGCCATATACCAAATATATATATATATTCGTATATATGTTATATATAGGTTATATACATATATGTTATATATAGGTTATAACTTTTATATGTTGGCTTTATATATATACATATATATTACATATATGCATGTGTGTGTATATATATGCACACACTGGTTCTAGCATCTCTTCTTTTTTACATTGATTATTAGTCTTTTTCTTATTTTTAACATTTAACCACCTGCAATTAGTCATTATTCCTGTTATTGCTGCTGCTATGTTGTTGTTATCTTATGGTATTGTTATTGTCATTATTGGCTTTATATAGTCAATGCTTATTTAAATTTACCCATCCAACCGCCAATTTCTTTGATCAAAACGACTTACTGCATGCCAACCCACAGCTACTTTTTCAGTTACATCTCCTCCCCAAAACATTCTTAATAGGTCTTCCAGGTGAGGCTGCATACAGTCTCTTAGCCAGAGAAAGTCCTTTCCCCCCCCCACTCTTGAATAATCCAACAGCTGGATATAGAATTTTCAACTAACAGTAATGTTCCCTCAACTTGACCAAAAGTTCATTCTGTTGTTTCTGGACTGGTGTTTTAAAATGTTTGCTGTCAGTACAATTGTCCCTTTTTTAGAGAAGTCTTTTCCCTCAAATTGCTTTTAAAATCTGTTTTTTTGGTGTTTTACAGCTTAACCTATAGATGGCTACAGGGGCATTTTATGTGTCTTTCTGGAAATTGATGTGTTCCTTTATTCTAACGATTTGTGCCACCCATCACTTTTGAGAAGTCATCAACCATTACCTGCTTTAATGTTTCCTCTTCTCCGTTCTCTATTCTTCCTGTTTGAACTGTTTTCCTATAGACGTGTGTCCGAGTTTTTTCTCTTCTCAGGTCTCAACTTCTTAAGATTTTCTAACTCTTTATGCTACCTTCTAGGTGATTTATTTATAATTTATTCTCTTCTAGTTATTTCCTTTCTTCAGCTGCATCTAAGTCACTGTTCATTGTGCCTATTGGGCATTCATTTCTATGATGGTATATTTTGTTTTTCATTGCAAAATTCGACTTGGTTCTTCTTCAAATCTGCTTCTCTCCTTCAGTAACTTTCCTTTCCTTGTGATTTCTTGTCTTCTTTGCTCTCTCCCCCTTTTCACTTTATGGATTTCTCTTTCTAGTTTGGACTCTTAGGCTCAGAGAATTGAATTAACCATATGTCTCAGATAATGCTAATAGCAGCTGCTGTGTGCTTGGGTTCCTGGGAAGCAGACAGTGACAGTCACAGGGCGAGCGCTGTGCACTTACCCCACACTCCTGTGAGGCGGGGACTGTGGTGAACGGTCACTGAGAAATGAGGCACAGAGTGATGAAGAAACTTGCCTGACCAAAGTGACGTAGTCGACGAGGATGTAAATGAGGCCCTTGGGCTCCAAAGCCTGGGCACATCTTACTACGCTTCAGTGCCTTCGTTCATAACCTGCTGTCATATTCCCTTCACAAATCAGCCTGTTCCTATTTTATTTTATTGTTTTTTTCTATCTTAATTCTCACTCCTGTTCCTCTCTCTATACATAAATGGTATTGTGTTAGAGAGATCACATTCATCTTATAATAGTTTTTAGTTCAACACTCTTTTTAAGGTCTATCAGTGTTAGTATATATGCCTCTACTTCATGTCTTTAACCTGCCTAATGACCCATCTCTTTAAGAATCTCTTTCGGATTTGACTTTACCATGTCAAGTTCTGGGGGTAAAGCGGTAATAGTCTTGGTTGTTGAATGTGTAGACCCTTGACTGTGATGGATTTGTTCTTTGTGTCTCTTTCAATGTTCGATTGTGAGCTCATCTTCAGGATTTCGTTCTGTGCTAAATCCCTACTGCCTGGATTAGGGAAGGTTCCTCTGGACCTATGTTGGGTTTGATTCTGCCACATGTCCCACGAATTCCTCCACTGGCTTTGGACCAATTTTATGCTAATTTCTCCACTGGAAATGCAAACTCCTACCCTATTTCAGGAATAAGACCAGCATTCTGATTTCTTATCAGAGAACTTGGCTCTGTCTAGGAACCAACAAGAAATAAGATTTTTTTTTTGTCTCCTACGTTGGTGAGGAGATTTTTTTTCTAGTCCCCTTTTGCTATGTGTGTAGCCCTTCATAAATCTGGTTTTAAAACTGGGGTTTCTGTTGTAGCTCCCTCTTTACAAGGTCTTATCTGCCACTTAGGCATGGGCAGTAAAACCCAGCCCCGGGGCTGTGACCAGAAACAAACTCCTCACCTCTCAAGTTGCTCAAATAGCTTTTACAGTACTCACGTCTGGCCCCTAGGGAAGCCCTCTTTCCTGTAAGCTCAGCTGACATCTTTAAAATAATGTGTTACATTTCATTTAGCATTTCTCAATATTGTAACTGGAACGTTGGTCTATTAACACAGACCGTCATGTTGCGAAAAGAAACCCCCCTCCCCTGAATCACCTGTTCTTTCTGCCTGAGCTGCAGAGGCTTCAAACTAGCTCTGCCCCCTCAAACCACCATTTTCAGAGTATAATTACTTATCATCTAATTCAGTCACAACATTTGCAGGGCAAATTTTATGATTCTTATTTGACCAATGATGCAACTTAGTCTAACAATGATTTCTTAGTGAAGAGATCTACCCAAAGTGATACCAATGCTAAGGGAAGCAGCCTGACCTCACAGCCAGGTCCTGATTCTAGGACACTTAGGGCCCCCCAGCCTCTTTCCCAGTACTAAGCATCACTGTACCTGAGCTGTTTCAACTCCTGAATCTCATTAGAGTCTCTCTTACTTCAGGTCCTTCCAACCTTATTCCCACTCACTTTGCTTGTAACACTCTCTCCATTTTCTTGACTAGTATTTGACTTTCCACACAAGTTTTTGTTTAATCATATGCAGTCTTGCGCTTTTTAACAGTCTTCTGCCAGGACGCCTCATCTGGATGAGGACCGCCCACAACTTTTGCACAATGCCAGAGAGGAATGCAATGATTACTGCTTGGTTGACTGATAGATTCTTCCCCTAGCTGCCTTTTAACCTTTATCCATAAGAGTTCCCTATAAAACACAAACACCATGTATTGTCTTATGTCAGAATAGTTTTACATTCCTATTCTTGCCATATTACAATATACTAGTACCTTGTATTATTGGATATGTCAGGATCTGGGGCCTTGAAACGTACCACTTATCATTAATATGCATATATTTATATTTGGAAATCAAGAACTGTGTATTTTTCCTCGATGCTTGTAATTTAGGGTAAAAGAAAAGGACGGTATTCTGACAACTAATCGTAGCTGCAATTAAGGTATCTCCTCTGAGTTCACTCTCAGCTTTGCCAACTCCTGGAACAGACAATTCTTGACTTTCTTTAATAAACTTCTTGTCCTGGTGTCCTTTGACAGTATCTTACATCTCACTGGAGTGTAAATCATAGGTGAAACTTCTCATTTCGTCAGTCACTGCTTTTCTATTAGTTTATATAAGACTTTTATTTGTGCTAAGTGCTTTAATCCTTTGGGGCTTTATTAGCTCCCTTTCACAAAAGCCCCATGAACTAGATAACAAAGTTTATCAACCTTTTATAGATAATAAAAATAGTAAACTATTCCTCTACCATCAAATTGCAATTAGAACTCACAGCTCCCAAAGCCTGTCCATTGTTCAATTTGTTATACTTTTATGCTATATGTGTTTTCTCCTTTTTTGACTGCCTTTTTGTTATCGGTATGCTATTTAAGGTTGTAATCTCCTCCCAAACAGTAACTAAAACATACATTCAAGAAATGCAGTGGAGTTTATTAAATATAAGTCACTACTAAATCTTTAAAACAGGTATAAGTTAAAAGTAATATTGGAATGTTGATTATTTCAGGAAGTTGATATCCTGAAATTCTATGTAATATAATTGAGCTGTAACAGAATTTACTCATAGGCGTTTCAAATGATGCAGAACATAAGGTCTGAGCTAGTTTATTCTCTGCTTTGAAATATGCAAAAAATCTTGAAACTGAGCTCGTTTATTCTCTGCTTTGGAATATGAAAAAATCACCTGGACCTGCCATCACACCTGACACATTCTTGCTTATAGTATGGGCCAAATATCATCTGATTGATTGGCATACCAAATATAGGTACTACAAATACAGATAACTGCATGAATGTTAAAAGGATGTTTCTAGTTAGTTGCTCAACTTCAGTTGAACAGTGACAATCATACGTTAACTTGAAAACTATTTTAAGATAATGCAACCTTTGTAGACAGCTATCTAATTTAAGTTACCTGATCACTGAATCTTAACTTTCAAATGGGTCCTTGGTTTCCCATTTTGTGTCACTTTAAAAAATTCATTTCACTACCAAGACTTAATGGAGAAATCTCATGATGTTTTGATCTGTGGAAGATTTACAAGAAATGCTCAGAAACACCTGTGTTCACACACACACACACACACACACACACACACACACACACACACACCCTCAATTCATCATTGTCTAATGATTGCCTCCAAGCAATTCTCTTACCCAAGAACTAATAGCATTAGTGTGTCAGGAGGAACTCATATCTTCACAAAACAGCTATGTTGCCTCCAGAATTTTAATTTAAAAAAAGTAGTCTTTGTGATTATGTGCATATTCAACAGGTGACATTGGAAAATGTGAAGCACTTTCGCCAAGGAAGTCCTTTGCAGTTAAGTCCCTTGGTTTTTTCCAGCTGCAAAAACACAAATGTTGTTTTGACTTGTCCGCATGTTGAGAAGCGTCCTTTGGTACTTGTTCCAGCTGGGATTTTAACGCAACATTGAGCTGCTGAATCAGGTGACTCGATCTAGAACAGTGCCGCCCCATAGAAGCAGAATGCTAGCCTCAAGTGTGAGGAACGTGTGCGATTTAAAATTTTCTAGTATCTACATTTAAAAAGAAAAAAAAAAGAAATATGACACTAGTTTCAATAACACATTTTATTTAATACGATATAGCCAAAATATTATCATCTCAACATGCAATAAATATAAAAATAATTGAAATATCTTCCATACTCGGTCTATGAAATCTTGCATGTAATAGAAACTTAAAACACATGTCAGTTCGGACCAGCCACACTTCAAGCGTTCAGTGGCCACCTTATGGTATTGGGTATCTCAGATCTAGAGATCATCCTTCTCTTATCATCCTTCTAAATGGCAGCCACCAAAAGCACTCTCGGATTAAGACTGGCTTCGTATTTAATTTACCAACAGTTCGCATTACAAAGAGATGCCCAGCCGTGGATCAATCTCCATAACAAACCAAAAGATAAAAAAGAAAAAATGAAAAGAAACAAAAGAAAAATCTAGTCTCTCAGTTTGGTTTCAGTAGTAAGGCTTAATCTTCCATGCTAGCAAAAATACTTGGTTAAGGGCTTCCGTGGTGGCGCAGTGGTTAAGAGTCCGCCTGACGATGCAGGGGACGCGGGTTCGTGCCCCGGTCTGGGAAGATCCCACGTGCCGCGGAGCGGCTGGGCCCGTGAGCCATGGCCACTGAGCCTGCACGTCCGGAGCCTGTGCTCCGCAACGGGAGAGGCCACAACAGTGAGAGGCCCGTGTACCGCAAAAAAAAAAAAAAACTTAGTTAAAGGGATAGCCATCAAACTCTAATCATCAAATCACATTCCATCATTTCCTTCCCTCTCAAGCCAGTAAACAACAACAACAAAACCTAAGTTGTCTCGTAACCATGGCCTGGGTGTTTCCATATTGCTATAGAGACACATGTCAACAACTTAAATGATAGCCACACAGGAGAAATGGGAAGGAGTTGGGTGTGGCCCCTCTGTCTCAGCAACCAACGGCAGAGATTGTGAACCCATGCCATGCACAAATGCAGAAATCATAATTGGAAGGTGGATGGAATTTACTGCAGTCCATGTGTTCTACTTTCCATCCTCTCCTCCTGCATGGAAGCATTGCTCGCCAAATACGCCTAACACGCAATACAAGATTCTGTGCAGGGAAAAATACTTCCTGATTTCACGCTCCACAGCATTAAGATTGATAGGTCTGTAATTTTACCCAAAGTTCAGCAACCACAAATGTTCTCTTTTTCACACATAAATATTTAATCCCTGTTAAAAACATGCTATGCTACATGCCAGAGTAATATCTTAGTGTCGTGGGTTTCACAGATTAATTGTAAATTGGCAGGATTGCAGTAGAGCCCAGCTCATTAGGTTGTGGATATAAGACATCACCAAGAAAACCTGTTTTCTATACTCCTGAGCAAGGAGAAAATGAAAAACTTTGGAACAGAAGTATTTGGGAGGTTGTGAATAGACACAGATTTGGGGTGTGGTACAGTTTTCACACAAGTGGGTAGCTTTATCTGATTTGAGTTAAAGTCTTAGACAAGTAATTTATCTTCACTCATCTCATCTCTCTAAACGTAAAAGAGAGACAAGAGGAAGAGGAATTGGAGAAAGAAATTGGAAGAGAAACTTTTGAGTTAAAAAATCGGTCATACCCAATTGGAGATCTAATAAAATGACATGGTGGAATTCGGTTTGTTCCTGTTGTTTTTGTACTTGTACTGATTTAGGAAAAAAGCCCATTAGCTACTCTTCCTTGAGTGGCAATACATCTGTTTGTAGTCCATTCTGATGAAAAGTAGAAGTATAGTCTCAGATATTTTTGTAATATTAAAAAATGACCATAGTGTGCCCATACTTTCTTGAATAATGCAATAGTGCAATGCA
This sequence comes from Globicephala melas, assembly GCF_963455315.2. Classification (NCBI taxonomy): domain Eukaryota; kingdom Metazoa; phylum Chordata; class Mammalia; order Artiodactyla; family Delphinidae; genus Globicephala; species Globicephala melas. Next base: position 22,936,234 of record NC_083315.2, read on the forward strand.
TAATGTTTAGGTGAAACTTTAGGTGATTTTAATTATATCTAAGCCTTTGATCCTTTTCATCTTAGTACAAGAGATGAAAACAAAACCAACTTTCATAGAGAAAGATGTCTTGATAAGTCTGAACTCAGAGTTGAGATTCTTGGTTTGACAAAGGATTAGTCTCTGATTAGAAATGTATTTTGTGAAAACAGAACTGAAATTAGGATTGTTCTAGAAATAAGAGCAAACATTTATATAAGCACACGCATCAGGTACTGATTATTCTAAGTGATTTGCATTATATTGGCTTTGATTCTTACAACAACCATCTGATGTAGGTACCCTTGTTTTCTTTTAGAGATTAGAAAATGTAGGCACAGAGAGGTTAAGTAATTTGTTCAAGGTCACTCAGCTTGAAAGTTGGAGCTGGCGTATAAAATCCAGGCAGACTGGAACCAGAGCCTGACCCCAGCTATCTCTGTGATGTGTGATCAACATGCCCGTGGGTGGGCGGAACCGTGTTTCCACAAAGTCCTTACACTTAACATCCTATTGGACTTTAAAGTAACTTCCCCAATGCATCCCAAATTTCTGTCAATATAGAACCCCCCCCAAAAAATCCCCATAATTTTCAAGAGGCCCTAATTAAGTGCAAATATTATCAGAAAAACATAAAGCCTATTATAGCTTACTTAGTAGCACAAAATGTTTGGCTGCTTTGATGACAATTTTTTTAAAATCCCTTAGCTATAAGGGATAGAATGGTGAAGAAACTGAACACAGGACAGATAAGAATTCCAGAAAAATATGAAATCAATGTGAGGTTATCTGAGAAGAAAAGGATAATGAAGAAATACAGCATGTAAGCAGACTTAAGATCTGTCATCTATATATTTAGCCAAACCCAGCAAGGCATTAAAAACTCAAACCTGGGCTTCCCTGGTGGTGCAGTGGTTGAGAGTCCGCCTGTCGATGCAGGGGACACGGGTTCGTGCCCTGGTCCGGGAAGATCCCACATGCCGCGGAGCGGCTAGGCCCGTGAGCCATGGTCGCTGAGGCTGCGCGTCCGGAGCCTGTGCTCCACAACGGGAGAGGCCACAACAGTGAGAAGCCTGCGTATCGCAAAAAAATAAAAAATAAAAACTCAAACCTAATGAACATTAAACAAAAAGTGAAAGATAACTTAATCTAAGCATCTCAGTTTTGCATTTCTCAATTTTTTATTCAGCAGATATTATGATATAATCATGGCAAACTTTGAACATATATAGACAAAACTCTGTTCCAAACATTGTGTTTGGATTATTTTATTGAATCCTCACATAAATCCTGTGCAAAACAGAGTATCATTATTCCCATTTTAGAGATGAGAAAACTGAAGCACTTGATTTTATCACACCCTAAATTTTATAGAGCATGCAAGATGACTTTCTTAAGGTGAAACTTAGTAGACTCATCGAGTAAATAATAATGAAATTAAGTTGAGATCATTCAGATCTCCCATTTCTCTTCAATCCATCCACAATTTGTTGCCTTTATGCAAGGGCCATTAACCTGCCCTTTTGACTATAGTATGATTTTAAAAATAAAGAATTCATATGTATATGTATAGCTGATTCACTTTGTTATAAAGCAGGAACTACTAACACACCATTGTAAAGCAATTATATTCCAATAAAGATGTTAAAAAAAAAGAGAACAGAAGTAAAAGAAAATAAAAAATCCCTGAATACAGTACATTTAATATTACTATATGAATAAATGCCATTATTCCATTCAAAAACTTTTGTTTTAATTTAAAAAATAAAGAATCCTTATATCAGAAAGTTTTATGGGATTGGAGAGGGGTAGGAGACATTTTTATATGTTTTGTCTTTCTACTATCCACTACTTCCCCCTCCTTAAAAACTGACCGAGTCAGAAAGCACTTAAAAAGTTTTACTTTAAAATGGAGTGTGAGAGTTAATTACCATTGAACACCCTGCAATTGGTTCGTGTGGGTGATCACAGACCACTTCACAGAATCTAATGCAGAGACAGACACCCCCTCAGGCTCAGGGGGTGGGGATCACCTTGCAGTTCCTGCTCAAATAAGAGTTTTGAGGAGGAAGAAACTTCCCTTTTAAGTTTAGCTTCCTATGGAAATTAACTCTGAGTCTCCTTGAAAAATACTACTATTGCAACTCAGGATTAACTTTTTATAGACCAGCATGTTAAGATGTATCATCAATGGCTCTTAATCTTCTTGGTGTCATAGAGAAGACAGAGAGAAAGCTCATGGAATTTAAGAAAAATCACCTCCTCAAAAAGGCACATATATACACATATGCAAATTTCAGGACTTTTTTTAGATGAAGGCTACCTGTGCTATGTCCTCTGTAAAATATCATATACACAGATCAAGACCCATTGAGTTAAACCAAAGGCTAGGCTAGGAGGTACTAAATGTAAGGGGGTGGGGAGGTATCTTTGGAACATCTAAATTCATGGAACAGGAGAGTTCCTCACTCCTAGTTGGATGTTGGACCATATCATGAGAAACGTTGATTTTTAAAACCTCCGAGAACAATGAAGAGGAATTCTCCTTCAAGCACCTCACTAACGGCCAACTCTTCATTTTGTGATGAAACGTCCTTTTTCAGCGACTCTCTCTCTTAGGAATATAGACAAGAGAATGAAACACGTTCACCAGTAGTAGAAGGGGAAAGGGATGTTGCTAATTAAGAGCAGGGCAATTCAAACTTCTCCTTAGCCCTGGGGAGGAATACCCAGGTGTGCTGAGATAGATATGCCTGGAAAAAGAAAAAGAGATGCCCTATAGTAAACGCACCGCACTCGGCCTTCTTTCGTGAATTGATTTTCCCACTGGGTGACATCTTGGCAATTTCTGTTACCCAACCAATGATATAACTAAGTAGATGAAGCTGAAAGCTGGGTCAGATAAAAAAAGAATGTTTAATCTAACAAAAGCAGCCTCAGTCTTTGCCATGAAGGGAAGCAGATTTAACAGGCAGTAGCAGATTAAATAGGAAGCTGAAACAGGGGAGAAAAATCATATTAAACCATTAAAAAATGAAGATAGTAGAATGTCACAATGCCAATTATTTGGAGCGAAAGCACAACACTACCGTAGAACTTTCAACAATAAGATAAATTATATCTGCTTTAGATGTACAGAAATAGGTCTTTTGTTCTCTGTATATATTTTAATTTAAATGCTATTGTTTAATTAATAGACTGTAACTTCCTGAGTTACAGAAAAGCGTGTAAGGTCATATGAGTATTTTAGGCCTCGGAGTCACTTTTGAATATCGAAAGCCGGGACAGCCAATGCGTTTCCAAGTTTGGAACATAAGTCCATATTTGAATTACCTGGGGTATTTTTTAAAATTCAGATTCTTAGGCCCCACTGAACCCGTTGAATCAGAAACATAAGGAGAAAGCTTGGGAATCCGCATGTTAACAACCTCCTAGTAATAAACCTACTAAAATATGAGAACTATTCATTCACACCCTTACTTGGAATGCTTACTCCTGCCCTGTTCCGAGTCCCTACATTCACCCCACTCTTCACCCTACTGACAGCCCAGAGTGTAGCCAAGAGCAAAGGTGAGGGTGGCCAGAACAGGGAGGGGGCGGGGAGAGCTCTTCCTCCCCGAATCTCACTACAGCTGCTTCCACTTAACGAGATGCTCCGTCCTGACACCCCAGCCCAGCTTCCACACTCTCACAGCAGTGCTGCGTCTCACCCCCAACGTGGAAACGCCCAGATAAAGACACCAAAACAAAAAGGATGTTTTATGTCCAGAGACCCACCCATCTCTCCTTCACAAAGGCAGGCAAATGTTTACCACATCGATGTGGAAAAAGGAAAAGGGAAGGGGCAGCATCGTAGAAACAGATCTTTTGAAAATCCCTGTCTGCTTCACCATTATTAAGACTATAGTCAAATTCCCAAGGGAAGGAAAAAAAGACTGTTGGGAGGCAACAGGATAGAAAAGAAAAGAAAAACAAGAAAGCCAAGTCTGTCCACTCCGAATAAAGAGGTGGCCTTAGAAGACAAGCTTGACCAGGAAGGGTCATCAGGGGTTCCATTGGGAAGAGGTCCCACCCTGCCCCACCCCCAATTTCGTGCTCCACAGTGCAAACCCTCAGTTCCTGCTAATCGCGTTGCACCCGCACCATGCTGCACACTTCAGCTGGCAAGGTGACTTGGAAGAACCTGGAGACCGTCCCGCTCATTGCTCAGTGGGGAGTGGCAAGTTCAGAGTGGGCAGAAGCCTTCGACCAGGGTGGAAATATTCTGCTGTCACAAGAGGAATTCTGTGCCTTTTCTTGTAAGGCCCCTCCCACCATCAGGATTCTAGAATTCCTAGAATTCTAGAATTAGTATTGTCACAGATCAGATGCAATCTGCGTTTTCAAGTCTTTGGTTAACCCGAAATAGAGCCATCACTGATTCCTTCACTCATTTAAATTACCTCTGTGAAATGAGTATCAGTTTTCTGAAGAATCGAACTGCTTTATCGTGACCAATTTTTATGTGTCCAGCTGCCTCTAAACTCAGAGGTTAGTGGAGGTGTCGTGCAAACCAGTGGGCTTTGGATGCAAAGAAATCTGAGTTTCAATCAGAGTCTTGCCATGTACTAACTGCATGATTTAGAACAAGTTATTTAGTCTCACCAAGCTTAAGTTTTCACATCCATAAAATGAGGACGATAATATCTATCTGACATGGGTTCTTTTGAGCATTTAATTGACAAATATTTATTGAACTCTTCTGTGTAGACTGTGCCACGGCGTGGCAGACCCACAGGCAATAAAAGTTATGTTACCATGTGCCCAGTGCTCTGATGGGGGCTGGGGGTGAATACAGAGCTACAGGACGCAGTGAGGAAGGTGGAGCATGGGTGGGAGAAATGGGTGAGCAGGGTCCAAAGGTACAAAATTCCTGTTATAAGATGAATACGTCCCGGGGATGTATGTACAGCGTGGTGACTATAGTTAACAGTACCGTATTGTATATTTGACAGCTGCAGAGAGGAGATCTTAAAGTTCTCATCCCAAGAAAAAAATGGACCGATGTGTGACCATGGATGTTCACTAAACTTATTCCGGTAATCATTTTGCAATATGTCCAAATATCAAATCATTATGCTCTACACCTAAAACTAGTACAATGTGAGATGTCAATTATATCTCAAAGGAATAAAAGAGCTACAGGGACATGGGGAAGGAAAACCTCAACTGTTCTTCAAAAGAAGGAATGTACAGGGAAGACTTTGCAGAGGTGAGGGCGTCTAAAAAAGAAGTCTGCATCAGGAAGGAGGGATGGGTCCAGGGAAGAGCAGAGAGGACATCAGAACATGGCAGGGAGGCAAGTCAGAACAGGGCACAGGGGTGGCTGGCAAGGGATCAGCAGACAGGAGAGAGGTCAGGGGTGAGGGTGGAGTGAGTGGGCGAGAGGAGACTGAGTTCCAGATGGTGGAGAGGTGAGAAGCATTCGGATCCAGGGGGGCATTTCCCACCAGGCTGAGTTAGGTTCATGTCCTGAAGACAATGAGAAGCCATGGAATGGTGACACCACCAGACTCTCCATTTAGGAGGGTGGCTCTATAGTGACGATCGGCTGTCCCGTAAAGTATCTGGCACATAGCAGCTTCCAGTAAGTGATGGCTGGTATTATTTCTGAAATCGTTTGGCCTTTTATTGATTAGAAAAACCCATGTGTTCTGTTTAGGGGGTATTTGTCATGTGAGTTCTTTCTCACTGAGGTATTATGTGTGTTGTTTTTAACTTGTCATAAATTACGTTATTGGCGTCCTACACATCGACAGGAACGGTGGAAGCAATTCTGCATAATATAACAATTTAACGTGGGAAAGACAGCTCTCCAACTATTGATGTTCTTCAAACACACCCAGGATTGAATGCACAGTGGTTTCTGGTTCTTGTACGTCTACCATTGTAAGAACCCCCTGCAATTCAGATTGATATTTTAAATACTTGACTGTTTTCAGTAACAGCCAGGAGAATTGACTGATCACCCTCATTATTATTGTAACCTAAACTTGTCCCTTCCTTCTGCCATTCACAGATGGAATAAAACCTCAGGCGTAAGCCTTAAGCAGAACAAACCCACGTGCACCCAAGTGCAGGTGGAAACTGAAGGCTGAGAAATTCCAAAGCTATTTTCTTGTCTTCTTGTGATGCTGGGTAGTTTTGCTTTTGAGTCAAAACAGAATCATTTTGGGCTGTAACCTTTTTTAAAATGTTGAGTCTGAAATTGAAATCCATCTACAAGGTACCACTCATAGTATACACAGGGGAGAAGTGTGCTTGGGTCATTTATTTTGTCCAGTAAAGTTCTCAAGGGGTGGGTTTGCATCATTGAGCATCTTGATCCTTGGGGAAATGTTTGAGAATCATCTATTAGCTTGGAAACATTAGTCACAAACTAGAATCACCCCAAGAGAGACATACGTGAGTCACTGACTAACTCCAATAGATAAGCCAGCATATCAACGGAGTCCTACCTGTTTCCTGGTGAATCACTCCACAATGAAGTAACTGCTCGTTTGAAAAGACTGCAACGCTCAAAAATCACCCCTTCTCCCTCCCCACACCTATTGTTATTAATTTGCACAGGTCTGCCTCAATTTTTCAACTCATCAGTGTTCCAATACCAACCAGAAAGTTATACTGAAAATTCCCATTTTCTTTCTTTTTTTTTTTTTTTAGCTTTTATTTGAGTATAGCTGCTTTACAATGTTGTATTAGTTTCCACTGCACAGCAAAGTGAATCAGCTATATGTATACATATATCCCCTCCTTTTTGGATTTCCTTTCTATTTAGGTCACCACAGAGCATTGAGTAGAGTTCCCTGTTCTATACAGTAAGTTTTCAATTTTAGACATAGTATCAATAGTGTATATATGTCAATCCCCATCTCCCAATTCATCCCACCCACCCTTCCCCCCTTGGTATCCATACATTTGTCCTCTACTTCTGTGTCTCTATTTCTGCTTTGCCAATAAGATCATCTAAACCATTTTTTAAGATTCCACACATATGTGTTAATATAGGATATTAGAATTTCTCTTTCAGACTTACTTTACTCTGTATGACAGACTCTAGGTCCATCCACGTCTCTACAAGTGACCCAATTTCATTCCTTTTTATGGCTGAGTAATATTCCATTGTATATATGTACCACATCTTCTTTATCCATTCCTCTGTTGATGGACATTTTGGTGGTCCAGTGGTTAAGACTCTGAACTTCCAATGCAGGGGATGTGGGTTCAATCCCTGGTCCGGGAACTAAGATCCCACATGCTGCATGGTGCAGCTAAAAGATTAAAAAAAGAAAGAGAAAAAATTCCCATTTTCTGTTTGTTTGTTTTTTTTTCTCTTACTTTGGTTACTCTTTGAGAGTAGCCACATTATTCACATGCATTTTGCAAATATGTAGCAAATGCTTTTTAAACTTTTAGCACTGTGTTAAGTAACATGGCTATACAGGCCATTGTAAATTAGTTTTTGAATAAGACAAAGAGACCTATGCACATTGAAAAGATCTAAAGAGATAAGGAAAGATTTGTGGGTTGTTTTGTTTACTCTCTTATTATTATATAGTTTCCTATATTCTTTTTTTTTTTGGCTAATAAGAATATTACCATTAGTGATGATGATGATACTAATAATATTTAAGGGGTGCTTTCAATGTCTCATGAATGCTTCACATTTACTATGTTGTTTCATCCTCCCAACTCATCTATGAAGTGGTCGGTATTATTAGCTGCAGTTTACAGATGAGGAAACTACAATGTTGAGAAATGAAATCACTTGTTCAAGGCCACACAGTTAAAAAGTGTTGGATCCACTGACTTCCAGACTCCAGGTTCTGTTCTCTAAACCTTTACGCTGTGCCACGATAAATGCAAAAATAAATGAAATGTGTAAACCTGACTCAAAAAGAGAAAATTCTAGCTGTAGAGAGAAACATTTATACATAAAATATTGAATAACGATATGAAAAAATGCAAGAGCCCCAAAAAAGCAGATGCCCAGTGAATAGTAGAGTCATCAAAAATTCAAAGGAAGGCACGATTCCAGCAAACTGGAGAGGTCCGGGAATGTTTATGGCTTCGGAGACTGAGTTGGCTGGATGAGGATGAAAAGCAGGGAAGACACTGCAGACGATGCAGGAAAGGGGGCTGAGCAGGAGAGAGAATACGGGTAGAGAAGGGGAAATAAGGTAAGAATGAGGGTAGCTGGGGTCAGGCTATAAGAGGCGTCCAATGTCAGGGCGTTTGCCTTTAGCCAATGGGGAGCCTGAGCGGACACCAAAAGTGGCTTTCTGGTGTCACTGAAAGACCACGGGCTTCAGAATCAAAGGTCATCAACCCCAGATACCACGGTGTGACCTCAGGCAAGTCACTTCATCTTTCTACCCTTCAGTTTCTGTAAAATGGAAATTAAAATTAAAGTATTCACCTTGTAAGGTATTTTCTAGATAAGAGATCATTTACATGCAGCATAGAACAATGTACTTGGAATGTGGTAGCTTTCCAATAAACAACAGCTATCTTTATCCTAGTTTTAAGAAATTTGCGCAATGATGTTTCCATTGCCTAAAATAGTTTTGATCTTGCTTATAATTTCCCTCAGGCAGAGATTTGTATTAATTGCCAAAGATAATGCTACATTATTTTTCTCTAAACATGAATTGATTTTTTTCTAATAAATGTATAATAATTTGTTCATAATCCCATTGTTCTAATATTAACATTTTGGTGAGTTTTCTTTGATTGGTTTTTCCCCGAGTGTGATATTCTTTTATTTACCATGATCATGATATATATCTATATATATAGAGAGAAAGATATAGATATATCTCCATTATTTTTTATTTATGTGTTACTTTTGCTAAACAATATTACAAAGATTGATCATTTATTTTACCAGACTCTATTCCAATACTTTTAATCTGTTTTCCAAAAGTAAAGTTTCACTCACAAGTTAGAGATTTTTCCATATTAATGCAGAAAACACTTTAAAAAAAATTCGATTAAAGTCCAATTCATTGTTCTATTCCTGAAAGGAAATTTCTAGACTAACAAGGTACAATTCCTGCCCTCACCCTCACAGAGCTTCCTAGGGCAGAAAATATAAGGTTATAAATGGTATAAAATGATGCACCACAGGATCTGAATGCAATTTCAGTGGGTGTCCAAAGCTATTTTTGCCCCACGTTGCACACTTTTGGATGTCTTGCAGGAAGCATCCCTGGGTTTTCTTAAGTGAGGGTTCCTACTCAACTGGATGGATAAATCCACGTGAATACGTGACCAGTGTTACCTTACTCTAGAGTCTTTCTTCGCCCAGGAGAAAATGTGTGCACTTCTCCACTCATCCACTTCGTCTGTCATTTCTGGTCATTCAAGTGAACATCCTGCGAAAGAAAGCAAGGCTTTGAAAACAGAACAGAGTTCTTTTTTGGGGGATATACCACATTGACAGAAATATACTCCAGAGAAATTGAATGAAGCTTTTTTTGGTTCCTGGCACAGCTTCTTTAGTGCATCAGTAAGTGAAAAATGAGCAGGAAAACTCCTGACAGTAGAACGGGGGCGAGGAGAGCCTTCGCCTCCAAGCCAGTGATTAGATTCTACTGTACAAACAGGGAACCGTCTATGAACTCCTCACCTTTGAAAGGTAAACACCGAGAAGGAAATACTCCTCCCACGTGCTTTGAAGCATTCACCTTGTAAAAGGAAAAAGGACCTCTTTAAAGAGTTCTTCATGCAGAGAGAAGAGGAAGTCCTTTGAAGTCCAGGATAATTTTGGGTCACCACGAAACCAACTGTGCTTCTATCTACAAGCCATCCTGACCTTTGGGACCCACGACAATAGAACCACAACCGGGTTATTTCTTTGCCAGTGTGAGCGAAACCAGAAAATAAAAATCTCCAGGAAAGATGCAAAAACTATAACCACCCAAGAGGCAGCTCTCTATACCCTCTCCCAGCTCCCTCTCATTCCTTAGCTAAAAAATAAACTATCCACCGTGGAGAGAGTAATCAATACATCGAGATTTTTTTTCTCATATAAAAAAATTATTATATGGTAGAAAAGATACACCTTTGTGGATTTAAGGGCTCTAGATAATATAACATGTCTTGGCTTTCGATTAATTAAGTCCTCAAAGTCAGGACCCGACCCAAGAGTTAAGTACCCCTCTGATTTAAATTTAAATAGTAAATTAAATAACCTATTGAAAGATCTCTAGGAAGAGCTCCGTAAAGACAGCTGGAAAATTCCTGGGAGGATGGACCACTTGGGAAATCTTCTATTGATCCTTCTATTTGTCCAAATGGTTCTCAGGACCAGAGCCCCAAAGCCTACGTAGCTAATTCAATCTTTGATACTATCTCTCCTTCAGAGATTCTAAGCCACAGTGTATGGTCACCTTTCCTTTGCCCACTCACAGCAAGGAGAAGAGCGTCTTAAACCATCTCAAAGATCTATGCATGGGTTTAGATGCTTTGCACCAGAAACTGTGAAACAGAAATTTTAGAGAAATGGAAAAGCTAAATATTTGTATTTTAATTTCACATAATTATACAGTTACTGCTGTTGCTAGAAAGGGTAAGTTTTATTTTGACAAAGTATCCGTGTGGCCCCCAGTCCTCTCCAGCTTCTGAATGTCTGTGGCACTGCCAGTGGCTTTGTTGCCACTGAGATAAGGGGGACAAGGTCATGGAATTATTTGCCTCAGTGGCCAGAAAGCTTTGACTTGTGTGAAGTGATTATCAACACACAGTGCATCTCCTCATCCTGGCTAGGAGTCACCCAGTGTCCCGGGGATGGCAATAAAATGGGCAAATAGAACCAAATTAGACATGACATTTTTTTATCATACCATAGGGGCTTAGGACTTTATAAAGTCTATGATCATTCAATAAGTATCGTCTCTATTTTTAAAAATACCAAGCACTGTGTGTAAATAAGTCAGGAGATATATGTAGCCTCTTGCTTGAGGACTTCAGAGAAAAATTCTCAAAACCTTCCTTAATGGTCAGTATGGCTTCAAATGATGTGGGTCACTTTTCTTATATCCTATTTCTAGGGAGAGTAGCCTAAATCCATACAAGGTGGTTATAGGACACATAAAAGTACATACTTTAGTTAGCAGAGAGGACTTAGATCATTCCATCTCAAGATGTTGTTCAGGTTGTAGATATAAATAGGTTCAAGAAGAGGTTTTTTTTTTAACAAATTCCACAAATATTTGGGATTGATTATATGCCAGGCACTATCTTTTCACTCGTGGAAATTACAGATTAGGAATTCAGCTGAAAATATGGATGATCGATTCATAAAGGTTTACACAAGTGACGTGAGAAATACTCCATGATATTTTCTGAGACTTTGAGAATAATAGAGGGATTTAATGAAGAGGCTATTGCTCAAAATACTGACAGTGTGAGAGATGGAATACCAGCTAAATGGAGTAATGGTTTAGTCCTACGTGACATTTTTTTTAGTCTGTTTTATCTGTTACATCCAATTGTATTCCTACTGTTATGAATTTAAATCTTTATTTCTCACCTTTATATAGTGTCTTCTCTCATCTGAGCCCCATAACATCTTTGGGGATAGCTATGTATACCCACATTTTACAAATGAGGGAACTGAGTCTCATAAATGCATAACAATTTTCTCAGAGTAAAAGTAGCTAATAATTTGTAGAAATAAAACTTTAGTCCAGTTAATCCAAATTCAAATCCTATCAATTCTCCTTTACATGCATTCTCCAAATGACAGATAGATCATATTCCAATACTTTGTTTTGGAATTTAAATCTGAATTTAATCTCTACAGAAACAATATTATAAATGACAGCTAAGTCCCTGTTTAGTTCAGGAAATTTATCCTGTACATTTATACAATTTATCCTGTAAAATGAAAATGAATCATTGTAAGCTTGTTAGGCAGAATTCTGGGATCTGGAAATAAGAGACTTGTGATGACAGCCCTTCAAACTACCAGAGGTATTTGCATTTTTACAAAAGATACTTAGTATGCCAGAATAAAGCTGTAATTGGTGAAATTACATGTAATATTTCAGAAGGAGGTGGAAAGCAAACAGCTGGTGTGGGGAGAAGACAGTTTAGGGCTTACTTAGAAATCTACCACCAAGGTCACTTCCACTTAAGATACTCCTGATTTTTTGTAGCTTCTTTCCTCCCACCACTTAAAAAAAAAAAGGTTAATTGCAAAATATAACACATATATAGAAAACACACAAAATACAAACATACAACTCAAGGAATTACCATAAATTGAAAAAACGTGTAAACTCTTTTTAATTTGTTGCTAAATGCTATAAGTTTCCCTCTAAATTCCAGTTGGCTCCATCTCACAAACTTATCTTGAGTTTTCATTTGAATTCAATTCAAAACATCTATTTTCTTTTTGATTACTCCATCGACTTGGAGGACAATCTTAAGTAGATCTATCTTGCTGTTTTATCCCCACTTTTGTCTGAAAATATGTTTTACTCCTGAAAGATATTTTCAGAGGGTATAGATGCCTGGGTTGCCAGTTATATTTTTTTCAGCACTTTAAATATATCATTCTATTGTCTTTCGGGGTTTTTTTCTATTGAGAACTCAGTTGTGAATCTAATTGTTATTCTTTTAAAGGCAACCTGTCTCCTTTTTGTCCCCTCTGGCTGCGACTGGCTGTAAGATTTTTATGATATACCTAAGTGAGGTTTTCCTTTCAGTTATCTTACTTGAAGTTCATAGGGCTTCTTGAATCTGCATCATGATCCTTTTTATCTTTTTTCAGCTGTATCTTACCACTATTTAACCTAAAAATAAGTTGCTATTAAAACCATATATGATCATCTTCAGATACTTTAGTTTGAGTCTAGAATTTTTATTTGAATTCTTGCTACATTTCCCAGTTTTCTATCAAAGTTCTCAATTATCTTTTATCTCTTTGAACAAAGAAGGTAAAGCTCCACTAACGTCTACCTTTCAACACTCCAGGATCTACAGCACCCACGGTTTATTTCTGTTATCTGATGCCTCTGCTGGTTTTCCTTCATGTTGTCTTATCTCCTCATGTTCGGATTGTTCTAGAAAAAACTTAAGACCAAGATTGATGTCATCTTCCTCCAGAAAGGATCTATTTGTTCAAGTCTGAAAGATGCCCAGAAGCACTAATACTCCAGGAAACTCTTAATCTGGTATTGTGGACTGAGATGGTACAAAGCTGAGCTTCTCTGATTATAGAACCTACTCTTGATTCATCCATATTCCCAGGATGCAGCCCTCAGGATCTTCACTAGTGTAAGAGTTGTTCACAGGTGACCATATCTGTTCATCAATTCCTGTTTCTGAGCCTCGCAAGACTGTCAAAAGTGTTACTTGCTCCCTTGATATTTGGGAGAGAAAGAAGGGAAAACAGTAGGGTTAAAAACAACCCCCAATATTGAGGTTATTACCCTAAATTTTCATCCTCTCCCAAATCCTGGCTTAGTAATCCATCTCCTATTTCTCTCTCCAGTGCATTCAAGCAGACTTTTAAAACTGTTTTTTTCCAACTAGCAGGGGCTTGGTTTGAACTATTTATCATTAGCAGAACAAAAAAATAACCCTTTTCGTACTTGCCTTTGTCTTTTTTTTTTCAGTTGCTGCTGTGGCAATGGAGACTAAGAACATTGGCAAACTAAGTTTGCGGCTGGGAGTGAACAACTGTAGGAATACAGTATCATTTATAATTTGAATGTGTGCTGTTTGGAACCTTCCCAAATAATTGAAGTCAGAGTTACTTCTTACTTTATCTTAATTTAAATAAAATAGGTCAACCCAAGCTCAAGATTGCTCTTTCTCAAATCCCAGTGACTCCTCTGAGAGACCTATTGAGCCCTTCCTTAAATGACTTAACATTGTATTTTAATTGTATTGTGTCTATAAGTACTTACTCTTTGAGTAATTTTCAAGGTACTCTAGGAGTGAGACTATATCCTAAAATTTTGTTCTATCTCCTTCTGGTACTTAAGACCATCCATGTTATTAAAACGATAGGCACTCTTTTAAAAGTTCACTGAATGAGGCTTGAATACCCTCCCTGGCTCTCGGGAAGAATCCCAAGCTGACTTTGTTGCCTTTCAAGATCTACATGTCTGCCAGCCCCACCCTCTTCACCTCCATCACAGACCTGCTTCCCCAGTACCTAGCAGCAGAGAGTCTCTGTTCAAATCCTACTGAACTGCCATGCCATGAGTCCCCAAACTCACTACATCCTCACAGCTTATCTTTGTAAATTTGATTCCCTCTGCCTAGAATCCCTTTCTGTCTGTCCTACTCTTTCTCTTCCTATCACTTTCCCTAACACCTACGAATTCCAGCTCAGCCATGAGAACTCAGTTTAGACACTACCTCCTCTGGGAAGCTTCCCTGATTTATTGGAGTAAATGCCTATTGTAGGTGTTCCGTCTTACTCACCCCTATTACACTGCTTCCAGCACTGTATTATAATAATCTCTTTATCCGTATGTCTCCTGCGCTTGACTATAAATTTCTCAAGGGGCTTATAAATTCATTGTTGGTATATTTATTGCTTTCTCAGGTCCTAGATTCTCAAAAAACATTGAGTAAGTGACTCAATAGAGTAATAGATGGAATGAATTAATATAGGCTGAATTAATAGTCAATTGTTGAAAATTACGCAAATGACAGATTGTAACAATATATGAACCAATGTTTTAGAATATGTTGTCGGACCTCAACTGGCCATGATTTTTTTTTAAATGTATACATGTCAAGGAAAATACTTGAAGAAGAGAAAAAGGTAAATGCAAGTCCATTTTTAAAAGAAGGAGAAAGAAATATTGGTCAGCTTAAAACACAGTGCCAGGGAAGTTACTAAGATAAATCACCAAAATGATCAATTTGCAATCACCTAGGAGAACATAACGGACTGGGTAGCAACCACCATGGCTTTTAGAGGAACAAATCATGGCAGACCAATTTAATTTCCTTCTATGATAGAGTGACAGGCCTTGTAGATAAAAAGGATGCAATAGATGTAATCTCTCTAGACTTCTGTAAGCCTTTGATTCTGTCCTACCTGACATTCTCATCAACAAACTGGGGAGATCTAATCTAAACCACACAACTATTCAGTGGGTGCACAGCTGACTGGACAGAGGCATCCAGAAAACATTCGTCAGTGGCTTAACATTAACCCAGAGAACAGTATTAGCAATAAGCCTTGCTGTGGGACCCGGGATCATTTGAAATTTTTACAGTTAAAATGAAAGGTAAAATTATAAATGTAGACAGGTAAAATTATAAATATAGGCATGTGTGTAACAAAGAATATGTTTACACAGGAACTTCTGCAAATGTATGTGGAGTGAAAAGAACGTTTCTGCATAGAATTACTTGGCATAGAACACATGGATCAGCAAAGAAATAAATACTTTGCGAGTGACCTATCTTCAAGCTAAAGAGATTGCTTTAGATATGAATTATAGTCCCAAATCTGTTACAGTAACCGCAGGTGTTATAACCCTACCACCACCACTGCTTAAATTACTTTCCCAAGTGAAATCTCTGCTAATCAGTACCCTGACGTCTGCTTCTATCATCTGTTTGTTCTGTGTCTCCGTGGACTGCTGGTTCCATCTTTTATTCCTTTTCTCAGATTCCACAGCTGTTGAAATGATCATTTCAGCCCAATCGTTCTTCTTCTTGTTCTGTCTCATGATATCTGACCACTTGGTCTAGCCATGTTTTCCTCCCTTGCCCAATAACTGGAAGGTGCAGGTAAATGAAATACAGGGAGTGGAAACTCATGGTAATAAAGAAGATTGGGAACAACACTGAAAGATGAGGTGATCATCAGAGTCATCTAGGATTTTTTTTAAAGGACAGTTTCAGTTGGTTTGGGGGTGGGTCCTGAAAAGTGATGGTTGAGAGAGTGGGCTAGATGGAGTGGGTAACTGAAAAGAATGAGCAGAAAATAGAATAATGTTAGGAATCCTGTTTTTGAATTAAGACAAGAACTGGCCAGCCACCATCATCAAAAAGATAAGCAATAACAAACAGTGGCATGGAAGTGGAGAAAAGGGAACGCTTGTGTATTGTTGGTGGGAATGTAAATTGGTGCAGCCACTATGGGAAACAGTATGGAGGTTCCTCAAAAAAATTAAAAACAGAACTACCCTATGATCCAGCAATTCCACTTCTGGGAATATATCCGAAGGATACAAAAACATTAACTTGAAAAGGTATCTGCACCCCTGTGTTCATAGTAGCACTATTTACAATAGCCAAGATTAGGAAACAGTCTAAGTGTCCATCCTTGGATGAATGGATAAAGAAGTTGTGATATATACACATACAATGGAATTTTATTTAGTCATAATTGGGGGACAGATGACCTTCACACCTAGTCCCCAAATTCCTGTTCATTGCACATAAATTGAAATTATCTTGTCAAAATTGATTCTATTGAGCAGAGTTCTCTGTGCTATTTATTGAATTTGGTGAGTCTTGTTCTTTCTTCTTCCCTCCCACTCCCCCTTTTTAAAAAATTACTTTGCTTAAAAAAATAAAATTAAAAGGATTTTACACATTTTCAGAGTTGACAGAAGTGTCCATTTTGTTTCCAATACCCCTAACAAGAATAAGCTTTTAAAAACTTAAGAAGGAACATGATTAAGATCTTTCTTGTCTTGGTACAAGTTTCTCTGATATTGAAGTTTCCAAAATCTTGGATACAAACAGATTTCCTGAGTAGGGAGTTTCCACATCCTGTCCTCTGGTGGCCTTTCTGCCTGGATAAGACTACACCAACATTCAGAGAGGACAGTCCTTTAGGGGAGCGTGAAAGGCCTCCCAGCAGCTGTACTGCCACTATTTTTATGCAAACTCATGGACTAGAGATAAGGAGAGGTCTGCTCTCCTCTCTGGGGAAAGAATCTTCACTCTAAAATGGCCAATTAGATTGAACGTCCCTTCTGGAAAGAACAAACTAACAACTAAATGGAATTTATATTATGTAAAGAAGAACAAGTTAGATTTTGTTGAAGATAACTTCGGAATTCATTTATAGGACTCTTTCTTCCTGGAAATAGTTGAGCAAGACTCCAGAAGTAAATATTTCAGGTACTGATAGAACATAAGACCCGAAATAGAGAATTGAGGTTTTATTGAGAAAGTACAAGCCAAAAATATTTTTAAAGCACTCTGTCCTAGATATCTGATCAATATCTCAGTTGGTAGCATGACAGGAGAAAAAGGGGGTGGGTGGGTAATTCATTCAGATCTTCAATTTGCTTTGTACATATAGATTACAGTAGATGGTCCTAATTGTACTTGTGATAGGCTTAGTCATTTGTGAGTTACAACATTTCACCCACATACTTTACGTTAATGAATTGTCACACTATTCCTATAAAGATACTAAAAGTGATATTATCACTTCTAGTATCATCAACACAAGGTCACCTAATTGAATATTGGGTGAACTGTACCTAAACCCAGGCCTGTGCTTCCTAAGAGAGAGCTCTCCTATATCGTAACAGTTTTTATAACTGTTGAATATAAGTTCTCTGTAAAGGTTGTAAATATCATTCTCATGAGGCTGCCTTGTAAATCCTAAATGTGCATTGGTAATGAATTTGATATTTATATGCTCTTAACAATATAAATTTGAGGGTGTGGGAAAAAGTGGCTCTCTGTCCTTCAATTAGATGACTCAACAAACCCATGGCTGGTAAAGTCTGAGCAAGTGAAGCCTGGAGATGGTGAAAAGGTGAGATGGGGCCTGAGGAGTTATGTAGATAAAGCCAGTGATCTGGAATTACTACCTATGAATTAACCTGCTCTGGAGAAAGAATTATGTTTCAAGTTGTAAAATATGGTGACAGTTTTACTCAAAGTGGCCTTTAAGTATTCCAGTTGAATTCAATTAACTTTATAGACCTGAATTAATTCATTTTAAACACAGTCCACAATAAAGTGTTATTGTACCATTTTGCTCCAAGGAAAACTGAGTTTCAAAAAAGGTAAGTAGATTAAAATATAATGTAAAGAATTGGATTTTAAAATGTATGAATCATAGTTATTAATTGGTAACAGTATTCAAAAGACAGAAGAAAAGTTTAACTCTTGGCTTAAACTTTGGTTAAGGACACAAAGAAATTCTAACCTCAAAATATAACTAAGGAAAATATCTAATGAGGTTTCTTTTCCTTCACTTTATAAAAGAGGGGGGGCACCTAACTTGGAGAAGAAAGAGGAAATAGCAGATATTGATGACAAAGAATAGATGAAGGAAAGAGATGGTAAAGCAATGTTCGTGGTCACCATTGTATTTCACACATTCAAAATTGAGCAGAAAAATCTCAGTTAAAGACAGGAAGTTAAAAACCTACCATCACCTTTGAATGCACTTTGATATTTTAAATTTCTTCTCCACCCCTGACATCCTCCCTGGTGCTTCCTTGGAATGCTGACCACACTGGTAAAGATTGGAGGCATCTACTGATTGCAAACTCAGCTCATTGCTTGGACCCAAACAGAAAACAGAGCATTGGAGTGGTGAGAGGTACCAGACAAAGGTGTTATAAAAATGCAAGTGTATTATACTGATGAGAAGGGAGGAAACAAGAAACTGGTGAAAGGAAAAACTGAGCAGAGCTCAGACTCTTGATAGAAGGGAGAAAAAATGTTAAGCAGGAGACTGCATGGAGGATGCTGTCAGTATTTTAAAGATTAAAGAAAAATAAAATTAAGGATATGAACTTGCAACTAGTAGATAAACAAGTTCTGGAGCTCTAATGCGCAACAAGACAATACAGTAACTATAAACTTCACCGTTGCTAAGAGAAGAAATCTTAATTGTTCTCACCACAAAAAAAAGAAATGATAGGTGATGGAGGTGTTAGCTAATGCTAAGGTGGTAATCATGTTGCAATACATAAATGTACCAAATCAACATACGATACACCTTAACTTACACAATGTTGTATGTCAATTATGTCTCAATTTTAAAAAAGAAGGAACATCATTTGGTCAAGAATCAATGAGGTTGTGAGAATGAGGCAGGAATGCCTTAACAAAACACTCATAATCACTAACAAGAATTTACTCAATGTCCAGCTCTGCACTGAGCCTTTTCCATGCGTTACCTCCATTCAATCTTCACCAGAAGCCCATGTTTTTACAGCTTTGGTGCTGAGGAAAAAGAGGCCCAGAAGCATCACACAGCTATCCCAGAAGCACACAGCCACTCAACAGAAAACCCCTTCTGGAGGAAAAGGAGTAAAAATAGATAATAAGCATAGCTAAAATTTATTGAACGCTATTATGTGCCAAGCATCATTCTAAGCATTTGATTGGTCTTATCTCATTTAGGACAACAACATGATGAGGCAGCCACTATTTTATCAATGGAGAGACTGAGGCACAGAGAGGGTGAGTTGCCCATGGTCTCCCAGCTGATGTACAGCTGAACCAGGGTTTACCCTGACTGAAGGCCCTTCAAATAGTTTTCGCTATAATACCAACCTCACAGACCTGTGAGTATCTCAATGATTTGACATATGTAAAATGTTTAGAAATGTGCCTAGCACATAATAAGCATTGAATAAATGTTAACTAATTGTATTATTATGAGTAAGGTCATACTCTGCTGCCTCTTCAAAATGCAGAATACAAAGCCGGTGATGAATAAAACCAGGACAAATCAATGTTCTAGAAAAAATTCATTAGAAGAGAATGGGCAACATCTATAAAAAAGTGGAATATTCAAGGATAATGCAATTGAGATGTGAGCACCAGAGGGTTTGAAAGCTCAGGAAAATGTATACAGTATACTGGAACATGAAATTAAAGAGACTGATTGGCCAGGAGGAAACTGAACCAAAATTTGCTTGGGACAGAGCCTGTGGTTGGAAATCTAGCCCAGGAAGATCAGCTTATGCAAGGATGTTGGGTTTTGAGGAAAGGAAAGCAGTGTAGCATATTCCTAGATCTCCCTTCTTCCCCATACCACAGGCTCCTCCTCATCTTGTCCTCTGAGTTCTCAGGAAAAAGAGACAGGAGACCTTCACTTTTTCCTTACCCTATTGTTACCAAGGAGGAAAATTCAAGCCATCCAGGGCGAAAAACCTAGAGGATGGACAGGAGGGTCAAATCTGTGTGTGCACACCTAGCTGGTCTCCTGCTCAAGTCCATCTTAATAAATGTTGGCCATGATTTATCTTTCCTTTTGAATAATCAGTGTGTATTCCTGGTTTGGATTTTTGCAAGATAAAGGATGGTTGATCTCTCAGCCTAAGAGTCAAAGAGCAGAGAATTCCTATTTGATCTTTTGACCTTGCTTTGTTGTCCAAGATGAAATTGTGTTGACAGGAAAGCTACGATCATGGGCTGGCAAAGCTGTACCTTCACCCCAGCCTCATGCTCAGAAGGACCCTGTGCTTGATTACAGGCTCTGCTGTCGCTGTCTTGAAATCTTAATAATTTTATCTTGGAAGGGGTGTTTTGTAAGTGGCATCCAATGAGACAATGGAGAATATATGTGAGCAGAGGTTTCCTCCATCCCTTGTCACCTCAAACGGTATCAAATTTGTGGCCCATGATGTACGGAATTCAGAGAGACTGAAGGAGCGTACAAGGTAAGCAAGATATGTTGCTAGAATGTGTACGTGTCAAAAAGTAAAATAAAAACAGTAAGCTACATACGCATATGTGAGTGATGAAATATTCATTATGTAATTTGGTGCATACTAGTCAAATGTTCTTATACTTGCACTGAAAGCTGGCATTGCACAATATAAAGATGAATGGTAAAATTCATGCTAATAGTTTAAATTTTTTATGTTTTCTTTACCTAGAATGACATTAAATAGCAAATAACAACACGACCAGTGGAGAGAGAGAGTCTGTAGAAGAAAGGGAAAAAGCTTTATATTTTATGCCTTTAATGACACTTTTTTCCTGATTTTTGAACGAGGCTCTTCGTGTTTATTTTGCACTGGATCTGCCCAGTAGCAGCCCTAGTTGACAACTTGCACGTGCCCGAGAGCGAGAGGGTTTCTGAGGCATCCCCCTTTCTTTTTTTTTTCTTTTTTTTTTTTTTTACTATACGTGGGCCTCTCACTGTTGTGGCCTCTCCCGTTGCGGAGCACAGGCTACGGACGCGCAGGCCCAGCGGCCATGGCTCACGGGCCTAGCTGCTCCGCGGCATGTGGGATCTTCCCGGACCGGGGCACGAACCCGTGTCGCCTACATCGGCAGGCGGACTCTCAACCACTGCGCCACCAGGGAAGCCCCCCCCTTTCTTGTTTGAGTTCACTCCCATGTGTCCTGAGTCACACTCAGCCCAGGGAACTCCTGGTGTGTTTGGGAAAGCAAGACCAATTATCCTCCCACTGCTTTGAAGCAACTGGATCCATCATACCTGTTACTTCATTCCCTACACCTCCCTCACCTTGGCTGGACTAAATCACCTTCCTCTGTATTCCGGGAGTCCTCAGTGAGCTTCACTACATCACTTCTTATTCGACGTTGGCTTGGTTCCTGCATTTTCCCTTCCTCACTGGACCATTAGTAGCTCTTGGATGATGAAGTCGAGGAACTGGTGTCATTCATCTTGTCACGTCCAGACCCTGAACATGGGGCCTTGCAGACGGCAGCCGATCACCGACATCAGTAAACTAATTTACATCTCGTCCTCCCAATGCCCACCTGCTCACCCACCTGCATGCACTTCCCCCAACATACATAATAAAATCTATTCTCCCTTAGTCCCTAATTGTAGAGGAGAGAACTATATTCTTGTCTTTTCCGTATTCTGTTGAACTAAATACAAGGGCAAATAATTTGATTCTACCTAAGAAACGTCCTAGCAACAAACAACAAACCCCTTCTTCCTTCCCACGACACTTCTCAGTCTATCATGCCACTTATGTCAGAGGGAAATGGAAGACATAAATGGCAGTATAGACTTCTACAGACCAGATTCCTAGATTGGCTTCTAGCAAATGCCTCTAGCCAAAGCACTCAAGTTTTCTGAGCCTCAGTTTCCTCCTTGTGTTAAATACATGTGATAATACTACCCCGCAGAGAGCGCATGGCGTTTCTATAATATTAGCCAATATTTTTTAGATTCATAATGAGTAACTGATATGTATTGCTATTCCTGTCTTCAAGGAGTTTATTAGTTTCCAAATCAGTGTTGCATCCTTTGACTGTCTAGTTAAGAGCACATAAAGACTAGAGAAGGCTGTTCCTTGAAGCGGCTAAGCGCTATGACTATCCACCTTGTTTCTCTTATTGAGAAGATTTCATGGAAGAGCTGGAGCCTGAAATAAGTAGTTCTAGTCTATGATGAGAAGTAAAGGGTGGACATCAAGGCTGGGAGGAAGATGTAGGCAAAGTATGCACATGACAGTGTTCTTATTCACAGTTAAACCAATCTATGTGCGTAGAGTGGGCGGTGGGCAAAAGGGTGGGTAACCCAAGAGCATTTTGTGTTGGATGCTGGCCTAGACTGCTCCAGGCTCCTATTGCTTTGAAGCTGTACGAATCAGTCACTCCTAAGCCTTGGCCAATGACTACTGCTCAATGTGCATATGAGTCAATAGAGAAATTGGCATATATTTACTTAGAATCTGTGGTCTGCATCTGAACATAGGATATTTATAGGTAGGGACTGCATTTTCTTATTTATTGCATTTTTAAAAAATTCTATGTTTCCCTTCTAACAGGCCAAGAGCTGCTTGCCTGATTACATCAAGGAGTGGTAAGCATCAGCGTCCAGCAGCGCTCCTGAGACCCTGATGGCCAGGTACTCACTGTCTCTTAAAATTCTACTTCTCAGAGGAAGGCATTTCGGGGAAGAATCCTTTATTCCTCAATATTTAGTGAGCATCTACTTTGAGGCAGAAGGATCATAAGTCCATGTCCTGCCCTTAAGAAAACTCAGTCTTTCATAGAATATCAGCCCAAGGTACCAATTTACAGTTCTTTCCTCCTCTAAGGGGAGGATGGGCTTCTTACACTCAGCCTTTGGATTCATGTTGCAAACTGTGTGAAATTAATATTTTAAGCTGTGTGTGTGTGTGTGTGTGTGTGTGTGTGTGTTCATGAGAGCTGATGAGAGAAGAAGGAGCAGAGATTGGGAAGAGATAAGGTGACAGTGACCGTTAATGAGTCAGCAGCTGGTGGTGGCAATACCTTCAAGAACTGGATACAGAAGCAGATGCTATTTTTAGGTTACACTTTCTTTTATTGCCAACTCTTTGCAGAAAAGCATCCATTTTTCTTCACGAACCGTGGGCCTTCTTTTCAGGCTTTTGTCTTCCTTATCTGTAAGTCATCTCTGGAACAACAAATATTTAAGACTCATCTCAAAATGTTTTCCAAGATCTCACTTCGCTGTGATTGGTCTGCTCCTTATTTTATCAGTTATTTATTTGGTTTTCTTTCTTAGCCCTCTCCAGGACAGCTCTAAGAAGGACAGAGTATTCCTGAAGGCCTTTTTTGGCCATATGAAGAGAAACTTCTTGACAGACTCTGTTCTGTGTACACTCACCATTCCTATAATGGAATGCCAGCTATGTTGCCTGGAGCGACCTGACACATGCAACAATATGCGTATTCACTGGAATATGAAACAGTTCTACAGCCCAGGCTTTGTGGTCTCTTGATCCCAAGAACTTAGAATCTACCTCCATCCCTCTCCCCACATCACCCTCTACTCCCGGAAAATGCATTTTATAGCGCATTTTGTGGCAAGATTTATGACAATTATCGCCCAAATCCGTAATTAGCAAGTGGTAACAGATAAGCAGATACATCCACTTATAGTGACATCTCTGACAGATTGACATTCCCCCCCCCCAACCCCTTGAAAAACACCTGAAGGCTTCTCCTTTTCAGTGTGACCCTGCTCAAACACAGGGCCGGCAAGCCTCGTCTCGTGCTCGTGGAGGGGGGAGGGGGCTATAAAAGCGACATGTTCTCACAAGCATGGCAGAGCCCATGCATAAACCATTTGGCTTTGCAATTAAAAACAGGTTTGGCTTCCCTCTGCATCAATAAGGCAACGTCAAAGCAACATTCATCCCGAAAATGTTCCCTTGTGAATTCAAATGAACTGTGAGTCTTGGGTTTCTCTTTGTTTTCATGTGCATGCCTTGAGAGTGAATTTTTGGGAGGGTTCGGTGTGTTTTGGTCCGGGGCGATGAGTGGATATGTATGCGTTGAATCACTGCTACCAGATTGGTCTCGGTGACACTTTCCATTTTGTGTCCTTGTCTACGACGTGGTTCGCATTTCGGATTCATTCCGTCAGGCTTATGACTACAGGTTAATTAGTTCTCCAAGTCCGACCCTTTTGCCTTGGGAAATGATCGCTTATTCTAAAGATCTGCCTGAGGAATTGACTCTCACAGACTGGACCTGAGTTTCAAAGATACTGAAAAATATAAATAGGTTTACTACTAGGAAGGGTAGTAAAGTTGGCTACAATGATGCCAAATTATATCTTTATCGTTGTCTTTCTCGTAGGATGCATTAAACTATTAGATCCCACGATGTTGGGAGAAATAACTGCTTTGCAGCTAAAATCCTTCCCCTCACCGTACAATGAAGAGCTTAGAAGGATCCTATGAAAGTCAATCCCAGCTGCAGTGAAATCATCCAATTTCTACAAGGTAGTTTGATTCAATTTTCCTTTTTGTCATTCTTTTCCCCGTTCGATTGAATGGAAAGAAAGAAATTGAAACATTATTTCAATGTTAACTGTTAAAAGGTAAGTTCCAAAGTTCTGCCACAGAAGAAATTGAAGAATAGTCAGACCTGAATCACTAGTCATGAGGCAAAAACTGTCAGAGTCCAGGCCACACTGACATGAAGAGGTCTTCGCAATAGAACAGGTCACCAGCACTCAGGCCCATCCCCTGATGTACAAGGAAAGTTCTGTAAAAGGTCACGTATTAGGAATGTCAATTTTTCAATAATAATGGTGATGATCAGTATTAATTAAAAGAGGAACAGACAAAAAAGAAAAATTCATCTCAGTGTGGTATCCTGGATCTAAAAGTCATCATAGAAGGATTCTGTCCCTATTTAATTTTAAAAAGTCTCACCAAACCTCACGTAAGAAATTTTACTTTATTCATGTTTCTTTGGATGAAATGATCTTATCTCACACTATTCCCCCAAAAGTTGTTCAAAAGAGAGTAATTACTAAAATATAGATTGACTTTTTATTGCATCATTTCAAATCCGTAACTTGAGGCAAATATAAAACAGTTTTTACAATGTGTGAAGTAAAAATATTATCAGCACGAAGTAAATAAATATATACTAATTTACATGACAGCACGTGTAGTAGCACTGAAAAATTCAAAAGTTTGTTTAACCTGTTTTGTCATATATTGTACCTTTATATAAGAATATGGATGCAGGCACATAATTTGATATTTCTCAAAAATATATGTCTTGCTTGCTTTTGATCTGTGCAGTCAGAGAAAGTACATTTTTCTAAATATGAATTTTTATTTTTGCCTTGAGAAAGGAAATCAGTTCCCTCAGTTAACAAGTTATTAAGCATAAATAAACATTTTCTGTTTTCATTCATTCTAGGTATTGGGTATTTTTCAGTGACTTGGTCTCCCATTTGCTGGACTATGTGTTTTATAACCTTATACAGAAAAGGCAAAGCAGAAGGAACAGCTTTAAGTTCAGTTCCACGAGGGCAGAAAGAAATTCAACTCTAAATGTCAAAAGCAGCACTACGGTTTTGTTTTAAAAACTCATACACATAAAAATAAAGTAAAAATATATACGCATGATAAAAATAATTTAGCAGATCTTTATGTAACTTGAGTCTTCCCCTCCCTTTGTCAAAATATGGCTTCTTATTGAAAACATTGTTTAATGAGCAAGGAACCGATTAATTTAAATATTGATTGGAAGGGGGAGAAAGTCTATGCTTTTTATAAGCGTATAAAGCTTATAAAACAGAAGCTACTTTACATGAGTCTATTCTTTATTAATTCGGCCTTAATAGCTTTATTTCCTTACGGTTATGTATCTGAAGTGTTGTCAAAGAGAAAAAGGTACAAAGGGGGTTATTAGGTCTTTAAACTCAACTTTTCAAATGCCCAGTAAATGATGCAATTAAGCGATTAGCGGATGTTTTGAGTTAGAGAAGGGTTAAATAATGACATATTCGGAACTCATTTGGAACTGTGATAATTAGTTTTTGCGAGAGCTCCAGCGGGCCAAAGGTAAGGGATTGCTTCTAGAAGTGGGTTGAAGAATCAGAAAGTTATTAATGAAAAGTCTTAGATCTTAATCACGAGCTTACATTTCAGTAAATTAAACACCCTCCACGCAAAGAAAAGATGTATACAAATCATTATATCATTATACTAATTTGTCATGCACCTGCACAGAAAAATCCCAGTGCCCAATTTATTCTCAGCAACTAGAATTCCATAGTCATTTCTAAAAAGTTTTGAAAAGTTTGTTGTTGTTTCATTTTGTTTTTTGAAGTCATGCAATCCTTCTTATGACTTGGAGAATTTACTTTCCCAGGTTTACCATAAACCGTATTTCTGAGGAGGCTTTCTGTATGGAAACAAAATGACATTAAAGCACCTGCATGTTGGAACCACATTACTTCGACAACTTATATAACCCCAAACAGGAAGAAACAGGCAAGGCCTCCTGTTTTCTCCCTGTGGTTTAGAGCCAGGAAAAAAGTGAAACGCTGTCTCTCCTCGTTGCATCTTTGGTTACACATCTCCTGCAAAAACATGGCTGAGAGCACAGACTTCGAACATGGGTGTGTTTTGGAAGTCGCTAGTAAAAATGATTTTAAAACACGCAGAAACTGACAAGCTCTGAGAAAATGCTTATTAAAGACTCATAAAATTGTGAAAATTGAGAAGAAAACAGCCAGTCAACTTTTTCTGTGCGCTTTAAGGAAGTCGGTTTAATCTCCTCTCCACGTGGGCTTGGCTGTGGTGAACTTAGGCAGGAAAAACAAGCTTGGCCACGATTTCACAATAGAGGGCTATGGAGAGAGAAACAGCAGCTCAGTATAGGTCACCCAGGAAGGCAGAGCCATTTCTATTCTTCACCGTAGTAATTCTAGATTTTCACAAGGGATTAAAAATTATGCAAACAAATCTCCCAGTGTCCATGCTTTTGATGATAAACTAAGCATAATAGTATCAAATAAAATTTAAAATCACCATTGAGTCTGTTTCTGCCAAGATGTCTGGACCGCGAGGCAAATGACTGAGGGAATTTGGTCATTTTAACATCCAGTCTGGGACTGTTTCGACTATAGTAACTGTAGGCAGAATCAGTTGTGTGGTTGTATAGTTCCTGATGCTGTCAGTGGATATCCTTCCAAGAACTTATGGTTTTGCAAAGATCAAAAGGAAAGAATATTTTCCCCAATTTTATGACACGTAGAATGTTTAATTTTTTTATTTAAAAATTATTTTAAGCTAACTCAATCAGCTAAATTCTGTGTGACTATCTCATTTCTGAGGATATAAGGACTCTGGTCTTTACTCAGTAGCACTGTTTTCAAACCTGCTTAAGCCTAAGAACCTCCTAGGATGCTTTTTAAAAATATATATTCCTGAGCACTGCCCTTAGACCTATGGAATCAAAATCTCTAAAGAAAACTCCTAAGCATAGGCATTTTTTAAGGTTTCCCAGGTGATGCTTATGTTGGGCAAGTTTGGGAAACCCAGCTTAATTTCAATAGATTTCATATTGAAAAACAAAATGTCCAAGAAGAATAGAGAGAGGAATCTGTACCATAGCACCCCCAAAACACGGTGATCCCTTTCCTTAGAAACCTTCTGAGGTCTGGTATATAGGTTTAGAGAACCAGTAGTTGGCGTCCAATTTGAATATACTCAAACATACATACAGCAATATTTTTTAAAAATTATCTCAAAAGCTTTAGGGAGGTAGATAGGATCAAAATTTTCAAACGTAGCAGTCAAAAAATTGTTCAATAATGTGAAATGAAAGAGAAAAATTATTCAACACCTAACGGTATCTAATTATCCAGGAGCTCCTTGGCATTTTCTTAGAATCCATCCCAATGCAGTGAATTTAATATGTCATAAAGATGTGAACCTAAGAAGACTATGTCTTTGTGCAGCTATCCGGGTAGACATGCAAGAATACAACTTCTAAAGGTAAAAGCTGGTAATTTACTTTGAGTAAGATGGATTCGTGCAGTCACAAAAACATAGTGCTTTCTCTTCTTCTGTGCTGAAAATAATATTCATTTTGAAGCCACAAAATGTCAATAAATATAGTAACATGAAAGTTGCGTTAGTTTTACCTTTTGATTGAGAAAACTGCACCCAACTTCCCCACACACCTCAATGGTTAATAACTCTGAGTTTTTATAGAGAATATGAAGTCATCCAGGCCGCCTATGTACTAGTTTAAAAAACAAACAAGTGGGGGAAAAAAAAGCGTTAGTTCAGTTGGGCCAGTTGATTCAAACTCTGTGTAATACAAGCTGCTCTAATGTAATAGAGGAGGTTTATTCCCATCCCCTGTCTCCACCAAGTACACCTAAAGTTGAAGTAGTGGGGTGGAGATAAACAAGCTTTTATCGCATCATGCAATTACTATTCTAAATATTTTTCCCAGCGTATTCTTCTGAATAAGTTGCTACTACCACTAATCATCATAAAACTCTGTTTTCTGCACCAAAAAGATAATAATATTAAATAAATCAGTGACTTCATATCACCTTATTACGAAGAAAGAAATTGAGGCACAGTTGGCCGACTTGCACATGCCCACGGGTGCTGGAAAAGGTTGTATAGGATCAGTGAGGCTGGTGGATAGCCCGGAAAGACCCAGTAGCCATCAGGGAGAGAAGAGTAATGACTATAATTATTAGTTTTATCTGTATATCCAATTAAATAATTGTCATTTCCATAAAACTGCACAAGTGAAAAGCCATAATGAATAATTTAATGCGAAAGTAACAAAATGAAATTTCCACCTCCAGAAATTTTAGTGACTTTGACTGCAGTGGCAATCGGTACCACAGATCTTTGCTTGCCCTTTCACTTAGCTTAAATGCCTCTAGGGGATCCTAATAGCTAGATGATATGTTTGCTTTGGAATCAGATACCTGGAACGGTTAGCAGATGACCTGAACACTCAGTGATAAATTCAACCTTGTCTGTTTGCTTATTCGTTAGCTCTGTGTTTGATTGAACATTCCCACTCAAAGATTGGCTTTAAAATTAAAAGCTAGAGTCTGGAAAATTGTCCGGATGGTGTGCATAGGTTGAAGTCAAGGGTAGTATCTTAATTCTGTTTCCAAAAAGAGATAAAAAGAAGCTGTAGTTGCCTCTCTAGCTTTTTTCTTTCCCTCTAGACAGAAAGAATACTTGAAGACCTCCAGAGAGCCTCAGTGTGAGAATAAGGTTTAACCCTCCAGCTATGTCTGCCTCTGTCTCATTTCCCCGGATTCGGCTGCAGGAGAGTGGGAAGCAGGTCAGACAGGAGCCCAAGGAGCTTAGTCTTCATCTGCTCACACTTCCCAATCCCCACCCCGACCAGGCCACTGGTGTGAGCCAGGCAATATTGTAAAAGCCAGCGAGAATTTATAGGCAAGAGCGTAATTTCTCCTGGACTCCCAAGTAAAACAAACTGGGAATTGCTCCGACTGTAAACAGTGCTGTCTACGGAGACATCACATCACTAGGACGAGAGAAGTTTGACTCAAACGGGGGACCCAGCATCTCACACCACTAGGAGAGAGGAGGGTTGAATCAGACTCAGCATCTCATCCTCCTTTTGTGGAGAACAGAAAAGTCCAGTAAGTGGCAACCATGCAGCCCCCAGAAGAGAACTCCATCCTGAGTTCAAACCCACACAAAAAAGGTCTAAATGTACCATCACTCAAGCATCAAACCCCATTGAGGACTGATCATTGTATGTAGGTGATTGCCAGGAGTACAAAAATCAGTATAAGGTACCACCCATCCTTCAAGGTGTTTAAAATCTCCATGAGCAGATGAGATTTCAAATGAGACTTTGAGAAAGACTCACCAAAAAAAGTGACACATGAAAGGTCTAAAATTTAAGTGTAACTAAAATGATAAGTACATCCTGCAGGATTCTGAGAAAAGTGAGATCACAGGCTCCTGAGATCGCTGGGAAAGAAAGAAATCATAGCTTGTGAGCATTTGAAGACCTGAAGGACTTTGGAGGTGGGACAATAATTATTTCTGATGTTAAGAATTTACCCAGCATCTTATTGCTCCTGACTCTCCTTAATTCATTTAAAATACTCTCTAACCAATGAAAAGCTTTCGAGATGAGGTCATCACCATAGAGGAAGTGGCAACAGAAACAAACCTTAAAAGGTGTTTATTTTTCCTTTTGTTGGGTTTTTAATTTGTTTAGTTTGATTTACTCCTTTCCTGTAAAAATGTTTGGGGATGAATTTGCTGACTTCTATCTGAAGCATAAGGCGGGGGTGTTTAAGAAATCTCTGAGCACACTGAATAATTATGCTCTGTTTTTCTTTGTATACCATTCCCATATTACCGTAATGGTAGTTCTAACAAGTCAGTGCAGATTCGCAAAAACAAAGCTAATGAAGAAGTGAAGACTACATTCGACCTGTCATTTTTTTAAAACTTCCTTTGTTATGTCTAGCCATTTTAGCCCAAACTTTCTGCACAATTCGACGCTTGTTATAACACTGATTTAATGTGTTCCGACAATTTATCCACCATACGTTTTTCACAATTCGGTGCTGACAGGAATGTCTCTTTAATCCTGCAGCAGATAGAAACCTATGCTTTTGGAGCTGCCTACAATGCATGGGTTACCAAGGTCGTTTCTGCGGCCTTCACCAATGCAGGAGAGCAGACTTCCCATGATAAAAACAGTAACAAGAGAAAAGGAGGGACAAAGCAGTGAAGGATGGAGAGAGAAAGAGAGGATGAGGGAGAGGGCGGGAAGGAGGAAGGAAAGAAAAAGAGAGAAAGAGAGAGAGAGAAAAGAACAATAAGCACGTATTGTTTCAGAGCTCTGTCTTGGCTTGTCCCAGAGCTCTTTCCCTTCACTGAAATAATAGTGCAATAAAGTTAGAACACCAGTTACTTCACAAGCTTCCCACCCACACAACCTTGCCACTCAAATGCCTTGCTCATTTTTCTTGTTACATTATGATGGTCGGTCTCTGAGTTAAGTCTCCATTTGACTAACCTATTGCCATAGGCTACTAGTTGGTCAACCTCCATCCCACTGAACAAAAGCAATGAAATGGCCCTGACCACTCCGGTGGCTTTCACTGCTCTCCCAGGCTCCGCCAGACAAGCCAGCTGATTGGCTCTCTGAGACTGAGGGGCCCTCTAGGACCATGAACACTTTTTTTTAGTCCTTGGATAATGAAAGTGCTGCTTGAGATATGTTCTCAATTTAGCATTCCATCTCTTAAGACATGTATGAAAATATATGTTATTTTTTTCCTTCTTCACATTTACATTTGGAAGCAGGACATTCCAGTAACTTGTAAAGAAATGAGGAACCAAAACTGTGACTGAAAATAAAAATAGTAATAACTGACCTTAATATTTTGTTTACTATATGTCAAGCACAGTTCTGAGAATCTCGCCCAGATGGACTTGTCATAAATCCATAAGCTGGGTGCTATAATTACTCCCATTTTATAGAACAGTACATTAAGGCACAGAAAAGTTTATTGTTTTGCCCAAGGTCACACAGCAGGTAAGTGGCAAAGTCAGAATTGGGATCCAGGCAGCTTGATTCCAGCTCTACATTCTTAATTCTTATTGTTCCACTGAAAACAATACAGGAGCATTGCTTAATAAAGTCCCATTCAGTCAACACACTTGTAAAATCTGGTCCAGGTAAAAACTGTAAATACAAAGAGTTATGGAAAAGGTGGCAGATTGAGTTGAGGAGTGATTTCCCAAAATCCATAATTAAAGTCTGCGAATCTAAATTCATGGATCGAATTTTGTACATCTGAAGCCACCTATGAATAACTGTGCTATATATCCAAGAAGTATGGAGAGCCCCAGTTTCCTCATCCACGTCATGGAAATAGCTACCCTGCCTTGTAGGGTTGTTGTGAGGATTAAGATAATGGTGTAAAACTCCTGGCACAGAGGCCGATACAGGATAGATGATGGATAAGGGGAAGCTACTATTTATAACTGTTATTGGGTATTTTCCCTGTCTTCCTTACTATCAGATCTATCTTGCACTTAGATGTCTACGCTCACTTCAGAAAGGAAATCCAAGTTCCCACTCACCCATCAAAACAAACCACGATGCTATGACATGATACCTTGAACAGAACTCTAGATGAGAAATAGCAAATGCATAAACTAATACTCCCTGGACGTAATCATCAGCTTTCAAAGGAAGTATTTATGGGTGATGGTGAAAGTTGTTTTAGAAAGATCTGTTAGAGCAGATACAAAGATGGAAACTCGGATAGGCACGCTCATTGAAAGAAGAAAGTTACAGCCATGTAGCTATAATTAGATAAGGCCCATCCAAATACATTTACGATTCAGTAACCTAAGTCCGTGTGTCTTGAGAACGTTGAGAGCACATTTTACTGTGTATTCTTCCTCTCATCCTCTCTGCCCTCCCGCCCCCCCCCCCCCCCCCCCCCCCCCCCCCCCCGTCAGAGAAGGAATGTGGTTACAAGATTTGCATAGACAGAAGCTGGGGGTAGGGCAACCGCTCACTCTCCAGGTGTTTGTCTCATTGCTCTGGCCCTAGTTTCTCTGTGCTGCTCCTGAAACAAAGCTGGAGTTCTGCTCTCCATGATCACAGAGGTCACTGGCTTCCAGGAGCAATCCTAGAGGCTGGTATTTCTCATACCATGGTATGGAGAATGCAAATGGTAAAGGGTTACACCTGACCTAATTCATACATCCTGATTTCTGACTACTACTA
Source organism: Globicephala melas (assembly GCF_963455315.2). Lineage (NCBI taxonomy): Eukaryota > Metazoa > Chordata > Mammalia > Artiodactyla > Delphinidae > Globicephala > Globicephala melas. The sequence goes on from NC_083315.2 coordinate 22,969,270, forward strand.
CCATTTCTAACACTGAGAGCAATGAGTTTCACTGAGTAGTTGTGACCAACATAGAATTAATAGGTAGGGCATACACATGTGTGTCTTTGTCTTTATTTGTGTATTTGTTTGTCTAAATTTGTATGTGTCTGTATATGCATCTGTATATGTATGTGTCTGTATATGCATGTGTCCATCTGTAGGTATGTCAGTGTCTGTCAGAGGATGTATCTATCTGAGGATGTGTCTGTCTATACCTACAGGTCTGTGTAGCTCTTCATAAGTTGTGTCTGTATGTGTCCATGTATGTGGCACAATGTGACTCTGTCCGTGTCTGTATGTTTGTGTGTTGGCATGCTTGAACGGATCTGTGTGTCTGTACATGCATGCGTGTCTGTGGGGCATGCATAGGAGTTATAAGGAAATGAACACAAACGCATTCTAGAAGGCAATGTTTCCTTTTAAGGAACCAGCCCCTGATGCACATTTGAACCGTGTGTTGGGTGCAAATGTCACCTGAACAAGGTAGAAAAAGGGGAAAGAAGAGTAAATGGGCCACAAATGAAACAACCAAGGACCGGTTCTCTAATGCTCCTGTGACTGTGCGTGATCTAGGCTACTACCAGCCACACTGAATCGACCACTTTTTTGCAAACTTTTGAAGTGATGGGCAAAAGAGAGCATATCACTGGGGCCACAGGAGTTCCCATTTAAGAAAGGCAATATACTCCAGCAGGACAGAAGAAAATCTTTCCGTCTCCCTCCTATAACATATAATATATGACAGCCCATAAGCCCAAAAAAAGAACTATATGCATTAATTCACTAGGTGATTTCAATAGATGTTTCACTGACCTTTTTATCCCCGAAGCTGGTATGGTTTGCTTAATCAGACTAACATTTTCTAATACAAACAATGATATTTGAGACCAGAAATACCAAACACGAGTCCTGCATACATCCTAAAACTGACCAAAGAAATATTCTACTGGAAACCCTGGCAAAATTTTAACACTATTAAATGAAAAGTAAATGCACAATGCAAATGCAAAATATTGATTTGACAGAATGACACCTTGCAGAGTTGCTAACTTAAGTGTAATTTTCTTCAAGAGTGGTAACCATCCTATGCAATAAGGATCTTCCAAGCTATGAATAAAAGCTCCTAAAGAAATGTGAATGGTGGTTAACTGCCAGTTACTCTGACAAATAAGCTTTAACGTGGCACAATAAGCCTGATGACACATACGACACCACTGACCATCTCGGAGGAGGAAGACGACCCTGAATACTGCCTTTCGTTTTGGGAATGTGATCAAAGAAATAAGGTGACATCTTGAGAGACTTCTGATCAAGCTCTGGGAAAGACTGGAAGAGTTTAATTAGCTGCTGATTGACTTTGGGTTGGAAAGAACTTCTTAAAAAATATTTGAATTCACTAGCTTGATGAAAACTTTTACAGGCTGATTTTGGTCCCTCGTGAAACTGATACTCAGGGTGGTTTCTCCAGTTTTTTTTTTTTTTTTTTTTCTTCCAAAGTGTTCCCTAATCATTATCCTCAGGGTAATTCTGCCAAAGAGCAGAGTGCTAAACAGCCCAAATCCCTATCCCAGCCCTACACCCGCGCTGAGAATTATCACAGGATGATATGAAGAGGGGATGAGGGAAAAGAAAGCAGTGATATGGAAAAGCACCCTGGAAAGATCTGTAAGCCAGCATGACCATGTGTGTGTGTGTGTGTGTGTGTGTGTGTGTGTGTGTCTGTGTGTGTGTGTGTGTGTGTGTGTAGTTACACGTAGTTACACTTGACTTAGATATCCGGGCACAGTGTACACACCCCGCGCTGATATCAGAAGACCCTAATCCTAATCTTTTCCCTTCGCTGATTTCCTGATTGAGCTCAGACCAGTCACTTCAAGTGTCCCCATCATCTCAAGGGCTCTTCTTGGCCAAGTTGCGTTGACTTGAATCCTTTCTCAATCACTTAATAGCTGTGTAACTTTGGGCAAGTTACTTAACCTTCTTACCTTTGTATTCTTATCTGGAAAAGGAGGATAATCATAGTTTCAGGTTCATAGGACTGTGGTGAAAGATAAGAATGTAAAATACTGTTTGGACCATAGGAAGTCCTCCATAAATATGAACCATTGTTATTAGCTCTGATTCACTGTTTCCTCGTGTAGAACAGGAGAGGGTCAGAGGAGGTGACCTAATGAATTCTTTCAGTACATCCTCAGGAAAACCATCATTTAGGGTGCAGCTAATAACCCAGCCTCCCCAAATCTCTGTAGCTACAAAGAGTCCCCGTCAGAACTTATTTTCATCCACCCTGCTGCTGGTCAGTCACTTGGGCCTTATTGCTTTCTATTTTACATGCAGTTCTAACAACCATGTTTATCTGATTTCTCAGAGTACAGCAAGTTGGAAGCCCAAATTAGGAAGGAGAAAGAATATTGGCAGAAAAACACCTTGTATGCAAGGGTGATTGCAAACAATCTGACATCAGGAGTAAACCATTATATGGGGCTTCCCTGGTGGCACAGTGGTTGGGAGTCCGCCAGCTGATGCAAGGGCCGCGGGTTCGTGCTCCGGTCCGGGAAGATCCCACATGCCGCGGAGCGGCTGGGCTCGTGAGCCATGGCCGCTGAGCCTGCGGGTCCGGAGCCTGTGCTCCGCAACGGGAGAGGCCACAGCAGTGAGAGGCCCGCGTACCGCAAAAAAAAAAAAAAAAAAAGAGTAAACCATTATGATCACAGAATGAAGTACACTAACGCCACCAAGATTTCAAGTCATTTAAAATGTTTGGATCACATTTAGTGAACTGGTCAAGGTAGCCACCAATTTTAGAACTATTTCTAGCCAAATTATTAGCATTTTGCAGGCTTGGGGATGAGCAGTTTTCTGATCATTTTCCTTCTGGGCAGAAGGTCACTGGTTATCGTTGAAGCCTTGCCCCAGCTTTTCTGGCCCTCTTGCATCTCTCCTGGTCTGGCAGCTCCAGAACCACGGTGGAGGTGGTATGGCTGTCCAGAACTGTTTTTGTCTCCCAACGGGGAGTTGGACTAAGGGTGAGAGCGTTTGGGGCCAGGTGATCAGCACAAGCTTTCCTGTGAAGCCTGACTTCAAACTCCAGTCACATGTGCTTTCCTACATTTTCATCTACAGTAGTGATTTCTTCCCTTGGCTCTCACATCCTCTGGCTCTTTTTCCAACCAAGAAAGTAATGGGTTCAGAAATTAGGACTCAAGCAGACCTCAATGAGGTTTCAATCCTGCCTCTGCCACCTGCCAGCTATGCAACTTTGGGCAAAACATTTTCACTTCTCTGCACATCTTCATCAAATCTATAAAATGTGAAGAATAATAAGAACTCCAGGGATGTTGAAGAGAATAAGTGAGGTCCTAGAGGCAGAGCACAGGATCTGGTACAGCTTGAGGTGCGTCAGCCATTCTGATGCCCGTTTCAACTGCATCTAGGACTTTAATGGCTCTTACTCAACCATAATTTATCACATCCCATTGGAGCATAATAGGTGAAGTATAGGTTTGGAGCCAGAGAGACCTGGATTGGAATCCCCTTCCCTCATCTGCCATCTGTGTGACCGTGGGTGGATTATGAAGGCTTTCCAAGGTTTGCCTCCCCTGCCCTGACCTGTATGTTGGGGATACCACCACTTACCCACAAGATTTTTTGATGAGATTCAGATAACATATTTAATTATATTATCTTACTTCATAATGGCCCCAAAGCCCAAGAGTAGCAATGTTGGCAATTTGGATATGCCAAAGAGAAGCTGGAAAGTGTTTCCTTTAAGTGAAAAGATGAAAGCTCTCAATAAGGAAAGAAAAATATACACTGAGGTCAACCATAAGAATGAACCTTCTATCTGTGAAATTGTGAAAAGGGAAAGAGCAATTTCTGTTGGTTTTGCCATCCCATCCCAAACTGCAAAAGTTATGACCACAGGGCATGATGTGCTTAGTAAATAGGAAAAAGGTATTACATTTGTACACGAAGATATTTTGAGAGAGAGAGACCACATTTACATAATTTTATTACAGTGTGTTGTTATACTCGCTCTATTTTATTATGTTACTGTTGTTCATGTCTTACTGTGCCTAATTTATAAATTTAACTTTATCATAGGTATATATGTAAGAAAGAAACATAGTATATAAAGGATTTGGTACTACCCACAGTCTCAGGCATCCACGGAGTCTTGGAACTTACCCCTACCGTGGAGAAGGGGGGGCCACTGCACATGAAAATATGCTTAGAACTTATCCCCACTGCCAATAAAGATTCATCATATTATCAACATATCAAGAAATAAATGTCTTTCTTCAGAATTACTACTTGCCAGCTACAGTCGAAAGACTGTTTATATAACTCAAGTCAAAAATCTTTTATTACCCTGTATTATGTGACCCAGATCTGTTAGAAGAAAAAAAAATAGAGTAGTGTTTTAAAGGAACAATTCCTCAAATTGGCTACTCTCAGATTTTAATTTCACCTCATGCTGGAGTTGAAAGAAATCCTTCCTTCTTTAGAGTCTGCCTGTGTTCTGGAAGTAGAAATTACCTCTTCCATGGAGTCAAAAGGATCGGACATTTATACACATGGCTGCCTCTTTGACTCCATTCACTTGTAAAAGAGCACCTGACTCAGTTTCGTCGAGTGATAGGGAAACCTTTGTCTCGCTGGGAAGTGTTTTCCTTTCAAAGAAGTACCACCAGCCACGACCGCTCCTGTGGACCCACGAACTGTGTTTCCTGATGCACATCTCAGGACCCAGGACAAATAACGCATTTTCCTTTTCACTGCTCAGAACTCATTCATCAGGATTAGATGTTTTGGGTACATCTTGAACATTACATAATCACGTGTCAGTACAGAAGCTTTTAGCTTCTCGTCACCATTCACGCTAAGCCATCCTCAATGTTGTAATATCATTGATATCACTAAGAGATAACGCAAAGGTGTCTACTGGCTATATAATTTGCCAGACGTTAATAGAGACTGGAGTGATCAGTAAACATGTACAGCATTTTTTGTCATCTTTTCCTGATAGTGGTTTCGATAAGATTTTAAATAACTTCAGGCTTAGATTCCTTAAATACTGGGGTTTGTTTATGGGTTTGTTTCTTAGTTTGTTTTAAACAAGTGACTTAAGCTGCTGGGTGTGTTTCTCTAACTAGAGGCCAAAGGCTTCCTAAGCTTTGTGACTTTATGGTCAGCTTTCGACATTTGCTTTCCCTTGATGGAAAAGTTGCCGATTTCAAGGTATTGCTCCTTGATTCCAGTGAGTGTAATGAGAGCTAACCTCAAGGAAATTCTCAGGGAAGTCCCAAGAAAAGTCTGAAGTCTGTGCCTCCATTAGCAGATAAAATAGTTTCCAAACATCTTCAGTAAATTGCTTTTCGAAAACCTTAGTGACAATAGAAACTAGCACATCCATTCAATATTAAACTTTGATTGGTACTTAAAGGAAGTTGATCTCACCCAGAACCTGAAGGTTTTCCCAAACTGTGATTAGGAAAGTGAACCAAAGTGACCAACGCAGCCAAAAATTAATTAACTAATTAATTAATTTTTTAAAAAGATTATAATCATATTTGTGGCCCAGTCACCTGAAATGGATCTCTAAATCTGCCACGTACTTGTCTAAGACAAGTCACTTCACCTACCTTAGCTTCAGTTGTCTCGTGTAAAACTGAAAGAATAATAACAACTCTCTTACCTATTTCACTAGATTGACTGTGAGAGTCAAATGATGTAACATCTTTCAAGGTGTTTGTACAAAGGTAATTACCTTATGAATATGAATGTCCATTGTTAGGCAAAGGAAACACGACCTTTGGAAATCCCATATCAAATCTAGTGAAGAAGTCCTAAAATGATCAAGACTGCTGTTCTTTTAAGGTAGATTGTGGTCCCTGTTAAACAGTGCTGTAGATCAGATGGTTTTTCTCACTTTACAGATGAAAGTTGGAAGTTACCTAGAAGCTAACGATTGAAGTGAAATTAATGACAGCACCAAAATGAAATGCCTTCACTGTTCTAGTCAGTAGGTTTGGGCCTGATGTTCGCTACTACTTCCTTTTAAATTTTTCCTTAAGCGCCACTAACACTCTGATTCTTAGGGATTCACAGAAAACAACACACTGAAAATATTAAGCTCTCTCCTCCATAGCTCCTGCATGAGCATAAATAACATCTCTGAATCCATAATTTGGTTCCATATCTCTTCCAAGTTTTCCCATATCCTTCCCATAGTCCGCAAAGCCATGCGCCTTTTTTTCATAACTTGAGATCTTTACCGTCTTCATTGCTAACTTTTTTTTTTGAGACAGTTCCATTCGGATGGTCCCTAAGAATCTCAGATTTCAGAAAACCAAAACTAAACTTGTCATCTCTTCCTTTCTCACGCCTCCCATCCTGAAACCTACAACTCTTCCCATGTTGTCTATCTCAGGATGTGTGTGACCACCCACATGGTGGCCAAAACCCAAAACCTGGAAGTCACCCTTGGCCTCACTCTTCCACAAGATGAACTAATTCCTGCTAATTCTGTCTCCTTTCCATCTCATTGAATCATGCACCTCCATACCCAAGACCTTGAGTTAGCCCACCCATTGCTTAGATGACTGCCACAGTGTTTTAACTACGCTGCCCAAATTCAGTTCTGCGTCGCTCCAATTCATGGTCCATTCTGCAACCAGAGTAATTTCTTTAAGATGCAAAGTTAATGCTATCCCTCCCTGGTTTACAATCTTTCGCCGACTCCCCGTTTCCATCTGCAAGGAAGACGTAAGATGAACCACACATACAAACTCCTTCCCACGGCAGCCAGGGCCTCCCTCACCTAGGTCACCCCCTCTGCTGCCTTCAAGCCCCAACTTAGAATAAGGTCTCCTGAGAGAATTCCCTATTTACTCTCTTCTGAAAAGTGGTTAGCACCCTACACTTAGCCCGATTGAACCTCCTCCCACTCTCTTGTAATTGCCTTCTGCTTGCCTGTACACTCCTGTAGCTTGAAATCTCCTTCAGGAAAGGACCAATTTTTCATCATGGTGTCTCAGTTACCCCTGCTTCCAAGTACCATCTATGGTGCCTGGTATATAATATGCACTCAATAAATTTAAAAAAAAACAACTAACTTTCCCTTCCTCTGTGCATACTTTTCTTCACCCTGAAGTATTTGCCCCTTCTGCTATGTTGTATATTATGAATCATGTTTATTTCAGGAAATCTTCCGAAGGGAATCTACTCTGGGCAGTCCTTACTCTGCATCCCTTCTCAACGTAGTTGTTAAATGGATGTGCAATAGTTTCACTTTTGGGAACGTTGTAGGTAAATATTGTGAAGTTGAGGCATGTGTATATACTGTCTCCCAACTTCAGCTCTGAACTCCTTGGGTAAGCACTGCTCTTCTTAAATCTTCAATTACCCCTGACCCTTGTGCATTCACTAGCAGTCAAATGATGCTCAAAAAGTCTACGTAGGATGTATCATCATCTCTCCAGTGTTCACATCCTAACCTCCTGTGAATTATGGTTCATTGTGCATCTTTCTCCCTTCACTCTCATGTAACAGGGACAGACTGTCATTATATTTCCATCTAGCAAGGAGCTGGAATGTTTACTGACAGGAAGCAGAGTGGAATATGCCCTACCAAGAACCAATCAGGACTTTATGACCAAAGATGTTCTGGCTCCCTAATCTGGGGCTCCTTCTTTTAAGTGGGACGAGTCATTTTCAACACTTTAGTTTTCTCATCTCTTAGGAGAAGGACTTGAAAGATTCCTACTAGCTCCATACAAGAGTATATTACAAAAGTAATTATCAACAAAACAGATGACTAATCTGACAGTCAGTCATGAGCGTCAAAATGGATTGCACCAGCATAGACAAAAATCTCTTTAATATGTTTGAAACAAGTTTTGAAAGAAAGAGGATAAAAAGGATAGAGCTAGAGCATCAGATATTTCAGTTTTAGATTCATACAGCCTGTGGCCCTTAGCATGAATTTTCTTAGGTAATGTCATTCCAATGCTTCCTACATAGAAGAAATTTGAATGGCACTCACCAAACTAGCACAGTCTTCCAAGAAAGAGGAAGGACCTAGAATCAAATAGAAAACAAATATTCAAGCAATCATGAAAACTTTTGAAGAAAATATATGACATTGTCCTATTTGGATTAAAATACATATTCAATTAATTTGTTTAAACTATTCTACACAAAATCTCTGGTCACTGAGGTAACATATGTATGAGAAAAGAGGTAGTAAGAAGATAAGGAAGTTGATCTGAAAAATCTATAATGTTAACTCCATTTTCTTTTGATTTCATACAGATAGTCACTTCCTTCACCACAACATCAGATGGTGTGGTTTGTGTTCCAAATGTTCTTTTGTTCAAACAGAGCTATCTACGTTAACATCAGAATTGTCATTGCCACAAAGAGATTGTTTCTCTTACTTTAGTAATAATATTTGAGTATAATGCGGCTAATAAAAATGTGTGGGGATACCTATAAATATAAATATAATTTAGGGAAAGAACTTTTCAGGATATATTTCTTTAATTACAAGCTGAAGTATTTACAAATTTTAAAAATTACTAGAACCTTACCAATCCTCAATCACTTTGATCGCCCTTATTTTCATGCATTTGTAAGTAACAACGGTCCTGTTATCTTCATTTTTAATCTACACAGTATTCAGTTATTCTGTAATATTGTAGTTAACTTACAAATTTCCTAATTTGAAGGTTTTTTGGATAGGGTCGTATATATAGTGCTGCTATGAATATCTCTACTCAAATTTCTCTTTTGTGTACATGCCTGACAATCAGACGACTGGCTCTAGGTCTAGAAAAATGTATATCTCTTATTACATCATTTCAGGTTTGTGGCCAGCAAGATTAATGCAATTTATAAATGCCACCAATGGCCGTCATATAATCATGTACATTTCCCTGTAGTCCAGGCTTCACTGAGTTTTTAAAATTATATTCCTTTGTTTGCCTGGGTTAATTGGCATATGACAATATCTAAAATTTGGATAATATTCACGTATTTTTCTATTGATGAGACTGTATATCATTCACCGTGATCCTTTACTGCTTCATCCATGCAATGGAAATCTACAGACCATAGCTGTGTGCCAAGTGCTGTGTCAAGACTGAAGCTCATGAAGGTGAACAGAATGCCGTCTGTGCTCTCAGCACAGATCGTAACGAGGGACACAAATACAAACATAAAGCCACAGCAAAAGAATATGTTATATCCATACAATGGAATACTATCTAGCAATAAAAAGAAATGTACTATTGACACAGTTCAAAAGCTTGATGTGAGGTGAACGAAGGCAGACTCAAAAAGCTGTATACTGTCTGATTCCATTTATGTGATAAAAGGCAAAACTATATTAACCAAAACACATCAGTGGTCACCAGAGAGTGGAGGAGAAGAAGAGATTATCTAGAAGGTGCTAGGCGATAGGATTCTTCTGTATCTTGGCTATGGGGATGATTGCATGACTCCATATATTTTCAACGCGAAAGGAGCTATACATCTAAGAAGGATGACTTTTACCAAACATAAATGACAGTTTCAATGGTGATAAGTAAAGCAATTTAATTTGATAAGAGTGAAGGTTCTCAGGTCAGGCTGCTGGAGTTTGTATTTCTTCTACCTTCCTTCCTTATTACATCACCCTAGGCAATTATTTAAACTCTCTGTGCTGCAACTTTCTGATCTTTAAAATGGGTGTGTTTTAGCGCCTACTTCCTGAGGTTGTTAGGAAAGATAATGCAAAGTCTCTGGAATATCATAAGAGCTCAATAGATTTTGTGGGTTTTGTCCTATTTGAGTGCTGCATACGCATCGTGCCATGGAAAATGGGAAAATGGGGGGAAAAAAGCCAATTCATGAAACAAGGGATACAAATGCTCACTAGTCATAGAAAGATAACTTTGGCTTAACTACTAGTCTGAGAAATAAATATTAAATATAAACATCATTTTTGTTTACAAAATAAGCAAAATTTTTCTTTTCCTATCTTTATTATTTTAAGTGAGACCCAGAGTCGAGGCAGATCTCTTGAAGCAAGTACTGTTATGTTACTAGTAGACAAGGAAATGTCATTATAGAAAGCAACTTTATAGAAAGCAACTTTATAGAAAGCAATTTGACATACGTAGCAAGGGTAGGAAAGTATTAAAACCCTTCAAGCCAATCATTTTACTTTAAAAATTATTTCCTAAAAAAGTATCAGTAAAGCAAAGAAGGATTCATGTACAAGGTCAATTATTGTGATATATTTACAAAAGGAAAAAAATAGCAACTTCCCATTAGAGAAAAGGTTAAATAAAGTTTGATATATGTATACTGTTATGTAACCACAGAAAGTATGATTGGGGAAATTACTACATGGGCATAGAAACAAATGCAGCCAAAACACAAATTCTTTGGAAGGGTCAGAATCTGGCTCTTGAAGAAAAATAGAAGTTTCTCAGGTGGGAAAAATGGGGAATTACATTCCAAGCAGAAGGAATATAATGTGTGGAGAGGCTAAAAGCTTAAAAACACTTATTGTGGCCTGGAAAAGCCAAATACCTCAGAATGATTAGAGCATAGAGTTTGAAGGAAGAAGGGATAAGATACAAAACAAAAAACCAGCCACTACCAGTCTTTACAAGATCTATATAAGAATGTCTACATGTGTATAACTGAGTCGCTTTGCTGTACAGCAGAGATTGCCACCACACTGTAAATCTATACTTCAATTAAAAAAATAAAATTAAGATCTATACGTCACGCTAATAAGCCCAGACTCTATTTTGCAACTGCAAACCATTAGAGCTTTTTAAAGAGAAGCCTTAACACAACTGTTTTACTTTAGAAAACCACTCTGGTTAGTAGGACCATCTCACTTTTCTCTTTTGGATATTTACCAAATGGAATAAGATATTTTAAAATTAGCTTATTTAAAAATGAATAGCAGGGGATGTCTCCCAAGTTCAGTACCCTATATAGGTTAGTATAAGTACAGCAAGGTTCACAGTGATTTAAAACCTCTCCCTGTGGACTCCCAAGTGCTCGTTGAATCCATTATTTTCATAGGAAGACAAGTCCTTATTGCCATCCTTGTTTTTTGTTGTTTGGGTTGGACTGTTTTCTAACAAAGGCTGCTTCCCTCTACTTGGATCTGTTTTTCTACCTTCTGATCTGCTTTTCCCCTCTTTTGGAATGCAGTTTAGTTCCTGGGTATTTTTAAATCTTTTTTATTATTATTATTATTTTAACTCTTAATAGGGTAATCAGCTAAAGCTTGTGCCATTTGGAGTCCTAAACCAACATTCCAGTTATGATGAGCCATTCCCCTTGGCTTTTCAATCTGTGAATCATCATTTTGCAAGATAGCAGCCGCTGCTTCTAAATCGTAATCAAGGTTCCGAGTGGTTACACCCTGAACAAAATATCGTCTCCTTGGCCCAACTTTTGTCAGGAGGCGTTGCAGAAGCTCATTAAGACACTTGAGTCAAAGATCCAGCTGAATCATTCTGAACCTCCACCCAGTTCACCTTTTCCCTCTGGTAACAGTTAATTACATTTCTCTCTTTTCCCACTCCCACCTCCACCAACATCCAATCACGTGTTCTACGTGGCCACACACACTCACTCTGATTTTACAAGCTCATCTAAGCTTCGCTTGGTTGGCACTCAGAGGAGAGAGATAAGAAATAAAATATCTATAGCTTTTTTACTGAGTACCTGGAAGTAGAAAAAAAAAAAAAAGAAACCTAAAACTAAAAAAGTAGTCCCAAAAGTCATGTAGCTTAATCTTAAACAGCATTCGCTCTTCGATTTCATATTTTACTTCTTGATAAAAAGAATGTAAGGCAAATACTTTACATGACAATATTCAAGGGATCGTGTGCGACCTTATTAATTATTCAAGTATTAACATAGCTTGCATTATGAGACCCAGTCTAAGTGTAGGATCAATGAATCTCAGAACGGCAAGGGTATGCACAGAAAGTGCCTGGGCTCTGCAGTTCATCAGACTGGGTTTGAAAGCCAACTCTCTCACCAGCTGTGTGGCTTTAAATAAGTTACTCAACCTTGCAGAACCATGATTTCATCTGTTGGACTAAAACCTATCTCAGAGGGCTGCTGTCTGGATTCACTGTGATAATATACTCCATGCTAAGCAGAATGACACTACTCGGGAGGTAATAAGGCAGCATTAACAAACAGCCTGATAACACTTACCATTCTAGGCATTCCCTCTAAATCAGCTCACTTAATCCTCTCAACAACCTCAAAGTGACATACTACCATTATGCCTATTTTACAGTCAGGGAAACTGAGGCACAGAAAGGTGAATTTCTTTATGCAGCATCATGACAATAAGAAGTGGTTATAAATTGGATTTGAACCCAGAATCCATGCATTTAACCATCAGGACTCTGATACAATTCCCTTATCTCCTCAAAGATTAAGAAGAGGGTTAACTGACAAAAATTCAGAGCCAGCTTGAAGGTTAATTGAGTCGCAAGCTAGGACCTGTAAACCTGTCTCCCAATTGCATTCTGGTATGATTTCCCTAAGAAACAGAACACAGAATAAACCACTGGACAAATACAGATTGTGGGTTTTGAGAAAGAAACTAGAATGTTTCACTACTGCTTTGTGATAATGTCCAATTAAGTGACTAATTAGCTAGTAATGCCCTGTTTTGAAATAGTCATGTCAGGGCCTTACCTGCTTAAGGGTCAGATTCATAAATGCTCTAGAAAGGTCCTGTCCTGGGAGCTCTTAGGAGGAAATCAGCTTTGCTGCTAATACTTTGGTCTGCATTCTCTTCACCGTATGCCACATCCCCTTCTTTCTTCCTGGTGTCCCCTCCTCCTAGACCCCAGTCCCCTCATGCACACTCTCTGTTGATGAAGTAATGAATTCCTAAAAGAAGAATGACAGTCAATAAAGTTGGTATGGCCCAGCTGGTGATGGACACCCTAAAAGTCACCTCTTAGAAACAGCTTCCCACCCCTCTCCCATAAGCCAGCCCACTTCCTTCGGTATAATTTGCAGACCCAAGCAAAGCCTTCTAAGCCTCCTAGCCTTTTGGGGTCATGAACAGACTTACCGAGCCATGCTTCAGTCTCCAAATCCACAGGGATTTTCCCACACCCACCCAAACCATGGAGCTCAAAGCCAAGGGCAGAGAGGCTAGAGCCAGCAGTAACTGAAGAGATGGGAGGTGTAGATTCGTTATCTGTGTCTCACCAGCTCCTGACCCAAGGAAACCATTCCAGCTCTGATAAGGGAAGGGGCAAGGCAGGCTGAGGAGATGCGCGAAGACCGCTTTCCTTAACTGGACTCATCAGTGGTGGGCCTACTAGGTGTTAGAAGATCAATTAATATCTATCATAAGTAGCATGATAAGGGTAATATTTAACAAACATTTGTTTGAGCACTTACCATGTACCAGACATTCTTCTAAACTCCTTCATGGAGTATCTCATTTAAGAGCTCAGTCCTCTGAGGACTGAGTTGGTACTCAGTTGGTACTATCATTCCCATTTTACAGATGTGGAAAGTGAGGTGAGGAAGAGTCAAACCATCTTTTCCCGGCTTGCACAGCAAGTAAGGGATACAAACCGAGCAGCCTGAAGTCAAAGCCCTTGCTCTAAACTCCTTTATCACGAATAATCAAAAAGCAGAGTTGGCAAGTTTTGTACGTGAAGATCCAGATAATAACTGTTTTATTTATTTCATTCGGGTTTTTCCACAAGATCTTACAGAAAAACCCAAATGGGCTTTTTGGCCAACCCAATAGTTTCTGCCACAGCAACTCAGCTCTGCCGTTCTAACCCCAAAGCAGCTTAGACAACACCTAAACCAATGGGCTTTGCTGTGTTCCAGCCAAACTGTATTTATGGACACCGAAATTTGCATTTCATACTATTTTCATGAGTCATAAAACATTCTTCTTTTGATTTTGTTTTCTCCCAACCATTTAAAAATGTACAAACCAAAAAAAAATAAATAAATAAATAAATAAATAAAATAAAAATGTACAAACCATTCTTATGTCACAGGCCATATGAAAACAGGCTGCAGGCCAGATCTGGCCCATCAATGCCTTGCTAACCCTCGATCAAAGAGATGAAAAACAATTAAAACAAAGACATTTGGAAAGAAATTGGAATCGTGATGTTATTTTTTCGGCCATTTTCACATTGTATTCATTTCAGTCTCAAAAGCACTGTCTGTCGTTCGTCTTTATATCACTTGAATGAAATGTAGTTCAGCTCCAGAATCTAGTTCAGCCTCCGTGTTGAGCAAGCTGTGTGGCCTTGGGCAGTTCACTCAACCCTAAGCCACAGTTTCCTCATTGTAATAACAGTAGTTATCTCACAGGGTTGGTGCTGTAGGCATTCAGTCAACTAATGCATGCTAAGCAATTACCCCAACTCCCAGCACACTGTAAACTCTCAATAAATGTTCACTCTTAGGACTACTGGCATTATTATTATTATTAACACTGCTATTATCCACAACACCATCACCCCAGGTAAAAACATTAAAATACCACATCTCCTAAAGTTCACCTCTGCAATTCTCTATGGACTGACTCTCTACCTCAGAGGTGAATTAAAAGCCCTTTAAATACCCTCCCCACTCTCCCCACTATACTATCACCCTCCCCACTCTCCCCAATATACTATCACGCTATTGATTCCACACACAGCCCCCAGAAAAAAAATTTCCACCTTACTCCATATTCTTACCGTTCCAGAAAACAGAAGATCTCATATGCACAGCACCTAACAGAGTTCTTGCTGTCCCTCTCCAGAACGCTCTCCTACGGTACCTAGCTACATTCTAATCTGCAGTAGGCACCGATAAATTACTCACCGTCTTTAGCATTTTGGTGTTTGCTTGCAATACTCGTGGGTCACAAGAAGAACAAGGAGATAGTAAAACCTTCATAAAGAACCTCTGTGAATTAAAACAACCCCACGTTTATCTTATTTAATCAGGCCATATGTATGTGGAATGTCACTTAGCTTTTCTGCTTTATTTATTTATTTTTAATTTATTTTATTGAGGTATAGTTGGTTTACAATGTTGTGTTTGTTTCTGGTGTACAGCAAAGTGATTCAGTTTTATATATATATACACATATATATATTCTTTTTCATGTTCTTTTCCATTATGGCTTATTACAGGATATTACATATAGTTCCCTGTGCTATACAGTAGGACCTTGTTGTTTATCCATCCTATATATAATAATTTGCAGAGAGACTTTCAAGATGGCAGAAGAATAAGACGTGGAGATCACCTCTTTCCCCACAAATACATCAGAAATACATGTACATGTGGAACAACTCCTACAGGACACCTACTGAACGCTGGCAGAAGAACTCAGACGTCCCAAAAGGCAAGAAACTCCCCACGTACCTGGGTACGGCAAAAGAAAAAAGAAAAAACAGAGACGAAAGAATGGGGACGGGACCTGCACCAGTGGGAGGGAGCTGTGAAGGAGGAAAGGTTTCCACACACTAGAAGCCCCTTCGCGGGCGGAGACTGCGGGTGGTGGAGGGGGGGAGCTTCGGGGCCGCGGAGGAGAGCACAGCAACAGGGGTGCGGAGGGCAAAGCGGAGAGATTCCCACACAGACGATCGAAGCTGACCGGCACTCACCAGCCCGAGAGGCTTGTCTGCTCACCCGCCGGGGCGGGCAGGGCTGGGAGCTGAGGCTCGGGCTTCAGTCGGATCCCAGGGAGAGGACTGGGGTTGGCTGCGTGAACACAGCCTGAAGGGGGCTAGTGCGCCACACCCGGAGGGAGTCCGGGAAAAAGTCTGGAGCTGCCGAAAAGGCAAGAGACTTTTTCTTCTCTCTTTGTTTTGTGGTGCACGAGGAGAGGGGATTAACAGCGCTGCTTAAAGGAGCTCCAGAGATGGGCACGAGCCACGGCTCTCAGCGGGGACCCCAGAGATGAGACCTTAAGGCTGCTGCTGCCGCCCCCCAAGAAGCCTGTGTGCAAGCACAGGTCACTCTCCACACCTCCCCTCCGGGGGGGCCTGTGCAGCCTGCCACCACCAGGGTCCTGTGATCCAGGGACAACTTACCTGGGAGAACGCACAGCGCTCCTCAGGCTGGAGCAACGTCACACCGGCCTCTGCCGCCGCACGCTTGCCCCACATTCCGTGCCCCTCCCTCCCACCGGCCTGAGTGAGCCAGAGCCCCCGAATCAGTTGCTACTTTAACCCCGTCCTGTCTGAGTGTAGAACAGACGCCCCAGGCGACCTACACGGAGAGGCGGGTCCAAATCCAAAGCTGAGCCCCTGGGAGCTGTGCGAACAAAGAGAAAGGGAGATCTCTCCCAGCAGCCTCAGGAGCAGCGGATTACATCTCCACAATCAACTTGATGTACCCTGCATCTGTGGAATACTTGAATAGACAACGAGTCATCCCAAATTGAGGAGGTGGACTTTGGGAGAAACAATATATATATATATTCTTCCCTTTTTCTCTTTTTGTGAGTGTGTATGTGTGTGCTTCTTTGTGTGATTTTGTCTGTATAGCTTTTTTTTTTACATTTGTCCTAGGGTTCTGTCTGTCATTTTTTTTTGTTGTTGTTTCTTTCTTTTTAGTATAGTTTTTAGTGCTTGTTATCATTGGTGGATTTGTTTTGTGGTTTGGTTGCTCTCTTCTTTCTTTCTTTCTTTTTTTATTACTCTTTATTTTTAATAATTGGTTTTATTTTTTATTTTAATAACTTTATTTTATTTTTTTCTTTCTTTCTTTTTTCCTCCCTTTTCTTCTGAGCCGTGTGGCTGACAGGGTCTTAGTGCTCTGGCAGGGTGTCAGACCTGAGCCTATGTGGTTGGAGAGCTGAGCTTAGGACATTGGTCCACCAGAGACCTCCCGGCTCCACATAATGTCACACGATGCAAGCTCTCCCAGAGATCTCCTTCTCAATGCTAAGTAAGACCCAGCTCCACTCAATGACCAGCAAGCTACAGTGCTGGACACCCTATGCCAAACAACTAGCAAGACAGGAACACAACCCCACCCATTAGCAGAGAGGCTGCCTAAAATCATAATAAGGCCACAGACACCCCAAAACAACCACCAGACGTGGACCTGCCCACCAGAAAGACAAGATCCAGCCTCATCCACCAGAACAGAGGCACTAGTCCCCTCCACCAGGAAGCCTACACACCCACTGAATCAACCTTAGCCACTGGGGGAAGACACCAAAAACAATGGGAACTACAAACCTGCAGCCTGCAAAAAGGAGACCCCAAAGACAGTAAGATAAGCAAAATGAGAAGACAGAGAAACATACAGCAGGTGAAGGAGCAAGGTAAAAACCCACCAGACCAAACAAATGAAGAGGAAATAGGCAGTCTACCTGAAAACAGAATTCAGAATAATGATAGTAAAGATGATCCAAAATCTTGGAAATAGAATGGAGAAAATAAAAGAAACGTTTAACAAGGACCTAGAAGAACTAAAGAGCAAACAAACAGTGATGAACAACAAAATAAATGAAATTAAAACTTCTCTAGAAGGACTCAATAGCAGAATAACTGAGGCAGAAGAACGGATAAGGGCCCTGGAAGATAAAATAGTGGAAATAACTACTGCAGAGCAGAAAAAAGAAAGAAAAGAATTGAGGACAGTCTCAGAGACCTCTGGGACAACATTAAATGCACCAACATTCGAATTATAGGGGTCCCTGAAGAAGAGAAAAATAAAGAGACTGAGAAAATACTTGAAGAGATTATAATTGGAAACTTCCCTAATATGGGGAAGGAAATAGTTAATCAAGTCCAGGAAGCAGAGAGTCCCATACAGGATAAATCCAAGGAGAAACACTCCAAGACACATGTTAATCAAACTATCAAAAATTAAATACAAAGAAAAAAATATTAAAAGCAGCAGGGGGAAAATTACATACAAGGGAATCCCCATAAGGTTAATAGCTGATCTTTCAGCAGAAACTCTGCAAGCCAGAAGGCAGTGGTAGGACATATTTAAAGTGATGAAAGGGAAAAACCTACAACCAAGATTACTTTACCCAGCAAGGATCTCATTCAGATTTGATGGAGAAATTAAAACCTTTACAGACAAGCAAAAGCTAAGAGAATTCAGCACCACCAAACCAGCTTTACAACAAATGATAAAGAAACTTCTCTAGGCAGGAAACACAAGAGAAGGAAAAGACCTACAATAACGAACACAAAACAATTAAGAAAACGGTAATAGGAACATATATATCGATAATTACCTTAAATATAAATGGCTTAAATGCTCCAACTAAAAGACACAGGCTCACTGAATGTATACAAAAACAAGACCCATATATATGCTGTCTACAAGAGACCCACTTCACACCTAGGGACACATACAGACTGAAAGTGAGGGGATCGAAAAAGATATTCCATGCAGATGGAAATCAAAAGAAAGCTGGAGTAGCAATTCTCATATCAGACAAAATATACTTTAAAATAAAGACTATTACAAGAGACAAAGAAGGACACTACATAATGATCAAGGGATCAATTCAAGAAGAAGATATAACAATTGTAAATATTTATGCATCCAACATAGGAGCACCTCAATACACAAGGCAAATGTTAACAGCCATAAAAGGGGAAATCGACAGTAACATGATCGTAGTAGGGGACTTTAACACCCCACTTTCACCAATGAACTGATCATCCAAAATGAAAATAAATAAGGAAACACAAACTTTAAAAGATACACTAAACAAGATGGACTTAATTGATATTTATAAGACATTCTCCAAAACAACAGATTACACTTTCTTCTCAAGTGCTCATGGAACATTCTCCAGGGGATCTGGGTCACAAATCAAGCCTAGGGAAATTTAAGAAAATTGAAATCGCATCAAGTATCTTTTCTGACCACAACACTATGAGACTAGATACCAATTACAGGAAAAAACCTGTAAAAAATACAAACACATGGAGGCTAAACAATACACTATTTAATAACCAAGAAATCACTGAAAAAATCAAAGAGGAAATCAAAAAATACCTAAAAACAAATGACAATGAAAACACGATGACCCAAAACCTGTGGGATGCAGCAAAAGCAGTTCTAAGAGGGAAGTTTATAGCAACACAATCCTACCTCAAGAAACAAGAAACATCTCAAATAAAAAACCTAACCTTACACCTAAAACACTTAGAGAAAGAAGAACAAAACACCCCCCAAAGTTAGCAGAAGGAAAGAAATCATAAAGATCAGAGCAGAAATAAATGAAAATGAAATGAAGGAAACAATAGCAAAGATCAATAAAACTAAAAGCTGGTTCTTTGAGAAGACAAACAAAACTGATCAACCATTAGCCAGACTCCTCAAGAAAAAATGGGAGAAGACTCAAATCGATAGAAAAGAAAAAGAAGTAACAACTGACACTGCAGAAATACAAAGGATCATGAGAGATTACGACAAGCAACTCTATGTCAATAAAATGGACAACCTGGAAGAAATGGACAAATTCTTAGAAAAGCACAACCTTCCGAGACTGAACCAGGACGAAATAGAAAATATAAACAGACCAATCACAAGCACTGAAATTGAGACTGTGATTAAAAATCTTCCAACAAACAAAAGCCCACGACACGATGGCTTCACAGGTGAATTCTATCAAACATTTAGAGAAGAGCTAACACCTATCCTTCTCAAACTCTTCCAAAATATAGCAGAAGGAGGAACACTCCCAAACTCATTCTATAAGACCACTATCACCCTTATACCAAAACCAGACAAACATGTCACAAAGAAAGAAAACTACAGGTCAATATCACTGATGAACATAGATGCAAAAATCCTCAACAAAATACTAACAAACAGAATCCAACAGCACATTAAAAGGATCATACACCATGATCAAGTGGGGTTCATTCCAGGAATGCAAGGATTCCTCAATATATGCAAATCAAACAATGTGATACACCATATTAAAAAATTGAAGGAGAAAAACCATATGATCCTCTCAATAGATGCAGAAAAAGCTTTCGACAAAATTCAACACCCATTTATGATAAAAACCCTCCAGAAAATAGACATAGTGGGAACTTACCTCAACGTAATAAAGGCCAAATATGACAAACCCACAGCCAACATCATTCTCAATGGTGAAAAACTGAAACCATTTCCACTAAGATCAGAAACAAGAAAAGGTTGCACACTCTCACTGCTATTATTCAACTTATTTTTGGAAGTTTTAGCCACAGCAATCAGAGGAGAAAAAGAAATAAAAGGAATCCAAATCAGAAAAGAAGTAAAGCTGTCGCTGTTTGAAGATGACATGATACTATACACAGAGAATCCTAAAGACTCTACCAGAAAACTACTAGAGCTAATCAATGAATTTGGTAAGTAGCAGGATACAAAATTAATGCACAGAAATCTCTTGCATTCCTATACACTAATGATGAAAAATCTGAAAGAGAAATTAAGGAAACACTCCCATTTACCATTGCAACAAAAAGAATAAAATACCTAGGAATAAACCTACCTAAGGAGACATAAGACCTGTATGCAGAAAGCTATAAGACACTGATGAAAGAAATTAAAGATGATACAAACAGATGGAATGATATACCATGTTCTTGGATTGGAAGTATCAACATTGTGAAAATGACTATACTACCCAAAGCAATCTACAGATTCAGTGCAATCCCTATCAAACTACCAGTGGCATTTTTCACAGAACTAGAACAAAAAAATTCACAATTTGTATGGAAACAAAAAAGACCCCGAATAGCCAAAGCAATCTTGAGAAAGAAAAACGGAGCTGGAGGAATCAGGCTTCCGGACTTCAGACTATGCTACAAAGCTACAGTAATCCAGACAGTATGGTACTGGCACAAAAACAGAAATATAGAGATCAATGGAACAGGATAGAAAGCCCAGAGATAAACCCACGCAGATATGGTCACCTTATTTTTGATAAAGGAGGCAAGAATATACAATGGAGAAAAGACAGCCTCTTTTCCAGAAAACTGCACAGCTACATGTAAAAGAATGAAATTAGAACACTCCCTAACACCATACACAAAAATAAACTCAAAATAAACTTTAAATACATTTAAAGACTTAAATATAAGGCCAGACACTATAAAACTCTTAGAGGAAAACATAGGCAGAACACTCTATGACATACATCACAGCAAGATCTTTTATGACCCACCTCCTAGAGAAATGGAAATAAAAACAAAAATAAACAAATGGGACCTAATGAAACTTCAAAGCTTTTGCACAGGAAAGGAAACCATAAACAAGACGAAAAGACAACCCTCAAAATGGGAGAAAATATTTGCAAACGAAGCAACAGACAAAGGATTTATCTCCAAAATTTACAAGCAGCTCAATATCAAAAAACCAAATAACCCAATCCAAAAATGGGCAGAAGACCTAAATAGACATTTCTCCAAAGAAGATATACAGATCGCCAACAAACACATGAAAGGATGTTCAACTTCACTAATCATTAGAGAAATGCAAATCAAAATTACAATGAGGTATCACCTCACACTGGTAACACTGGCCATCATAAAAAAATGTACAAACAATAAATGGTGGAAAGGGTGTGGAGAAAAGGGAACCCTCTTGCACGGTTGGTGGGAATGTAAATTGAGACAGCCACTATGGAGAACAGAATGGAGTTTCCTTAAAAAACTAAAAATAGAACTACCATGCAACCTAGCAATCCCACTACTGGGCATATACCCTGAGAAAACCATAATTCAAAAAGAACCATGTACCACAATATTCACTGCAGCTCTATTTACGATAGCCAGGACATGGAAGCAACCTAAGTGTCCATCGACAGATGAATGGATAAAGAAGATGTGGCACATATATACAATGGAATATTACTCAGCCATAAAAAGAAACAAAATTGAGTTATTTGTAGTGAGGTGGATGGACCTATAGACTGTCATACAGAGTGAAGTAAGTCAGAAAGAGAAAAACAAATACCGTATGTTAACACATATACATGGAATCTGAAAACAATATGGTTATGAAGAACCTAGGGGCAGAACAGGAATAAAGAAGCAGACGTAGAGATGGACTTGAGGACACAGGGAGGCGGAAGGGTAACTGGGACGAAGTGAGAGAGTGGCATGGACTTATATACACTACCAAATGTAAAATAGATTGCAAGTGGGAAGCAGCCGCATAGCACAGGGAGATCAGCTCGGTACTTTTTGACCACCTAGCGGGGTGGGATAGGGAGAGTGGGAGGGAGACGCAACAGGGAGGCGATATGGAGATATATGTCTATGTATAGGTGACTCACTTTGTTATAAAGCAGAAACTAACACACCATTGTAAAGCAATTATACTCCAATAAAAATGTTTAAAAAAAAAAACAGTTTGCATGTGCTAACCCCAAACTCCCAATCCATCCCTCCCCCACTTGCCCTCCCCCTTGACAACCACAAGTCTGTTTTCTGTCTATGAGTCTCTTTCTGTTTCATAGATAAGTTCATTTGTGTCATGTTTTAGTGGAATGCCTCTTTGGCATGGTAGTTAAGGCAACAGGTCTAGTGAAGCGTGTTGCTTAAACCACTGAGAAGAGCCATGATCACCATCGTGAGCTACATTCTGTAATACTGATTGAAAATTGACTGCATTTCTGGCATTGCACAGTTCTCTAGTCATTTCTGTTATACCAGCATTTGCTGTGTCAGATGAAATGTACACATAGGATGCTGATGAAGACCCGGAAGTCACCGTTATCGCCGCGCAGGCCAAGGAAAAGCGTGACTCTGATGTACATCCTCATTATCTCAGGCTCTGGCCGTTTTGTTCTCAAAAGAATTGTGGGTAGGTAGCCTCGGTGAAGTTCATCACTTATCAGCGGGCAAATCAGCTTAGCATAACTTGGTTATCTGATTCTCTGTTTCAGAGGACTGATGGGTTACTTTCTCAGAAGGGCATGACAATTCATCAGGAAAAGGAGTGAGCGAAGGTTCCCAGAAAATGCCTTGCTTGTCCTCCTGAGGTTTCCCTATCACTGGAGCCAAATGTTAGCCCAAGTGGTCTTGACTAACAAGAAGGGTCCCGGCCCTTTGGGGGAAAGAAATAGGCTCTTTGTAATTTTTAAAGTGTGCTGATAGGAAATCAAATAATTATAGCCCAGATCATTTTAACAATTAAGTGTCTCATTTGGAAATGTTTGCAGCCAGTTCTGAGTTTTCCATTAGGAGACAAATGCCCAGATTCCTTGGTAGGGTAGGACCCTGTCATTTCAAATGTCTTGGCTACACTTTGTTTCATGGTTAATTAGGTAAGAGCTTTTCCTGTTTCCCAAACCAGTTAGTACATATGGGACAACTCTATTGATGAAATATCTAAAAATTTTTTTCTACAGCCACAAAATTACTCAATGAATTGAAGACCTACTTGTCCAGCTAATTTCTTGATTTGGTTGTAAAACTAAGCACTCTAAGACTGAAAAGCAAGATCACTGGACACAGAATTCTGTCTCCTTTTACCCCAGGAAATCGATCTTAGGCAAAAATGTGAAGTAAGCATGGCTTACCTCAGCACACAGCAGCCTCTAAGCTTCCAATACAATTGTTCTCTTTTCTCCTCTCCATATAGCTACTTCCTTAGATTTGCTTTCATGCCCCTAAACAAGAATAGGAGAATGCTGGAGTATGCATGCTCTTTTCCAGTACAATGTGATGTTTTATTTTTTAAATTATTTATAAGAATGCTTGATGCAAAGCAACAAATATCTAATAGCATCTCACACGTTTATATACAAGACAGTGGGGATAAAATTTGCTCTTAGGATCCTTCCAAGGTTCTCTCCCCTCAAACCAATAAGCAGCCCCCCTCCTCACTTACCTTACTGAAACACCATTCGGCTATAGGTTCACAATCCACTACCCAATTTGGGGGCATAATAAGAGAGCTTAGTGCTTGCTGTAAACAAGGCTTTCTGAAATCTTCAAAGGAATTAACAGAGAGTAGAAATGCAATACACCATTCCCTGCTGGAAGATACAGGGGATCTGTGAGAAAGTCTTCTCTCTCTCTCTCTCTCTCTCTCTCTCTTTCTCTCTCTCACATACACACACACTTTAAGAAAGAATAATAGGAATACAGAATGCTGGTGTATAAGGCAGCAAATGTGAATCTTTTTTTCTTCAGAAACATCCTTCTCTCTTACTTCATTATCAAAAATAGTACCTAAAAAAAAAAATAGTACCTAAAGTATGGCTGGCACACAGTAGTCACTCAAAATATTTGTTAAATGACTGAAAAAGTGATTATCAAGTGTTTGGATGCAGTCTGAAGACACTTTTTTTTATTGAAATATAGCTGATTTACAGTGCTGTGTTAATGTCTGTTGTACAGCAGAGTGATTCAGCTATACCTATATATACATTATTTCTTAAATATTCTTTTCCATTACAAGGTTTATCTTAGGATATTGAATATAGTTCCCTGTGCTATACAATAGGACCTTGTTGTTTATCCATTCTATATGTAATAGTTTGCATCTGCTAACCCCAAAATCCCACTCCATCCCTCCCCCACCCCCTGCCCCCTTGGCAACCACAAGTCTGTTCTCTGTCTGTGAGTCTATTTTGTAGATAAGTTCATTTGTGTCACATTTAAGATTCCGCATATAAGTGACATCATACAGTATTTGTCATTCTCTTTCTGACTTACTTCACTTAGTATGATAATATCTAGTTCCATCCACGTTGCTGCAAATGGCATTTTTTCATTCTTCTTTATGGCTGAGTAGTATTCCATTGTATATATATGTACCACATTTCCTTTATCCATTCATCAAGACACAGTGTTTTGTTTTGTTTTGTTTTGTTTGTGGTACGCGGGCCTCTCACTGTTGTGGCCTCTCCCATTGCGGAACACAGGCTCCGGACGTGCAGGCTCAGCGGCCATGGCTCACGGGCCCAGCCGCTCTGCGGCATGTGGGATCTTCCCAGACCGGGGAACGAACCCGTGTCCTCTGCATCGGCAGGCGGACTCCCAACCACTGCGCCACCAGGGAAGCCCCAAGACACAGTGTTTTTTGATCTGGGAGACTTGTGAGTTAAGGTCTAAAGACATTCTTATTCAAAAAGTTTAAGTATTAGGAGTCAATAATAATTTCTCATTACTGTTTGAAGTGACATATCCATCCTTATTTTCTCACCTAAAAAAATTTTTTTTACGTATCACCCCAGCCAAGATAAATGAAAACTTACGTTCACACAAAGAGCTGTACGCAGACGTTTATAGTGGCTTTATTTGCACTCACCAAAAACTAAAAACAATCTAAGTGTCCCTCAGACACAGAAGGGATAGACTAACTGTGGTACATCCCTACCCTGGAACACTACTCAGCAACAAAAATGAGTATATTAATATACTAACACACACAGCAACACGGTTGCATACAAAAGCATTTCCCTAAGTGAAAAGAGCCAGAGTTAAAAGGCTGTATGTTATATGATTCTATTTATCTGACATTCTTGCCAAGACAAAACTCTAGAGACAGCATTGCCTATGGCTGAGTACAGGAGGAGGGGTGGCAGGGAATTGGTAGGTGTGATTGATTTGTTTTATGTCTTGATGGTGATGGTGGTTATTCAACTGTCTGCGTTTGTGAAAACTCGCACAGATGCCTGCACTAAAAAGGGTGAATTACACTGTATGTAAATTACACCTTAATTGTTTTTTTAATTAAAGGAAAACTATAACACTGCTTGCAGCTCAGTGAGGTAGATAGGTATTTTACAGGTATTCAGTGTTTGGTCTTTCCAAAATACATGTTTTGTTTGTTTGTTTGTTTGTTTTGAGGTTTAAATTTGGAACCAACTAAGGCAGCATCTGCTTTGGGAGAGGAACACAATGGAAGTCACCGCTGAAGGGTCACCGCTGAAGGCATTATTGAGGGGCCTGAGGGTCTAGTACTGCAAGGACTTTGAGATTTCCTAATCTTCTAATTCACCATGATGGTAACTTTTACCTGGCAAGAGCGTCATAAGGATGAACTAGTCAATGCATGCAAAGAACTTTGAAGATGCAAAGCACCGGATGAGTTCTGGAGTGCCATGGTTAATGCTCAGACTGGACTGAAGACAAAAGCATTTTCAAGCCAGTACCTGGGCAGGTTTTGCTATCACTCCATGTCAACTGGCTCCTTGCACAGTGATCACACAGCTCTGCATCTTTGTACTGAAGCATGGAGCTTCAAGTGAAAGAAGAAAGGCCCTGTGCAAATGTTATAAAAACAATGGTGAAGCGGCAGCTTGGCTGATCGGACATTTCAAAGCCAAGAATTTCAAATCCAAGAACAAAGGTGTGAAAGTAAATACCTTAGAAGTAAATAGACCAAAACACATTACTGATGACCGACCATCTAACCCTATGGAACAGATGTATGTTTCAAAGTATATTTCATACAAAGAATTATTCTACGGAGAATTTATTTTGGATAAACAAAGAATCTCTTTATATTAAGGAATCACATCTGAAAGAATATGATGGTTATAACGGTTAGGTACAGGTTAAGCCTAGACTAAGTGATGGTTAAGAATTGTATAGATTCAATTTTCTTTTTTCAACATCTTTATTGGAGTATAATTGCTTTACAATGGTGTGTTAGCTTCTCCTGTATAACAAAGTGAATCAGCTATACATATACATATATCCCCATATCCCCTTCCTCTTGCGTCTCCCTCCCTCCCTCCCTATCCCTAAATTTTCTTACAGAAGGCCAAGGTCTTTACCAGTAAGGTCTGCAGCTCAAGATTGATGCAGCCAGGTTTTGAATTTTAAAAAACATTATATCTAGATAAAGAAGAAGTGGTATATATATATATATATATATATATATATATATATATATATATACAATGGAATACCACTCAGCCATAACAGAGAATGAAATTTTGCCACCTGCAGCAACATGGATGGACTTGGAGGGCATTATGCTAAGTAAAATAAGACAGACAGAGAAAGATCAATACTGTATGATATCACTTACATGTGGAATCTTAAAAGTACAACAAACTAGTGAATAAAGCAAAAAAGAGGCAGACTCATAGAAATGGAGAACAAACTAGTGGTTAACGGTGGGGAGGGGCAAGCTAGGGAGAGAGGGGTAAAAGGGTTATTATGGGATTATATGAAATCATGTGTGTGAACCTTTTGAAAATTGTAAAGCACTATAGAATTGAAAGAATCTGTCGTTCAATAAAAAGAAGAAAAAGATAAAGAAAAATAAACAAATAATTCAAAGATAAAAATTTTTAAAAATAAAAACATTGTATCAACATTTTCTATCTTCTCCCTCTCTCTTAACTCAAAACTCTCATGCATGTTTATTTCCTTGTGTGTCTTGCCCTATTTCCGACATGTGACGCAATTCTTAAGAACTGTAGAAATAACCCTGGCTCTTCCAACCCATCAATTCAGCCTGAATGGGTGAATCAATTCACACTGTGTTCTCTCTTCCTATTTCCACTTCTGTTCAGCTCGTGATTCCCTCAGTTATAGTTCCTATTCTCACCTTCTAAGGCTTTTCAGTTCAAAGGAATATTCTGAGGGATGCTAGCAGTTCTCACTAGTCCTGACACAAATAACTCCCGCTGCAGTGCCCTTTACAAACATGAAATGCAAAGTGCAGGGTCTCTTTCTCCACGTGGAGCGTGGCATGTTCATGTCACTGGCACCGTCTGCCATGCTCTGGCATGGCAGACAGTTAATGTGCTAAATGTGGCAGCACATTAGCAACATAAATAAAAGGCGAATCCCAACAAATCTCTTTCAATGGAATCCCTTGGGAGCATCTTTCTGTAGAAGAGAGTCCAGGACTTTTTCCTTTAAGGAAACACATGTATTGTGCACTTTCCTTCTTCCAATATTCAAAATGAAGCCCCTCCAAATGGCTTACACACCGAAGTTTATAACCTCAGCTTACACAAGCCCAGTGCATAAAGATCTACAGCCCACAGGCAGAGCGAGGAAGCTTTTTAAAGATGAATCATTTTCATAAATGAGTGCAGAGGAAGGTCAGGCCAGGGGACAAGGAAGGTTACATGTGTGCCCAAGATAAGGCCCCATCCATCCTCCTCTTACTGTCAGGGCTTGATGGGTGAACACTGCCTTGAGCTTCCATAAAACATGTTGTTTGCAGAAAACTTGCAGGTGGTTCATAAAAAAGTCCAAACTGTTACCATGAAATTTATCTCCCACTGCGGGATCTGTTTATAATAGAAACGAAGGATCTCAAGTAGAAATTAAGTATCTCAGACTGACTTATATTGGCTGGGAGGACTGAAAAATTCAACCTGCTTCTCAATCGTTGCACTAGAAACATCAAAGTACTTGTACTGATGACATCTTGACAAGATACAAGTACGTTCAAAAGAAAAATAATGTCCATTGTATGCACAACCCTTTATCCCTGGGGGAAGAATAGGCTAGGTGAGATTTTATTGGGAGAATTTAATCAGAAGACTGAACTCTTCATCACATTTTATTTCTGAAGAGGGTCTAGCATCATTACTTACAACTTTCCCATCTGTATGGTCAAAGTGAAAAGGGCATCTCAATTTTTTTAAGTTGTTAGGAGATGTTTATTATCTTGAAGCTTAAAAGAGATTGGGGGCAATGGTAATGTTGGCCATAATTTGATTTATCTCCATATAGAAATTGAAGGGAAATGCTGAGGCAATTCGTGTAGATAATTCAGACCCTAAAACCACGGGTACTTGAAATCAAGAGATAAGTGAGGAAGACGTGCTGAATTCTGTTTGGGTTTGTTTTTCCCATGTTGTGCTGGTAATTGGCTCCATTTCTCACATCACATGCCCGTATACCTGGACAGTGGTTTTACGTTGCTGGAAATACTTAGATCATACATTTAAATCAAATTGACGAACATAGCACATCTCCAAGGCAGAATGTTGTGCTGAGTTTACAGACTCCATGCATGTTCTAGCTGGAAGGGATTGCAGCCCAGGGTTCCAGCCCCCGAGCACAGGCATAGAAGACGAAACCTCTACAAAAATAAAGAGTCATGTGTTCTCTCTACCTTGACAGTAGCAATGGTCCAGGTCTTTATCCCACCCATATGTACACCCAAACCTCTCCTCCATTCTTTCACTCAAGGTGGTTGGAGGTATAGGGTCTGAGTATAAGGTGGGCTGAGAAACACTGTATCTAATCCAACACCTTTATCTGAATTATGAGAGTCATGAGACGTGGCTTTCAGCCATAGTGAGAAACCAAAGATGTTTTACTTCAATACCTTCTCAGTCCTCTTGTGTCTATTTTGACCTGCCTCCAACCTCTGCCATCCAAGCCACACTGAGTCACTGTGGCCTCCGCTCCTAACAAGTCCTGTGTCTTCCACCCAAATAGTCTCCCACTCCTCCCAATTTCATGTAAAAGTAACGTTTTCCCCATGCCATGTTATCCTGCCTCCCTGCTAGGAAAATGCACCTAAGGTCTTAACAGTTCTAGGATTTAAGGTTTCCCTAATTTTTTTTTTTTTTTTCTTTTTGCAGTACTAGGACCTCCCACTGCCTTGGCCTCTCCCGTTGCGGAGCACAGGCTCCGGACGCGCAGGCTCAGCAGCCATGGCTCACGGGCCCAGCCGCTCCGCGGCATGTGGGATCTTCCCAGACCGGGGCACGAACCCGTGTCCCCTGCATCGGCAGGCGGACTCTCAACCACTGTGCCACCAGGGAAGCCTCCCCTCTTTTTAATAATAGCAAATTGAAAGGGGAAAGATGAGTCTGGTCAAATATGTTGTCCCAAAAGAATGGATGTATAACTATGAAGTTCTAGACGTTGTGGCAACAAGAAGAGGAGTGTGTCTGGAAATAAGGTGCCTTCTCAGCACTTTAAGCAACCATCTATATTTTTTTACACATTATTTTTGCCGGTTCTTGTCTTATGTTTTAATATTGATGGCAAGTTGGAGCCTGCTGTGCTGTTTGGAATGTTAGGTTGTAGTAATCTAGCAAGTGTCATGCTCCCAAAGGGATTTAATTGATATTCTCCGAAGCAGGTAACTTGGGTATGAGGAATATGCCAGGAGGCAGCGTTGTCTACATGGCGGAATGACTGATATTTGCAATTTTAAAATCATGAACTAGATATGACTTCGCCTGCCCTCTCATCTTCTCTTGGCCTTCTAACAGGATTCTATCTAAGATGATGCAAATGAGTTCCTATGCTAATCCTAAAGGTCTCAGTGAAGAGTCCTCCTGAATCTCTCTCTCATTTCAGTGTTTAATGTCACTCACTGCCATGGGATGCTTTCCAGTATAAGCCCCTCCATGACAAGACACGAGGGAAGGCCTAGCCTCACTTATTTTGTCAACAAATACAGTTTAAGCACGTCCAACACACAAATAAAGCCCCAAATCAAACTCGGATAAAAGGAAAATGTAAATATTTTGTAAGTCATGATATAATAATAATAATAGTAATAATAGAACTTATATAATGCTTACTAGCATAACAAAAAGTACTGTGCTAAGAATTTAATTCAAAATAACTAATTTACTCCTACAAAAACACTCTGGAGTATTATTATTCCCATTTTACAGATGAGAAAATTGAGGCTTAGGTTAAGTTAAGGCTCTAGTTATCTAGCTTATCTAGTTATCTAGTTATCTAGCTAGAGAGGCAGAGCTAGGAGTTTGTTTTTTCTAAGTTTTCTATTTTCCACTTCCATGACCTCAAGGTCCCCATTAATAACCTTTACTTAAAAGAAATATGAATCTACTCTGCATTTCAATGTACCAAGCAGGCATCTCCATTTGTTATCAACTCACCTTGGTCTTAGCTCAGCTTCCATAATGGTAGATCTCAAAGGATTTGGTTATGAAGGACACTAAACTGGACTATAATACCTCTATACCAGTCATCTTGGTATTTTATCAATTGAAGCTTGGTGTTGAATTGCTAATTTAGTACTCTGTGTTGATCCAAAAGGAAACCATCAAAAACAATCTCACAAGACTCTATTCTCCCCTGCTCAACCCAATGGGCCATGAGTTCTGTTTGTTCCCATAGTCACAAGTAGGCACAAGATAAAACATTCCTGAATTTTTTTGATTCATTTAGAACTGTTTTGATAAAAAGTGATTCCTTGTCCTAATTTACTCATCCATTCTCCAAGCTTTTATTGACACCTGTGATTAACTGCAAAGCATGTCGGAAAATAGAAATATAAGCCAATGCCAACCCTGTCCTCAAACTGTCTTATAGTCAGTGAAGGAGATAAGATATATAAACATAAGTAAAAATAACATAAGGTAAAAAGTGAGAGAGTCCATGAGAAAAGAAAACCCAATTTGGAGGTGATCAAATTTGGCTTTGTGGTAAAGAAGAGTTTGAGTTAGAACTTGAAGGAGAAAGTCTAGCAAAGCACTGTATCAAAGTCTAGCAAAGCAAAGAGAATATTCAGTGTATCAGAAGAACAAAAACACTTTTTAGTTTAACAAAAAATGTAGGCTGTATAAGATCTTGTGAGTGTCATAAAAAGGAGTTTGGATTTTATTCTCTTAGAGGGAGGAATTCATTAGGGTTTTTGAACAGGAAGGAGGCAGCCAATAAAGCTTTGCTTTAATACTATTGGTCCATCCCAAGCCAGCTCTCAACACTTCCTAGAGCAAAGAATATAAACACATATTTGATGACTTGTCCAATATGCACAGGTATTGGAAGTAGAAACTATTAGAGCAGTCAATGAATATTTTATTAGAACCTAAACTAAGAAGTGTAAATACAGAGGGAAGAACAGTTGAGAAAGATTTTATAGAAATATACTTGCTATAATTAAACATCAGATATCAGGGGATGGAGAGAGACACGAAAGAATCAAATATGAATCCACCATTACAGGTAGGATTGCAGTAACATTATCCAATAGTACAAAATATTAGAAATATGATTTCTTTTTACCCAAAGCGTGTATCACTTTTGTAAATGTTGGTCTGAACCTTCTTAGCCCACAGTTTGCACACTCTATCTGCAATAAAACATCTTATGATACAACAAGACACAGTAGAGGCAAACATGTCAGTTTATATTTTGCCCAGGACATTTGCAGATCAGTGTCAAAACTCTACAATGATAAAGGACAATAGCTGGGGGAATGAAGAAGAGAAAAACCTGCAGAACAATGAACTCATTATTCAGAAGAATCATTCTACTCTAGCAAGGTTGGAACTATTCTCTTGAAAAAAAAAAAGTTAAAAAGATAATAACATTGAGAGGAGATTGGGTAAGTAGAAGACTTAATTCTAGCCATACATTTGAGGAGAAACATGGGAAATATAATTTCAAATAAAGAGAATCCAACCAAGAGGTAATAATGGTGACCAAATTTCCCTTCCACCTGAAACTGGTGACTGGCCCACAAATCCGTATTAAAATAATAACCTCTATAATTTGGCATGACGTAGGTGCCCAGGACACAAAAATATGATCTTTAAGACCATGTATGTCAGACAATGAAGGACAGTCATCCTTAAAAGATGAGAAGCAAACACTGAGCCTTCTAACAGCCTAGCTTACTGTCTTGGGAGGTTTCCAGCCCACAAGACTTGAAGGGGTAACTCAGGTGGAGCTTGGCATGGAGATGGAGTTGAGGCTCTGGAGAGACCAAGGCAGCCCTGTTCTAAGGACAAAGTATCAGAAAAGAGAGAGCTGCTCAGAGAGAGAATGACAGATATTCTGCATGGAAACCCCCTCTGGTATTTAACTTAGTACTGATCAGCTCATGCATGTGAGGAAACTACTAAGGCTAGAAAAAGAACCATCCAAAAGGATTTAGAGGAAGAGTGCCCAGTACTCACAAAAAGTTGGGAATAGTTCCCAAAAGTCAGATTGGAAAGCCTCGAGATTCACAGGTCATTGGGTAGAGAGTTTCATAATGAGGAAACTCAGTAGTGGGGAATAATTAGCCCTAGAATGAGCATTGATCTGATGCACCTAACAAATCTTAACAGCAAGACCCGGAAGGACCAAACTGCTTCTAAGTACTCGACGGCACCCCACAACAAAGTTCAGGAACACTTCTGAGAATAAAATATATCCAGCGCCCAATAATGTAAGTTTCACATCTGACATCTAATCAGGCAAGCAAAGAAGACAGAAAATATGATCTAAAATGAAGAGAAAAATGTATCAATCAAAACATAGCCAGAACAGACACAGATACTAGAATTAGCAGACAAGGACATTACAATCATTACTATAAATATATTCCCTTTGTTCAAAAAGTTAAGTAGAATGATGGAAGATATAAAAAAAGACCCACATCCCACTTCTAGAGGTGAAAACATCAATGTGTGAAATGGAAAACTCACTAGATGGGATTAGTGTCAGATTAAATATTATAGGAGAAAAAATTAATAAACTTGAAGACATAGCAATAGAAACTACCCAAAATGAAACACAGAGACTCAAAAAGAATAGTTCATCCTTGAGCTGTGAGAAAATGTCAAGCAGCCAATACATGTAATTGGAGTCTCCAAATGAGAGGAGGAGGGGGGAAAATTATGTGAAGAAAAATGGTTGAAAGTATTGAAAATCTGATGAAAACTGTAAACCAATAGATACAGGAAGTTCTACAAATCCCATCTCTAGAAACATGAAGAAAATAACACCGGGACACATTATAACCAAATTCTTCAACACCAGTGATACAGAGAAAATCTTAAAAACAGAGGAAAAAGATAAACTCCATATCTTAATATATGAAAAAGGATCAGAGATAAAGAATCAAAGATGAAGAAACAAAGATGAAGATCACAGCAGGTTTCTGCTCAGAAGCAACTCAGTGAGGAGACGGAAGAGAAAATCTTTGAAGAAAAATAGACAAATCTATATAAAGGCAATCATGTATAGTTAGTAACATATATTTAGAAAAGAAACTAAATTATTTAAATACAGCAAATTGTATTGGATGCTAAGGAGACTACAAAAACCTTAGACCCCTCAGCTGCATTGCAAAAGGCTTATATAAATAATCACTACTTATTCTTCTAACTCTAGCTTTTATGGCTTTATTTGTTTTAACTGGTCCACAAATCCATATTAAAATAATAATAATAAATTCTATAATTTGGTGTGACCCAGGTATCCAGGGTACAAAATAAAAAGTACCAGATTCCTGGGCTTGGGAAATACACAAATCTACCTTAAATCTTTTTTTTTTTTTTTTTTTTTGGATCTGGGTGTCTGTAAATAAATAACAATGAATAGTACAGGCCACATGGTAAGTACTAGAACAGAGGCATGTTTTACCTGGGGAGATAAAACTACACAGATGAGGTGGCACTTGAACACTGAGGTTAAGGAGATCCCTCCACCCTGCAAAGGATACAGGCAGGGATGCAGTGCAGGCTGTGCCAGGACACAGATGCCAAAGAGCCTTCAAATCTCTATGGTGAATGCAAACGTCAAGAGTCCATCTTGGAAACTGGTATCCAAGGAAGCTTGACCTTCCAACAGGTCACCGATTCAATTATGAAGGGATTTCCATGTCATGTAAACAGACTGGTTTCCAATCTGTAGGAAGCAAGGAACAATGAAAGGATTTACTTGTAGTGTAAAAAGAATTTGTGTTTTTATATAAAAATATGAAGGATAATGCAATAGCTTCCCCTGACTCATCCATCCAAATTTTCTCGTCTTATGACATGATTTTAAGTAGAGGAGTAATAAGTAAATGATCATGTTAGCGTTCTGAACATATCACAAGGGTGGCAATACGTGTGGATGATTGGAAGATGGAAGATGAGGAATAACATTTTGCAACATTGCAGAGAAGAAATCATCCCCTAGGACTTCCCTGGTGGTGCAGTGGTTAAGAATCCACCTACCAATGCAGGGGACACAGGTTCGAGCCCTGGTCTTGGAAGATCCCACATACGGCGGAGCAACTAAGCCCGTGCACCACAACTACTGAGCCTGCGCTCTAGAGCCTGTGAGCCACAACTACTGAAGCCCACGTGCCACAACTACTGAAGCCCACGCGCCTAGAGCCCGTGCTCCACAACAAGAGAAGCCACCACAAAGACAACCCTGCGCACTGCAATGAAGAGTAGTCCCCGCTCGCCGCAACTACAGAAAGCCGGAGGGCAGTAACGAAGACCCAACGCAGCCAAAAACAAATAAATAAAGAAATAAGTTTATTTAAAAAAAATACTCATTAAAAAACCAAAGAAATCATCCCCTAAACTAAAGCAATGGCAATGGGGGTAGACAGGGGCATCCAAGCTAGATATACTTAGGATTGTAAAATTGAAAGAGGACTTCCCTGGCAGTCCAGTGGTTAAGGCTCCACACTTCCACTGCAGGGGGATGCAGGTTCGATCCCTGGTCGGGGAACTAAGATCCCACATGCCATGCCGTGCTTCTTTTTGGGGAAATCAAAGATTTTTTTTCAATATCAGAATGTTATTCAAGATGGGCTCAAATGCTGAGGTGGGGGAAAGAATATTTTAGTTGGAAGGACTTGTATAAGAAATGGTACAGAATCAGGAAGGGCCACATAACATCTCAAAAAGAGCAGCCACCCTAGTGGGTCTTAAAAAAAGTGTCCTCACCAGGGAGGAAAAAGAAGGAGAAAGAGGCTGATGTGGACGAAGGGCTTTAAACTGCCAGCCAAGATTTGGGGAATCATTGGCAGTGTCTGAACGGGAGACAGGGTATGTGGTTTAGGATGGTTGAGAAGGAAGAGGCAGGGAGCTTGGTTACTAAACTGTCACAACTGTCCATCTGATGGGTAATAAATAAAGGAGCTGGCATGGTAGCAGTTGGAGCAGACAGATGCGAGAGACATCACAGAAGCAACGTGTTAGGGAGGGAAAAAATGTTGTAGGATTTCTGGAAAGCCAGAAAGCCTCAGGCTCTAAATTATTAGGTCCTCTTCAAGTTTCCTCTTGTTATCCATGAACTCCAGCCTGGAGTTAGTAATCTGGGCCTATTCATGCCAGCATGTCCCAAAAAGATATAAAAGGAGATACAGAAGTTCACAAATAGGCATGTACATAGCTATAAAGATACACAGATAGACTGATACCAAGCTACATCGACTGATCCAGGCACAGCGCATAATTGGAAGGATACCTGTTTGTTATCCCAGAATTCAAACATACCTTACAAGGAGGGAGAAAATGTTGCAAATGTTGGCTCCAGATTCTCCTAAAAAACTGGGTGATAGGTCAGAACGTGAGTGGGATGAACAAGGGTTTAAGCTTTTCCAAACCAGTTCTTCTATCTCTCCATGACAGAGCATTACCAGTATAACAGGCTTGCCTGTTGATGGAACGTAAAGACATACCTACTCCTTCCCAAATGCCCTGAGTCCATTTATGTGCACACAGAAACCCAGTCCTAAGCTCTCTTCCTAAACACACACCAATGGTACTGTGAGCGACGTTCCATTGTGCGGTCAACCATGCTAGGGCTTCGAGCCTCTGGGAAGTTCCAGGCGTTTCCAAGCCTCCGGCTCAGGACACTACACTACCTCTAAGACTTTCATGAGAGCTATAATCCCCCGCTAAAGGCAAGCAACAGCAATCTGATGGCGAAGGCAGTTTGCATATTTCATCAGTGCAACGATCCCACTCTCAGGCGCCAGGTTCTTTGTTATGGAAGCACTCTCGAATTACGAGGTAGCTAAGTTGGGTTTATTAGTTCATGCTTATGATAACATAGTAATAGCAATTAATTCAATCACGTTCAAAGGAAAAAGCATAAGGATCCTACACTGTGATTTAGAAGGCAGAGGTAATTATAGCTCTACCCGATAATTGTATGGTGGATCTATCTCTGTAAGCCTGCCACTGGACGATGCTATGCAGCTTTCATTGGGGAACCTGGGAGCCAAGGCAAACTTCAGGGGCATTAACCCATAAAAACCTGAACTTCTGCTGGAAAAGCAAAGTGAAGATCTCATCTCTGGTGATGTTAACGAGAAGGACAAAAAGGATTTAAAAGGAAGAAGATGAATACGGCAGGTAATGGGAACTCATCTAGGAAGAAAATTCTTAGTTCCTCCTAATTGATTTTGAATTGAGTGAAGAGCATCTTGTTAAGACTTCCTCTATGGGGAGGTAGTCTCTGGCCCCTTGTATCTGGCTACCTGCCAAAATAACTCCCCTTGCCCTGTTCTGCTGTTCTCACACGAGAATGAAACAGCTTGGCATTAGAGTCACAACCTGGGTTTGATTATTGCCTACTTGCCAGTGAATGATTTTAGATAAATTACCTGCCCCGTCAATGTCAGTTTTCTCATCTCTAAATTGGAACAAATAACTAACTTCAATTATTAATGAGGTAGCATGTAAAAATGCTAAGCGAACTCTAAATACCAAAAAAATCATTCTACCATATATTTGTTACCTGCTACACTGTGATCATAGGAATGCAACAGTGTTATATCAGAAACACTGAAATGTTTTTAATCAGAAGTTTATGAAAACTAGTATGTATTACTTTCTAAACAATCATATTTAAAATTTTTGCTATCATCCCTGTTACAGGAGCTCCATTTCAGCTGGTTATTAATGAAGACGCTATGTAAGAAGGCTATATGAAGAAATAGTTGCATAGCTAAGTACAAAAATATTATGTAGTCAACCATGGTTACTGCCTAGATGATGAAACAAAGTATGCCTGAACTGAAATATAAACATCTCTAACATTGTGGTCTACAATAAACTTTCATGTCTCAGGAGAGGAGGTTAGATGGGATTCTCTCACTAGTCTTAAAATATTTGTCTATCAGATTAGCATATTTGTAATAACGTGTGGAACACTAATATCATTTCCTGTTATAAAGGAACAAAACTAACTAGGTCTTGATGTCCATTTCCCCAAAGTATCTGACCCCCAAAGAAGATGTTTTCAGTTTATGAAAGGGGACATGAAATGAGAATGGGCAAGAAAGAAACCAATAAGCGATGTCTGGGGTTAAGACTCTTTAGAAATTTTCTTAGGGCTTTGGAACCAGACAAGTGTCTGCTCAAACCTGACACCAAACTTAACCTCCCCCAGTCCCCAGCCAATTTGGATGAAAATCAGCTTTGCTTTAGGCTTAGCTATATAAGAATCTGTATTGTCATTCCTAGACCTGTTTAAGCCCTTTTAATAGATCAAGTCAGGATGGTACCTTCATAATTTAGTGTTGTGAATAGTGCAAATAAAGCCTTCAATGGCATCT
Organism: Globicephala melas; assembly: GCF_963455315.2. Lineage (NCBI taxonomy): Eukaryota > Metazoa > Chordata > Mammalia > Artiodactyla > Delphinidae > Globicephala > Globicephala melas. The sequence goes on from NC_083315.2 coordinate 23,007,547, forward strand.
AATCAGAACATTTTCTTTTCTCTTCCCTAAGACCATTATTCCATAGAGGTCCAGATTTCCCCAGCCTGTCAGTCATTACAACTACAAGCTGCCCAAGCTCATTTGAAAGCCATCAAGTAGCTAATTTGCCAAGATGGATTCAAAAGACATGAGACGGGTTACGGTTGTGGTCTCTCTGACCCCTCCCACACAAAGCAGCGTTCTGAAGCCCGCGGGGAATTTCTTTTGCTGATGGCGGGCTATTGTTTAAACACTGATTGCCTCTTTTTTCTGTCATTCACTTTTTTCCCCTTCCCTGAACTCCGCCACCATCAGTCACAGACTTCATTCATAGCCCACCGGCTGAAAGTTCCGTGCTCAACACACTGACAAAATAAGCCATTTATAGGTCAGAGCTAGAGGAGAAAAAAATCACACTCATAGATATTAACGAAGCCTTGAGTGAATTTTTCTTATCGACTCAAAAGATTTATGTGCTTTTTATGCCAATGAACTCTGGCATATACAACAGAAAATGAGGCAATTCATGTTAAAGTAATTTCATAATGCCAAAAAAAAGAACTATACAGATACAAGGTATTTGAGAAGTTTATGGTATATTTCATTAGGGTCTAAAGAGACCCTGGACCATTTTCCCCAGCCTACTTTGCACAGAGCAAGTACTAGTGATTGGTGGTCCAGACAAGGGACAGAGATTTTAGAATCAGACCTAGGTGTGTGAATTGTGAGTTGATCCCTTATTCGTGATCCTGGAAAACTTACTTAATTTCCCTGGGCCTCAATTCCCTATTCGAAAAAAAGGGGGGTAACATTACCTACCTCGCGGTGTTGCTGGGAGTGATAATGAACTAATTTACATAAAATATTTCACAATCTCTGGCAGGTCAGTGAATAGTAGCTATTATTGTTACTGTTTTATTGTTACTATTTCTTTCTATTCTGTGCAGTAGAAGCTATTTTTCTCGTAGAAGGTAACACAGAAGAGTAATAAGAATAATAAACACATCTGTGATATTAACTATGTGCCATGCATAGTTAATGGATCATTCTATAAAGAAACTGAGGCATGGAGAGGGAAAGTAAGGTGCCCAAAGTTACATAATTAGTAAGTAGGGAAGCTGGAATTGAACCCAAGCAGTCTGGCTGCATTACTCTCTGAAATAAATTTATTCTAAATGCAGGTAGGTATCTGCCACACTGGCGGTGCTTACAGTTCTAAGAAACAGAAACACACTGAAACAAACATGAAATCAAAGAGTTGATTGTAAGCCCAACAGAGACCCTTGAGACCATGAAACTCAGGTTCCTAGTCATGACATCCGAGAGCTAGAACCAGAGACTAGTTCTGACTTCAAGGCATTTCAGAAGCAACAGTTGTACCCACACTGTGCAGCTTCTCCCGTTTCCATCTTCAGAACCAAGCCCCTACTTTCTCCAATAAATCTTTCAATTCTGTTCCCCTGCAGTTCAGTTCCTCCATAATCCAACTGGATATTCCAAGGAAAGGAATCATCATGATGCAGTTTAAGGGGTGATGTCTGTCCCTGGACCAATCAACTCTGCCTCAAGAATCAGGGTCCACACCACATACATCACTGCCAATATTCTCTTAGAAGCTTAAGGGAAAAGAACTATCTACAGGTACCTTGAAATAGATCTTTCCCACCATTACCTTGCTATCCTCTTATCTTCCCCATTTTGAGGGGGTGAGAAACATAGAAATTGAATAAATCTTTGGAGTTAGTGAGATTAAAAAAGAAACTCTGCCTCTGCCATCACTGGCCATGAGAAATTAGGCAAGTTATCAAATCTCTCTAGGGCTGTCTTCCCAAGTGTAAAACAAGGATAGTAATCATGACTGCCTCATAGGTTTGCTTTCAGTATTAAGTGAGGTGGTATAGATAAAATACTTTGGCATAAATCTTGGCTCTCAGTAAGTGTTCAGTGAATGTTACCTATATTTTTATCAAAATTCCCAGTTCAAGAGCCTTCATAAATATACTTCAGCCTTTAGAGTTTTGAGACTTCTAAACTCCTGTGTCCTCTTTCCTCCCAAATCTTCTTCTTTAACAGCCAAATAGTCAAGGCATCCAAGGAATCAGAAAGGGCCAAGATTAGATACAAGATTAAACAGAGAGAGGCAGAAAGTAGATGAATGTTGTGTGGTAGAATCTACTGATAGATTCTGATCTATCTGTAGATTCTACCACCTGTCTGATCTCTTTTCCTTAGTAACAGAATCTCAATTTTATTTATGTTGAATGGCACACAGCTAACATACTGCATTTCCAACCTCCCTTGCAGCTAGATATGGCCTTGTGACTAAAGTCTGACCAATGAGATGTAAAGCAGAGTTTTGTGGATTTCCAGAAATACATTATGCAATGCTTCTATTTCATGTGACAGAAATGAACTCTATCTTGCTTAAGCCAGTTGTTTTAGGATATTTGTATCAGAATGTAACAGAATATAATCCTAATTTATATAATCAATCTGGAAGTCTTCAATTAATTGTCTAATCATTAAAATAGTAGAGAGAGGTGCATTAATCAGAAGAGAATGGATAGGTAGAAAGGAGAAAATAAAAGAAAGAAAGATGGATAAGATACTTACAATTGAAAATCATCTTCCTCAGAAGAAAAACCACATACTAGAACAAAATTTTAGGTAATTTATCTAATGTGATTAACCTAAAGGGAAATTATGATGATTTGGTACTCCATGCCTAGATACACATTTAGGTACTTTGATGCCTACCTGATCCACTAAACTGTTTAATGCAGTGAATAAATGACTTGAACTTTCTCTGTCTTGATCCCTGTCTTTTTAATAGTCATCATAAAACTTACCTTACAGAGATAATTTGAGAATTATTTAAGACATCACCAAAAATATTTTACTAACATCCTTCCACACTTTCTTGCATCTCTTGTCAACCAATGATTTTTAGACAAAACTATCACCTCTCATGTCCTAACTCCAAAGTCACAAATTCCCATAAAGATAAGCAGAAAAACTCAAAGCTCCAAAATGTTTTTAAGGTCCAGCCTGCCATACCTTATGATCCATGCTTACTTGACTGATGGAAGAAAGTTGTGGCTATAGAATCCTTACTCAGTTCCAAAATTATTTAGCTTCTATGAGCCTCTGTTTTCTCATTGGTAAGATGTTGCACTTTTTTTCCTCCAAAGTGCCTTCCAGAATTTAGAAGATATTCATTCATTTATTCATTCATTCAATACACATTTAGTAGGTACCTACTATATTCCAGGTTCTCCTCAGTCTTTGGGATCCAGAAATAAAACAAAATTCATGTCTTTATGGAGTTTATTGCTAGTGGGGGAGACAGAAAAGAGAGTTGCAAGCTTTATTAAGTTATCATCTTTCCGCTTCTATACGCCACTTTACCATGATGGGGCTGGGACCCTGCAGTCTTTCTGGGCTTGGCCAGATGCTCTACTAGGTTCGGCCAACAGAGGGCACTGGAGGGAGCCTGCAGTGGTTGGGCAGGAAGATGGAAACTGCTGCTTCCCATTTGCTTCCTCTCTCCTGCCATCAATGCCCCTGCTATGGCTCTGCACCCTCAAAGCAACAGTTGATTCCAGAAGCAGCCAGTGGTTCCAATTTGCAGGTTTTCCACACTGCAAGAACCAGCTTCACTGTACCCCTCACTCTGGGGAAGGGGCACTGCTTGAGGTATGCCCACCCCAGAGAGGCAATACCCCTTCTTCAGAAGATGGAATTTCAGCCAAGGGAACCCCACCTCCATGCCTCTAAATTTTAATAACTTCAACCTCCTCCTGTTGTTCTTCCAGCCTGTATCAGTCCACTCGGGCTGCCATACAAAGTGCCCTAGACTTAGAGGCTTACACACATAAATTTATTTTCTCCCAGTTCTGGAAGCTGGACGTCCAAGATCAAGGTGTGGACAGAGTTGTTTCTCCTGAGGCCTCTCTCCTTGTCTTGTAGACATCCGTCCCCTCCTGTGTCCTCACATCAGACCTATTGGATTAGGGTCCACCTTGATGATGCCATTTTAATTTAATTGTCTCTTTGAAGACCCCATCTCTAAATACAGCCACATTCAGAGGTACTGGGATTTAGGACTTCAACATATGAATTTTAGGGAAGACACAATTCAACCCCAAAACACAGCCCTAGCTGCTTCCTATGGTTACCATCACTGTGAAACTTCAGTTCCTTTTTTTTTTCTTTTCAGTTTTCTAATGCTTGGTTAAGATTCTTTTATATTGCATTCTCTCTGTTAATTTAATTATGTGGTTTCTGTCTCTTGAAGGGATCCTGGCTGATACAGAATGTCAGATGGTGATAGTATGATGGAGAAAAAAATAATAGAGCAGAGAAAGGGGACAGGAAGTACTGAGGTGAGAATGAGTTTCAACTCACATAGGAGGGTTAGGAAAGACTTCTCCAGAAGGTAACATTTGGGCAGAAACCTGGAGGTGAAGGAACAAGCCATGAGGCTTTCTTGGGGCAAAAGCATCTTCTGGCAGAAGAGGTATCATGGTAATAAAAGGCACTGAAGTTCTTATTGAACATTGTGTAATCCACTGAGACAAGTCGCTGCAGAGAAAAGAGCTCTTCAATAATCCTTGCTCTGATGGATTGTTTTCCATTGCCTGCGTATCAGTAATAGCCAGTGGGCAATTCTCACATTAAAATTATAATAATCAAGAATTTTGGGGCTGTCAAGGATCTTGTAGTTCAGCAGTCCCCAACATTTATGGCACCAGGGACCAGTTTCATGGAAGACAATTTTTCCACGGACTGGGGAGAGTGGGGAGGGGATGGTTTCAGAATGATTCGAGCACATTACATTTATTGTGTGCTTTATTTCTATTATTATTACATTGTAATATATAATGAAGTAATTATACAACTCCCCATAATGCTGACAGAAGGCAGAGCTCAGGCAGTAATATGAGAGATGGGGAGCGGCTGTGAATACAGATGAAACTTCGCTTGCTCGCCCGCTGCTCACCTCCTGCTGTGCAGCCCAGTTCCTAACAGGCCACGGACAGCTGCCGGTCTGTGGCCTGGGGGTTGGGGACCCCTGTTGTAGTTCATCTAATCCACCTTTCACATGTTGTAGACCTAAACCCAGAGAGGTGAATTCATTGGACTTAGGACCACAGAGATGACAGACTGTGGAATTTGAACTCTATCTCCTGATTCCTTACAATTCAAGAATCTCTCCACAGCACAATGGTGTGCTTTCCACATCAATAATCACAAGTATTAAGTTGACGGAGGCAGATAACCAGGGATGTACACCACCAAGAATGCCCATTTCTCAGGTGAGAACATAAAACCTTATTGTTCAACCATATCTTTGGCGGGAGGGGGGGACGGTGTGTGCTATCAAGTGTTTGATACATAAACCTAAAAGCAAGGGCAGTAGTCTGAAGCCTTAATAAAGAAGTAGCAGTAATACCAATGAATACTCTATATGATGGTTTTTAGGTTTCTTGGCCCCTATTGCAGGGATATGCCTTTGGATTCTCTTACTGGTGGAGACCCAACCTCAGCGGTTTCCCTGGCCTCTCCAAACACGCCTGAGAATAGCCCTGTGGAGGTGGCATTCCTCCCCTTGGAGCAGTAACATCTTCCATGTTACTTCATTCTCATTAGGCCACAAGAAACCTCGAGGCAGCATTACCAACTTGTAGAAACCAAAATTCTGGCAACTGATAGAACTCGAATGACAAAGACAATGGCGTGAAGAAAGGTCATGGCATAAACCACTCTGTTAAGAGTGTTCAGACCCTTATCCTACAAGGCTCTAGGTAGGAGTAGTATGTTTTCATGCAATGAAGACAAAGGCATTTGTTTTCATCTTAGAGAAAATTGTAATATCATTTCCATGCTTATTGGCTCTGCTTTGAGCCCTGGAGCCCCATGTAGCTGTTGTACATGAACTCCTGACGGTGAGCCCAGAGAAGTAAGATGATTGTCTTGGGAAGCACAGCAGTGCGTCCAAAGATTTGACACATGCTGCTTGCCCTCCTAAGCCATAAGTTTCCATGGTGTGTTTGGCATAAATGGGAACTTCACATATATTATATTTTTCTATATTTACTGACGATTCATTTCATTACAAATGTTATTAGCAACATTATCAAACATTTATTGATGTTGACTTACATACAAGGCACTGGGACAGCTAATGGTGATTACAAGGCATAAAATTCCCTTCTTTTATATTGAAGTATAGTTGATTTACAATGTTGTGATATTTTCAGGTGTAGAGCAAAATGAATCAGTTATATATATATGTATATATATGAGTATATATATTCTTTTTCATTATAGGTTATTAAAAGATATTGAATATAGTTACCTGTGCTATACAGTAGGTCCTTGTTGATTATCTATTTTATATATAACAGTGTGTATATTTTAACCCCAAACTCCTAATTTATCCCTCCCTCCCTTCCTCTTTGGTAACCATAAGTTTGTTTTCGAAGTCTGTGAGTCTATTTCCATTTTGTAAATAAGTTCATTTACATCATTTTTTAGATTCCACATATAAGTGATATCATATGATATTTTTCTTTCTCTGACTTACTTTCCTCAGTATGATAATCTCTAAGTCCATCCATGCTGCTGCAAGTGGCATTATTTCATTCTTCTTTATGGTTGAGTAATATTCCATTATATATATACCCACCTGCCATAGTAGCTTTAGTCAAATAGTTAGCTACATTTATCTATTAAATATATACTATTGCTCATATTGTTGCTTTATTTATTATATTAGTTCCCTAAATATTAAATGTTGCATAGTAAAAGTAATTACACACTGGACTTTATAAGCACAGAAAATTCACACCTTTTGCGTAAGTACGGTGTCCCGTGGCCATGGGAACACATCCAGAACAAGCTGTCAACGCCTCACGCAGTTCAGTCCATCTCGTTAACTTTCCCTCTGATCTGACACCCCTCTGGAACCAACAGACATCTCCCCAGCACACAGAAAGAGCCAAAGTAGCAATCGTTCATGCTTTACATCTCATAAGCCAAAATAGATATCACAACTGGTAGCAGAGATACAAATTAAATAGAGACGAGGTTTACTTTCTGCACCTTATAAAATTCCAGTACTGTCACTTCTCTTTTTGTTCATTCAGTGTTTCCCCTCAATCTGGTCCCTCCCTGCCATCCAGGAAATCACTCTGGTGATACAAAGTCTCCCATACTTTCCCAACTTCCATCTGGGGGAGCCCATGGCTCAGCTGAGGGTTTATCTGCCCACTGTTTCATTTTGGATCTTGCCTCCCAGAGTCTCCTGTGCTAATCATTTACTGTTACCATGATTCTTCTCTCCTCTTTCTGTAAACATAATACCAAGTCCTGATTTCTTATTTGCACCTGCAAGGCTGAAGCTGCAGGTGTTTATCTGTATAGAAGTCACCAGAAGTCAGTGTAAATCAGGGCAGTTCCCCGAGCAACAAAAATTAATATGTAGGAGAGTTCCAGGCTCAGGTAGTGTTTCTTTCCAATTATATTTACTCATTTTCATGAGGTGTTATTTAATTCCTGAGGTTTCCTGATAAATGGTACAAATGCTGTTCCTTTTTCCAATGCAATTTGTGATTCCGTTACGTGAAAAGACACTATATTAAATAAAAATTAGTCTTAATATTAGGTCCCTCTGTTCTCGAAGCAGGAAGCTCATTGCAAAGCAATTCTCATTTACAGCCATACATCTTTGCTTTGAAAACCGTGATAGCAGAAAAGTGCGCAAAGAAGAAGGAAACTGCTTCAAAATGTCAAACAACATCTGTTTCCCATTTCTGAGAATTACTGAGCGTTCTGCGCCCTTTAACCCTTTAGCCCACATTGTATCTGTCCCTTCATAGTTTATGAGCTTTATCTTCAGAAGTCTTTCAGTAAATGAAACCTGATACAGAGAGTGAATCTCTGCTTAAGGTTCTCTCCAAGGATTAGGGATGAGATTTATTAGAACAACACCACTCACGCTATGATACTTTTAAGGTCGTGTCAACATTTCAATTAGAAACCTGTGCTTCCAGGGGGACAGACACAGTCTGCTTAAAAAATAATAATAATTCTCCAGCTTCAAACTGGGAAAGTGGGATAGTCATTGGAGGATCCATGTTTTGGATGATTGAAATTTTGAAAAGCTTCCCGTGATTGACCTTTCTGAAGGGTAAAGAATTATATCCCACAGACTCTGGGATTTTGTACTTCAAGACTGTATCCCACAGTCAAAGCAAAAATGATGCTAGATTAAATAATTAGAGCAAAAAATCTAAATATGATCGTTCTGGAAAACTGCAAATGAGTCAGTATTTGAACATTTATTTTGAGGACAAGGCAGAAGGCATTTTGTCACATGCAGTAATAAGTCATTCTTCTAACTATAACTTTAGGTCAACCAGGCAGTGGTGGTTTCTTCTCAGTGATCTGCAGCAAATCTCTATGCCATCTAAACGAACAGTGACTGAGAGGTCTGACAGAAAAGCATGAGGGGATCAAGGTCAACCAAAAACAAAGCAGTGAATGTATGAGTTCATCTTTGGTGCCCTTCTCCGGATGCTCTGCACTCTCTGTCTTCCCCTCCTGAAGCCCATGATCCTGAATCATGAATGTAAGAGTTAATCCTTTCGCCTTCCTTACCAACTGACACCATCCTTCAGTCAAAACCAACCTGCTACCCACTTGATTCATTGAGAGCCACCTATGAAGTTAGAAAGGATCCACTAGGTTTCTACTGATTTGCTGACAGTCACTACGTCTTAAATGGTTGTCTGTCTCAAAGATGTTTGTGTTTTGTAAGGAGCAAAGCTGGTGGAATTTAGGGCATCTCTACAGGGGCAATGGAAAGGGATTTTTAAGTAAGGAATTTAAAAGCACTCTTCAGATAGCATCGCATAGGCAACAGTATATTTCTCCTGTAATTAAGAGGTTTAATTAATAGTTCCATTGTTCTATAATGTTCCATTGTTCTATTCTCTAGAGAGAATTGGTCCTAAAATATAAGTTCCATGAGAGCAGACTTTGGTTGTTTTGTTCCCTATGACTTAAAACATTGTAGGTTATAAATATCTGGTGAATGAAGGAATAAAAAAGTTATTGAACATATCAATACCTCTTTATCAGTTCTGAAGTCTCAGTGATAAGTAACCTGCAAACACATTTCCTCAACGCAGAAAAAATAAATCTATTACTGTAAATAAATGGTTATCTATATATCGGCTTCTAGGGTGGGGTGATGCAGAAAAGAATCACATACAAAATGAGTAACTAAGAGAAATATCTAAGAGCAATGTTTGCTCTTTTTTTCTGACTTTTAAATACCACCCAAACCTTTACAATGGAGAGTTTGAAACTGAAAGAGAGATGAACTTTTCTGTCCCACCTCCGTGTCTCCTGTTTCTCAAGTAAGAAAAATACCTCCAAAAGACATTTGTATTTTAAAAATATACACTACTTTGCCCATGGAGACAACCAGATTGTAAGTGCCTTGAAGGTAGGCAGGAACAATGCCGTATTCATTTTTTTTTATACCCACAAAACTTCTGGATGGTGGGCTGCACACAGCATGTGTTTCATAGAAATCTGTTAGGTTGGGTAGCTTCTTAAAAATTGAGACTCTCCACTGCAGCAGGTACTTTATCTAAACTGCTCAGGACCATCAGTGTCTGCTTTCAATTTCATCTACTCTCTCTTCCTCTGGCAAGCCTCTGACAGCGTGAGAAGAAGAGATGAAAGGAAATGAGACAAAAAGAGGAAGAGTCTAACTGTAAGGTCTTCTAGGGACTTCAATGCTATGAGTGTCTGAGGAATCTTCAAGTATTGCTTGTCTATATATAATCATGTTTCTACAGTAGAAATATTCCCTTTCTGAAAACAACAATGTATTCCTTTGTGAATAAAGTCTCACGCCATTATTAGCCAAGGAAATCCACTCGGCCACTTAACCACTCTTGGTTGGTCCCTTCCCTTGTACCTTTCAATAGCTATACCAGCTGGTCTCAAAACTATTCCCAGAGCTGACATTTTGTGCTACTACAGCCATCTTCTGTTATTTCTATGTGGCTTTTCTGGAGAACTAAAAATGCACTCATGTTCTACAGAAATCCTTTCATTCTATTTCAGTTAGCCTACAGAGTTCTAGGCCTTTTCATGGGATAGAAGGGTGCCAATCTCTTGGAAGCTGCAATCTTCTGGTCCATTGGAAAGAGGGAGACCCTGCATAGAATCCAGAATAAATACATAAACAAATGTGTTGTGACCCTAAGTGTTTATGTCCTTAGTCTTAAGAGCAGTTTCTTCAGGAGAATAAGAAAAAGAAAAAAATCTCTACACACTGGCATAATCATAGTCTGATGTCATTCCAGCAACTTACAACAACAAAGGCATGGCTGTTTTTCTTGTTTGTTTGTTTGTTTAATTAAATTCTTTCAAGCCATGTGGAGCAATACTGCTGGGTAGATCTTGTTAGAAGAGATAATTAAGACACAAACAAACTAGTTCTTTCATTTGCACTAGCAACCACAGCACGTGCTCAGGACGATACCCTCACCAAATCCCCAAGGATCCTTAGTATGCAAACCAAGTCTCCTTTAGAAATAGGTTCAGAGGTTTGTTAGAGAGCTGGAAACCCCTTCACACTGAGAAGGAGATCAGGAAAGTCTGATCTCTGGCAGAGATCCCTGGAAAGAGAGATCTTTCAGGCAGGAGATCTCTGGAAAGTCAGACTTTTCCTGAGACATCGCCCATGGAGCCCAGCAGATGAAATGATGCCTTCACGATAGGCTCTCAACAGACTTAGGGGTCTCAGAAAAAGGGCTTTCTCACTCCGCAGTCTCTTGACTTGAAGTGAGGCAATCAGGAGTCTCTAGGTTTTCCCAAAGAGGATGAAAGTGGAAAAAAGAAATATATTTGTGTATATGTATGTTTCCCAAAATGCCAGTAGATCCTGTGTTCAGATTCCACGTCATGTGATCTGATCTGGAGTGAAACATCAGTCCCACCACACTGTTTATGATGTTTCTAGGGGAATGGTACATATACTTGGCAACCTTACTAAATGCAGTAAGATATGTTGACCTTTGTGGATTCTCCGTGACGGCTTTGAGACAACGTAGCTTTTGGAGTGAGATAAACCTAAACTGGAATCCCGTCTTCCTGTGTGATCTTGAGAAAGTCATGGTCCTTTCTGAGCATCATTCTTCTCAATCTTGAAATTGGGGAGGATGAGACTTGGACCTGGAACAGGTGTTTGTCGTGCTAATTCCTGAGGCCCGTTAGCATAGCTGTGATGGGCAGTTGTAGGCACGTTTCTTTCTTTTTTTTTAATTAATTTTTGTTGGAGTATAGTTGATTTACACGGTTGTGTTAGTTTCTACTGTGCAGCAAAATGAATCAGCTCTATGTACACATATCTCCTCTCTTCTCTGGATTTCCTTGCCATAGGCACGTTTCAAGGTGTCCCACCTGGGGCACAAGCGCTGGTGTCTGCAGCTTTTCTGCCTCTTGGCTTTCTCTGAGGACCTTGGAAAGCACTGTGTACGTGCACCAGCCCAATCTAAAAGTACGGGGCAATTACCATCCCACCCGGGCTCCTCCCTGGCAGTCCTGAACCAGTGGGGCACAGGGGTCACTGCATAAATGCCCAGCCTCCCAAGTCTCTGGTAGGACAGCTCAGAAGTAGTCTTTTATGGCCTTTCTCTTATCCTGTCCCATCCCATACAAGTCCATATTTCAGGGTAGAAGAACCTAAACTAAGACCTTTCTTATTCTTTTTCTCCACATTTGTGGCACAGCTCAAATAAGATAACATATGGAAAGATTTCTCTGTAAACTCTAAGCATATGGGCAAATGTCAGTTACAAATATGAAAATGTTACTCGCCATCATTTTGATCTATGTGTACATCGAAAACATTGAAATTATATTATTATTTTACATATTTCTCCTATTATGAACGTGTTGTATCTGTTAGGTTTATAATAAACGTGTTCAGGAGACAAAAGCTATATGCAGCACTAGGAAAACATAAATAAGTGAGCAACCTTGGTGGAGGGAATTTACCCTCATCCTACCAGGTCTCTGTAATTTTACTCTTGTGTGTTCTCTCTTTAGAAAGTCTCTCCTAATCTCATCTTCCCATCTAGTTCCTCCTTACCCTTCAATACTCAGCTCATTCATCCACCCACCCATTCATTCACAGTGTTTATGGGACGTTGCCATAAGCCAAAGTTAAGTTTACTCTAACACCTTCCATCTCAAAAATGCCAAATCCTGATCCCATCTCCTTCTCAGGCTCCTGCCCTGGCTCCCTCCTCCCCTTCACAGCCGAATGTCTCAAAACAGTCCATATAAACTTTCTTAACATGCTCATCTTCCATGCCTCCTAAAACTTCTCTTGCTAAGGTCATGAATTGTTACTATATTAATAAACTCCAATAGACAATGGTTTTCATTTTACTTGACTTCTCAGCAACTTTTCACACTCTTGGCCCCTTATGATTCGGTTTTATGTGACTTCTACTTTCATGGTTTCCTCTTACATTTGTAGCCAGTAGTAGAATTTTCTTTTCATTTCTAAATTTTTTTATTTTCAGTACCTTGCTAGTTTCTCCTTCCCTAAATCAGTTAGAGCTCTGAGCTACAAGCAGCTATAGCCAAAGATGGATGACAAATAATTCAAATTAAGTGTTATGAGTAGCTTGTAGAATCGGAGGGAGGCTCAGAAGTATGGAACTAAGACAAATACCAGAAATCATCCCAAAGGACTGACTGGTTCTTAGAGGCAGGAAACTTCGGCAGGAAAACAAGCACTGGTCACTGTGGCTAGTATAGCACAATGATGGTTTAGGTGCCTGGCAGCCAAAAATAATGGCAATTAGCCATTACTTTTCCACATCAAATCGTGTCTTAAGCTTTCTCTAAATTGACATTTCCTCTGGTGAAATCTCATCAGCTCCCATGACCTCAAAACTCTCTTATGTATCAGTGTCTCTCAAATCTTGACTTCTAATTTGGACCTCTTTTCCGAGGTTCAGATTCATGTATCCAAACACATGCTTGGCAGCTCCATTTATTAGATGTCTTGTATCAATAGTATTTTAAATTTAAGAGATGCAGATCTGAACTCATTCTCTTCATGCCCCTTCTGCCTGTCTTCTTCATCTAAGTAAATAGCAATTCCATCCATACATTTCCTTGTTCCCAAAACCTGGTAGTCATCCCTGACATCTACCCTTTTTAACTTGCTCATCCAATTCCCTACCAACTCTTGTCCATTCTGCCTCCAAAATACATTTGCAATTTGCCCCCTTCTCCACTGTCACCATCCTACATTAACCTACCATCTTGTCATCTTCCACAACGGCGATAGCTTCATAATTGTCTTCTTGCCTCCATTCTTGACACATCCAATTTACCCCATCACAGCCACCAGTATAATTTGATAAAGCTTAAATTGGATGATGTCACTTCCTTAATCACAATGCTGGAACAGCCTTGCATTTGAAAATAAATTTTCAACATGGCCCTTGGGATCTAGTGCCTGCTGACTGCTCCAAGCTCACCTTGAGCCATTTTTCTTCTATCACCGTTGCTCTGAACTGAACTAAGCTGAGCTTTTAGTGCACTATCCTCAAATTATTTGGGGTCAATATCAAAATCCACTAAAAAATTTCGAGGTACAAAACACAACCTCACTAGTAGACTGAAATGAAAGTAAGTTTGAAGCCAAAATCTGCCATACATACCGTTATTTATTCATTACATTTTTATTTTTATCAGCAAGTGTATTTATTTGCTAGGGCTGCCATAACAAAGTATCACAGACTGGATAAGTTAAATAACAAACATTTACTTTGTCATGGTTCTGGAGGCTAGAAGTCCAAGATCCAAAAATATTTTTGGAACCTTGAGGACTGAGACGTGCAATGCAGTCTTACTAGGTCTGCATGTAGAGAAGAAAAAGAAAATCCACAAGAAAATCTTCCTGGAGACATTTGAAGTTTCTCTCATTACTTTCCCAGTTATAATAAACAGCTGATAATCTCAAAGTAAACTGCTTCTGATGTCTGTCACTTAATACTAAGCCACTATATTTAGCATTCCTAGATAAATAAATTCATTCCTGGCCAATCCTGGAATTAAAGAACCCAAAAGAGCTTTAGGAAATTCCCCTAGGTAATTGATGCTTTTAACGGAGTCAGTCTTGGATTAAATACCTGAAATGAAATGTGGAGATGGGAGGTAACACCTAGGAGTCAACCATCCATGGCCAAAAAAGAATCATCTGGATGGCTTACTCCCTCAGAAAATCAACCTATCAAATATCCTATTCAAACTGCATCTTGAAGCATGAAGATGAAAGCTGAGTATAAACTCACTAAGATGATTTGGAAAGGAGTTACCTCGATGTCTTTAGAGAACCTGACCTTGATTCTGTTTCCTCCTCTGCCTATCAAGTGGGAACCTAGTTTTCCTGGTCTTTCCATGAATATATTTTCTCCTTCCCTTGCAGAACAGAGACAGCCAGGATGAGCACCGAATGGTGGGTCAAGTGGGTTTATTTAGTACTTTGTCTTCTCCAGCTGGGGCCATGCCTTTCAGCCCAAACGTCCTTTGTACGTGGTGCTGCCTGACATTGTTTAACAGGATGATGGCCACGCTGACAGTAGACATCCCATGTGGATCGGAAATGTGGAACACAATCATTTCCTAGTCACTTCTACACCATCAGCCTCTGTCAATTATTAAATGCTTATTTCAATGATACCCCACAATAAAGCAATAAAGTTTTAAGTTTTCTGTTCTCAAAAAAGTATCTGTGCAGAAGATCTAGATTTTGAGAAAACTATATGCATGCATATCTGTTCTGCTCAAATTTAAGGAATCAGGCTCAAAAATCATATTTCTGTATCATAAAAGCTTTGGTCAGGCCTTACTTTTATTTGTTACTTAAGCAAATAGCATGGCCTTGAGAATAGAAAAGCTAACATATACATTAATATTAGTGACACACAGCAATCTGAGACTAAGCTGTCACAACTGTGGATGGATTCAGTAAGACCAAGATGATCCAATCTGCTCATTTGTTATCTGCTTTTCACTGAATGTTTGTATTGCCCTGAACTTTATATGTTGAAATCCTAACCCCCAGTGTGATGGCTGGTAGGTGTGATGGTTGGGAGGTGATGAGGTCATGCGGGTGGAGCCCTTGTGAATGGGACTAGTGCCCTCATAAAAGGGACCCCAGGGAGCTCCCTCCCAACCTTCCACCATGTGAGGACACAGCAAGAACATGGCTGTCTATGAACCAGGAGGTGGGTCCTCACCAGACACAGAATCTGCCGGTGCCTTGATCTTGGACTTCCCAGCCTCCAGAACTGTGAGAAATAAATACTTGTTGTTTAAACTACTCAGTCAATGGTATTGTTATGACAACCCAAACAGACAAAGACAAAATCGTGTTGCAGGTCTTGTGCTTCTAGGTGTCTACTAGGCACTTTGAACACATTTAAACTAGTCCCAAATTAGATCACTTAGTTTTTCAGTCAAGTTTGATTTGACTATAGCTGAATGGAAATTATTCCTTATTTACCCAAATCATCATTTCTAATAAAATTCATAATTTCACTTTTCTGTACACTTCGTTAAGCAAATTGAGGCAACAACCCACTTAGAAATAACATCACAGGACTCTAAGTGATAAGACCAGTCTGTTCCAAAAGAAAAATATAAAAGATATTTTC
Source organism: Globicephala melas (assembly GCF_963455315.2). Classification (NCBI taxonomy): domain Eukaryota; kingdom Metazoa; phylum Chordata; class Mammalia; order Artiodactyla; family Delphinidae; genus Globicephala; species Globicephala melas. The sequence goes on from NC_083315.2 coordinate 23,023,314, forward strand.
CTCCAGGTCCCAAGATCTTTTCCTTATGCTTTTAACCCAAATGAGTCCTACTTTCCATTCCAGCACCCAAGTCACCCCCTCACACCTTCCCGCCCCTGCCCCACTTCACCCTCTGATGCTTTCATATTATTCCAACCGTTTCCACTCATAAGGAAAGAAAACAATTTAACAATCCAAGGTTATTTCAGACTAAGATGAAGGTATCTGTGCTGTAATACATCACTTCCTCTAGAATGTTTGGAGTTTAAAACATCTTGGAACCCGCTGACCACCTCTTGGTGGAGAGTGGAGAAGATATACAGATACACAAATACCCCACTGTGTGACAGACACTCGTAGAGCTGTTTTCACAAGGATTGTTTCATCTAATCCTCACAACAACCTTTTTCTGTAAGCCTAAAATATCCCTTTTTAGAGGTTAAATAAATCCCCTAAGATCGCAAAGCTAATAAATGCTAGTTTCAGGATTCCAGCCCAAGTCTGTCTGACTCTTTCTCTACAGCTTATGGGCTTTTCCCTCTGCCAAACCCAACCCAAATGAACCTCCAGTGGGACATTTTAGCGCTGGGGGGTTTTAACACCGGCCCATGAAGGTGAGTGATATCGTTGATCAATAAAGCCCCTCCAGTAGCAGGAAGTAACCACATACTCCATCTCTGTGTCAGATTTTCTTTCCCTACCTGTGTTTTTTTTCTTTGCCACATTCTAGCTTCAATGCCTCTCCGTTCCAAACTAGCCTTGCATTTTTAAAAAATCAGTTATTATTCATTCAGTTTTTAGACTGAAAATCCTCTAAGGACCTCAAGGCACCGTATAGAAAAATATTGCATAATGAATGATAAACATTGGGATTACCAGGAGGATACAACTGAGAACTCTGCATCCTTACTTTTTTCTAGTTCTGGGGAAAGTGGAAGTTTTTATCAAATTGAAATGGGCTCTTTACCCCATACCTCTAGCCAGTCTTCTCACTCTTGCTGAATATGAAGCCTTGATTAGACAGATTTTCTCATTTGATCCTCACTGCCATATTCCTAAAATGTAGATATATTGCTTCACCAACATCCAGCAAATACTCCCTCCCCAAATCATCAGTCTTCACTGCCTCTCCAGAATGATTTAAATCATCAAGGAAACAAGACCTAAGACCTCCAGCAGACATTTACAATTAATGCATCCAGTTGAGCATGAGCCGTCTGATGCAGTCTATCTATGGCCTCGATGACTCTAGCTCCACTGGAGGCAGAGGGAGAAGTGAGATGACAGACAATGGGAGGCGGTATGTACAGACACGGGCAAGAAGATGAGCAAAGAGGTCAACAGGGACTGTCCTTCTAAGGCTTCTCCAGGTACCAGGTGTTATGGTTGATCTGTGTCCCTCCCTCCCCAGAAAAAAGATATCTTAAAGTCCTAACTCCTAGGGCTTCCCTGGTGGCACGGTGGTTGAGAGTCCGTCTGCCGATGCAGGGGACACGGGTTCGTGCCCCGGTCCGGGAGGATCCCACATACAGCAGAGCGGATGGGCCCATGAGCCATGGCCGCTGAGCCTGCGGGTCCGGAGCCTGTGCTCCGCAACGGGAGAGGCCACAGCAGTGAGAGGCCCGCGTACCGCAAAAAAAAAAAAAAAAAAAAAAAAAAAAGTCCTAACCCCTGGAATCTCAGAGAGTAGAGAGGGTCTTTACATGGGTCGTCAAGTTAAAGTGAGGTCATTAAGGACAGCCCTAATCCAATATGACTAGTGTCCTTCTATAAAGGGAAAGCGTGGACACAAAGGCAGACAGGCATGGAGGGAAGACAATGTGAAGAGACACTGGAGAAGACAGCCGTCTACAAGCCAAGGAGAAAGGCCTGGAAGCCATCTTTCCCTCACAGCCCTGCTCTGAAGGAGCCAACCCCTGCTGGCAGCTTCACGTTGGACTTCCAGTCTCCAGAACTGTGAGACAGGACATTTCTGTGGTTTAAACCACTCAGTCCGAGCTATTTTGTTATGGCAGCTTTAGCAAACCAATGCACTGGCCTAGGTAGGGCTCTGTGGAATCTCCACCTCCATCTCCACGTTGCTTTCTCATCTGTGTGGGTCTCCATCTCATCTTTCCCTGCTTCTGTCATAAAGAAACACACGATTTGGGTGCATGTATCCTTTTGGACCAGGTTTTTCTCTGGACACACGCCCAGGAGTGGGATTGCAGGATCATATGGTAGCTCTATTTTTAGCTTCTTAAAGAACCTCCATACTGTTCTCCACAGTGGCTGCAGCAACATGGATGGACCTAAAGTTTGTCATACTGAGTGAAGTAAGTCAGACAGAGAAAGAGAAATATTGTATGATATCACTTATACGTGGAATCTAAAAAAAACAAAAAAATGATACAAATGAACTTATTTACAAAACAGAAACAGACTCACAGACTTAGAGAAGGAACTTATGGTTACCAGGGGAGAAGGGAAGGGGAAGGGATAGTTAGGGAGTTTGGGACTGACATGTACACACGGCTATATTTAAAATGGATAACCAACCAGGACCTACTGTATAGCACAGAGAGCTCTGCTCAATATTCTGTAACAACCTAGTTGGGAAAAGAATTTGGAAAAGAATAGATACATGTATATGTATAACTGAATCACTTTGCTGTACACCTGAAACTAACACAACATTGTTAATCAACTACAATCCAACATAAAACAAAAAATTTTTTTAAAAAAAGAAACACATGATTGCATTTAGAGCTCACCTGGCTCATCCGGTATAAACTCCTCGTCTCAAGATCCTTCACTTAATCACATCCTTTGCAATAGAAGGTCACATTCATTCTTTGGCCATGTTCACAGGTTCCAGGGATCAGGAAGTAAATACATGGGCTGGGGGGGAGCTTTTTTTTTTTTTTCTGCCTAACCACAGGCCCAAACCACAAAGCCACTTAGGTTTACGTTTGGAAGCCTGTCTCTTAGAGATCACCACCGCTCCCTAACGAGGAATACTCATTTCAATTCAAGTCCCAGACCCCACATAAAACTGATCTAAGCCTGTGAGATTAAGATTTAAATGTTGACTTGAGTCATAACCTACCTTTTCTCCCCTCTATTTATAACACCTAGGCAGCGAGTTATCAAAACGTGAAAACGTTGGTTCTCAATCATTCTCAGCTCTGATAAGAGTAAAAAGGGAAACCGTTTTCAACCCTCATTTATACTTTTTATTCCAGGACCCAGGGTCCTAGTCAGGTATACGAAAGCGACTATAAAAGCCCCCCACTCTCTTAATCTCAGAAAATGTGTGCAAAGCTGTGTGTTTTTCTCCTCGGTTGTCAGAATTATAACAGCTCCACATATGCATGCAGTTTTTACATCTCCACAGCCTGGAGAGCTTTAATGTTCAAACACTACTTTTCTCTAAGAACGTATAAGAGTACAAACTTTTCTCTCTTTTACTATTTCTTTCTTGGCCTCAACCACCCAAATCCTTTTCTCTCTAGGATCACATAGCACAGAAGAATAAACTGAAGGTGAGTTAGAACTCCTAAAAGTACTCTGGAAAAAAATAGAAATAACGATAAATTTTATAATTTCCCAAAAGGGGATTTTGGGGGAATTTGTAGTTAATTGGCCTAATAGTTGGATAAAGGAAAGATCTGGGGTTGAGCATCATTTAGGACTTGCCAAAGACTAAAGATAGATGTATAATGATGTTTTAAGTATTTTATAAATATATAAAATATTTAGAAGTGCTGTTTGAGATGGGGAATTATTTGCTACACTTCGAGTAGTGAGGCTTTAGAAATTCAGTGATGCTTGACCCTAGCTGTACATTAAAATCTTCTTAAAAAAACCCCAAAATACCAATGCCTGGGCCACACCCCCAAAACCCCCAAATCGGAATTTCTCCGGAGATTCTAAATGCAGAGCTAACGTTGAGAATCACAAGAGTGGAGGCTTGTTTTACTGATGAGGAATCAAAACCCACAGAGCGAGATGGCCTGCCTACTAGCTGCCTGTGTGTGACCAGGAACACAAAAAGAAAAGTCTGGAAATAGGGAGCAAGAAATAGTAAGAAACTTGAAATGATTGTAAAGGGAAGCAAGGGGAGTTGCCCGCAGCAGAAGAAATGCGGTAACGGCTGCCAGGGATGAGGATGGAGAAAAGATGGTGGTGGTGAGGTCCCCCATAAAAATGTAAATCCTACTTAACCCTTTATCACCCCGCTGTGAGTACACCAGGGCACTTTGGAAAAATATATCTGCGGAACTTCTTACTAAAAGTTTAAAGTTTGGGGGAAGCCGGGCAGAAGAGCAAACTCTGAAATTCCAGAACTGGACAGTTAAGAAAATCCCGCGGAGGTAAAAGTGAGGGACTAGCCATAGATAGTAGTTTCACCAAGTTCACCACGTTTGTGTAAGATTCTGTTGTCCGTTGGCTATACTCTTACAAGAGTTGGTGAGTTGAAATTTGCTGTTACAACAAATTTGCTACCATCATTTTCTATACATTTACTGTCATCAATCCTGCCAATAAAAGAAACTAAAACTTATTCCAGGCTAATTAACAGCAATTTTGTTAGGTGACGTTTTTGCCTCAGATGTAGCAGATCGCCTGGATATTACTGATTAATATCAAAAAGAAAACCCTGTAAACTCCAGTGTCTATTTCTTTTCCCAGGTTCCTCCCCCTGACCTATGATTCCCACGAATTCTTATCCAAGGTTTTGATGTGCTAATTTGCTCATCTGTACACACCAGCCTTGCTTGGTTTAATGAATAAATATTTAGTTTTGACAAAGGCAGGGTAAACAGAAATCTAATTCATGAATTTGATCATTGTTTATCCCCCCACAGTGACCCTCACTTGAAATTGGCCTTGAGTCTTATCAGCCTGCTCCTTTTTATGCCTTTGCATTTCATTTGCATATCAAATATATCATTTTAAACAGGCTCCGCACAGCCTTGCTTGCAGGCGGTTACAGAACCTGTTGCCCACTGGAGCTGCAGAGAAACATCTGTAAACCCACTGTGATTACGGGAGAAGAATGGGGGACAGGGGATTATCCTCGTCTCCTATTCAGATTCGCTCCTCCAGAAATCAAGATCTTTCCTGTGTCCTGGTTTCATGGGTTTAATTGATTGATTGATTCAATCTTTAATGTAAGTGTTTACTCTCCTGAAATTAGAATGACAACACAGGATTCTCCAACATTGAAACTTTGAGTTTCCTGTATCACCAAAACCTCACTTGACCACTAAGGATCCTCAACAGATTCTCAAGTGACTCCACTGAAATGCATTATCGTTACAGAGAATTAGGGTGCACTGGAAAATTGGCTTCAATGTATCGTCCTTCCCTTGAAATAATTTCTCCCTAAATTAAGGACAGGCAGATGGTGGCTACCGATTCAAATCAAGTTCCACTGTTCTTTAATATTCGGGAATTTAGATTCCCAGTATTATGAGAGCTACCGTCATTCTATTCATATCACTTTGTAATTTGTCCTACCTGCATTTACCAATCCACCCCCTACTCAGAATTCACCTTTTATCGTTAAAATGACAATGACATCCTTTGTTTGCTAGATAGTCTAGTGTCATGTTCAAACGTCTGGTCAGGTTAAAAATATTTCAGAGATTTTAGAATCATGTTTCAAAGCTGTTTCATTTGTATGACCCACTTCTCTAAAGAGCGCTTTAGAGATGTGATCTCTAGGCACTTGAGAGTAGGATAGCCAACCAAGTTCCAGCCCTGAGCCTGATGTCTGACTTTTACGAGCTCCAGAAGCAGGAATGAGAGGAAAATCACACCATCATAAGCTGCTGCGGTGATTATGCACCTTGAAGTAACACTGCCTGCTTTTTAAAAAACTAAGATATTATGATGTAAAGCTACATGTCCGTTCAAGTCAATGTACCAGATAAATGAGGCAGGAATATTGGAAAATAATACTATGGTTCCTTACCTAGGGCACCATTACATGGTGTGTCGTGGCCAGAGCGCTGGATCTGAAAGCAAAGGCCTGAGTCTTACCCCATCTCTGTCTGTGATGAGAGCAAGTTCCATCCTACCGGTGCATGTCCACGTCCCCATCCAAGAAAGGAGACAGTTGGATTGTATTCATAGGTATTAAACTGTGCACCTCAGAAGTGTTATTAAGTGTTTCTTGAAAGACTTGTGCGGTCAAATAATTTGGGGGTATCACTGAATTTCACACGCACGCACAGAGCACATTCTTGGAGATTTGCAATATGCATTCGTGTATCAAATGCCTCCTTGAGACACTCTGAAAAACGTTTACAACAAATAAATTGATTTAGTAATGTTTCCCAAACATATTTTCCCAAGAATACTATGTGTGTTCAAATAGTTCAGGTAGCGCTGGACAAAAGTTTTCAAAGGGCCTTCCAACTACCATCAGGCCCGCCCCGTCAGGTGAGCCAGGCTTGTTACTGGTGTCAGAGGCTAGTGGCTAAATCTGGGGCCTAAGAAACAGACGACCTGGGCTCAGACCCATAGCTTCTCTGCTTCCTTGCTTTGTGACCTCAGTTCTGTTACTTAACTTCTCTGCACTTCGTTCCTTCACTGTAAAACTGAGACAATAATATCATCTGTTTCTTAGGGTCGTTATGAGGATTGAATGAGTTAACAAAATATATCAAACTCTTAGCAGATTACCTAAGCCCTAGTAAGTGCTATAGACGTGTTAGCCTTATTGTTCAATATCATAAACCCTTGTCAGATGCAATGATCTAAGAGAAGGAAGATTAGGTGAAGGAAATTGATGTTTACGGAGCTACTGTATGTCCGTGATGTACATACGTAATCTCATAAACCGTCATAATAAAACTGAGATCAAAATATAATTATTTCATTTTACAGTGAGTAAAATAAAACTCTGAGACGCTAAGGAATTTTCCTTTTATTACCCAGATATTAAGATGAAAAAATAACCCCCAAATTCAGGTATCCCTGACTTCAAAACTCAAGTTCTTTCCACCACATTATACTGCTATAAAGGGTGAAAAGGAATAAACTTTCCATCATTTAATAGATGAAGAAATATGGTAGACAAACTAAAATAGATCCTAGGATCATGAGGTAAGATTCAAATTGAAAAGCTATCCATATTCTGTCAACCAGCCCTATAACGTATTCATTACTGGACCCTAAAAGTAGAAGGAACTGTGAAAAGGAAAGAAGGAACTATCTCTAATTTTGATCTGGTTACAATTTTTTTAATTAAGGATACTTTATCTCTTAATTCAGTACCTACTGTATGGATTATGTCCCATTTTAGCAGAGATTTGGCTCTCCCCTACCTAACTCAGATTATGTTTTTAGAGACGCATAGGTTTGAAGTAGACATTTAAAGGTCAAATTAATTCTACTGCCTCCAGAAAGGATTGGATCAAAATAATTCTCAAACGATAATCCTTCACCCTATTCTACTTTTACATATTCAGAGAGGAAAATTCTGTGACTTTGATTTAAAAAAATCAAATATTAATAATATATTTAAAATTTCATAACATGCAAAGACCTTTGAGACATTTGTGAAAATAAAAACACATTCATCAAAAAAAATGAGAAAAATAAAATAAGAAGATGAATTGATTTTCCTTGATGGAGTACAGTATTACACATTAAGAACTGAAATTCAGGACGCAGGGCTTGGGGAAGTAATTTATTGGATATTAATCTTCCCTTTTCGCCAGCAAGGCACAACTTTACTTAGATATGTCTGTTGCATCCAAAGTTTTAAAATATGGGTCAAGAATATAGCTGTGCCACGTATCCCAGACTGCTATTCTGCTTGGTTCATCTTATCACTAAAACTGGTTTTTTTATAGCAATGTCAAAGATGATAGAGCTTAGGGACTTCCCTGGTGGCACAGTGGTTAAGAATCCACCTGCCAGTGCAGGGGACACGGGTTCGATCCCTGGTCTGGGAAGATCCCACATGTCACAGAGCACCTAAGCCCGTGAGCCACAACTACTGAGCCTGCGAGCCACAATTACTGAGCCCGCGGGCCACAACAACTGAGCCCACGGGCCACAACTACTGAGACCCTCGTGCCTAGAGCCCATGGTCTGCAACAAGAGAGGCCACCGCAATGAGAAGCCCGCACCCCACAGCGAAGAGTAGCCCCTGCTTGCCGCAACTAGAGAAAGCCCACGTGCAGCAACAAAGACCCAATGCAGCCAAAAATAAATTTAAATAAATAAATAAATAAAAATTTTTTAAAAAGATGATAGAGCTTAGAGAGATTTCTATGCAAGTTTAAAAGGTCAGACAGGTGGGGCTTAGCCTGCAGTGTACTTAGGTGGAACTGCCAGCTGGTTAGGTCCCATCGTCAGAGCCTGTCTGGGACCACAGGGCATCTGATTGAATAGGCAATACAGTGTTGCGGGGTGGGGTGGGGGTATATCTCAGCATCTGAAAATCTGAAATTCTCCACTTAGTGAGTGAGAGAAGGGATGAGGATAGGTACTCTGATGTGGAGGAGAGAAAAAGTCTCTGTCTTTGGTAGTTGATGATGATGATGAGAAATTCACACAGTGGTTGACCTAGGACTTACTCTAACCTACGTAGCAGATAGACCGGCTATCTATCTGCATGACATAACTAGTACCTCTCTCCAACAATTTGAGTTTGCAGGAGTACAGCTTCATGAGGGTATTCTTTGCCAGTCCTATTCCATCCCCTTTCTTTGCTTTCAGATATAAATTCACTGGAATGAGTGAGTTTTTCCTTGGAATTGCAGAATGCCGCGCCGACCTCAAAAAATGAAAAACTCTGGATGTTATTTCCCCATTCTCAGAGAACCAGTACACGTTGAGGTTTTTTCCTTCAGGACTAAAAGAGATAAACATCGATATTGGTCCCTGTGGGTGTGGCAGAAGCTACCTTACCAGAATGTAAAAAAATAAATGGAAAATTCCTAAGATCTTAAGATTTTTGTGATGCAAATGCAAAAGAATTCTTAGCCCTGGCAATTCCTGCCTTTCTACCTAAGGTTATAATTAAAGGCAATGTAAAACAAAGTGGTGGTTGTTGGGAGAACAATTTACAAGGACATTCTGTAATCTTGTTGACTTTATATAACGTCAGGATCTTTCCAAAAGCTGACCTTCAAAGGTACAATTGAATGAGAGCAAAGGGAACTGGAGTTCTGCTTGAATTTCCCCACGAGCTTATTGTTTACCAGCCTTATCTATGGTGTAAAATGGCCAAATCCATCATTGGAGAGAAATACTCCTTATTTGTCTGAGCAAGGACTATCTCATATTTACAAATTGCCAAACAGAAATGACCATTATGAATCTCTCACGAGCACTGTAGAGGAGGATAAGCCAAGAGCATTTATTTCCTAGGCTCTATTCTTTAAGAAAATCTAGCGTTTCTTGTTTTGTTTGTTGTCATAATCTGAGGTCCCGAAACACCCGTTGTGCCCCTAAGATTGTTCACTTCACTTTTTTCAACTTTGAACATTCTAATAAGATTCCTAAGCATAAACCCTTCTACTCTTAGGATACTACTTTCATTTAAGGAGAATCCCTGACTCCTCTTACTAACATGAAATTTTATGCAGAAAATTGAATGCAGAAGCCATTCAAAAAGTGACAGTCTTAAAGGAAGCCTCATGTGTTAATATAATCTTCTATGTGTGTGTACAAGAACCAGACTTTTGAGAGGCTTGTCAGTTAAACTGTGCCATTTCAGAGGCCAGAAAAAAAAATCCACTTTCCCTAAATAACTTTCCAGTTTCACAAATACTTATGCAATGGAGAAGTTTCTAGAAGCCCCCTTTCGCAGGTAAATATGTTTCTACCCAAGAGATACTACTCGTTAGCCCAGGTTAGTTCATCAGATTAGCAGAGCATAGCCCTGAGGAAAAGAAACACAGGACAGGTAAATGTAACAGGGCTCCTCTCCTCAGGGAATGGGGAAGGCAGACCAAAAGCATTCTTCTAGGCTGGAAGCTATCGGTCCAGAAATCCAAGTCACCAGAGAATCACATGGCTGTCAGGCTCTCTTTCCCAGCTGCTAGCCCTAGGCTCACTCTGAAGCTAGGGACCTGAGTCTAGCATCCAAAAGCCAAACTCTACCGGTGAATTTTGGTTCTACCCTTCCTAAATTAACCTTTCTGTGCCTCAGTTTCCTCACTTATGAAATGGGAATAACAAGAGTAACTACTTCATAAGACTGTTGAATTAAAAATTGATTTAATTAAATAAATTGTCCTATGTGAAGCACTTAGAATAGTGCATGACAAAGTGTTATCTGTAAATAGCATCAAGAATCAATAACTGGCCCCCATTTTTGTAACCATACACACACATAAACACACACACACACACACACAAAATCTATAGAAAAGGGTTGGAAGAATATACAATGAATGTGAATGGTTCAATGGAAATTATGACTGATGCTTTTAATTTGTTTCCCTTTTGTATTTTCTAAATTCCCTACAATAAATATGATTAGCTTGACTGTAAAAATCTAGAAAAGACTAATTAATGCTTAATGTGAAAGGATGATCATTTGTATTTTATTTACAATAACAAAAAATTGGAAACAGAAAACAGTGTCCATAAATAGGGATTAGTTCAACAAAGTATGTTTCATCCATATATCATTACACTTATGCACCTACAATTTTAAAATGTAATGTTGAAGAATGTTTATTGGCATAAGAAAATAAGATAAACTGCATGAAAAATTAAGTAACAACACTGGATAAAAATTAATTCCTCTTTTATTAAAAATAAAGTAAATATAGTTTTATTTGACCATAAATAACAAAATGTATATATTCCTAAAAAGCTCACAGTGATTAGCCTTGCATCACAGAATGGCAGGGACTCAATTTTCTTTGTATATTTTTATAAATTTTCCAAATCTTCAATAACAAACACATAATGCTTTTAAAACAGAAGAAAACAGTAACTGTTTTAAAGTAAATAAAGATTAATTATCAAAATTCTAGTCCAAAAATAGAGAAGTAGAGATTCAGGCAAGGAATTAAGTTAGTAGGAAAAAAAAAGAAAAGAAAGTGGTTGATCTCGTTGTTCTCCTCTGCACGTAGATGGCACTGATCAATTCCCAGATTGTATGGGTAAGGACTGGGAAAGTGTTAGAACTAAGAATGAAAACTTTTGGAAGACAGTTCAAGATGCTGAATAAGAGATTAGAGCTGAGCCATGAGTTCCAGGCAAGAGTGTCCCCACATCTGTCCAGCATGAGTGTGGAAGAGCCAAGGCAAATTCCGTCCACTACTGGATTCAACCAATAGCCGACCCAATGCACACTCTCAAAACCAAAGGACCCAATGACTCTTCCTACTGTTAGAATTTCTGTGGAAGTTAAAGAGTGAAATGAGAGAAAAATAAATATGAGTAACCTCATTTAGTAAGTAAGGAAAGGAAGACCCGGTCAAAGTAAAGACAGTAAGTCGCTCGAGTCCTGAATGAAACCCAGCCGAGATGATCTTGGTGACTTCGGGGGGGCGGGGTAAGATCAAACCACCATCCTTTTGGGCCCTACTTCTCCATCCTAACAAATGTGTAGGTATTAAAGTAATCGAAACAGAATGTGTTAATTTACCAAGAGAGAGTAGGATTTTTAAAATAG